>NC_092753.1:100804029-101484029 GCF_047496795.1 Chiloscyllium punctatum | reverse complement strand
TCAGTACTGACCCTCTGACTGTGCGGCACTCCCTCAGTACTGACCCTCTGACTGTGCGGCACTCCCTCAGTACTGACCCTCCGACTGTGCGGCACTCCCTCAGTACTGACCCTCCGACTGTGCGGCACTCCCTCAGTACTGACCCTCCAACAGTGCAGCACTCCCTCAGTAATGACCCTCCGACAGTGCCGCACTCCCTCAGTACTGACCCTCCGACAGTGCGGCACTCCCTCAGTACTGACCCTCTGACAGTGCGGCACTCCCTCAGTACTGACCCTCTGACAGTGTGGCACTTCCTCAGTACTGACCCTCCGACAGTGCAGCACTCCCTCAGTACTGACCCTCTGACAGCATGACACTCCATCAGTGCTGACCCTCTGACAGTGTGGCACTCCCTCAGTATTGACCCTCTGACACTGTGGCACTCCCTCAGTACTGACCCTGCGACAGTGTGGCACTCCCTCAGTACTGACCCTCTGTCAGTGCAGCACTCCCTCAATACTGACCCTCTGACAGTGCGGCACTCCCCCAGTACTGACCCTCTGACAGTGCGGCACTCCCTCAGTACTGACCCTCTGACAGTGCAGCACTCCCTCAGTACTGACCCTCTGACACTGTGGCACTCCCTCAGTACTGACCCTGCGACAGTGTGGCACTCCCTCAGTACTGACCCTCTGACAGTGCAGCTCTCCCTCAATACTGACCCTCCGACAGTGCAGCACTCCCTCAGTACTGACCCTCCGACAGTGCAGCACTCCCTCAGTACTGACCCTCCGACAGTGCAGCACTCCCTCAGTACTGACCCTCTGACAGTGCGGCACTCCTTCAGCACTGACCCTCTGACAGTGTGGCACTCCCTCAGTACTGACCCCCTGACAGTGTGGCATCCCTCACTCCTGACCCTCCGACAGTGTGGCTCTCCCTCAGTCTAACCCTCTGACAGTGCGGCACTCCCACAGTGCGGCACTCCCTCAGTACTGACCCTCTGACAGTGCGGCACTCCCTCAGTACTGACCCTCTGACAGTGCGGCACTCCCTCAATACTGACCTTCCGACAGTGTGGCACTCCCTCAGTACTGACCATCTGACAGTGCGGCACTCCCTCAGTACTGACCCTCCGACAGTTCGGCACTCCCTCAGTACTGACCATCTGACAGTGCGGCACTCCCTCAGTACTGACCCTCTGACAGTGCAGCACTCCCTCAGTACTGACCTTCCGACAGTGCGGCACTCCCTCAGTACTGACCATCTGACAGTGCGGCACTCCCTCAGCACTGACCTTCCGACAGTGCGGCACTCACTTTGTGCTGAATTATCAGAGCGCCTGGATAAATGCTGAATGCTAAATTCTGCCTTCAGTTCCAATTGTAGGCTGTTAACTTCAGTTTACAAAGCACTTTCCTTTTGGCAGGTGTCATGTCAGTGTCAATTGGTTAATTTTCTTCCTAGTGAGTCTGATTGAATCTGTACGGGGTAGGCCTCACTGCTGGACCCAGTGATGTGACAGGGAAGGTCAGGTTGACTGACAGTGATGGGCAGGGAGCGCAGTGTTGTGTTGGTGCTCAGGGCAATGGGCAGGAGGAGTGGGGCTGCCCACTGTGGACAGGTTCCTGATGAAGGAATCTTCCATCCTGGAGAAGCTGTGATAATGTGGGGAGCAGTAGGTGGGTCTGCAGTCATTGAGCTGATTAATGTCTGTGCAATGCAGCACACTGGTAGAAAGGTAGCAATCAAACCAACACTGTGAACCACTGAGCCGTATGTCTGTGTTGTAACCCTGGAAACCTGTCAGCTGGTACTGGCATTACACTGGGCAACCTTTACCCCTCACTGTTACACCCAACTGCTCTCTCTTTCTCTTTCTCTCTTGACAGCTGAACTTTGGAAGGAGTGAGCTGACTGCTCACTGCAGTATTCCTGTGTGTAAACTTCCAAACCTGCCACAATTACACCCACAGGCTGTTTGGCCCATTGAGCCTCTTCTGGCTCTTTTAGGAGCAGTCTAATTCTTCCCACTCTGCCTGCTCATTCCCCACTTCCTCCAAAAATTCCTCCTTTCCAGCTTTCCTTCAGTTCCCTGAAGAAGGAAATGAGTGATTGGTCTTCCCTGATTTTGTGAAACGTGGGTCAAGTCCAGCTGGAAGATTATCTCTAACTCCAGGCTGTCTCTTTCTGGAAGGAAGTGGAGGTTGAGGAAACGGTGCATGAGAGATTTGATGGAATGTTCCAAGCAGGAGTGATGAGACTGACTGGATCAATGACGGAAGCTGCAGTGCCCCTCCTTTGAGCAGAAAGGCCTGAGGGGAGATTCACGGAAGGGTTTTGTATTATCCAGCAATGGTACAGAGCGAGGAATGAGGAACCAGCCAGAGTGACTGAAAACCCATCACCAGATCCAGGGAGATTGGCAAAAGATGCAGCAGGACGTGAGGCAGAGCGTTTTGGTGAAACAAGTGGTTTGGATTTGGAGTGCCATGCCCGATTGGGGGACGGATACTGTTTCAGTGGGGAACCTTCAAAGAGGAATGGGATTAATATTTGAATGAAAAGAAACATTGCAGGGATATAGGGAAAGAGTGGAGGAGTTGAAGTACCAGATTTCTCTTCAGAAGAGCTGGAACACACCCGATGGGCCAAATGGTCTCCTTCTCTATTGAACAATTTTGTGACTTTTGAAAACATTGCTTTCCAGACCATAAACATTCAGTCAGCCTCCCATTCCAGCTTCCAGCTGCTTCACCAAACCAGAGTCCCTCTAACCACTGAGAACACTTCCTGCCGACTTACTAAGTCCGTCAGTGTCCCCCATTTTTAATATCACTATAAACCATGTAGGATAACAGGAAGGATAGCATTGCAGGCAAGTTGCATGTGCTGTTTATCTTGATTTTCCTCTCGCTCTCTCTCCCTTTTGTCATCTTGTCTCATTTTCTTGTGTGTGTCTGATAAAGGATTCAGACAGGGCTGAAAATACTTCACAAACAAAACTTTGGAATATCACCTTTCCTTTAATTTGTATAAGATTCATGGGCCATATCTGGCCAAGTGATGAACATCCTCCTTGACCCGCTGCAGTCCATGTGCTGTGGGTAGACCCATAATATCGTTCGGGAGGGAATTCCAGGATTCTGACCCAGGGACAGTGAAGGGACATACTGCTGCTACTGAGCTACACTATTAAGACCACATCTTTTTATTTGTCTTCAGTTTGGATGATGGACTGAAATGGGGTAAGGACTGTTTTTAAACCAAAGGCTGCAGAAGGAGTTGCTGCATCCATTTTTAGAAACAAGTTCCTGGAACTCATACAAAAAAAAAGAACTGCAGCTGCTGGAAATCGGAAACAAAATCAGAAATTTCTCGAAAAACCTCAGCAACATTTATGGAGAGGGAAACAATTCAGTAAAACAGTCACACCAGACTCGAAACATTAACTATTTCTCTCTCCACAGACGCTGTCAGACCTGTTGAGTTTCTCCAGCAATATTTGTTTTTATTTCATATTTCTAACTTCCATAATGTGTTGCTTTAATATAATATCCAGGTCTTTCTGCATTTGAACACGGACTGCTTTGGTACCTGAGCAGGTACTGAACACTGTACTGTCATCGGTGAATATCCCCACCTCTGACCTTCTGATGGAGGGAAGGTCATGGCTGATGGAGGGAAGGAGGTTGGAACTACGACACTAACCTGAGGGGCTCCTTTGCCGGGTAAAGGGGCACTGCTCCCTGCTGAGGTCTGTTTGCTAGTGGGAGCTGGTTGGTGAGAGTTGGGGGGGGGGGAAGGGCAGGAAGAATAGAATAAAAATGAGGTAATCAGTCAGGTGGAGGTTTGAGAAGCAGGTTAGTGTGCGCGGGTTTCCAGGTGAATGCTGTGAGGAGGGGGACTGACTCAGTGGATATTGAGAACTCAAGAAGAGGAGAGGAAAGGGAAGCAACAAAGAAACAGAACACGATGAGGATCACCACAGAGAGTGTGAGGTGCAAATGCTGATCCTGCTCAGTCACATGATGCAGCCGAATGAAGGAGTCGGGAGGGGAGTGGGACTGGTGACTGTGCGGCTGTTTAAACTATTCACAGCAACAACCTTGTGATAAACTCCGTAATAAGATGACAATACCTTCAGTGCACAGTGTCCTCTCATCCATTAAAGGAATCTGGGAACATCTGGCCAAAATATACTCTCAATTAAAGACAAATCAACAAATCAGAATTGGGTTGTCCTGGGGGAACTGCAAAGATTTGGCGCTCTGAATAGATTTTAAAAGGGTATTTATCGGAAGTCAATCCTGTGGAATGAACACACTATCAAT
The DNA here is from genome assembly GCF_047496795.1 of Chiloscyllium punctatum. Classification (NCBI taxonomy): domain Eukaryota; kingdom Metazoa; phylum Chordata; class Chondrichthyes; order Orectolobiformes; family Hemiscylliidae; genus Chiloscyllium; species Chiloscyllium punctatum. The sequence continues at coordinate 101,479,713 of NC_092753.1, read as the reverse complement.
TACTGGGGAGAGGTGGCTTTGGCTACAGCAAACAGCACAGCTCTAACATCGTATTCAAATGAAGAGTATACAATCATCACTGGTCATTGTGTTAGTTACTGTATAAACAACATGCCCGACACTGGGGTTCACTGCTCTCTGAGGGACAGCAGACTTTACTGCAATACTTGGTCAAAAGTGTTCTTCTGTGCTCAGCCTTAACACCCCCTCCCCCTCCCCACTGTAACCCTCCCTCCATCGTGTCAGTCAGTTGGCACCAGTTAGTTATTGTCCAGTGTGAACAACAGGCTTCACAACATGGTGGTGGGCAGCCAGCCATAACCTCACACAAAGACCCATACACACCCTCACACACTCCCCCCCGACACACCCACCACCACAGACACCACACCCCCCACCACACACTCACCCACAGACACCACACCCCCCACCACACACCCACCCTACACACCCACACCCCCCACCACACACCCACCCACAGACACCACACCCCCCACCACACACCCACCCACAGACACCACACCCCCCCACCACAGACACCACACCCCCCACCACACACCCACCCTACACACCCACACCCCCCACCACACACCCACCCACAGACACCACACCCCCCACCACACACTCACCCACAGACACCACACCCCCCACCACACACTCACCCACAGACACCACACCCCCCACCACACACCCACCCTACACACCCACACCCCCCACCACACACCCACCCACAGACACCACACCCCCCACCACACACCCACCCACAGACACCACACCCCCCCACCACAGACACCACACCCCCCACCACACACCCACCCTACACACCCACACCCCCCACCACACACCCACCCACAGACACCACACCCCCCACCACACACTCACCCACAGACACCACACCCCCCACCACACACTCACCCACAGACACCACACCCCCCACCACACACCCACCCTACACACCCACACCCCCCACCACACACCCACCCACAGACACCACACCCCCCACCACACACCCACCCACAGACACCACACCCCCCCACCACAGACACCACACCCCCCCACCACACACCCACCCCCACACCCACACCCCCCACCACACATCCACAACACACCCCAACACCCATACACCCCCCCACACCCTGCACACCCATACACACACCCACACCTACCACCACACCCCCACACCCATACCCCCACCACACCCCCACACCCATACCCACACCCACACCACACCCCCACATCCATACCCACACCCACACTACCCCCCCACACCCATACGACACCCCCACACCCATACACACACCCACACCCCTCACCACACGCCCACACCACACCCCCACACAAACACCCACACACCCCCCACACAGCCATACAACACCCACACACCTCCACCACACCACCCCACATCCATACACCCCCTCACCACACACCCCCACACCCAGACACACCCCCACAACTCCCACCACACACCCACACCACACCCCAACACTCATACACACACCCACACCCCCCACCACACACCCACACCCCCCACCACACACCCACACCACACCCCAACACTCATACACTCCCCCACACCCCCAATACCCATACACACACCCACACCCCCCCACCACACACCCACACCCCCACACCCCCCACCACACCCCCCCAACACACACCCCACACCCCCCAACACACACCCACACCACACCCCAACACTCATACACACCCCCACACCCCCAATACCCAACACACACCCACACCCCCCAACACCCATACACACACACACACACACCCAATACCCATACACCACACCCCCAATACCCCATACACACACCCACCCCCCACCCCAACACCCCTACACACACCCACACCCCCCAACACCCATACCACACACCCACACCCCCAACACCCAAACACACACCCACACCCCCCAACACCCATACACACACCCCTACACACACCCACACCCCCCCAACACCCAACACACACCCATACACACACCCACACCCCAACACCCATACACACCCCACCCCACACCCCAACACCCAACACATACCCACACCCCCCAACACCCATACACACACCCACCCCACACCCCAACACCCATACACACACCCACCCCACCCCCCAACACCCATACACACACCCACACCCCCCAATACCCCACACCACACCCCACACCCCCAATACCCATACACACACCCACACCCCCAATACCCATACACACACCCACACCCCCCAATACCCATACACACACCCACACCCCCAACACCCATACACACACCCACACCCCCCAATACCCATACACACACACCCCCAATACCCATACACACACCCACACCCCCAATACCCATACACACACCCACACCCCCAATACCCATACATACACACCCCCAATACCCATACACACACCCACACCCCCAATACCCATACACACACCCACACCCCCAATACCCATACACACACCCACACCCCCAATACCCATACACACACACACACCCACACCCCCCACCACACACCCACACCCCCCACCACACACCCACACCCACACCCACACCCCCCACCACACACCCACACCCCCCACCACACACCCACACCCCCCACCACACACCCACACCCCCCACCACACACCCACCCCACACCCCAACACCCACACCCACACCACACCCCCACACTCTCACCACACCCCCACCACACCCCCACACCCATACACACACCCACACCCCCCACCACACACCCACAACACACACCCCCACCACATACCCATACCACACACCCACACCCCCCACCACACACCACACCACACCCACCCCACCACACCCCCCACACCCAGACACACACCCACAACCCCCACTACACACCCACACCACACCCCAACACCCATACACACACACCCACACACCCAACACCCAACACACACACCACACCCCCAACACCCAACACACACCCACACACCCAACACCCATACACACACCCACACACCCACACCCATACACACACCCACACCCCACACCCATACACACACCCACACCCCCAACACCCAAACACACACCCACACCCCCCAATACCCATACACACACCCACACCCCCCACCACACACCACACCCACACCCAACACCCACATCCCCCACCACACACCCACACCACACCCCAACACCCATCCACACACCCACACACCCCACACCACACCCCAACACCCACACCACACACCCACACCCAACACCACACACCCACACCCACCACCACACACCCCCACCCCACCACCACACACCCACACCCACCACCACACACACATACACACACCCACACCCACCACCACACACCCACAACACACCCCATCACCCATCCACACACCCACACCACACCCCACCACCCATACACACACCCACACCCAACACCACACACCCACACCCACCACAACACCCATACACACACCCACACCCACCACCACACACCAACACCACACCCCAACACCCATACACACACCACACCCACCACCACACACCCACAACACACCCCCATCACCCTCCACACACCCACACCACACCCCAACACACATACACACACCCACACCAACCACCACACACCCACACCACACCCCAACACCCATACACACACCCACACCACACCCCAACACCCAAACACACACACCACACCCCCAACACCACACACCCACACCCAACACACACACCCAACACCACACACCCCACACCACACCCCAACACCCATACACACACCCACATCCAACACCACACACCCACACCCACCACAACACCCATACACACACCCACACCCACCACCACACACCCACACCACACCCCAACACCCATACACACACCACACCCACCACCACACACCCACATCACACCCCAACACCCATATACACACCCACACCCCCGCACACACACCCACATCCCCCCACACACACACACACACCACATCCCCCCCCACACACACACCACATCCCCCCCCACACACACACCACATCCCCCCCACACACACACACCACATCCCACCCCCACACACACACCCATCCCCCCACACACACACCACATCCCACCCCCACACACACACACCACATCCCACCCCCACACACACACACCACATCCCACCCCCACACACCACACACACACCACATCCCACCCCCACACACACACCCCCATCCCCCCACACACACACCCCATCCCACACCCACACACACACCACATCCCCACCCACACACACACCACATCCCCACCCACACACACACCACATCCCCCCCCACACACACACACCATATCCCCCCACACACACACCACATCCCCCCCCCACACACACACCACATCCCACCCCCACACACACACCACATCCCCTCCCACACACACACACCACATCCCACCCCCACACACACACCACATCCCACCCACACACACACACCACATCCCCTCCCACACACGCACACCACATCCCCCCCCACACACACACACATCACATCCCCTCCCCACACACACACCATATCCCACCCCCCACACACACACCATATCCCACCCCCACACACACACCAATCCCACCCCCACACACACACACCATATCCCACCCCCACACACACACACCATATCCCACCCCCACACACACACACCCCATCCCACCCCCACACACACACACCCCATCCCCCCCCTCACACACACCACATCCCCCCCAACACACACCCCATCCCACTCCCACCCCCACACACCCCATCCCACCGCCACCTCCCCCACACACCACATCCCCTCCCACACACACCACCCCCCACACAGACACCACCCCCCCCACACACACCACCCCCTCCACAGACACCCCCACCCCACACAGACACCCCCCACCCCACACAGACACCCCCACCCCACACAGACACCACCACCCCACACACACCACCCCCCCACACACACCACCCCCCCACACACACACCACATCCCCCCCCCCACACACACACACCACATCCCACCCCCACACACACACCACATCCCCTCCCACACCCACACACACACACCACATCCCCTCCCACACCCCCCCCCACACAGACACCACCCCCCCACACACACACCATATCCCCACACACACACACACCATATCCCCTACCACACACACACACCATATCCCCGCCCACACACACACACACCATATCCCACCCCCACACACACACACCACATCCCCTCCCACACACACCCCCCCCACATCCCCTCCCACACACACCCCCCCCACACAGACACCACCCCCCCACACAGACACCACATCACCCCCCACACACACACACACACCACATCCCCTCCCACACACACCACCCCCCCACACAGACACTACCCCCCCACACAGACACCACCCCCCCACATAGACACCACATCACCCCCCCACACACACACACACCATATCCCCCCCCACACACACACACCATATTCCCCCCCCCACACACACACACCATATTCTCGCCCCCACACACCATATCCCCCCCCCCACACACCATATTCCCCCCCCCCACACACACACACACCATATTCCCCCCCCACACACACACACCATATCCCCCCCCCACACACACACACCATATCCCCCCCCACACACACCATATTTCCCCCCCCCACACACCATATTCCCCCCCCCACAAACACACACCATATCCCCCCCCACACACACACCATATCCCCCCCCCACCACACACACACACACCATATCCCCCCCCACCACACACACACACCATATCCCCCCCCACACACACCATATCCCCCCCCACACACACACACCATATCCCCCCCCCACACACACACCATATCCCCCCCCCACACACACACCATATCCCACCCCCACACACACACCATATTCCACCCCCACACACACACCATATCCCACCCCCACACACACACACCATATCCCACCCCCACACACACACACCATATCCCACCCCCACACACACACACCCCATCCCACCCCCACACACACACACCCCATCCCCCCCCCACACACACACCACATCCCCCCCAACACACACCCCATCCCACTCCCACCCCCACACACCCCATCCCACCGCCACCCCCACACACCACATCCCCTCCCACACACACCACCCCCCACACAGACACCACCCCCCCCACACACACCACCCCCTCCACAGACACCCCCACCCCACACAGACACCACCACCCCACACACACCACCCCCCCACACAGACACCACATCACCCCCCCCCACACACACACCACATCACCCCCCCCCCACACACACCATATCCCCCCCCCACACACACACATACCATATCCCCCCCCACACACACCATATCCCCCCCCACACACACCATATCCCCCCCCACACACACCATATCCCCCCCCCACACACACCATATCCCCCCCCCACACACACCATATCCCCCCCCCACACACACCATATCCCCCCCCCACACACACCATATCCCCCCCCCCACACACACCATATCCCCCCCCCACACACACCATATCCCCCCCCACACACACCATATCCCCCCCCACACACACCATATCCCCCCCCACACACACACACCATATCCCCCCCCACACACACACACACCATATCCCCCCCCCACACACACACACCATATCCCCCCCCCACACACACCATATCCCCCCCCCACACACACCATATCCCCCCCACACACACCATATCCCCCCCCCACACACACCATATCCCCCCCCACACACACCATATCCCCCCCCCACACACACACACACCATATCCCCCCCCACACACACCATATCCCCCCCCCACACACACACACACCATATCCCCCCCCCACACACACACACACCATATCCCCCCCCACACACACACCCCATCCCACCCCCACACACTCCATCCCACCCCCACACACACCACATCCCCTCCCACACACATCCCATCCCACCCCCACACACACACACCACATCCCCTCCCACACACACACACCACATCCCCTCCCCCCACACACACCACATCCCCTCCCCCCACACAGACACCACCCCCCCACATAGACACCACATCACCCCCCCACACACACACCATATCCCCCCCCACACACACACCACATCCCCTCCCACACACATCCCATCCCACCCCCACACACACACACCACATCCCCTCCCACACACACACACCACATCCCCTCCCCCCACACACACACCACATCCCCTCCCCCCACACACACCACATCCCCTCCCCCCACACACACCACATCCCCTCCCCCCACACAGACACCACCCCCCCACATAGACACCACATCACCCCCCCCACACACACACCATATCCCCCCCCCACACACACACCATATTCCCCCCCCCACACACACACACCACATCCCCCCCACACACACACACCATATCCCCCCCCCACACACACACACCATATCCCCCCCCACACACACACACCATATCCCCCCCCACACACACACCATATCCCCCCCACACACACACCATATCCCCCCCCACACACACACCATATCCCCCCCACACACACACCATATCCCCCCCACACACACACCATATCCCCCCCCACACACACACCATATCCCCCCCCACACACACACCATATCCCCCCCCACACACACACCATATCCCCCCCCACACACACACCATATCCCCCCCACACACACACCATATCCCCCCCCACACACACACCATAACTCCCCCACACACACACCATATCCCCGCCCCCACACACACACCATATCCCCGCCCCCACACACACACCATATCCCCCCCACACACACACACCACATCCCCCACACACACACCACATCCCCCACACACACACCACATCCCCCCCACACACACACACCACATCCCCCCCACACACACACATACACACCCCCCCCCACACACACACACACCCCCACACACACACATACACACCACATCCCCCCCCACACACACATACACACCACATCCCCCCCCACATACACACCACATCCCCCCCCCACATACACACCACATCCCGCCCACACACACACACACACCACATCCCGCCCACACACACACACACACACACACCACATCCCACCCACACACACACACCACATCCCACCCATACACACACACACACACACCACATCCAGCCCACACACACACCACATCCAGCCCACACACACAAACACACACCACATCCCGCCCACACACACATACACACCACATCCCCGCCCACACACACACCGTGTCAGTAAGGTCTCGGTGTCGGTGAGGTATCGATGTCGGTGTCGGTGAGGTCTCGGTGGTGGTGAGGTCTCGGTGGCGGTGTCAGTGAGGTCTCGGTGTCGGTGAGGTCTCGGTGTCGGTGTCAGTGAGGTTTTGGTGTCGGTGTCAATGAGGTCTCGGTGTCGGTGTCAGTGAGGTTTCGGTGTTGGTAAGGTCTCGGTGTCAGTGGCAGTGAGGTCTCGGTGTCGGTGAGGTTGCGGTGTCAGTGGCAGTGAGGTCATGGTCTCAATGTCAGTGATGTCTCAGTGTCGGTGAGGTCTCGGTGTCAGTGTCAGTGAGGTCTCGGTGTTGGTGTCAGTGAGGTCTCGGTGTCAGTGGCAGTGAGGTCGCGGTGTCAGTGGCAGTGAGGTCGCGGTGTCAGTGAGGTCTCAGTGGCGGTGAGGTCTCAGTGTCAGTGTCGGTGAGGTCTTGGTGTCAGTGAGATCTCGGTGTCGGTGTCAGTGAGGTCTCGTTGTCAGTGAGGTCGCGGTGTCGATGAGGTCGCGGTGTCAGTGGCGACTTGGTGTTGGTGGCAGTGACGTCTCGGTGTCGGCGGTAGTGAGGCCGTGGTGTCAGTGTCAGTGAGGTCGCGGTGTCAGTGAGGTCGCGGTGTCGGTGGCAGTGAGGTCTCAGTGTCAGTGAGGTCTCTGTATGAGTGTCAGTGAGGTGTCGGTGAGGTGTCGGTGTTGGTGGCAGTGAGGTCTTAGTCTCGGTGGCGGTGGCGGTGAGGTCTCGGTGGCTGTGGCGGTGAGGTCTCGGAGTCAGTGAGGTCCTGGTGTCGGTGAGGTCTTGGTGTCGGTGTCAGCGTCGGTGAGGTCACGGTGTCAGTGAGGTCTCAGTGTCGGTAATGTCTTGGTTTCAGTGAGGTCTCGGTGGCGGTGAGGTCTCGGTGAGATCAGGGAGTCAGTGTCGGTGAGATCATGGTGTCAGTGTCGGTGAGGTCTCGGTGTCGGTGTCAGCGAGGTCTCTGTGTCAGCGAGGTCTCTGTGTCAGCGAGGTCTCTGTGTCAGCGAGGTCTCTGTGTCAGCGTCGTTGAGTTCTCAGTGTCAGTGAGGTGTCGGTCTCATCTTGGGGTTAGTGAGGTGTCAGTGAGGTGTCGGTTTTGGTGAGGTGAGAGTCTCGGTGAAATCTGGGTGTCTGTATCGGTCTCGGTGTCGGAGAGGCCTCGGTGAGGTGTCGATGAGGTCACAGTGTCAGTACGGTATTGGTGAGGTGTCAGTGCCAGTGTCAGTGAGGTGTCGTGAAGTCTCGGTGTTGTTGAGGTGTCAGTTAGGTGGGGCAGCAGCATACCATAACACCTGAGGATCAGTGTACTTTGATGTTGGTTGGGTCAGAGCTGGTGGCAGTGAGGCAGTGTGTGGAGGGTTATAGACATAGAACATTCCAGCGCAATACAGGCCCTTCGGCCCTCCATGTTGTGCCGCTCTGTCATACTATTCTGAAGCCCATCCCACCTACACTATTCCATGTACGTCCATGTGCTTGTCCAATGACGACTTAAATGCACTTAAACTTGGCGAATCTACTACCGTTGCAGGCAAAGCCATCCTTCCTACTCTCTGAGTAAAGAAACTACCTCTGACATCTGTCTTATACCTATCTCCCCTCACTTTAAAGTTGTGTCCCCTCGTGTTTGCTGTCCCCATACTTGGAAAAAGGTTGGACAGGGAGAGCCTATCTAACCCACTGATGATCCTGTATGTCTCTCTAACCCACTGATGGTCCTGTATGTCTCTCTAACCCTCTGATGGTCCTGTATGTCTCTCTAACCCTCTGATGATCCTGTACGTCTCTCTAACCCTCTGATGATCCTGTATGTCTCTCTAACCCACTGATGATCCTGTATGTCTCTCTAACCCTCTGATGATCCTGTATGTCTCTCTAACCCTCTGATGATCCTGTATGTCTCTCTAACCCTCTGATGGTCCTGTATGTCTCTCTAACCCTCTGATGGTCCTGTATGTCTCTCTAACCCACTGATAATCCTGTATGTCTCTCTAACCCTCTGATGATCCTGTACGTCTCTCTAACCCTCTGATGATCCTGTATGTCTCTCTAACCCTCTGATGATCCTGTACGTCTCTCTAACCCTCTGATGATCCTGTATGTCTCTCTAACCCTCTGATGATCCTGTATGTCTCTCTAACCCTCTGATGATCCTGTATGTCTCTCTAACCCACTGATGATCCTGTATGTCTCGCTTTCAGCTATAGCCTTTACTTCTTGTCCTTAAACTATTCAAAATGGTGCCTGATTGTGGTTTTGTCGTGTATACACATGATACTAAAATCATTCAGTCATTAAATAAATATCGAGCATATGGGATTGGGGTGAATACACAAGGATTGATTGGGGATTGATATATAGACAGAAAGAAGAGAGCAGTAATAAACAGGTCATTCTCGGGGTGATAGGCTGTTACTTGGGGGTCAGTGCGACATCCACAATTGTGTAAATTCTATATGAGTTTTCTTTATTCACTCATAGGATGTGGGTGTTGCTAGCTGGGCCCAGTATTTATTGTTTCATCCCTAGTTGCCTTTTTGAACTGCTGCAGTTCAGGTGCTGTGCATTGACCCACAATGCCGTTAGGGACAGTGAAGGAACGGTGATATATTTCCAAGTCAGGATGGTGAGTGGCTTGGAGGGGAACTTGCAGAGGTTGGTGTTCCCATGTATCTGCTGCTCTTGTCCTTCTCAATGGAAGTGGTTATGGGTTTGGAAGGTGCTGTCTGAGGATCTTTGGCGAGATTCTGCCATGCATCTTGTAGCTGCTACTGAGGGATGAGAGATTTAGGACAGATATTGAGGTAGTTTCTTTACTCAGAGTAGCAGGGGCATGGAATGGCCTGTCTGCAACAGGAGTAGACTCGCTGATGTTAAGGGCATTTAAATGGGCACTGGACATACATATGGATAATAATGGATCGGTGTAGGTTAGATGGGCATCAGATTAATTTCACCAGGCAGAGCAAAATCGAGAGCCAACAGGCCTGTACTGTGCTGTAACGTTCTATGTTCTATGTACTGAGTGTCGGTGGTGGAGGGAGTGGATGTTTGTGGATGTGGCACCAATCAAGCGGCTGCTTTGTCCTGGATGGTATCGAGCTTCTTGTGTTGTTGGGGTTGCCCCCATCCAGGGAAGTGGGGCGTGTTCCCTCACATTCCTGAAGTGTGCCTTGGAGATGGTGGGCAGGCTCTGGAAGGTGAGACCCGGCCTGCTCACTGTCACTGGTGTGTGAATGTAGCCAGTGGGTACTGATCCTGCCAGACTGCTCTGGCAGTGAGCTGCAGTGGAAGGGCTAAATATGGAGCAATGTGCATTGAGTGAGCTCTGTCGGAGGGGTGGAAACTCCAGCATGTTCAGCACAATCGAGGGTCATTACACTAATAGCACCTCTTCACTGTTGTAAAGTTCGGAGTGTGTCATGTTCAGCTGCTTCATGGCTGTGACAGTGATGAACCATCGCAGTGATTCCTTTTATTATAAACAGCGACAATTATAGCACTGAGAAGCTTCACTCCTGAGCTACTAAAAGGAATCTAATCGCTGTGTTCCTACCCGGCATGGGGACAGAGTATTGCTTCTGCAGCCCTGGGTAAAGAGCACTCCTGCCATTCACTACACAGTCACCTGCTCCTTTTGAGAGACAGATTCTGCTCAGCACTGATTTCTCAGGGGACAGCTCATGGTTTGAAGACGTTGAAAACATTTAACCTTAGCTCCAGTTAAGGATGGTCACATTTTCAACGAAAGCCTATATCACTTTCTGAAAACTGAACATCTTCGGAAAGTGCCGTGACTCTGCAGGTACAGCCATGCTTTGTTCCAATGATTGAGGTAGTGAGTACAGGATGGAGTCATGGGGATGGAGTGGGCTAAAGGCAGTGAAGTGCATGAACAATATGTGATCATAGTGCAGGCAGCCTGTTACTCCAGCCCTGCTAAACAATATCTGGACTGGCTTCTGTCCCTATGTTAATAGCTATGATCTTATCGTGATTACAGAGACATGCTGACTGCATAGAACATGGTAAACATCTGAGCTTATGCACTTTGGCAGGAAGAACAGAGGAGCTGAATATTATTTTATTGGAAAATGACAGAACAGAGGGATTGGGGAGCCCTTGTCCATGCATTCCAAAAGGCTAACATTCAAATTCAGCAGGTAGTAGGGAAAGAGCTTACGGAATTGGAACATCAGGAGCCCATCTGCCCCCTCAATCAGATCATGGCTGAGCTTTTCATGGCCTCTACTGCAATGGAATAGAGTATGAAAGTAGGGAGGGTTTACTAAAACTGAACAAAGACACAGCTGGAATACTGTAAACAGTTTCGGTTCCCTTGTCTAAGAAAAGAGAGACTGGCACTAGAGAGCCCACAGGAGGTGCACCAGGCTGATCCCACGGATGGAGAGTATGTGTTCTCAGAGAGGTGAGGTAGGTTGGGCCTGAACGCCTTGGAGTTTAGGAGAATGAGACGTGAACTGATTGAAACAACCAAGATTCTTCGGGGACTTGAGAGGGGAGATGTCAAAAGATTGCTCCTCCCTGTGGGAGAGTCTCGGATCAGAGAGAATACTCTCAGAATGAGGCGTCAAACATTTAACGCAGAGATGGGGAGGAATTTCTTCTCTCATAGTGTAGTGAATCTGTGAGATTCTTTAGCATGGCTGGGTTGTTACGTAGACTCAAGGCTGAAATAGATTTTTAATCAGTCAGTCAGTGAATCGGGGTGGGGGGGGGAAATGGGGAAAAGGTAGGAAATGGAGCTATGATCTGATTGAATGGTGGAGCAGATTGGATGGGCTGAATGGCCTGTTTCTGTCACTGTGCGGTATTGCCCTAGTGTCAGTGAGATGGGTTTGGATCGGGATTTGCACTATCACTGGAATTTTCTGTACAATTCTGGACGTTTTCAATTTTCTGCAACTTTGGGGATGTAGCTGATGACATCACTTAGAAACGATCTGCTCTCTGAGTACAGGTATTTAATGCTGCTTCAAATCCATTTCCCTGAATCTGCATTTCTAAAGAAGGTCATATTAGCATTTTTAGTTTTTGTTCCTAATTCATAAGACTCTGCGTGGACTTGCTTTGAGCTATAGGAATAGTCTGAGCTGAAGTTGCAGTGTTAATAGCAACTCTATCTATACCCCTCATTATTTTATAAACCTCTATAAGGTCACCTCTCAACCTCCTACGCTCCAGTGAAAAAAGCTCCCAGCCTCTCTAGCTTTTTTTATAACTCAAACCTTCCATACCCGGCAATATCCTGGTAAATCTCTTCTGAGCCCTCTCCAGCTTGTTAATGTCCTTCCTATAACTGGGCGACCAGAACTGGACACAGTATTCCAGAAGGGACCTCACCAATGTCCTGTACAATCTCAACATAACGTCCCAGCTTCTATACTCAAAAGGACTGAGCAATGAAGGCAAGTGTGCCAAACACCTTTTTAACCACCCAGTCTACATGTGATGCAAATTTCAAAGAATTATGTACCTGAACTCCTATTATTAAAGATGCTACAACAGGGCTAACTGTTAGGGTTATTAGTTATGACAGATCCAACATAGCTTTGTCAAAGGGAAATCATGCTGAATGAATTTATTGGAGTTGTTTTGGAAGAAGTAATTTGGACTGTAGATGAAGAGGAGCCAGTGGATGTACAATATTCCACCTCGATTTCCAGAAAGTATTTGATAAGGTGCCACTTTAAAGGCTTATGCGGAAAATAAAATGGTGTCAGGGTAACATCTTGATGTGGATAGAAGATTGGCTGGATAACAGGGAGCAGAGAGTTTGAATATATGTATTTGGAAAGGCAAGGACTGATTAGGGATAGTCAGCATGGCTTTGTGCATGGGAAATCATGTCTCACAAACTTGATTGAGTTTTTTGAAGAAGTACCAAAGAGGATTGATGAGGGCAGAGCAGTAGATGTGATCTATATGGACTTCAGTAAGGCGTTCAACAAGGTTCCCCATGGGAGACTGATTAGCAAGGTTAGATCTCATGGAATACAGGGAGAACTAGCCATTTGGATACAGAACAGGCTCAAAGGTAGAAGGTGGTGGTTGAGGGTTGTTTTTCAGACTGGAGGCCAGTGGAGTGCCACAAGGATCGGTGCTGGGTCGTCTACTTTTTGTCATTTACATAAATGATTTGGATGTGAGCATAAGAGGTACAGTTAGTAAGTTTGCAGATGACACCAAAATTAGAGGTGTAGTGGACAGCGAAGAGGATTACCTCAGATTACAATAGGATCTGGACCAGATGGGCCAATGGGCTGAGAAGTGGCAGATGGAGTTTAATTCAGATAAATGTGAGGTGCTGCATTTTGGGAAATCAAATCTTAGCAGGACTTATACACTTAATGGTAAGGTCCTAGGGAGTGTTGCTGAACAAAGAGACCTTGGAGTGCAGGTTCATAGCTCCTTGAAAGTGGAGTCACAGGTAGATAAGATAGTGAAAAAGGCATTTGGCATACTTTCCTTTATTGGTCAAAGTATTGAGTACAGGAGTTGGGAGGTCATGTTGTGGCTGTACAGGACATTGGTTGGGCCACAATTGGAATATTGCGTGCAATTCTGGTCTCCTACCTATTGGAAAGATGTTGTGAAACTTGAAAGGGTTCAGAAAAGATTTACAAGGATGTTGCCAGGGTTGGAGGATTTGAGCTACAGGGAGAGGCAGAACAGGCTGGAGCTGTTTTCCCTGGAGCGTCGGAGGCTGAGGGGTGACCTTATAGAGGTTTATAAAATCATGAGGGGCATGGAGAGGATAAATAGACAAAATCTTTTCCCTGGGGTGGGGGAGTCCAGAACTTGAGGTTTAGGGTGAGAGGGGAAAGATATAAAAGGGGTGTAAGGGGCAACTTTTTCACGCAGAGGGTGGTACGTGTATGGAATGAGCTGCCAGAGGAAGTGGTGGAGGCTGGTACAATTGCAACATTTAACCGGCATATGGATGGATATATGAATAGGAAGGGTTTGGAGGGACGTGGGCCGGGTGCTGGCAGGTGGGACTAGATTGGGTTGGGATATCTGGTCAGCATGGACGGGTTGGACCGAAGGGTCTGATTCCATGCTGTACATCTCTATGACTCTATAGACCGGTTAGCTTAACCTCTGTAGTGGGGACAATGCTTAGTCTGTTATCAAGGAAGAAGTAGCAGGGCATCTTTAAAGAAATGGTCCCATTGGGCAGACGCAGCATGGGTTCATGAAGGGCAGGTCATTCTTCACAAATCTTTTGGAATTCTATGAAGACATTTCAAACAAGGTGGACAACACAGACCCAGCGAATGTGGTGGACCTCGATTTCCAAAAGGCCTTCAACAAAGTGCTACACATGAGGCTGCTGGATAAGACGCATGGTGTTAGGGGTAGAGTATTGGAGCGGAGGGAGGATTGTTTGATGAACAGGAAGTAGAGAGTGGAGATTATGAGTGCTATTCTGGCTGGTAATCAGTAACTAGTGGGTTCAGTGTTGGGACCACAGTTATTTACAATTTATATTGATAATTTGGAGTTGGGGACCATGTGTATGGTGTCAAAGTTTGCAGATGGCAGTGAGATTAGTGGCAGAGTAAAGTGTACAGAGGACAGGGAAACTTTGCAGAGGAACATAGATACACTGAGTGAGTGGGTAAAGGTCCAGCAGATGGAACATAATGTTAATAAATGGGAAGTCATCCATTTTGGTAGGAGTAATAGTAAAAATGATTATTACTTGAATGGTAAAAAGTTGCAGCACGCTGCTGTGCAGAGGGAGCTGGGTGTCCTTGTGCATGAATCACAGAAGGTTCATCTGCAGGTGCAATTGGTAATTATAACGGTAAATGGGTCCTTCATTGCTAAAGGGATTGAGTTTAAAAACAGGGAGGTTATTGTGCAACTGGGCAGGGTGTTGGTGAGGCCACAGCTGGAGTACTGTGTGCAGTTTTGGTCTCCTTACTTGAGAAAGGATGCACTGACACTGGAGGGGGTGCAGAGGGGGTTCACTGGGTTGATTCTGGAGTTGGGGGGGGCTGGCTTATGGGGACAGGCTGATAGGTTGGGATTATATTCATTGCAATACAGACAAATGGGGAGGGATCTTATAGAAACATATAAAATTATGAAGGGAATTGATGAGATAGAAGTAGAGAGGAAGTTTCCACTGACGGGTGAAGCTAGGACATGAGGGAGTGGCCTCAAGATTAGAGGGAGCAGGTTTCGAACTGAACTGGGAAGGAACTTCTTCACCCAGAGGGTTGTGAATCTGTGGGATTCATTGCCCAGGGACGCAGTTGACACTACTTCAGTAATCACTTTTAAAGCTAGGGTAGATATATTTTGAAAAATAAAGGAATGAAGGGATATGGTGAAAATGCGAGTATGTGGAGCTGAGTCCACAAAATAGATCAGCTGTGATCTGATTGAATGGCTCAAAGGGCTGGATGGTCTACTCCTGCTCCTGGTTCTTATGTTGTAGTGGCGTTCTCTTAGCCCCAGTTTCTGAGCTTGTATGTCCAGTACAGCTATAACACTGGCATTGATCTGGCACAGTGAAAATTGGTCAGGTATGTCCTACACACAAAGCTGATATTGCACAATGTTTGACATGGTTTGTGACTCCTCAGATACTGAAGCAATCCATCTCCAAATGCAACAAGAGCTGGACAATGTCCAGGCTTGGGCTAGTAGGTGCCACACAAGGACCAGGCAATGACCATCAGGAACAGACAAGAATCTAACCATTGTCCCTTGACATTCAAAGGCAGTACCATTCCTGCTCTTCCCATTATCAACATCCGAGGGTTACCATTGGTGAGAAACTAAACTTGACTAGTCATATAAATATAGTAGCTAAAAGAGCAGGTCCCTAGAGCCTGACCACCACCTACAAGGCACAAGTCAGGAGGGTGTTGGAATACTCCCCACTTGCCTGGATGGGGGCAGCTCCAATAACACTCAAGAAGCTTGACACCATCCAGGATAAAACAGCCCACTTGATTGGCTCCACATCCACAAACATCCCCTCCCTCAACCACTGACACTCAGTAGCAGCAGTGTGTACTATATACAAGATTCACTGCAGAAATTCACCAAAGACCCTCAGACAGCACCTTCCAAACCAACAACTTCCATCTCGAAGGACGAGAGCAGCAGATACATGGGAACACCACCCCCTGCAAGTTCCCCTCCAAGCCACTCACCATCCTGACATGGAAATAGATCACCGTTTCTTCACTGTCACTGGGTCAGAATCCTGGAATTCCCTCCCTAAGGGCATTGTGGGTCACCCTACAGCACATGGACTGCAGCAGGTCAAGAAGGCAGCTCACCCCCACCTTCTCAAGTGGCAACTAGGGATGGGCAATAAACTGCTGCCTCAGTGACCAAATAAATTGAGAAAAAACCTCAACGATCAGGTTGTTCAAGAATGGAGTTGCTGACTAATCACAGCAGTCACTACTCTCTGATGATCAGTAACTGTCAGGATTCGAACATGCACTAACAATGACACAAATTCTATTTGCTTCCCCAATTAATTAAGACATTTGACAGGCATGACGGAGTTCCTTCATAACTATTTGCCCTATGTCATAAGGTATGTAAATCATATTAATAATTTAATGTGTTGGTAATCACAATAGCCACTTTTCCAAAAAATAATTTTCAATCTAATTTTCTAATTACTTTAATTTCCAAACTCAAACAATGTTAATTACCATGACAGATTGACCAGTATTGATTAACCAACAAAAACGGATGGTTGGAACGATGAGGTTTCTGTTACTGATGGGTGGCTGGAAATGGTCTCCCCCTTCAGTTCACATCACTCACCCTGGTGATGGTCACAGTCTGACAAATAGCTCCTGAACCTATCTCTCTGATACCCACTGGGGTGCCAGTGTTGGTCAATTAATTTTTGACACATCCTGCCACTCACCAGTTCGCTGCCAACCAGTCACCCTTTCAGAGAATAATCCGAGCAATCTCGACAGAGGTTTGAAGATTAGAACTTGACGAAACACTCCAGTAACACTTGAGCATCCAAACTGTTAGTCTGGTGAATCAAAAATGATTCCAGTTTGAATGCCAGCTTCCTATCATTTGGCTGCTCCCTCTCCAAATTAAAATTTCTCCTGAAATGATTGATTTGGAGGAGTATTTTTCAGCCTTCCCAGCACAGGGTTTAATTTTCTGTACCCCAAGCCTGTCAATGAGTTGTAAGGGTTGATGTGAGGATTTGGCGTGTTAACAGTTGTACCATATTCCAGGAGCACACTCAGGACAGGTATGTTTCGGGTTGAATCTTCTGTAATGTTCAGTCCCACAGCAGACAGTGCGTTATGTTGTTGACTTCAACACCTCCTGGAATCGGACGTGAGACGTTTGGCTATTATAGCTCTGAGACAGCTTGAAAAATAATATTAATTTCTCATGACAGTACTAAAAATCCAGTGAGCTTCCGCTATCTCCTCATATTTGCAGAGTCCATGCCAAATAAATCGAGTATATTAAAAAGAAATCAAAATCATCTCTCTCAATCGCTCGCTAACATTGAGCTAGAAATCTTGATGGAAATTTTTCATTGCTGGAGAATTATGTTTTTCAAGATTGTGATTGCAAGCTTCATTTTTTAAATTCATTAAACTGTTATAAATGACATGCGTGGCCAAGTCACAGGTTCTCCCTGGATTTCTGCTTGTGGGTAGTTAGATTGGAGCCATTTATCGCTCTGCATAATAACTGTGTGTCAAAGCTTCAGTGCGCCTCACCCAAGATTCAGACTCATTCTGTAATAGCCAAGTCCCCCGGCTGAAAATTGGACATATGGAAACAAAGCAATTTGTTGAATGACCTTTTACTGTTCCTTCTGCATTTGCAGTCTGGAAAATGACTGCATTTTATTCAGTTGCTGCTCTGATTTACTTTCATGCTTAAATTGTTACATTACTGAGATAAATTAGTTCCACACAGTCCAGCTCTCTCTCTCACACATTCAATACCCAACTCTCTCCGGTGCTCACTGCTACAAAGGCTGTATGTGTTTCTCTTCCCTTACCCTCCATGTTCCAATGTGATTAAAGATACTTCAAATTATAATCACACCATGAAAAAAAAATAGGTTGCAAGAGTCAAGAGAAAAAATTTAGCAACTTGACAGTTTATAAGGAATGTGATGTGTTCTAAGGCATTATATATTCACAGTACAGGGTGCCTGAGGGAGCTGCAATCTTACACACAGTTCCTGAATGCTTGCTAAAACACACAGTATAGCCTGCAGGTCAGACAGGGAGGCAGCAATCTTTCAAGACCAATGCTACTTGCAGAGCTAAAAACACTGTCTTGCTTAAAATGCAGACAGATCTTTGAGGTTTTCTTAACAGCCCAGACTTTGTTTTGACTTTATTTCTTTCACCAAAACTTAGGCACAATCGGTGGATCTCAGAGGGTCTTGGGCTGCAGTGAGAAAGGAGTCAGAATCATGTGAGAAATCCTGCAAAGCCTAATTTGACACTGGGACAACTTGCTGCATTTGCTGGGTCTCGGGTGAGCTCCTTGCTGGGTAGCAGTGAGCTGACGTACACGAGGGGATTGCAGCTTGTTAGGTGACCTTATTAACTGCAAATCTCACCTCGAGAAAACACAGATTTCTTACACAACACCCGCCTTGAATTCTCGGCACTGAAAGCACAGCAGTTACCTGGTAGATTCAACTCACCATTTGCTCCAAAGGACCTCTGAGTAGGACACCAAACACCAACAGCTCAGTGTATGGTCCACAGCCTAACAGACACACACACACACACACACGACACCATCTGTCTGTAAGTTCACTCACAAACACACCATATCTACAGACACTGACATCCCACAAGTGCCAAACTCCAGGAACATGGTCCATCTCTGATCCACTCCAGGATTCTCTGCCCTTCTGTTTTATTATATAGCTGAAGCGAGGACACTGTGTTCAGGGAGGCTCTCCCACCCCAGGGACTGCACCAGGCTGGATCCCCAGCCCATTTAATTGGATCTCTTAGCACTGACTCACTTTGGGTCCTCCTGGATGCTGGCAGGATCCCAGGCTTTGCCTTTTTCCACCTTGCTCCAGCAGCCAGAGTTAGCGGGCTCGGAGTCTTGCTGCCTCGCTGGTGCAAGCTGGTCACGCTGGTCAGCAGCCCTCAGTCCACTCAAAGGGAGGTAGCCTATTGCTCAAGGGGACTCGAGCACAGTGGGGCAAGGGCAGACTCTCTAACCAGTCCAGGGCCTTGGACAGGATCAGTCAGCTGCTCAGAGCTGTAAGAGTTAGGAGCCTGCCCTCATGAGGGGTGGGGATCTGAATGTTAGGCAGCCCACCACTTGTCTTGACTCTTTCTGCTCTCTGCTGGGATGAGAAAGAGGCAGATATTAAGGGGGAAGACGATGAGTAACATGGCTGTAGGTGTTAGTACAGGATGAGGAGGGGCTGCGAAAGTGAGTGGGCACTGTAGAGGGCACGTGGGTTTAGTGCTGTCAGGGGTTAGGATGGGTGAGAGTGACTGAGGGAAGATATTGTCAGGAATATCAAGAGTGGCAGAGGTCTGAGCTATGGTGGGAGATGGCAGAGGTAGAGTGAGTGTCAGTTTTTGGTGGAAGATGTTGGCACATCCACTGGCACAGCAGGGAAGATCATTGTCCTTCTTTCTACATTATTGTACCTTCCTCCAGACAGCTGAGAGTTCACTGACCAGGCTGACGGAGTCATACAGCATGGAAACAGACTCTTTGGTCCAACTAGTCCATACGGAATACAATCCTAAACCAAACTAGTCCCACCTGCCTGATCCCGGCCCAACTCCCTCCAAAACTTTCCTATTCATGTATTCATCCAAATGACATGATCTAGTGCCAAGGTGTCCACTGCCAGGCCTGGAGGTAGTGGACTACCCCATCAGCCAGGTTCTCCAGCTCCCTGTCGCCAAATCAGGGCAAATCACATCCAGAGCAAACATCAGGAAGGGTACAGAGTGGGTGTGCACTGACGATACAGGTCTGGGTGCACATAGCTTTTTAAAGATGGCACCAGTGCCAGGGATGTCAATCCATTCCAGGATATCCAGGCAATGGCAACTGGTAGACAAGGCTAGAATTAAGCAAGAGTGATTCCATAGGGAAAGCATACAAATTAACAATGTGCCTTTGGTCAGATGTGGTGAGGCATTTCGCTAGGCCTCACAGAGAGAAATAAAACGAGGTAAAAACAATGGCTGCAGATTCTGGAAACCAGGTTCTGGATTAGTGGTGCTGGAAGAGCATAGCAGTTCAGGCAGCATCCAAGGAGCTTCGAAATCGACGTTTCGGGCAAAAGCCCTTCATCACAGAGAGAAACCCACCCTGAAACTCAACGCAACTGACACTCAACCACAAAACACAAGATTCTGGGCAAACTCAATCCTCTTCAACAGAAAAATACTCACACTGCAGAGTGAAACATATTCAGCACGGTTTGTGATTAACATTGGGTTATTCCTTGGAGCTGGATGACAGTAAAGGGTTTCTCTGTTAAATGTCTGGTGTTATTAACCCAGGTACCCTGATACAGATTTAGTGTCAAGTTTCTCAGTCAATGGATGGTGTTGTTAATGTGGTTCACCAACACATTCCACCCTGACCTTAAATTTACCTGGACCATCTCTGACCCCTCCCTCCCCTTCCTGAACCTCTCCATCCCCATTAATGATGACCGACTTGACACTGACATTTTTTTTTTACAAACCCACCGACTCCCACAGCTACCTGGATTACACCTCTTCCCACCCTACCTCCTGCAAAAATGCCATCCCGTATTCCCAATTCCTCTGCCTCCGCCGGATCTGCTCCCAGGAGGACCAGTTCTACCACAGAACACACCAGATGGCCTCCTTCTTTAGAGACTGCAATTTCCCTTCCCACGTGGTTAAAGATGCCCGCCAACGCATCTCGTCCACATCCCACACCTCCGCCCTCAGACCTCACCCCTCCAACCGTAACAAGGACAGAATGCCCCTGGTGCTCACCTTCCACCCTACCAACCTTCGCATAAACCAAATCATCCACCTGAACTGCTGTGCTCTTCCGGCACCACTGGTCCAGAGATGGTGTTGTTAATGGCAGGCTAGGGGATGTTAAGAATCAATTATATGGGTCTGGAGTCACATGTAGACCAACAGATTCCCTTCCAAAAAGGATGTGAGTGAATCAGATGGGTTTGTATGAGAATCAACATGGTCACACGGTCACCAGGAGGGCAGCCTTTAATTCCTTTCATCATTTGTTATGGTGGGACTTGAAGCCATGTTACCAGAACATTAGCTTGGGTTTCCTGGATTACTAATCCAGTGATATGACCACGACTCCACCACCTTCCTGAAGGCACCAAGGCTAATGATATGAGATGGTTTTGAGAGTGAAGCTCTTCCAGGATGGGGATTGCAGTAATGCTTCATTGGATAGTACAAAACAAACAAGCACACGAACTGCTGCTGTGCACAATGACAATAACGCTTGGAAGGGAATTGGATAAATAATTGAAAGGGAAATATTTCTATGGCTATGGGAAACATGAGGTATGGGGTTTTGGGGAAAGAGGGGACTAATTGAAAGAGCTCATTTCAAAGAGCTACCACAGACAGGAAGGGCTGAATAGCCTTGTGAGTGTGTGGGACAGAGAGAGGACACAATCGTGTTAACAGTCTGCTCTGGAGGAAACATGGAGGGACCAAACTGCTCCTATTGCCTTCTCCAGTGCAGTCCTGCAGGAGGACTGTTGGAGGTGTTCAGCCAACGTTCGGTCTCTCCACGTGAGAAACGGCAATGGGCTTTTCGCAACGATCTGGATAATAGTCATCCCTCAACCAACACCACAGGAACGAGATTCAGTGACCACTGAATATGCTTGGTATTGAATCATCGTGTGATCCCTGACCTTCTCTGTTTCGATACCGGTGCTGATAGTAATGTTTCTGATGGATGTACACCCTATTCCTTCCTTACACCTTTCAGGTGACACAGAAAACTGCTTTAAGTAATATCAGTAAAATTGTCAGTTAACATTTAACCTTGCAAAGAACAAGATGTTCACCTTTAGATCAGGAAATGACATTTTATATTAAGTAAATTAGAAAATGTAACATTTATATCTGAAGGAGTACTAAAACCTGACAATCTGAGAAACCAATCTGTGGACTGGAACCTAACGCAGACATCCAGCCCCACCGACCTTGTACTAATTACATTCCCCTGATATTCTGTGTTTTGATGTTTGTCTCATCTTCAAATCCCACACTGATATTGGGATTAGTGTCTGAAAATAGGCAATAGCAGTTGTAAAATCTTTGGTGACACTGTGTGGGTTTTAATGCGTGGCTCGGATCGATGGGAGTGATATTAAAATATCCTGTGACACTGACAGATATTCTGTGATTTAAGTCCATTGATGTTCATTGCACTCGAGCAGAGACTTTGCCTGTGTTTGAAAAGTGCTGTTGTTTCCTTGTCTTTTTGTCAGCCACAGATCTCCCCATCTCGGACCTGCTCTGATGCCTTCTCAGAACCTTCTTACTTGATTGATAAGAGTAAGGTGGTGTCTGCAACCAGGCACTGAGACACAAGTCTGATTGCATTCAGCAATATCTGAATGTGCAGGAAGAAGTTCGCATTAGTAAGACTGACAGATCATCTGACTGAACAACTGATGAAAATGGTCGTAACTTAATACACTTGACAATGAGTGATAGCTTGATCTTCTCATCACAATTTGCAAACTTTGTTCCTACATAACAAATATTAACGCAACATCCCACTGTAACTCCTCCTCTCTCCTGGGAGATTTTGTTCACTGAACTGTGGAATTGTAAATCTTCTTTTTCTAACTCAAACCTTCATCAAAGCACTCAATGTTTCACAAGAAAAGATTCCATGACTAGAGACCGAAATGTAATATTCATTATCTTTCAAAGGTTCTTGTGTGGAACGGAGGTCTTCATTACTGAGTGCCTATGCTGGAACCTAGCCCTATGTTTTCACAGGCAGGAGTATTCGAGAAGATTTGGAGATCAGGTTGTGGAAATTAACTACCAGGGCACACGAATACCAACTGGTCACCAAGAGACATGACCAGCTATTAGTTTTCTCCAAACACACGGACAATGATGGACACCAATTCGAATGGGACAATGTATCCATCCTAGGACAAGCCATACAGGGACATGCACGGTAATTCCTGGATGCCTGGCACTCAGCCCGGAACTCCATTAACAAACATGTAGAGTTATAGAACACAGAACATAGAATCATACAGCAGAGTACAGGCCCTTTGGCCCACACAGTGTCATGCCAAGCTTTTATCTTAATCTAAGATCAGCCTAACCTACACACCCAATGCCTACCCAAGTTCAAAAGCAGGTTAATGGGATGTGAATCTCTTGCCTTTGCTAGTTTGCCATGTTGATTGCAGTGATTGTTCCATCTATTGCCCTTTCAGTTGCATACAAATACATCGTATCATCCTCCGTCATTTCCGCCACCTCCAAACAGACTCCACCACCAGGGATATATTTCCCTCCCCTACCCTATCAGCATTCAGGAGAGACCACTCCCTTCGTGACTCCCTTGTTAAGTCCACACCCCCCATCAACCCAACCTCCACTCCCGGCACCTTCCCCTGTAACCGCAAGAAATGCAAAACTTACACCCACACCTCCCTCCTTACTTCCCTCCAAGGCCCCAAAGGATCCTTCCATATCCGTCACAAATTCACCTGCACCTCTACACACATCATTTACTGCATCCGCTGCACCTGATGTGGCCTCCTCTACATCGGGGAGACAGGCCGCCTACTTGCAGAACGTTTCAGGGAACACCTCTGGGACACCCGCACCAACCAACCCAACCGCCCTGTGGTGGAACACTTTAACTCCCCCTCCCACTCCGCCAAGGACATGCAGGTCCTTGTCCTCCTCCATCGTCAGACGATGGCAAAATGACGCCTGGAGGAAGAGCACCTCATCTTCCGCCTAGGAACCCTCCAACCACACGAGATGAATGCATATTTCTCCAGCTTCCTCATTTCCCCTCCCCCCACCTTATCTCAGTCCCACCCCTCGGATTCAGCACCGCCCTCTTGACCTGCAATCTTCTTCCCAACCTCTCCGCCCCCACCCCGTCTCCGGCCTATCACCCTCACTCTCACCTCCTTCCACCTATCGTATTCCCAGCGCCCCTCCCCCAAATTCCCTCCCCCCTACCTTTTATCTCAGCCCGCCTGGCACACCAGCCTCATTTCTGAAGAAGGGCTTATGCCCGAAACGTTGATTCTCCTGCTCCTTGGATGCTGCCTGACCTGCTGTGCTTTTCCAGCAACACATTTTCAGCTCTGATCTCCAGTATCTGCCGTCCTCACTTTCTCCTAACCTACACACCCCTCAATTTACTGCTGCCCATGTGCTTGTCCAGCATTTGCTTAAATGTCTCTAATGTCTCTGACTCTACTCCCACCGCTGGCAGTGTATTCCACACACCCACCACTCTCTGTGTAAAGAACATGCCTCTGACATCATCCCTAAACCTTCCTCCAATCACCTCAAAATTATGACCCCTTGTGACAGCCCTGGGGAAAAGTCTCTGGTTATCGACTCTCTCTATGCCTCTCATTACCTTGTACACCTCCATTAAGTCACCTCTCTTCCTTCTTCTCTCCAGTGTAAAAAGCCCGAGCTCACTCATCCTTTCTTCATAAGACATGCCCTCGAGTCCAGGCAGCATTCTGGGAAATCTCCTCTCCACTCTCTATAGCTTCCACATCCTTCCCATAATGAGGTGACGAGAACTGGACACAATGTTCCAAGTGTGGTCTAACCAGGGCTCTATAGAGCTGCAGCAAAATCTCGCAGCTCTTAAACTCAATCCCCCTGTTAATGAAAGCCAAAATACCATACGCCTTCTTAACAATCCTATCAATTTGCATGGCAACTTTGAGAGATCTATGTACATGGATCCCTCTGTTCCTCCGCACTACCACGAATCCTGTCTTTAATCCTATATTCAGCATTCAAATTCCACCTTCCAAAATGAATCACTTCTCATTTATTCAGGTTGAGCTCCATCTGCCACATCTCAGCCCAGCTCTGCATCCTGTCAGTGTCTTGTTGTATCCTGCAACAGCCCTCGACACTATCTACAACACCAACGACCTTTGTGTCATCAGCAAACTTACTAACTCACCCTTCCACTTCTTCATCCAAGTCATTTGTAAAAACTACAAAGACCAGAGGCCCAAGAACAGATCCCTGTGGGACACCACTGGTCATAGGGTCACAGATATACAGCATGGCAACAGACCCTTCGGTCCAACCCGTCCATGCCGACCAGATATCCCAACCCAATCTAGTCCCACCTACCAGCATCTGGCCTATATCCCTCCAAACTCTTTATCTTCAAAAGTCCACCCAGATGCCTTCTAAATGTTGCAATTGTACCAGCCTCCACATCCTCTGGCAGCTCATTCCATACACGTACCACCTTCTGAATGAAAAAAGTTGTTCCTTAGGTCCCTTTTATATCTTTCCCCTCTCACCCTAAACCTATGCCCTATAGTTCTGGACTCCCCGACCCCAGGGAAAAGACCTTGTCTATTTAACCTATCTGTGCCCCTCATGATTTATAAACCTCTATAAGGTCACCCCTCAGCCTTCAACACTCCAGGTACAACAGTCCCAGCCTCTCCCTATAGCTCAAACCCTCCAACCCTTGCAACATCCTTGTAACTCTTTTCTGAGCCTTTTCAAGTTTCACAACATCCTTCCAATAGGAGAGACACCAGATTTGCACGGAGTATTCCAAAAATGATCACCGACCTCCAGGTGGAATACTTTCCATCCACTGCCACTCGCTGTCTTCTTTCGGCCAGCCAGTTCTGTATCCAGACAGTCAGATTTCCCTGTATCCCATACCTCCTAACTTTCTGAATGAACCTACCACGGGGAACCTTATCAAATGCCTACCTGAAATCCATATAGACCACATTCATGGCTCAACCTTATTGACTTGTCTTGTCACACTCTCCAAGAACTCGATAAGGTTTGTGAAGCATGACCTGCCCCTCACAAAGCAATGCTGACTATCTTTAATCAAACTGTAATCAACTTTAGTCCAGTTATAGTTGGACCCTATATACCAACCATTATGAAATTGGAAATGACACCACAAACCCTAACAGATCAAGCATGAGGGACACAACACCAAAGCTTACCGGAGGCACACTGATGGTGTTACCTAGAATGGTTATGAAAGGTGTGCGAACAAACCTACCAGCTCAGCGAGCAAGTCAACAACCTCAGTAATGACTCAGGTCATCTACAATCCCCTTTCTGGTGTCAGCCCTCCTCCTGTCTTGAGTTAGAACCCTGTCTTTAACAGGATTATCTGGAGCGGCTCAGTGGTTAGCACTGCTGCCTCACAGCGCCAGGGACCCGGGTTCAGTTCCCGTCTCAGGCGACTGTCTGTGTGGAGTTTGCACATTCTCCCTGTGACTGCGTGGGTTCCCTCTGGGTGCTATAGTTTCCTCCCACAGTCCAAAGATGTGCAGTTCAGGTGAATTGCCCACGCTAAATTGCCCGTAGTATTAGGTGCATTAGTCAGGGATGAATGTAGAGGAATGGGTCTGGGTGGGTTGGTCTTCAGAGGGTCGGTGTGGACTTGTTGGGCCGAAGGGCCTATTTCCACACTGTAGGGAATCTAATCTAATCTAATCTAATATAAAATGCATGCTTTTTGATAAAATTAAGAAATAATTGGGAGCCATTCCTGAAGTCCTCAGGTTGTGTTATCGTTTTAGCATTGAACTGATAATCCACAAAATATACCTTTAAATCTCACCCACTATGGCAGATTGAGACATCTGAATTATTTAAATTGAAATCTAAAAAACAAAATAAAACCAGGACCAGTTAAAGCGCCTCAGGAACTGTCGATACACAGAACACAAATGAAGCAACACAGTCAGGACTGTGAGTCCATCTGTGACCATCAAAAGCAGAGTAATGTGCCTCCAATAATGCAGGCAGTTTGAGAGGATTCAGAAGTTTCCAGACTGCAGTCTAATGCTGCAGAATAACCTGCTTCAATGTGACCCCTCTACACAAATGAAACCAGGCTGCATCTGATTACCACCGCTATCCCAGGGTGGTAGAATTTAAAGATTCCAAACTCGTCAGATCAGCTATTTGCATAAAATCTATAATTTCTTGACAGCGTGCTTCAGAATTAATTGTGGAATGTTATTAGGATGAAATGAGCTGAGAGATCAAGTCCTGTGCATAGCCCATGGTAAAGTATTAAAGGTCTGTATTATTAAATCAATATCAAAGTAACACACAGCACCTAAAAGGCGAAATGAGATGTGACAAATGGGAAGGATGAAAAGCAGAAGGGACAGAGGGCAGACTCAAAACAAACAAAATGTTTATTTCACATGAACTCGGCCACATTCACTTCAGTCTCTGCAGACCGTTCTCAGGAGGAATGGATGTTTAAGACTTTGGTTCTGATGGAAAAAAAGATCCAGAAAGCAACTTTCCAGGGAAAACAATAAATCAACAATTTACATTTATACAGGACCTTGGAAGAAATACAAACACAGAATCATCGAATGTAACATGACAGAAGGAGGCCATTCTCCCATCGTGTCTGTCCTGGCTCCTGAAAGAGCGAGTGCCATTGTCCAGCCCTATCTCCAAAGCCTTCTTACTTTGTCACTTTCAGATAGATATCCAGTTGTCTTCTGGAACCTTGTCCCAGGCAGCAGCTTCCAAAACCCAACAACTTTCTGAGTAAAGACATTACTCCTCATCTTACTCCTCGCTCTCTTGCTGACAATCTAGAAATCATGACACCCCCGCGCCCCCCCAAGTTACTGACAGACCAATGAGTGGAAACAGAACATCCTTTTCACCCTGTCAAAGTTGTTCATAATTTTGAACACCTCAATAAAGTCACCTCTTCACCTGCTCTGTATTGTCTCCATGTTTCTTCCACTACAATCCATTACCTCACATTTCCCTGCATTGTTTGTTTCAATCAGGTCAACTTTCATTCTTTGAATTCCAAACATTACAGGCCCAACCTACTCCACCTCTTCCCTAAAAGACAGTCCCTCCATACCCAGGATGAGTTTTGTGAACCTTCTCTGGACTGCCTCCAATGCCAGTATATTTTTCCTTAGATAAAGGACCCAAACCTGTTCCCAGTATTCCAGCTGTGGGCTGACTTGTGCCTTAGTATAGTTTTCACAAGCTCTCCCTATTTTTAAACTCCATTCCCTTTAACATAAAAGTCAACATACCATTGCATTCCGTATTACCCACTGAACTTGGATGCTCAATTCTTATGATTCATGGACAAAGACTCCCAAATCCCTATGTTCTGCAGTCTTTCTTCAGTATAATAGTCAGCTTCCCGATATTTCCTGCCAAAGTGCATAATCTCACATTTCCCCACATTATTTTTGATCTCAAAAGTGTGGTGCTGGAAAAAGCACAGCAGTTCAGGCAGCATCCGAGGAGCAGGAGAATCGATACTTCAGGTTTCAGCCCTTCATCAGGAAGGCATCAGCTTTATTCCTAATGAAGGGCTTATGCCCAAAATGTGTCAAGTTTTTGCCTACCTACATAATTATCTATATCCCTTTGCAGACTGTGTCATTCTCACCTTCCAACTAATTTTGCAAACCTGGTATATTCATTTCCTCATCCAAGTTATTAATATGCATTGCAAATAATTCTGGCCCTAGCACTGATCCCTGTGGTACTTCACCAGTTACTAGTTGCTGAAATAACTCTTCAGATGCGAGCATCCCATCACCAATCACCCTTTATTTAGTAAAGCAGAACCTTTGACAATAGCACTGCCCCTCACTGTGTCAGGTATTCTGGGTTCACCATGTTATGTCAGCCAGGGCTCCCTGATTGGACCAGATTAACAGCCCCAACCAAGGAGCTCATATTCTATGAGGTCCACCTGGCTGACCTTGTTACAGTCACTCCAATCGCCATTCTGAAAATGTCCCCTTTTTCCCCTACACAGTCTTCTATCAGCTACTCACACCTCTCTCCAGGCGAATATAGCACCTCCAGCAGCATTGGCTCTTATCTTCCTAAGTAGCTTGATGTATTGTTCCTTATCAAACACCTTCTGAAAATCCAAATATATCACATCCACTCCTTTCTCATTCCCTATCCTGTGACTTACCTGATTAAAGTTTTGTAGTTAGCCCACATTGGACGTGGTTTCCCTTTCAGAAAGTCATGCTGACTCTGCTTGATCAGATGGTGTATTGCAAAATGCTCTGTGATTACATCTTTTATCACAGACTCGAGCATTTTCCCAATAGCAGATGTTAAGCTAACTGGCCCATTGTTTTTTTTTTGTCTCCTTCCTTTTTAAAGAAAGGTGTTACTTTGACAATTTTCCAATCCTCTGGGACTTTTCCAGAATCTAAGAATTCCTGGATGATTACTACAGTGCACTCCCCCCCCACCCCCGTCTCTCTAGCTACTTCCTGTATGCAACCTATCAGCTCCAGGGGACTTATCAGTCTTTTGCCCATTCAGTCCCCCAGCACTACTTCTGTAGTTATTGTTTCTTGTTTTTTCACACCTTGAATATTTAGTAATTTTCAAATGCTTTGGTGTCTTCTACTGTGAAAACTGACAAAGTGTTTACTGACTTTGGCTGCCATTTCTTCAATCCCCATTATTACTTCCTCAGCCTCATTCCCTAAGGGTGAAAGTGAGGACTGCAGATGCTGGAGATCAGAGTCAAGGTTAGTGTGGTGCTGGGAAAGCACAGGTCAGGCAGCATCCGAAGAGCAGGAAATAAAATCGATGTGTCGGGCCTTCATCAGGAAGGGGTTTTGCCCGGAACGTAGATTTTCCTGCTCCTCGGATGCAGTCTGACCTGCTGTGCTTTTCCAGCACCACTCTGATCTGGA
This sequence comes from Chiloscyllium punctatum, assembly GCF_047496795.1. Lineage (NCBI taxonomy): Eukaryota > Metazoa > Chordata > Chondrichthyes > Orectolobiformes > Hemiscylliidae > Chiloscyllium > Chiloscyllium punctatum. The sequence goes on along the minus strand of NC_092753.1, from coordinate 101,448,540 downwards.
CTCATTCCCTAAGGGTAAAAACAATGACTGCAGATGCTGAAAACCAAATACTGGATTAGTGGTGCTGGAAGAGCACAGCAGTTCAGGCAGCATCCAACGAGCAGCGAAATCGCTGCTCGTTGGATGCTGCCTGAACTGCTGTGCTCTTCCAGCACCACTAATCCAGTAATTCCATAAGGGACCTATTTTCACTTTAGCTTCCCTCTTCCTTTTCATTTATTGAAAGAAGCCACTGCTGTCCATCTTGATCGTACTTGCACATTTACCTTCAAAGTTTATCCTCTCCCACTTTCTATTTTGGCCATCCTTTGTTGGTTTTGAAACTTCCCCTATCCTCTGGCTCACCGTAGCTAGCCAAAAGCTTAGCCAGAAATCAGGAAGGGTTTACGCATGTTCTTAAAAGCAGATGGCGATGATATGGGGAGGGTTATGGAGGGAATTCCACAGCACAGTGCTCAGGCAGTTGAAGATTTGGCCACTCACTGTTGAGGGATTGAAACTGTGGATGTGCAACAGACCAGAAGGAATGTAAAAACATTAGAGAATTGTAGCTTGGGCTGGAGGAGATTACAGAGATGGGGAGGGGAATGGCTTTGGGGAGTGGAGGGATTGGAAAACTCGGGTTAGAGTTTTAAACTTGAGGCGTTATTGGACCCTGTCGTATTATGGCTAGGATTCCAGACCAGAAAGCTGTACTTTTAAAACAATGATGTGATATCGTAATATCGATGTTCTCGTATAAAAAGTATCTGCTTTGCCTTCAGTCTCTCTCTCTCTTTGTGCAAGAGAGTCATTATAATGTATTCAGTCAGTCAATGTACAGTGACATCAGGGTGTACAGAACTCAGATCTGTAAATCTGTAATATTGTAGAAATGTAAATAGTTTGTGAATGACCTTCAGGACATCTGACTCAACAAGAACTGGAAGTTCTGTTGTAAAAGTGACATGGGCGAACATACAGAAACCCATGAAGCACATCATGTTGGCAGTATGTTGGCAATCAAAGCTGCTTATGACAGCTAGTTGGTGGCAGCAATTAAATGTGAAGTTGAACATTTTACAGCAGGATGATGGCTGCAGGAAGGCTTCTTTCTAGTAGTCACCATCATCGGTCTGCATCCTGATCTAAGCTCCTTATGTCAGAAATAGATGTTTCTCAAGTCTTTCACAAAAGGTCCTTCTGAGCCGCAGTACAAGATTGCAACTGATATTCTAATTTTCAAGGATGTAATAGATTACAACCTGGAGACTGACGACTTCCCCAAATTCCCTTTTGTGTTGACACATTAAAGTTCCCATTTGGGCAAGACTTGTTGACACAGTGACTGTCATATTCAGTCTAGTGCCTTCATGGGGCCTGATAACAGGCTGTATACACTGGTGTATGAGAACAGCCTGCCAGCACAAGCTGGTTACCCCCTTCTCCTCACACTCTCAGCTGAAAGATCTCTCTGAGTATACTGTTCATCTGCAAAAGTCAGGATGATTAAATGTAAAGTGACATGGCATGACTTGAGGATAGCTACAACCTGGTTGATTTCAGGGATGAATGAAAAGCTTATAGATTGCATAATGCTCATTCTGCTCATTAGCCCTGTCCCAGGTCCCAGTCAGAAAATGTTTCCTTTCAAGCCTGGGAACCCATTTTCAAATAAACAGAGCCAAGGTTCCAAGGAGATGTCCGGTCTTCACACATTCACTTAACACTTCGGTGGAGACAAGACACAACCAGACTCCTGTTGATCCAGTTGCCTTGGCCTGACAGTATCACTTCACTCTGTGCTGATTGTCTGTATTTGAGTTGTTATCCTGTGGGATGGCTGGTTCATCATCTCCATTTCAGAGATTGTTGCCCATTTCTTCACAGGGCCTGACCAATGCTCATTCTATGATCACATGACTCAGAGCGTCTATCCATGAACCCACATGTTCATGTGAAAACCTCAAACCCTGATGCTTTACCCTGGTTCATGGTGGAATAACTTCAGCATTCTTATTGATCATTTCCTTGTAGCACTTTCTTCCTGTTTACCAACAGAGGATCATACACACATGGTTGAATGGGGAGAGCGTGGGAGGGAAGAGCTGTCTCAATCTGGATCAAAGCTGCCAGTGAGGGAAAACATTGCCTCGAGGAGGAGCATTTAGATTTAACGTGGCTACCCTCAAGTCATGCTGTGTCACTTTACACTGAATGATCATGAATCTTACAGACGAACATGTTCCTGGGAGAGATCTTTCAGCTGAGAGTGTGAGGAGAAGGGGGTGCCCCCCCCCTTCCCACCCCCACCACCACCACTCCATTTCCAGCATGTGCTGGCTGTTCTCATACACCAGTGCAGTACAGACTGTTATCAGGCTCCATGAAGGCACTATACTGAATCTGGATTAGTGGTGCTGGAAGAGCACAGCAGTTCAGGCAGCATCCGAGGAGCAGTAAAATCAATGTTTCAGGGAAAAGCCCTTCATTAGGAATAAAGGCAGTGAGCCTGAAGCGTGGAGAGATAAGCTAGAGGAGGGTGGGGGTGGGGAGAAAGTAGCATAGAGTACAATGGGTGAGTGGGGGAGGGGATGAAGGTGATAGGTGAGGGAGGAGAGGGTGGAGTGGATAGGTGGAAAAGGAAATACGCAGGTAGGACAAGTCATGGGGACAGTGCTGAACTGGAAGTTTGGAACTGGGGTGAAGTGGGGGAGGGGAAATGAGGAAACTGTTGAAGTCCACATTGATGCCCTGGGGTTGAAGTGTTCTGAGGCAGAAGATGAGGCGTTCTTCCTCCAGGCGTCTGGTGGTGAGGGAGTGGCAGTGAAGGAGGCCCAGGACCTCCATGTCCTCGGCAGAGTGGGAGGGGGAGTTGAAATGTTGGGCCACGGGGTGGTGTGGTTGATTGGTGCGGGTGTCCCGGAGATGTTCCCTATAGCGCTCTGCTAGGAGGCGCCCAGTCTCCCCAATGTAGAGGAGACCGCATCGGGGAGCAACGGATACAATAAATGATATTGGTGGATGTGCAGGTAAAACTTTGATGGATGTGGAAGGCTCCTTTAGGGCCTTGGATAGAGGTGAGGGAGGAGGTGTGGGTGCAGGTTTTGCAATTCCTGCGGTTGCAGGGGAAGGTGCCAGGATGGGAGGGTGGGTTTTAGGGGGGCGTGGACCTGACCAGGTAGTCACGGAGGGAACGGTTTTTGCGGAAGGCGGAGAGGGGTGGGGAGGGAAATATGTCCCTGGTGGTGGGGTCTGTTTGGAGGTGGCGGAAATGTCGGTGGATGATTTGGTTTATGCGAAGGTTTGTAGGGTGGAAGGTGAGCACCAGGGGCGTTCTGTCCTTGTTACGGTTGGAGGGGTGGGGTCTGAGGGCGGAGATGCAGGATGTGGACGAGATGCGTTGGAGGGCATCTTTAACCACGTGGGAAGGGAAATTGCGGCCTCTAAAGAAGGAGGCCATCTGGTGTGTTCTGTGGTGGAACTGGTCCTCCTGGGAGCAGATACGGCGGAGGCGGAGGAATTGGGAATATGGGATGGCATTTTTGCAAGAGGTAGGGTGGGAAGAGGTGTAATCCAGGTAGCTGTGGGAGTCGGTGGGTTTGTAAAAAATGTCAGTGTCAAGTCGGTCGTCATTAATGGAGATGGAGAGGTCCAGGAAGGGGAGGGAGGTGTCAGAGATGGTCCAGGTAAATTTAAGGTCAGGGTGGAATGTGTTGGTGAAGTTGATGAATTGCTCAACCTCCTCGCGGGAGCACGAGGTGGCGCCAATGCAGTCATCAATGTAGCGGAGGAAGAGGTGGGGAGTGGTGCCGGTGTAATTACGGAAGATCAACTGATCTACTAGCCAACAAAGAGACAGGCATAGCTGGGGCCCATACGTGTGCCCATGGCTACCCCTTTGGTCTGGAGGAAGTGGGAGGATTCAAAGGAGAAATTGTTAAGGGCGAGGACCAGTTCGGCCAATCGAATGAGAGTGTCGGTGGAAGGATACTGTTGGGGACGTCGGGAGAGGAAATAACGGAGGGCTTGGAGGCCCTGGTCATGGCGGATGGAGGTGTAGAGGGATTGGATATCCATGGTGAAGATGAGGCATTGGGGGCCAGGGAAACGGAAGTCTTGGAGGAGGTGGAGGGCGTGGGTGGTGTCTCGTTGACAGTCAAGGTGTCAACATTTAAAAATCACACACCAGGTTATAGTCCAACAGGTTTAATTGGAAGCTTCCAATGAAACCTGTTGGACTATAACCTGGTATTGTGTGATTTTTAAACTTTGTACACCCCAGTCCAACACCGGCATCTCCAAAAGGTGTCAACAAGTCTTGCCAAGTGGGAGCTTTAATGTGTCAGCAAAAAGGGGAATTTGGGGAAAATAGTCAGTGTCTACGATGTAATCCATTGCAACAATGAAGTGAGCTGGGAAAACAGGATATTGGTCCATGCTGCAGGAATGCAAGGTCTCACATGGCCAAGGAAGTGTAGTGTCAGACCTAGTCACAAATTAACATGTCACTAACGTCACTCATACACTTCACTGTCAGACAAGGGGCACAGTCACATACTTAATGAAGGAAGTCAGAATCAGACTTGCTGAACGGCCATTGACTAAATCACATCATCAAGACCCACTAACTGTGTGACCCCTGAGATTCACTCTCACAGGTCACTCCTGACAGTGCATCTTGGATTCTCTACCTTGACTAGTCAATACTTAATGATCTGAATACTTCAATTTAACAGGAAGCAGACTGACAACACGAGTGAGATAAGGCCAAGAAACCTAACAACCTGGTTTATTTCATGGATGAATGAAAAGATTATAGATTGGAAAATGAGACACATTCAATTTCCTGTTGTTGATCCATAACAATGGAGCTGGGTTTGTGTTTTGATAGGGATGAACCGAATGAGAAAATGACAATCACAGAGCCGGCATGTTCTCAATCTCTCTCTCTCTCTCTCAACGACATTTGTCCCTGATCCTTCCTGCAGCTCTATGGGTTTGAATCCAATCTCAGGCCCTGGTGGGTGTGTCTGAACTGAACCATCGGGCAGAATGTGCCCCTCTCTGTGTAACATGAGCAATGGTGAGAAAACAGGTTAAATAACACAAAAAAAATCAGAGCCTTGCTGTTGAGAGAAATTTCCATAATTTTTCCTTCAAGTGTCTAATCGTGATTTCAGAATCTCAGCATTGTGCCATGACCTCATAACCATGACCTTGTTAGAGATCACTTCCAATTCCCCTCTCCACACCCAGGGAATGAGATGGTGTAAAATACACAGAGCAGCAGCCACCAAATGCTGGCTCCGGAGAGAGCCATGTCCTCACAGGCTCCCTGCCATCACCCTCCTCTACCCCACACCAACACAGGAAAGCACCAGCTTCACCACATCTTTGTCCCTACTTCCAGACCAACACATACACCACTCACACCCTCAACCCTGCACCCTGAAGCTCAGGGGCAGCTATCACCCACAAACATCTCATATCTCTTAGCTTGCTTTCCTTGCCCTCACTCCCTCCCTCACTTGTTGCCAGCAGCCCATATGTAGTTGACATTGTTCTCATTAGCACACACTCACTAATGTCAGCACTGCCTTATGGGCTGCCACACTCTGCAGGGTCTTTACTGCTCATTACAGAGTCCCAGGATTAATCAGATCAGGGACTGGGCCCTGGTCAGTCTGGGGGCTGGAGAGACCTGTCAGCTCAGGGACTGGGCCCTGGTCAGTCTGGGAGATCTATCAGCTCAGGGACTGGGCTCTGCTACGTCTGGGGGCTGGAGAGACCTGTCAGCTCAGGGACTGGGCCCTGGTAAGTCTAGGGGCTGGAGAGACCTGTCAGCTCAGGGACTGGGCCCTGGTAAGTCTAGGGGCTGGAGAGACCTGTCAGCTCAGGGGCTGGGCCCTGGTCAGTCTGGGAGATCTATCAGCTCAGGGACTGGGCCCTGGTCAGTCTGGGGAGACCTATCAGCTCAGGGACTGGTCAGTTCTCCACATCAATTGCAAATTAACAGAGGATTACAGCCTGGTCAGATACCGTGTTGTGATGTCAGTCCTGAGGGTTGGGCCAGTTATTCCTGCAATGAGATAAAGGCAGGAATTGAGGGCACTGGAAGTAGTTAGAGGAACAGTTAGTGATGATGCAGGGGCAGGAGAGGTGGTGAGGTCTCCTCAGTGAGTGAGTCAGCACTGCAGAGGACAGGAAGGGTTCGAGGTTTAGGAAGAGGAGGTAATTGAGAGTTGTAAGATGCTTATGACGTGTGGGTCTGTAGTCCCTGAGCCCCGGGAGATATGGGCAGTGGCAGAGTTAGAACTGGGAGGCTGAGAAGGCCATTGACATTCTCCCTGAATTGCTGGCCTGCTGCATCAGCGAGGATACAAACCAAGATCCTTTCCTCTGGGCTTTGTGTTCGGTTCTAATACAGAGTGAGAGGGCCGGTTCCTGGGATGAAGCCTTTGAAGTGGTCCGAAATCATGTGTCAGAAACAAGCACAAACTCTCCTGCTGGTGTGTGGTTCCAGGAAAGGAGCTGGCCTGCAGCATTAATGAGGTGAACCGGAGGAGTTTGTGTGGATCCAGTGCCCAAGCCAATCAGGTCAGCTGCCATCAACCTCACTTAAACCAAAGACCAACACTGGAAACGGGAACATTCCAAATCTCACCATCACTTGGGTTTTTCCGAATCTCGGTTGCCGTAAATCTGTTGCATAGTCCATTCACCCAGGAATGGGCGAATCGTTAGTAACTGCCTCTTGCAAGCGTGGAATATTGAAAAGCAAACAGGATGGGCTTTTAATATTTCCCATCGATCAAACCCAATCATATGAGAGCTCAGGCAAGAACACTGACCCTCTGAGGAGACTGATACATGACAGCAAGAGGCCACTCAGACCATCATATCAGTGCTGGCACTACACAGTAAATGGAAAAGCCCTGGGAAATTGATGTACAGAGGGATCTGGATGTTCAGGTCCATTGTTCCCTGAAGGTGGCAATGCAGGTCAGTAGAGTGGTCAAGAAGGCAGACGGCATGTTTTCCTTGATCGGATGGGGTATTGAGTACAAGAGTTGGCAGGTCATTTACAGTTGTATAGGACTTTGGTTCAGCCGCATTTGGAATACTGTGTCCAGTTCTGGTCACCACATTACCAAAAGGATGTGGATGCTTTGGAGTGGGTGCAGATATGGTTCACCAGGATGTTGCCTGGTATGGAGGGTGCTAGCTATGAAGAGAGGTTGGATTAGATTAGGATTATTTTCATTAGAAAGAAAGAAGTTGAGGGGGGAACTGATTGAGGTCTACAAAGTCAAGAGAGGTGTAGACCTCAGAGAGTTGGGATAAAAGGTTCTTTTTCAGAATGGCAGCCGGTGACGAGCGGTGTCCCGCAGGGTTCAGTGTTGGGGCCACAGCTGTTTGCATTATATATTAATGATCTGGATGAAGGGACTGGGGGCATTCTAGCGAAGTTTGCCGATGATACGAAGTTAGGTGGACAGGCAGGTAGTACTGAGGAAGTGGGGAGGCTACAGAAGGATCTAGACAGGTTGGGAGAGTGGTCCAGGAAATGGCTGATGGAATTTAACGTGAGCAAGTGCAAGGTCTTGCACTTTGGCAAAAAGAATAAAAGCATGGACTACTTTCTAAATGGTGAGAAAATTAATAAAGCCAAAGCACAAAGGGATCTGGGAGTGCTAGTCGAGGATTCTCTAAAGGTAAACATGCAGGTTGAGTCTGTGATTAAGAAAGCGAATGCAATGTTGTCTCTTATCTCAAGAGGGTTGGAATATAAAAGCAGAGATGTACTACTAAGACTTTATAAAGCTCTGGTTAGGCCCCATTTGGAGTACTGGGTCCAGTTTTGGTCCCCACACCTCAGGAAGGACATACTGGCACTGGAACATGTCCAGCGGAGATTCACACGGATGATCCCTGGAATGACAGGTCTAGCATATGAGGAACGGCTGAGGATCCTGGGATTGTATTTGTTGGAGTTCAGAAGATTAAGGGGAGATCTAATAGAGACGTACAAAATAATACATGGCTTGGAAAAGGTGGATGCTAGGAAATTGTTTCTGTTAGGCGAGGAGACTAGGACCCGTGGACACAGCCTTAGAATTAGAGGGGGTCATTTCAGAACGGAAATGCGGAGACATTTCTTCAGCCAGAGAGTGGTGGGCCTGTGGAATTCATTGCCACGGAGTGCAGTGGAAGCCGGGATGCTAAATGTCTTCAAGGCCGAGATTGATAGGTTCTTGTTGTCTAGAGGAATTAAGGGCTACGGGGAGAACGCTGGTAAGTGGAGCTGAAATGCGCATCAGCCATGATTGAATGGCGGAGTGGACTTGATGGGCCGAATGGCCTTACTTCCACTCCTATGTCTTATGGTCTTATAGACAGGGTGGATAGCAAGAAACCTTTTCCCAGAGTGGGGGTCTCAATTACTAGGGGTCACAAGTTCAAGGTGAGAGGGAAAATGTTTAAGGGAGATACACGTGGAAAGTTCTTCACACAGAGGGTGGTGGGTGTCTGGAACACATGGCTCATGGAGATGGTAGGGGCAGAACGATAGTGTCATTTAAGGTGTATCAAGACAGATACTTGAAGGATGTAGGTTTGCTCGCTGAGCTGGAAGGTTCATTTTCAGACCTTTCATCACCATACTAGGTAACACCTTCTGTGAGCCACCAGACAAAGGACTGCTCATGTTTCCTGCTTTCTATTGATATGTTTGGGGTTCCTTGGGTTGGCGATGTCATTTCCTGTGATGACATCATTTCCTGTTCTTTTTCTCAGGGGTTGGTAGAAGAGGTCTAACTTGATGAGTTTGTTGATAGAGTTGCAGTTGGAATGCCATGCTTCTAGGAATTCTCGTGTGTCTCTCTGTTTGGCTTGTTCTCGGAAAGATGTGTTGTCCCATTCAAAGTGGTCTCCTTCCTTATCTGCATGTTAGGATACTAGTGAGAGAGGGTCATGTCGTTTTGTGGCTAGTTGACGTTCATGTATCCTGAGGGCTAGTTTTCTGCCAGTTTGTCCAATGCAGTGTGTTGGTGGGTTTGTGGGCTACCATGATGCCAAGGGGTCTGAGGAGTCTGGCACTAAAACAGCAGCGTATGAATTTGAAAGACTCTAGTTTTGCATGATGTCTGTATAATGTCATTTACAAAATACCGTATAAGGACTGTGACAAACACTATGTTGGACAAACAGGCAGAAAACTAGTCACCAGGATACATGAACATCAACTAGTTACAAAACGACATGACCCTCTCTCACTAATATCCTTACATATGGATGAGGAAGGACACCACTTCGACTGGGACAGCACATCCATCCTTGGACAAGCCAAACAGAGACACGCATAAGAATTCCTAGAAGCATGGCATTCCAACCAGAACTCTATCAATAAACACATCGAGTTAGACCCCATCTACCATGCCCTGAGAAAAAGAACAGGAAATGACATCACCATAGGAAATGACATCATCAACCCAAAGAAAGCTGATTGCCTCTGCTATTTAGTTTCAAGCATCTCTGGACATTGCAGTTAGGGCTAATAAAAACAAACAAATAGTGAAATTCACAGCTGATGCTGGAGAAACCTGTATGGGAGCTGCTCACAGCAGGATACCAGTGAAGTGCTTTTTCTAAAGTTTCACCACACACTTTTATTTCCTAAATCTATTATGATGAGTATGGTGATTTTCTTTTTGTCTTTGTTTAAATGTTATATTTTACAAAAATAGAGAAAGATGTCGATATAAGGGCAGCACGGTGACTCAGTGGTTAACGTTGCTGCCTCATAGCGCCAGGGACCCGGGTCCAATTCTCGTCTCAGCCGACTGTCCGTGTGGAGTTTGCACATTCACCCTGTGTCTGCATGGGCATCTTCCGGGTGCTCCGGTTTCCTCCCATAGTCCAAAGATGTGCAGGTCAGCTGAATTGGCCATGCTAAATTGCTCGTAGTGTTAGGTGTATTCATCAGGGGTAAATATAGGGTAGGGGAATGGGTCTGAGTGGGTTACTCTCCAGAGAGTCGGTGTGGACTTGTTGGGCCAAAGGGCCTGTTTCCATACTGTTGTGAATCTACTCTACTCTATAATGTACAAAGCCAAACATATAAATAGAAAGCAGGATTTATCAGCAGTGCTTTGCCGGAGGCCCACTGGTATGGTGACGAAACATCTGGAAATTAACCTTCCAGCTCAGCGAGCAAACCTACATCCAGAACCTCACCCAGAGCTACAAATCTTCTCAAAACTTGTGAGGAGCTGGTAAATGTCCAGGTGAAAGAGTATGTACAGTACATATGGAATGTACAGTAAGGATACTTCCTACAGGCGGTGTGTAGTGTGTGAAACAGCTGAAACTGTTGCATTCTCTGATATCTGCACTGAGTAACTCTGCTGTTGCACCACCCAGTGTGTGTAATCTGGAAGCTCTATAATGTCTGAAGCATACTCCTCTGTAGTCAACAAGACAGTTGCATCAATTTGGCAAATTATTGAATCTGAAATATGTAAGTAAATAATAAATACAGTTATCAACTGGAATAATAAAATGCTTCAGTGGAAATGAAAATTCAGCCTCACATTGATTTGATTCAATTGTGCTTCTTGCAGTCTCATTTATAATGTTTTAGGGAAAAAGGTGGAGGGAGGGGAAGCATTATGATTAGCATATCACCTCTACCCAGTACCAACTTCTTTCATCTCACCTAGTCAGTTATGCCTTCATCTCTCTGGGGAACCTCAGCTCTGAAATGCCATCTTTACATCTCTCTCTCTCGCCACCCCTCACTTCTCCCTTTTAACATGTGAAAACCTACGTACTTGAGAGCGAGCGCGCAAGAGCAAGAGCGCGCGAGAGAGCGACAGTGTGAATCACACCATTGTCTTTTGACATTCAGTGGTGTTACCATCACTGCATCCCCCATTATCAACAGTCTGGAGGCTACCATTGACCAGAAATTCCACTGGATTCACCACATAAACAGAGTGGCTAGTGGACCAGGTCAGAGGGTAGAAATACTGCAGTGAATAACTCACCTCCTGACTCTGCAAAGCCTGCCCACCATCTACAAGGCACAGGTCAGGAGTGTGATGGAATACCCTCCCATTGGCTGGGATAGGTGCAGGTCTAACAACACTCAAGAAATTGACATCATCCAGGACAAAGCAGCCACTTAATTGGCACCACATCAACAAACATCCACATATTCTATTCGAAAGGATATTCTACTCTATTCCACTACTGATGCTCAATAGCAATACAAGGAATTCTCCAAGGCTCTTCGGACAGCACCTTCCAAACCCACTTCCATTTAGAAAGACAAGGGCAGCAGCTACATGGGAACATCACCACCTTCAATTCCCTCTTCAAACTGCTCACTGTCCTGACTTGGAAATATATCACAAATCACAGAAAAATGACCAAGCCTTCACATCTCTTGCCTTAGGAAAGCACCAAATGTTTTCCATGAGGTTTCTATGAAGTAGCTTTCTTTTATACAATCACAGGACATTGGCAGCACTGACTGGGCCAGCATTTAGTGCCTGTCTCTTGGTGCCTCTTGGGAAGGCAGTGGTGAGCTGCTGCAGTCCACATGCAATGGGCTGCTTTCCTCCATTCAAGGCACTATATAAATTCAAGTCATTGTTGGAGGTGAAGGGGACAAACTTAAGGGTGTGAAGTGAAGGTTGAAAAGTTGCAGTTTGTTGAAAGAATGGAAAACAGACAGGACAAAATGAGCCAGCACTGAGTAAATCACAAAATCTCTCTCATTACACAATCCAACCCCATTCAGTGACTTGCTCTCAAGCTTTGTGTGTCGAATTGGCATTCCTTACCCACCCATTGTTCCCTTAAGAAAATGGTGATGACACTTGTTGAACTGCTGAAGTGTGTGGATATTATTTGTGTCAGGTGATACAAATCTCTGAATGTCCTGCTATTGCCATTCCAGATGGAAATTCAATGTAAACCACATAGTCCACACATGGAACTGGATTCTCAATTCCCTAAAGGATGCTAGGGAACACCAAGAGATTTTACCACAATTGTCAAGGCTACTTTACTGATTCGCCATTTGTATTTCCACATTTTTAAAGTTTGCTATGATGGTGACAATTGGACTCCCATTCCCTGGATTATTATTCCATTAAAACAAGTGCCAAGCTGGCATTCATGAATGAGAGCTGACAGTTAGCATTCTTGTGGGATATGGGCACCTATAGCTAGACCAGCATTTACTGTCCATCCTTAATCCCAGTTGAGAGTGAAACACGTTGCTGTGGGTCTGGAGTCACATGTAGGCCAGAGCAGGTGAGGATGGCAGTTTCCTTCCCTAAAGGACATTAATAAACCAGATGGATTTGCCCCACAACCAAAAGGGGTTACACAGTTGCTATAAGATTGTGTTCTGACAGAGAGACATAGCAGAATTGAAATGTTAACTCTGCTTCTCTCTCACAGCTGCTGACAATATTTTGATTCCTGCTTTTTATGGAATTAAATTTCACTAACGGACATAGTGAGATTTGAACCCATATCTCTAACGTTAACCGGGGGCTGTGGTTCAAAGTCCAGTGACATTAACACACAGCTACACAAACATTTTCCCAGCTGCTGGTTAGAGTCCAGCTGGGAGATTGTGTTCAATTCTGGGCACCACACTTTTGGAAGATTATCAAGGGGTTGAAGAGGGTGGTGCCCCTGCCTGGGGTTGGGGATAAGGTCGTGAGTGGGAAGAGACAGGAGAAGCTGGGATTGTTCTCCTTGGATCAAAGAACATTAGGGGAACATTGAATTGAACTATTCAAAATTTAGAGGGGTTTTGAGAGATTAAAAGAGGAGAAACTGTTTCATGGCAGAGACGACAGTAACCAGAGAGAGACGACAGTAACCAGAGAGAGAGAGACGACAGTAACCAGAGAGAGAGAGACGACAGTAACCAGAGAGAGACGACAGTAACCAGAGAGACGGCAGTAACCAGAGAGAGACGGCAGTAACCAGAGAGAGAGAGACGACAGTAACCAGAGAGAGACGACAGTAACCAGAGGCAGGGATTTTAGGTAATTACAAAAAGGGGGAGTTGAGGAGAAAGACAATGACGCAGTGAGTTGTTGTGATTCGGAATGTGCTGCCTGTTGGGTCAGTGGAAGAAGATTCAATCAGAACTTTCAAAAGGAGTTTGACTAAACATTGTAAGTGGGGTAGTGGTGAAAGATCAGGACAGCACAGCACAGGGGAGGCAGTGTTGTGGTGTGGTGGTAACATCCCTGGGCTAATCACTTAGGGCATCAGGCTAATCATCTGAGGGGGGGGGGGGGGGGGGTATCATGAATTCAAATCTCATCATGGCAGTTGGTGGAATTTGAATTCAAAAAAAATATGATATTTATCAAAAAATAATGTAAATGGATGATGACCATGTAGACATTGGCAAAAAATCCCGGCTGACTCAATAATGCCCTTTGAGGATAGAACTATGCAACTCTCTAGCCAATGGGAATGGGCAAACAGCCTAGCCAGTGATGACCACATCCCATGAACAATGGGGAAGCAAAACTAATTGGATCGCTCTTTCAGAGACTGAATGGACTCCTTGTGTAGTCTTGTACAGCAGAGAGAGGATTTCACTCACTGTTACTGGAATGCAGCTGCAGATGTTCCTTGCTGTTTTCCCCAACCCAGATTGAGATTAGTTAGTGAGACCAACTAAAAATAACAGGGGATTTTACAGTGTCGGTGTCTGTAGCATTCATTGTGAAGTAACATCAATTTAAAATATATTACTCCTCAGGAGTTCAAACTTAAATCATTTTCTATATAGATTTAGCCTGCGAGGTAGAGACATTGCATAGAATGGAAGGGGAGATAGAAAGATTTACAGAGATTAATAGTTATAGTTGGTCCTGTGTCCTGTGTGGTTAGTCATAGTTATAGTTGGTCCTGTGTGGTTAGTCTTGGTTATAGTTAATCCTTTGTGGTTAGTTGGTCTCTTGTTGTGAGTGATAAACAAATAGAAAACAGACTTTCGAGACCATAAATAGTTCAACAAACACAATTAGCAGGAACTAACTTTATGATTCGATAACGAAATTAAATAATCTTATAGATTGTTGAAATGGATGAGATTACAAATCACTGAGGAATGGAGTTTGCTTGATGGTTTTTAAGAAACCTGTTTCGATGAGGGCTGATAACAATGAGTTCTGTATTAATGGGGGGACAATTAATTTATGCCTGTTGTGATGCCATGGTAGTGTCCTTGCCTCTGAGCTGGAAGACCTGGATTTAAATCCTACCTGTTCCAGAGGAGTACCATAACATCTCTGATCTGGTTGATGAAAGAAATATGGAGCCGAATTTGAACCCAGTGCCTTCACACAATGGGGTCAGGAATAACTCAGTGTGCTGGAGGTGACACTGCAAACAGGAAATGCTGAATAAACCTATCACAGGAGAAGAATTGACAGGGAAGCTGCAGAAATAGGAAGGAGTCAGGTTCAGTCAAACAAGAGACCACATTGATGGAAGGGGAGGAATGCATATGTCATTATTCTGTTACCATTTGCAACAAGAATATACAGAACCAGCATCAGCAAATAAATATTAAACCCAGCAGAAAGGTTAACGGAGACCCCTTCAGCAAACGCATTCACAACAAGAGACCAACACAACCAGGACTAACCACAAAGTATTAACTATAACCAAGACTAACCACACAGGAACAACTATAACCAAGACTGACCATCCAGGGTTAACTATAACAAGGACTAACCCTGGAAGGGCTAGGGTGCTGGAGGAGATTGTAGAGATAAGGAGGGTGTAGACATTGAGAAGAACGTGGGATGTTTTCAAACTGAGGTATGGGTTAACTGGGAACCGAAAGGAAGTGTGCGCTGGGATCTGGGGCTGTTGAGTTTGAAGTTGCTATGATACAGAAGGGACAAGGCTAACCAGAGTTGGAGGCAGTGATAGAGAGCTTGGCTGTACCAGTCACTAGCTACACAGAAACAGCTGGAATAACTCCAGTTATTTCACAATTCGAAGATGCCGGTGTTGGACTGGGGTGTACAAAGTTAAAAATCACACAACACCAGGTTATAGTCCAACAGGTTTAATTGGAAGCACACTAGCTTTCGGAGCAACGCTCCTCCATCAGGTGGTTGTCACCTTACAATCACCTGATGAAGGAGCATCGCTCCGAAAGCTAAATTAAACCTGTTGGACTATAACCTGGTGATGTGTGGTTTTTAACAGTTATTTCACATCAGTGAAATTCACATCAGTCCAACCTGCCAGCCCCCAGTTTGCACTTTGAGGAGTTTTTCAGGTGAAAAGGAAAACCGCAAAAGCTGGAAAGTTGAGTTATAATAAAACATTCCCGGAAGGTGCAGCAACTGTAACAGCTGGTCTGTCAGCGTGTGGAAAATGTTTCCCCAGTTCAGCCTCTCAAGATTCTGCACAATCGGATTCAAGCATTTACTGCTGTCAGCTGCTAAGCTCACCGGCTGTTAACAGAATAACCTTTAACAATTTAGAAATCATCATCACTTTCTGCTAATCGACAGCACCGTAGTCAGTGACAGCACTCCTCACTCTGGAGTATCTGAGAATCATACAGCTCAGCTCATGAACAAACTCAATGCTGATCCTGCTGTCATCCAATTCCAAAAGCAGCCAAAATAGTCCCATCATTAGCATCAAGATGTAGGTGACAGACCAAGCAGTTGGAAGAAATTCAATGTATTTTTGTTTGGGTTTTCTATTTAGTAGAATCTGGACAAGAAATGGGATTAGATTTCTGAATGCACCACAATGTGTGTATGACACATATACCAGGCTGTTCCAAATCTGCGGTCAGGTGTGAATGTGACCAGGTAAGCACATGTGAACACTTGTGTCTGTGTACACTGTAAGTGCAAGTGTGCATGAGATTGTATGTGTGCATCTGAGAGAGTGGGTCTATCTGTGTGTGCATCATTGGGTGTGTCTGTGATGTCTGTGCAGCTATGTGTACGTGTGTGTGTCTAGAGTATGTGTGTTTGTGACCATATGTCTGTCTAAGTGCATCTGCACATACACTGTGTATCCAAGAGCATGTGTGTCTGTGAGTTTGTGTCTGTGTTTGTGTGGACATGTCTAGATGTGTGTGCATGTGTATGCAAGTGTGTGTGTGAGAGAGAGAGAGAGAGACTGTGTGCGAGTTTTTAAAAATTAGTTCAAGGGATGCAGGTGTCTCTGGCTAGGGCAGCTTTTATTGTCCAATCGTAATTACCCAGAGGATGGTTTAGAGACAACCATTGTTGTGGGTCCAGAGTCACATGTAGGCCAGGACAGATGAGGATGACAGATTCCTCTCCCTAAAGGTCATTAATGAACCTGATGGTTTTTCTGTCAATAGACAATGTTACATCATTTAAAAGGCATTGGATAGGAAGGGTTTGGTGGGATATGGGCCAAATGCTGGCAAATGGGACTAAATCAGTTTGGAATATCGGGTATGCATGGACAAATTGAACTGAAGGTCTGTTTCTGTGTTGTACATCTCTATGACTCCATTAGACTCTTATTCCCAGATTATTATTGGATGCAAATTCCACCATCTGCTGTGCCAGGACTTGAACCCAAGTCCCCAGAACACTACCTGGGTCTCTGGTTTGATAATACCACTCGGCTATTGTCTACCCTCAGGGGGTGTGTGTGGGCATGTGAGAGACACTGTGCCTGTTGGTGACTGAGCCCCAGATGGAATCTGGCATTTTACTGGAGGAAATGGTTTAGCAGGAAGTAAATGAGAAGAACAACATCATTTATTTTGTTTTTAAGGCACAGTTTGAGTGGCAGTTAAATCAAACTTGTCAGAAAATGTCTCTTTCAGCTTTTGCTGGGAGTTTGCAGACTCTGGGAGTTCTGACACACTCTGTTCCACTGATTGGCTTTTTAACAGAGTCTTTTTAGTCAGGTCACTGTGAAATGGTCAACTGGACAGTGACTGGGGCAGGAACCCTGACCCAGGGGAGAAATCCCTATAGCCTAATGTCTCCAGCTGTGTCTGTGAGGGTGGGATCAGACTGTGATGCCTATTGTGGTTGAATAAGCAGACTTACACTTTGGAATACATTCCACTGACCAGCTTGGACACTGTGCCCTGTCTGACTGATGTCCCTGTAGGCCCCCCATGCCTGATCTGCAGGACTGATCATGGTCCATTCCAGGCCTGCAGTGAGCTGGAGCCCCAGACTCTGACTGCTCTGAGTGAGTGTCTGAAACTGCCCAAGCTCCTGCACTGAGATTGAATGATCCCAGTGATTGAGTGTAGCAGGACTGACAGGCTATTTCCCATCACCACATTGTAAAAGAGATGGGAAGATGATGGGGAGAGTGGGGAAGCAACTTACAAGAACAGTTCAGGGATGAGGACCTTCAATGAGGAGGATCAATTGAAGAAATGAGTCTGTTCTCCCTGGAGGGGAAAGGGTGAGCAGGAGACCAAGTAGAGGTTCTCAAATTCATGTTCAGGCTAGACAGAGTAGCAAGGGAGAAGCTGTTCCTACCCGTAAAAAGAAAAGGAACGAGAGGGAATTGATTTAAGGTGATGTGCAAATGAGGGTGATGTGAGAAAGGAATGTTTTCACACAGCGAGTAGCTAGGATCAGGAATGTTCTGGAAATGTGGTGGAGGCAGGGTCAATTGTAGCAAACAGGAGAGTTATTTGGAAGGCAAATTGTGTAAGGTCTTGGGGAAAATGCAGGTGATCGGTATTAGGTCATGGTGCTCATTTTAAGAGTCAGTGTAGACTCAATGGCCTCCCTCTGTGCTGGGAGAATCCTGGAATTGGGAAGTGGGGACATTTGCTTGCAGTGTCTTAGCTGTGAAAGCTGCTGGTACATGGTGTAGGTGTGAGATTGACACAGCACAGCGCTATACACTGACATGTCCACCCCCTTGACTGGTGACTGGTGACTGGTATGATAAGTTACTTGGTTTTGTGTCTGCACGGAACAGCAAGGCTCAACAGCAGGACTGAGAGCTTGGATGGTGCAGCTGAGTGGGCAATGCAGCAGAAGGTAAAGCAAGGACAAAGTGAGCACTGAAGGGGACACAAAGGGACAACACTAACAGTGTGAGTCAGTAGCCTCGAGATGTTCCCTGCTCTAATCCGTGAGCTGGGTGTCCATCCCTGCCCCCAGACTCTCCCCTGTCAGAGTGTTGCAATGGGAGGTGTTGGTGTGTCCCAGGGTGCAGCATTACAGCACAGATCCACACGGCCAGGGGCTCAGAGACATGCCATGATGATGTGTTGAGGCTGGTGCGTATCAAATGCCAAGGTATGTGGATGTGGGGTGTGTAGCGTCGCTGTCCGTTGAGTGTACCCGGAGATGTTGGTGCCTGGTGTTCAAGACAGAGCTCTGGGACAGTAAGGGGCCGGCTGGTGTCACCAGGTACCTGCTCGTACTTTCATGTCATGAATTCTTGCATCTAGTTTCTATCCGGTAGCTGGGAGAATGGGCACATGCAAATAAATGAAGTGAGATTATGGAATAAGGAGACTGTTAACGTGCGTGAATCTGTGTTAATAGGCTGTTGCTGTTCAGTCTTAATCCAATGTTCTAATCCTTTGATGGAAAATGGGACTTATGGTCTCAACATCAACACCTGAACAGCTCACCCTAGTTTCTGTGATCTCTCCCCAAAGCCCATGTTGTCCAGGGGCTGGGAGGATTTTACTGTGACTCTGGAATTCTGCTAACACCTTTGAAAAGTCCCTCAGTGGCTGTCTGACCTTCAGCCCGGAGACAGGTTGAGCCTGAGACCGATCTCAATGATAACGGGTGTGATTGTTTTGTCAATCTTCAGCAGTAATGGGTCGAATTAAACTCCTGTTACTGGGATGTTCAGGGAATGGAAGAAAATGGATGTCTCCAGATAACCCTTCTCACTCAATTCAAGTGCCTTGGTTTTCAGTGTGGGTTGATTTTATTGCTAGATATTGATTTTTCAATATTTGCATTACCCCTGGGAGAGTAGGGAAACAACATATTTTTCATAACCCAGAGAATTATTTTTAAAGAACTGAATTAAACTTTCTGCTTCCCATTTTACTGCAATCAGTTATTAAATGGAAACTAAATTTAATACAATGCATTTTGCAGTACACCAGTTACTATGGCAACAGTCCATCAGGCACTCCAGTTACTATGACAACAGCCATCAAACACCTCCAGTTACCATGACAATAGCCCATCAGGCACTCTGGTTATCATGACAACAGCCTGTCTTGACAATAGGATCCATAAGGATGTAAACTTCAGTGGAGATGGTTGAGAGGAGGTTTCTTGGGTTGATCCTGGATGGAGTGGGTTGTTGATGAGGGAAGGTTGGACAGACCGGGGCCTGTTCCCATTGGAGTTTAGAGAGTGAGGGGAGACCTGATCAAAGGGTGTCAGATTCTGAATGGTCCTCACAAGGGGGATGTGGGAAAGATGTCCCCTCTTGTGGAATCAGGGGCTACTGTTGTAAAATTCAGGATTGTGTTTTCAGGACAGAGATGAGGAGAACTTTTATCTCTCAGAGGGTTGTGAAACTTTGGAACTCTGTCTCAGTAGGTGGTGCAGAATTGAGGGATACTGGTGAAGAGGAGGGGAGAGGGGAAGGTGGAATCCAAAACACAATTAAATGGAGAACAGGTGATTCACTCACCGCACTCTTAATCCCTTCCAGCAGAGCCAGCTGGAAAGAGCCTAGTTTGTGCTCTAATGGTATTGGACAGTTTGGTATCACCCGCTCACCACTACTACAAGACTGGGCCTGTTGAGTGACACAATGCCAGTGGCTTCCTGAATGCTGGTCTATCTCGGGGGTCAGTCAGAGTTAGAGATCCTGCTGTTGTCCCCTCCAGCACATCGAATGGCAACGTGACAGCCTGTGTGAACCCCACACCCTCACAAATGGACAACTGGGAGACCTGTCCAACCCAGTATCCACATTTCACAGTTTATCACTGTACTGATAAACACTTACCTTGAATCTCTTTATCACCCTTGAACCATCGGATATTAGCAGCTGGTTTACTACCAACTGTGGTACACGTCAGATCCACTAAGTCTCCTTCATTAACTGGTCCTTTAAAACCACTTATTACAGGGGTCTGAGGAACTCCTGCAAGAGAATCAAAGAGTCCTATTATACTCTAGCAAAGCTGTTAACAACCCTGTGTACTAACAAGTGAACACCAGCAGCTGCAGTAAGAGAGGTGCTAGGGTCATGGTGATGTCACTGGTCTCTGGGTCTGCGAGTACAAGTTCCAACCCATTCAGTGAAGTTTCATTTCCATTCACACTGAGCCAGTCACAGCAATGAGGCTGGGAAATTGTCATTTGGAACTGTGGTCCTGGCAATGGATCACAGGAGTTTTGTGGTGATGTGGTGGTGTCCCTGCCTCTGAACCAGGAGACTCAGCTTCAACAGAGGCAGGACGGCACGGTGGCACAGTGGTTAGCACTGCTGCCTCGCAGCGCCGGAGATCCGGGTTCAATTCCCGCCTCAGGCGACTGACTGTGTGGAGTTTCCTCCGGGTGCTCCGGTTTCCTCCCACAGTCCAAAGATGTGCAGGTCAGGTGAATTGGCCATGCTAAATTGCCCGTAGTGTTAGGTCAGGGGTAGATGTAGATGTAGATGTAGGGGTATGGGTGGGTTACGCTTCGGCGGGCGCGGTGTGGACTTGTTGGGCCGAAGGGCCTGTTTCCACACTGTAAGTAATCTAATCTAATCTAAGGACATGGTGGCTCAGTGGTTAGCACTGCTGCCTCACAGCACCAGGAACCCAGGTTCGATTCCAGCCTCGGGCGACACTCTGTGTGGAGTTTGCACATTCTCCCCATGTCTGTGGGGGTTTCCTCCGGTTTACTCCCACAGTCCAAAGATGTGCAGATTAGGGTGAATTGGCCATGCTAAATTGCCCATAGTGTGAAGTGCATTAATGGGTCTGGGTGGGTTACTCTTCAGAGGGTCAGTGTGGACCTTTTGGGCCGAAGGGCCTGTTTCCACACTGCAGGGAATCGAATCTAACTCTCCCCTTGCACCAGTGATGCACCAAAACAAAACTGAAAGGGTTAATTAAAGTAATGGCATGGAGCTGCCTGAAATGATGGTGAAACAACAGCAATCATTGGGAAAAAGATTTCAGGTGAACCATTTGCAGGGGGCGTGGGACTGAAGGGACAACTTTTACAAAAGCCAGTACAGACACAATGGGCTAAATGGTTGATGCAGTGAGTTTAATTAGTTTGATTTGCAGCCAATTAATTGGAAAACTGTTTTACACACCGGCTGCAGCTTATACCTCAGTGTTTATGTGTTCGAAGGTGCAGCTGGTAGTTTAAAACGGTGTTGGGTTGGTTTAATTTTTAAAATCTGCTGCTTGAGTGAGAATTAGTGCCTTTCCTTCAAACTGCTATCACCTTTAATTAAAATTGCAGAATAGACAAAAGAAACTAAATAAAAAGGAGGTGTTGCTTGAATGCTGAAAGCTACATGCACCCCAGTGTGGGACGTGGAACAAGTTACAAACCAGGGCCTGGACACTGATGAATACATAACAGAATCTCCTGACCCAATCATCCTGTCCTTCACACTGTCATCACTACAAAAATGCAAACTGAGCCCTCCCCACAACTCCATGTCCTGAAAACCCCTCATCCCCACCCCCTCAGCTGCACCCCTCACACCCACACCCATCGCCCCACTCCCTCACCCCTACCCTGTCACCCCCAACCCCTCACCCTTGCCCACTCTCCTCACCCCCTCTCCCCACCCCTCACCCCCACTCCCTATCCCTACCTCTCGTCCCCACCCCCTCACCTCCACCCTCATTCCCACCTATTCTCCCCACCCCCTCACTCTCACCCCAACCCCTCTCCCCATCCTCTCACACACACCCCTCTCCCCACCCCTCTCCCTACCCCTTGCCCTCACCCCCACCCACTCACCCCACCCATTTCCCCCCACACCCCACCCACCCCCTCACCCTCATCCCTTCACCCCACAAACTGAATGTTGCCGCTGGGAGCATGAGAGGGTCCATGCTGCCCCTCACTCTGTGAGGGAAAGGAGGGGTGTTCAGCCCTGGGTTCGGCGTTACCTGTAATTCCTCCCACAGACTGACTGTGTCATTACTGGAATGATGTAGGGAGACGTTTAAACACACTGTGACATTGGCAAAGAGGTGTGAGTACACACCAGGCGGTTATTCCAAGCTGAACAATAAATGCTGTCATGTCAGAGCCACTATTGTCACAAACTAAC
This sequence comes from Chiloscyllium punctatum, assembly GCF_047496795.1. Taxonomy (NCBI): domain Eukaryota; kingdom Metazoa; phylum Chordata; class Chondrichthyes; order Orectolobiformes; family Hemiscylliidae; genus Chiloscyllium; species Chiloscyllium punctatum. The sequence goes on along the minus strand of NC_092753.1, from coordinate 101,426,244 downwards.
ATCACTGAGAAGTAATAAAGAACTGTTTAATCCACAACAACAATATGGTGCATTTATATACCAACTTAATAAAAGATCACAATGAGTTTTTCAGCAGCTTTCTAAATTCAGAATCTACCCCCACTGTGGAGGAGAAGAGTGAGATTGTGGGGTGGAGATGGGTGAGATGTTATTCCAGAGCTATGAGGGAATGTAACACAATGCAGAGCTTCCACGAATGCAGGGTTAGAGGTCAGCATGCTCAACAGCACAGGATGCCAGGGCTGCAGGAGACACCAGAAGGAGGGAATAAAGACTGACCAAGTAGTGAGAAGTTTTCTGATCTTTGTCAGTGTTGTAGGAAATTATAGAGTTGTGTAGCACAGAAACAGACCCTTCGGTCCAACTTGCCCCCGCCGACCAGATATCCCAATTTGACCTACTCCTTTGAGACCCTTCCTATTCATATACCCATCCACAAGCCTTTTAAATGCTGTAATTGAACCCACCTCCACCACTTCCTCCAGCAGCTCATGCCACACGAGAGAATTTACTAGAACTAGGGGGCATAGTCTCAAAATCAGGGGGATCAGATCTAGGACTGAGCTGAGGAAGATCTTCTCCACCGTGAACGATTATGAATCTGTGGAAGTCCCTGCCCAGAGGGAAGGAGTTGGGCTTCCTCGTTGCATGTCTTTAAGGCATAGATAGACTTTTGAACAGTAAAGGAATTCAGGGTTATAGTGAGAGGGTGAGTAAGTGGAGCTGAGGTCATGACAGAACAGGCTCAAAGGGCCAGATGACCAACTCCTGCTCCTGGTTTTTATGTTCTTATACATGCACCCATCCTCTGTGTGAAAACACTGCTCCTCAAATACCTCTTAAATCTTTCCCCTCTCACCCTAAACCTCTACTCTCTAGTTCTGGACTCCCCCACACCAGGGAAGAGTCTTCGTCTGTTTATGCTTTCCATGCCCCTCATGATTTTATAAAACTCCATCAGGTCACTCCTCAGCCTCCAACGCTCCAGAGAAAATAGCCCAAGTCTATTCAGCCTCTCCCTATGCTCAAACCCTCCAACCCTGGTAACATTCTTATAAATCTTTTCTGAACCCTCTCGAGTTTCACAACATCTTGACTAGAGCAGGGTGCCCAGAATTGAAAGCAGTATATCAGAAGTGGCCTCACTAATGTCCTGTACAGCTGCAACATGACCTCTCGACTCTTGTACTAATCAAAGGTTATTACAGAATATAAAAGCTGGCTGACAGAGGGCAGAGAGCCAATGAAAATGGGTCTGATCAGGTTGGCAAGATATAGTGAGTGGTGTGTTACACGGATTGGTGGAGGATCTCCATTTTTTTGTAATTGATATGAATGACTTGGATGAAGGGATGGAAGGTATATGCCAACGTAGATAATGAGACAAAGATAGGTACAAAAGTAAGGCCTGAGGAGGACACGAAGGGGTTAAAAAGGATATTGACAGATTAAATGACTGGGAAAATAAATTCTAAATGGAGTACAACGTGGGATGTTGTTGATTTTAGCTGGTGGAATATAAAAAAAGCAGATTATCTAAATAGAAAGTTATTACAGAGCTCTGAGATACTGAAGGATCTGTGTGTCCTTGTGCACGAATTACAAAACACCAGAGGACAGGTACACCAAGTAATCAGGAAAGCTCACAGAACATTATAGTTTCTTGTAAATTGGACTGACTCCAAGCGCAGGGAGGTAGTGCTTCAGTGAAAAATCACACCACACCAAGTTCTAGTCCAACAGGTTTATTTGGAAGTGCAAGCTTTCGGAGTGCTGCACCTTCAGGTAGCTGTGGAACAGGAGCTACCTGATGAAGGGGCAGTGCTCTGAAAGCTAGTGCTTCCAAATAAACCTGTTGGACTATAACTTGGTGTGGTGTGATTTTTCACTTTGTCCACCCCAGTCCAACACTGGCACCTCCACATCATACTTCAGTTACACAGGGCAGTGGTAGGACCTCACCTTGAGCACTGTGTACAGTACAGTACTGTGTACAGGACTGGGCATCACATTTAAGGAAGGATGCCAATGTGTTGGAAGTTGTTCAGAAGAGGTTTACTGGACTGAAACCCAGAACAGGCAGGTTGTCTTGTGAGGAAATCTTGGATCGGCTCAGCTTGTATCCCCTGGAGTTTAGGGAGGTAAGCAGTGACTTGTAAAAACATATCAGATCATGAGGGAAGTTGACCAAGGGGATGTGGAAAGGATTCTCTTTTGGAAGAATTGAGACCTGGAGGGTCACTGTTTAAAGATCAAGGGTTGCTCATTTAAAACAGAGATGAGGAGAGTACTTTTTCTGAATCTTTGGAACTCTGCTTGAAACGGAATCCTTGAATATTTTGAAGGCAGAGCTAGACAGACCCTCGTTCAGTTGAGGGAGTAGGGTGTAAGGTTGAGGGAATTTTCCAATCTGTATGCCTTGAAAACAAAAGTTCAGGCCAATATCTTCCAGGAGTCTGCCTTAGGATTCTGGCATTTTCAAACCAATATTAACCATGTGTAGAAATGGCCTGGCCTTATGTGGAGAGGGCAAAGTCTCAACGCTGGGAGAACAATAGGACATGGAAATCTGCTGAACAAAATGGATTGATATAGTGATAGACTTCAGGAAGACAGACAACAGACTGGTGAAATAGACACAGATGGAAGATGAGATTTAATGGACAGAAGTGTAAAATCATTCTTTTAGTTTGGAGAATGAGGAGAGGCAATAAAAATAAAGTGGTACAGTTGTAAAGGGAATGCAGGAACATAATGCTTCAGGGATGTGTATATACAAGCCTTTGGCTGGAGAAGCTGAGTAGGTGGTAAAAATAAGACAAGCTGCGCGTTGTAAATTGATGGAGAGGATACAAAAGCAAGAAAATGATGTGAAAGCTTCCATCCCAGCTGGGGTAGTGTCTTCAATCCTGGAACCACACAAGAGGAAGAAGGTCTTGGAGAGGCTGTGTGGGAAATTGACCAGAATGGGATTTGGGAAGAGAGAGATCAGTTACTGTGGAGAGAGCAGAAAAGCTGCAATTGTTTTCCGTAGAGCAGAGATAGATAAGAAGAGATTTGATAGAGGAGTTCAAAATCCTGAAAGGGCTCTAGTGGGCATGGTTTCTGTTGTTTCCATTCTTTCCAAGGGCAGAAGAGTTGATGTTCCAAGAAAAGAGTTTGAGGATAACTGAAAGACGAACCCGATCAGGATGAGGAGATTTTGGGCTCTTGTGGAGATTGCTGCCCAGAAGGAGATTCAAGGAGAATCTTCAAAAGAGAATCGGAGAAAGATAATTTGAAGGAGAAAGTGTGTGGGAGCAGAGCTGTGGAGTGAAATGATCTGGATTGCTCTCCCAGGGTAGAGGCTGTTTTGGAGGCAGGAGGGAGTGGAATTTAGGAACATGATCTCAAAGTTAGGCCTTTTTAATCCTTGGGAGTGTGGTGCTGGAAAAGCACAGCAGGTCAGCAGCATTCGAGAAGCAGGAAAATCAATGTTTCAGGCCAGAGCCCTTCATCAGGAATGAGGCTGGGAGCCTCGGAGGGGGGGACGGGGAAGGATAAATGTGAGGGCGGGGGGGGCTGGGGGAAAGGTAGTTGAGAGTACAATAGGTGGATATCACCTTCAAGGAGAAAATGAGGACTGCGGATGCTGGAGATCAGAGCTAAAAATGTGTTGCTGGAAAAGCACAGCAGGTCAGGCAGCATCCAAGGAGCAGGAGAATCACCTTTACCCTAACTCCACCCTCCCCTCTGACTTATCACCTTTACCCCCACCTCCATCCACCTATTGCACTCTCAGCTACCTTCCCCCCTCCCCACCTCCCTCCCATTTATCTCTCCAGCCCGGAGGCTCCCAGCCTCATTCCTGATGAAGGGCTCCTGCCCGAAACATTGATTTTCCTGCTGCCTGACCTGCTGTGCTTTTCCAGCACCACACTCTCGACTCTGATCTCCAGCATCTGCAGTCCTCCCTGTCTCCTTTTTAATCCTTGGTCCTACTCTCCTCTCTGGCTCATTTATAGTTGACTTAACGCCCTGTTCTTGAGCAGCTGGACCTGACCCTGACCACTGTCACTAACTGGACCAGACTCTGGGGCTGGGTGGGGAAGACAGTGTAGTGAGGCAGCATACAGAAACCATCAGGGTCTTGACACTTAGACATCTGCCCTTAAAGAGGCACGGGGGGCAAATAGCCATTCTCCCTAACGTGCCAATCTATGATTCTATGAAAGGAAACTGGACTTCCTTTTAATAGGAGGACTGCAAAGAATGTGAAGGGATGAGGGTTTGAGTATGCAGGGGCATGGGTCACCTCTTCCTGTACTGTTATCCAATGGGAACTCTCCATTATTGTCCCAGACCAAGGAGTGGTTTCTAATGTTAGTGTCAACCTCACCTTGAGATGATACTCCTTGTGACAGATAATCCCAAAGAAGATTAGACTCTGTAACTAAGCCTCACAGATAGTGTGGGGACCCTGGTAAATCAGTTGACTCTCCATGTGGACCCCAGTAAACTGATTAACTCTCTGTGTGGGGACCCTGGTAAACTGGTTAATAGTCTGTATGAACGCCAGAAACATGTTGAAGCTTTGTGTGAAACCATCTGATCCTGGACTGTGCCATGCTTTTCCAGCACTCTGTCACTCCCTCAGCAGTAATTTGTTAGATATTGACTGTGTTTAGTCGTGTATCAGAGATAGGTGTAATTAACAAGATGGATCTGTCTGTATGTTTCACTAAAGTAGTAAAATAATTTATTTTTCAAATTGTCACCTTTCAATAAACAGCCCTCTTTCTGTTTGTTTCATTTTTTCTTGCCACAGGATAATTACATTTTACATATTTCTGTATCAATTGAATGTCACATTTAATTTGTTTTCATTAGATGTGCACTGTCCCTTAATCTAGACCGAAGTAAATTACATTTACCAGTAGCCAATTCAATCTTATAATTTACCTAAAGCAGGGTATCAGAGCTTTTTTTGGCTGATTCCAAACTGAAGGTTTGAGAAGACAGATGTTTCTGTGGCCAGCATAGATAAAGCAGAATGGTGTGTTGTTTCCCTAGTGCCACGATCAAGGATGTCTCAGAGAGGGTGCAGAATGTTCTCACGGGGGAGAGGGGCCAGCACGAGGTCATTGTCCACATTGGAACCAACGACATAGGACGGGAAAAGGTCAAGATTCTGAAGGGAGATTACAGAGAGTTAGGCAGAAATGTAAAAAGGAGGTCCTCAAGAGTAGTAATATCTGAATTACTCCCAGTGCTACGAGCTAGTGAGGGCAGGAATAGGAGGATAGAGCAGATGAATGCATGGCTGAGGAGCTGGTGTATAGGAGAAGGATTCACATTTTTGGATCATTGGAATCTCTTTTGGGGTAGACATGAACTGTACAAGAAGGACGGATTGCACCTAAATTGGAAGGGAACTAATATACTGGCAGAGAAATTTGCGAGAACTGCTTGGGAGGATTTAAACTAGTATGGTGGGGGGGGCGGACCCAGGGAGATAGTGAGGAAAGAGATCAATCTGAGAACAGTTGAGAAAAGAGGTGAGTCAAACAGTCAGGGCAGGCAGGGACAAGGTCAGACTAATAAATGAAACTGCATTTATTTCAATGGAAGGGGCCTAACAGGGAAGGCAGATGAACTCAGGGCATGGTTAGGAACATGGGACTGGGATATCATAGCAATTACGGAAACATGGCTCAGGGATGGGCAGGACTGGCAGCTTCATGTTCCAGGATACAAATGCTCCAGGAAGGATAGAAAGGGAGGCAAAAGAGGAGGGGGAGTGGCATTTTTGATAAGGGATAGCATTACAGCTGTGCTGAGGGAGGATATTCCCGGAAATACATCCAGGGAAGTTATTTGGGTGGAACTGAGAAATAAGGAAGGGATGATCACCTTAATGGGATTGTATTATAGACCCCCTAATAGTCAGAGGGAAACTGAGAAACAAACTTGTAAGGAGATCTCAGTTATCTGTAAGAATAATAGGGTAATTATGGTTGGGGATTTTAACTTTCCAAACATCGACTGGGACTGCCATAGTGTTAAAGGTTTAGATGGAGAGGAATTTCTTAAGCGCGTACAAGACAATTTTCAGATTCAGTATGTGGATGTACCTACTAGAGAAGGTGCAAAACTTGACCTACTCTTGGGAAGTAAGGCAGGGCAGGTGACTGAGGTGTCAGTGGGGGAGCACTTTGGGGCCAGCGACCATAATTCTATTTGTTTTAAAATAGTGATGGAAAATGATAGACCAGATCTAAAAGTTGAAGTTCTAAAGTGGAAAAAGGCCAATTTTGACGGTATTAGGCAAGAACTTTCAAAAGCTGATTGGGGGCAGATGTTTGCAGGTAAAGGGATGGCTGGAAAATGGGAAGCCTTCAGAAATGAGATAACAAGAATCCAGAGAAAGTATATTCCTGTCAGGGTGAAAGGGAAGGCTGGTAGGTATAGAGAATGCTGGATGACTAAAGAAATTGAGGGTTTGGTTAAGAAAAAGAAGGAAGCATATGTCAGATATAGACAGGATAGATCGAGTGAATCCTTAGAAAAGTATAAAGGAAATAGGAGTATACTTAAGAGGGAAATCAGGAGGGCAAAACGGGGACATGGGATAGCTTTGGCAAATAGAATTAAGGAGAATCCAAAGGGTTTTTACAAATATATTAGGGACAAAAGGGTAACTAGGGAGAGAATAGGGCCCCTCAAAGATCAGCAAGGTGGTCTTTGTGTGGAGCCACAGAAAATGGGGGAGATACTAAATGAATATTTTGCATCAGTATTTACTGTGGAAAAGGATATGGAAGATATAGACTGTGGAAAATAGATGGTGACATCTTGCAAAATGTTCAGATTACAGAGGAGAAAGTGCTGGATGTCTTGAAACGGTTAAAGGTGGATAATTCCACAGGTCCTGATCAGGTGTACCCGAGAACTCTGTGGGAAGTGATTGCTGGGCCTCTTACTAAGATTATTATCGATAATCACAGGTGAGGTGCCAGAAGACTGGAGGTTGGCAAACGTGGTACCACTGTTTAAGAAGGGTGGTAAGGACAAGCCAGGGAACTATAGACCGGTGAGCCTGACCTCAGTGGTGGGCAAGTTTTTGGAGGGAATCCTGAGGGACAGGATGTACATGTATTTGGAAAGGCAACGGCTGCTTAGGGATAGTCGACATGGCTTTGTGGGTGGGAAATCATGCCTCACAAACTTGATTGAGTTTTTTGAAGAAGTACCAAAGAGGATTGATGAGGGCAGAGCAGTAGATGTGATCTATATGGACTTCAGTAAGGTGTTCGACAAGGTTCCCCATGGGAGACTGATTAGCAAGGTTAGATCTCATGGAATACAGGGAGAACTAGCCATTTGGATACAGAACTGGCTCAAAGGTAGAAGACAGAGGGTGGTGGTAGTGGAGGGTTGTTTTTCAGACTGGAGGCCTGTGACCAGTGGAGTGCCACAAGGATCAGTGCTGGGTCCTCTACTTTTTGTCATTTACATAAATGATTTGGATGTGAGCATAAGAGGTACAGTTAGTAAGTTTGCAGATGACACCAAAATTGGAGGTGTAGTGGACAGTAAACAGAGTTACCTCAGATTACAACAGGATCTGGACCAGATGGGCCAATGGGCTGAGAAGTGGCAGATGGAGTTTAATTCAGATAAATGGAAAGTGCTGCATTTTGGGAAAGCAAATCTTGGCAGGACTTATACACTTAACGGTAAGGTCCTAGGGAGTGTTGCTGAACAAAGAGACCTTGGAGTGCAGGTTCATAGCTCCCTGAAACTGGAGTCGCAGGTAGATACGATAGTGAAGAAGGCGTTTGGTATGCTTTCCTTTATTGGTCAGAGTATTGAGGACAGGAGTTGGGAGGTCATGTTGTGGTTGTACAGGACATTGGTTAGGCCACTGTTGGCATATTGCGTGCAATTCTGGTCTCCTTCCTATCGGAAAGACTTGTGAAACTTGAAAGGGTTCAGAAAAGATTTACAAGGATGTTGCCAGGGTTGGAGGATTTGAGCTATCGGGAGAGGCTGAACAGGCTGGGGCTGTTTTCCCTGGAGCGTTGGAGGCTGAGGGGTGACCTTTTAGAGGTTTACAAAATTCTGAGAGGCATGGATAGAATAAATAGACAAAGTCTTTTCTCTGGGGTCGGGGAGTCCAGAACGGGCATAGGTTCAGGGTGAGAGGGGAAAGATATAAAGGGACCTAAGGGGCAACTTTTTCACACAGAGGGTGGTGCGTGTATGGAATAAGCTGCAAGAAGAAGTGGTGGAGGCTGGTATAATTGCAACATTTAAGAGGCATTTGGATGGGTATATGAATAGGAAGGGTTTGGAGGGATATGGGCCGGGTGCTGGTAGGTGGGACTAGGTTGGGTTGGGATATCTGGTCGGCATGGACGGGTTGGACCTAAGGGTCTGTTTCCGTGCTGTATATCTCTATGACTCTATGACTCTAATTCATGTCAGTGCACGATAAACATTACATCGCAATGTGGATAAGTAACTGCAATGGAGCTTCTCAGTACAGCTTAATAAGTTTTTTTAATAGCAAAAAGACAAGAGCTACATCTTTGTGTTCTGAAGCCACTTTCCAGGTTTGGTTCACTTGGAACAGAGGGGAATGGACAATGATTGATCCCTCAGTATGCAACCAATCAATTCAGTTCAAGGTAATACTGTGCAGAGATTCCCAGCTTTGAGCTGACCGACAGGAGAGGAAAGACCCTTCCTGAGGTTGAGACACAGGACCCCCTCCTCACATGGTCACATCACTTTGTATCCATCAGCTAGATTTATTGAGATTGAGCAAGGGACAGCTTGGGAACTGCTTTAAACTGGTTCTCCTACAGGATCTGGTTAGTGTTTCATTTAGCTCCAGGATGTGCACAGACTTCTTCAGTGGGACAGAAGGAGCGCTGATCTGTCGGAGGGGTCATTTTTCACGTTTAAACTGTTGGCCTCCTCAAGTGGATGTCAAAGATTCCACAGATCCTGAAGGAGAGCCAGGGAGTTTTGCCCAGTGTCCAATTTACCCCTCAGGTAATGTCACAAACAAAAACAGGATCTGGTTTTAATCACATTGCTCTCTGTGGGAGCGTGCTGTGCACAATTGGGTAGCTTTGTTTCCTACATTATAGCAGTGACCACACTTCAATAAGGACATCATTGATCATGAAGCATTTTCAGACACCAGCCAGTCAGAGAAAACCCCCAAATATTTGGGGATAGACATAACAAAACTGTTTTCAATTATGGGAAACTCCACCAATATGAGATAGTTACTGCTAAATCGAAAAGGGATTTTGGGGAAACTCTTCTCCAGCCACAGTGATGAAGTGTATGGAGTTTGCTATCACAGGGAGTCACTGAGATGAATCGTGGGGATCTGGATAAACAGGGATTTGAGGAAGAAAGCAATAGATGGACTTGATTGTGAGGTGAGATGAGGGAGGGCCAGGAGGAGGCTGGTATGAGATAGAAACCGCGGCACACAGGTGCACAGTGTGTTCCTGTGGGCTGTGATTGTGTACGTCAATGGCTGGTAATACTCACCAAGCACAATGAGAAAGGCTTTGGCAGTCTTCACAGGCATGGTGAACAGAGAACATGTGTATTGCCCTTCATCTGACAGAGTCACATCACTGATGTTGATGCTCAGTTCATGCCATGAGGATCGGACCAGCTCAATCCGATTATCCCTCAGAGCTGCAAGAAACACGAGAGACAAAATAACTATTTGTTGCGTTTAGACAAATTAATTAGCAAGAATAACAAATAATAAAGATCCTATTTTTCCTAAACTGCTGAGAGAGTTGACCTTATTGTGCAGTGTCAGTTTGTAACACCGATTAAGAAATTAATTTGTATGCTCACAGCACCAGCTCCTCTCAGGCAGCTGCTGTCATTGGAATTATGGAAAGGTATTCTCAATCTTTCTGGTGACAAAGGTTGATTAAAATTGATCATTAATCTGAACATTGCTGCTATCACAATGAGGCCTTTTTTATTCAATGTTTCTGGAATAATAGCCACTGTTAATCCATCAACTCCCCCCTGACACAAGCAGCTTTAGACAGAATGTTCCTACTTTGACTATTGCCTCACGAATTGTTGTCCAAAATAATATGCTTTCCCTTCCGTGGCCCCAGCAGCCACATTCCCCAGGCACAGGCAAATGTTTTAGGAGGGAGTTGACCAATGCTGTCCGATAGAAACCATGGCCTAAAGTCAGTGTGGGTCCATCTCCCTTTATCTCTGGCCTTTGTTCAATGGTGCTCTCTCATAGGAAGAGCATGGCTACAGCCGGCACACTTTCCAAGTTGCCTGCAGCTACAAGGGGCTGGAATGCATTGTTAATATTTTAATGTGAACACTACTTTATAAATGCACTATGTACTGTTTGTCTTAGATAGAGTCATAGAGAGGTACAGCATGGAAACAGACCCTTCGGTTTAACTTGTCCATGCCGACCAGATATGCTACGTTAATCTCGTCCCACCTGCCAGCATCCGGCCCATATCCCTCTAAACCCTTCCTATTCATATACCCATCCAAATGCCTCTTAAATGTTGCAATTGTACCAGCCTCCACCACTTCCTCTGGCAGATCATTCCATATATGTACTACCATCTGTGTGAAAAAGTTGCCCCTTAGGTCTCTTTTATATCTTTCCCCTCTCACCCTAAACCTATGCCCTCTAGTTCTGGACTCCCTGACCCCAGGGAAAAGACTTTGTCTATTTATCCTATCCATGCCCCTCATAATTTTGTAAACCTCTATAAGTTCACCCCTCAGCCTCCGACACTCCAGGGAAAACAGCCCCAGCCTGTTCAGCCTCCTCCTGTAGCTCAGATCCTCCAACCCTGGCAATATCCTTGTAAATCTTTTCTGAACCCTTTCAAGTTTCCCAACATCTTTCCGATAGGAAGGAGACCAGAATTGAATGCAGTACTCCAAAAGTGGCCTAACCAATGTCCTGTATAGCCACAACATGACCTCCCAATTCCTGTACTCAATGGTTTGTGTGCCTTTAAAACAGGGAACACTTGTTTCAGTTTGCAAAATGGTAATAGAACCTATCAAAAAGGAAATTAAACTAAAGATACTGGATTCATAATGCACCCCAATCACAGGAGGGGCCTGTTGCTGATGGACCCCCCCCCCTTACTCCCTCTCTATGGGAATGTGTCGAACAGAAAAGGGGCAGAAGGGAAACCTGATCATCAATTTCTTAACGTGACGATTAATAAACATTCTGAATATGGTCATTAACCTCAAATGACAAGGACAGGTGGAGTCAGCAGATCATAAAACATACAGTGCCCTCAGCTTTGTTCTGAGGAACATGGACTACAGAGCAGGGAGGTGATATCAACCTTCTCCAACATCCTTGTTCGACCTCCCCTGGAATATTGGATTGAATTGTGGACACTATTATAGGAAAGATGCAACTGCATCAGGAAGAGAGAGCAGCAGTGATTTACAAGAATAGTTCCAGGGGTGATGAACTTCAGTGATGAGGATAGATTGAAGAGTTTGGGACAGTTCTTCCTGGAGAGGAGGAGGCAGAGAGGGGGTCTGATAGAGCTTTTCAAATTCAAGATCGTGGGCTGGACGGAGTAGATCAGGAGAAGCTGTTCCCACTCATAAAACGATCAAAAGCAAGTGGGGCAAAAATCATAGGATCCCTTATTGTGTGGAAACAGGACGTTGGCCCCAACATGTCCACCCAGACCCATTCTCCTACTACTCGACATTTACCTCTGATGAATGCACCTTAACTGGCACATGCCTGAACACTCTGGGTAATTTAGCATGGCCAATCCACCCTGACCTGCACATCTTTGTGACAGTGGGAGGAAACCCACATAGACACGGGGAGAATGTACAAACTCCACACAGACAGTCACCTGAGGCTGGAATCAAACCCGGGTCCCTGGTGCTGTGAGGCAGCAATGCTAACCACTGAGCCAGTGTGCCGCCCATATAAAGTGATGTGCAAAAAGCTTTTTCACCCAGCAAGCTTAGGGCCTGGAATGTGCTGCCTGGAGGTATGGTGGAGGCAGGTTCCATTGAAGCAGTCAAGAGGGGCACTGGATGGTTATTGGGACAGAAATGGTATGTGGGGGATGGGGAAAGACAGGAGATCAACAGAAAATAATCAACAAGGTGGGAGGTGAGGGTCACCACTAGTGTCCCTGCTGACTGCATCAATGGGAACTCCAGCTCCTTGAAAACCACATTAGGGAATTGGAGCTGGTGCTGGATGAACTTCTGATCATCCGGGATACTGGGGGGGTTATTGAGAGGAGTTACAGGGAGATCATCACACCTCAGGTACAGGAAGAAGGTAGATGGGTTACCGTCAGAGGATGGATAGGGAACCGGCAGACAGTGCAGCTGTGGCTGTTCCCCTCAGTAACAAGTATATTGTTTTGGATATTGTTGGGGGAGGGGTAGTTTACCTGGGATAATCCATGGGGTACTGCTCTCTGGCACAATGTCTGTCCCTGTTGCTCAGAAGGGAAGTGGGGGAGAGGAGCAGAGCATTATCATTAGGGACTCCATGGATAGGGGGACAGATGGAAGATTCTGTGGGAATGAGAGAGTCTCACCGTTGGTGTGTTGCCTCCCGGGTGCCAGGGTTTGTGATGTCTCTGATTGTGTTTTTGGGATCTTTGAGGGGGAGCAGCCCCACGTCATGGTCCACCAAGAGGCACCAATGATATAAACAGGAAGAGAGGTGGGGATTCAAGGCAGAGGTAGGGTGGAAGCTGAGAGCTAGAACAGAGTTGTTATTTCTGGTTTGTTGCCCATACCATGTGCTAGCGAGGTAAGGAATAGGGAGAGAGAGAGAGAGAGAGAGAGCAGTTGAACACATGGCTGCAAGGATGGTGCAGGAGGGAGGGTTTTGGTTCCTGGATGATTGGGGCTGATTCTGGGGAAGGTGGGAGGTCTACAAACAGGGTGGTCTACACCTGAACAGAGGGGTACCAATATCCTGAAGGGGAAATTTGCTAATGCCCTTCGGGAGGGTTTAAACTAATTCAGCAGGGGGGATGGAAACCTGAATTGTAGTTCGAGTGTACAGGAGGTTGAGAGGAGTGAGGTCAGAAATTAGGTTTCAATGTTGTAAGTAGGCACTGGCAAGCAAGACATTGGTTTGAAGTGTGTCTACTTCAATCCCAGGAGCATCTGGAATAAAGTGGGTATACTTGAGTGTGGATTGGTACCTGGGACTTCGATGTTGTGGTCATTTCGGAGACATGGATAGAGCAGAGACAGGAATGGTTGTTGTAGGTTCCAGGATTTAGATGTTTAAATAAGAACAGAGAAGGTGGTAAAAGAGGGGGACGTTTGGCATTGTTAGTCAAGGACAGTATTACAGTGGCAGAAAGGATGTTTCAGGACTCATCCAGGGAGGTAGTATGGGCTGAGGTTAGAAACAGGAAAGGAGAGGTCACCCTGTTGGGAGCTTTCTCTGAATAGTTCCAGAGATGTTGAGGAAGGGATAGTAAAGATGATTCTCAATAGGAATGTGAGTAACAGGGTAGTTGTTCTGGGGTCTTTAACTTTCCAAATATTGACTGGAAATACTTTAAGTACTTTAGATAGGTCAGTTTTTGTCCAATGTGTGCAGGAGAGTTTCCTGACACAGTCTGTAGACAAGGGGAGAGGTCACATTGGATTTGGTACATTGTAATGAGCCCGGCCAGGTGTTAGATTTGGAGGGAGGTGAGCACTTTGGTGATAGGGACCACAATTCGGTTATGTTTACTTTAGTGATGGAAAGGGATAGGTATATAGCGCAGGGCAAGAGTTTTAGCTGGGGAAAGGTAACTACGATGTGATTAGGCAAGATTTAGGATGCAGGGGATGGGGAAGAAAACTGCAGGGGATGGGCTTAACTGAAACATGGATCTTATTCAAGGAACAGCTACTGCGTGTCCTTGATAAGTATGTACCGGTCAGGCAGGGAGGAAGTTGTCGAGAGAGGGAGTCTAAGTGGTTTATTAAGGAATTTGAATCTCTTGTCGAGAGGAACAAGAAAGTTTATGTTAGGGTGAGATGTGATGGCTCAGTTAGGGAGCTTGAGAGTTACAAGTTAGCCAGGTAAAACCGAAAGAGAGAGCGAAGAGGAGCCAGGAGGGGACATGGGAAGTCATTGGCAGATAGGATCAACAAAAACCTTAAGGCTTTTATAGGTATATCAGGAATAAATGAATGACTAGAGAAAGATTAGGTAAAAACAATGACTGCAGATGCTGGAAAGCAGATTCTGGATTCGTGGTGCTGGAAGAGCACAGCATTTCAGGCAGCATCAGATTCGGGCCAGTCAAGGATAACAGTGGGACGTTTTGCGTGGAGTCAGAGGAGACAGAAGAAGCTCTAAATGAATATTTTTTGTCAGTATTCACACTGGAAAAACACAATGTTGTCAAGGAGAATACTGAGATACAGGCTATGAGACTATCTGGAATTGAGGTTCACAAGGAGGAGGTGTTAGCAATTCTGGAAATTGTAAAAATAGATAAGTTCCCTGGACTGGATAGATTTATCCTAGATTTTCTGGGAAGCCAAGGACGAGATTGTTGAGCCTTTGGCTTTGATCTTTATGTCATCATTGTCGACAGGAATAGTGCCAGATGACTGGAGGACAGCAAATGTTGTCCCCTTGTTCAAGAAGGGGAGTAGAGACAACCCCGGTAATTATAGACCAGTGAGCCTGACTTCAGTTGTTGGTAAAGTGTTGGGAAAGGTTATAAGAGATAGGATTTATAATCATCTAGAAAGGAATAAGTTGATTAGGGATAGTCAATATGGTTTTATGAAGGGTAGGTTGTGCCTCACAAACCTTATTGAGTTCTTTGAGAAGGTGACCAAACAGATGGATGAGGGTAAAGTGGTTGATGTGGTGTATATGGATTTCAGTAAGGTGTTTGATAAGGTTCCCCACTGTAGGCTATTGCAGAAAATATGGAGGCATGGATTGAAGGTGATTTAGCATTTGGATCAGGAATTGGCTAGCTGAAAGAAGACAAAGAGTGGTGGTTGATGGGAAATGTTCATCCTGGAGTACAATTACGAGTGGTGTACCGCAAGGACCTGTTTTGGGTTCACTGGTGTTTGTCATTTTTATAAATGACCTGGATGAGGGTGTAGAAGGATGGGTTAGTAAATTTGCGGATATACTAAAGTTGGTGGAGTTGCTGATAGTGCCAAAGGATGTTGCAGGTTACAGAGGGACATAGATAAGCTGCAGAGCTGGGCTGAGAGGTGGCAAATGGAGTTTAATGCAGAAAAGTGTGAGGTGATTCACTTTGGAAGGAGTAACAGGAATGCAGAGTACTGGGCTAATGGTAAGATTATTGTTAGTGGAGATGAGCAGAGTGATTAGATCTTGGTATCCATTCATGTAGATCCTTGAAAGTTGCCGCCCAGGCTAATGGGGTTGTTTAGAAGGCATACGGTGGGTTAGCTTTTATTAGTGGAGGGACTGAGTTTTGGAACCATGAGGTCATGCTGCAGCTGTACAAAACTCTGGTGCGACTACACTTAGAATATTGCGTACAGTTCTGGTCACCGCATAACAGGGAGGATGTGGAAGCTTTAGAAAGCATTCAGAGGAGATTTACTAGGATGTTGCCTGGTCTGGAGGGAAGGCCTTACGAGGAAAGACTGAGGGACTTGAGGTTGTTTTCGTGAGAGAGAAGGTTGAGAGGCGACTTAATTGAGACATATAAGATAAACAGAGGGTTAGACAGGGTGGACAGGAAGATCATTTTTCCTCGGATGGTAATGTTTGGCATTGGGGGACATAGCTTTAAATTGAGGGATGATAGATATAGGACAGATGTCAGAGGTAGTTTCTTTACTCAGAGAGTAGTAGGGGCGTGGAATGCCCTGCCTGCAACAGTCGTAGACGCGCCAACTTTAAGGGCATTTAAATGGTCATTGGATAAATATATGGATGAAAATGGAAAAGTGTGGGTTAGATGGACTTTAGATTGGTTTCACAGGTTGGCACAATATCGATGGCTGAAGGACCTGTACTGCACTGTAACGGTCTATGTTCTAGGTGCAGGGACAATGGGCTGAATGGCCTGCACTGTAAAAATTCTGTAATCAGATGTTGCCATGGCAATGATACTGTAACCACAGATGGACCTTACAATGTGAGGTTGCTCACAGTTGGAAGTTGCTCACATGGTGTAGACTTCCTTCAGAAATCTCATCCTCTATTTGGTAACCCAGGCAACAAAGCACTTGCTATGATTGGCCTGTGCTCCCAGCAGAAAACTATCAGAGAGCCGTGGGGATTTACTTTGGACAAGGAGGCCAGTCAGTACACTGGCTGGCAGGGAGATGGCCAGACCAATCATATCTTTCTTCTTGCTCTGGAGCGGTGTTGGTCACAGCATTGCAAGGACAGAAAGAAATGATTTTTCTGTGCTGTGAGGTTTCTGCCTTTTCAAGCAGTGAGTTCCACATTCCCACCATCCTGCCATCCAAAGGGTTTGAACTTCTCTCATCAGTTTGCCTTCACAGGCTCAGCAAAACACTCAGTAAAATCCTTACAAACGGACAAACGCGTGATATCCATCAACCCTCCCTGCTAACCCTTGCAGCTGTATAAGCCGTTACTTTGACCACAGTTGGAGTTACTGTGTGCAGGTCTGGTCACAGCATTCTCGGAAGAATGTGGAGGCTTTGGCGAGGGCGAGAAAGAGGTTTACCAGGATGTTGTCTGGATTGGAGAGTATTAGGTATAGGGAGGGGTCGGACAAACTTGGATTGTTTTCACTGGAGAGTTGAAGGTTGAAGGGGGACCTGAGAGAGGTGTATAAAATAATGATAGGGTGGATAGGCGGAGTCTGTTTCCCAGAGTGGAAATGTCAAATACTGGAGGGCATAGGTTGAAGGTGACAGGGGGAAAGTTTAAAGGAGATGTGCGAGGCAGGTTTTTTACATAGAGGGTAGTCGATGTCTGGAACACACTGAAGGGGGAGCTGGGAGAAGCAGATATCATAACAACGTTTAACAGGCATTTAGACAGACACATGACAATTCAGAGAATAGAGGGCTATGGACCACATGCAGACCTATGAGATTGGTTTAGAATAGCATCATGGTCAGCACAGACATGGTGGGCTGAAGGGCCTGGTCCTGTGCTGTTCTATATTCTTGGAAAATACAGCCATGTTGGTCAGAGGAAACCATTCACCAATCCATGCTCTCGGGCCTTGGTTTATCCAAAGCTTTCCAAATGGAGATTTCAACAGTCCCTCACACTGGCTTTGAGAAACGTTCCTACCCCTGAGGGTAGACTGGCCTGGAGTTACTGAGCCCGTGTCTTTCTCCTGTCTGACAGTGATCACCTTCCCCAGCAGCCTGGGAATACAAGAGAGAATGGAAAAATCCCTGTCAGAGCGTCCGCTCTTGCTTCGTCCCTGACAATTCGAGGACACACTCCATCTAGTCCTGGACAACCAAATATATTTAGCCCTTCACACTTCTCTATCACCAGACACGTGAAACTCAAGATTTCTCACTCAGATTATTAATTAAGCACAAGGCATTGTTACATTGGAGAACAATCAATTAGATTAGATTAGATTAGATTACTTACAGTGTGGAAACAGGCCCTTCGGCCCAACAAGTCCACACCGCCCCGCCGAAGCGTAACCCACCCATACCCCTACATCTACATTTACCCCTTACCTAACACTACGGGTAATTTAGCATGGCCAATTCACCTGACCTGCACATCTTTGGACTGTGGGAGGAAACCGGAGCACCCGGAGGAAACCCACGCAGACACGGGGAGAACGTGCAAACTCCACACAGTCAGTCGCCTGAGGCGGGAATTGAACCCGGGTCTCTGGCGCTGTGAGGCAGCAGTGCTAACCACTGTGCCACCGTGCCACCCACAGGAGGAGCTTCACTTTATCAATCCGTGCTGTCCCTGTCCTGGGAGTGTTTGATGGGGGGGACAGTGTAGAGGGAGCTTTACTCTGTATCTAACCCCGTGCTGTCCCTGTCCTGGGAGTGTTTGATGGGGGACAGTGTAGAGGCAGCTTTACTCTGTATCTAACCCCGTGCTGTCCCTGTCCTGGGAGTGTTTGATGGGGACAGTGTAGAGAGAGCTTTGTTCTGTATCTAACCCCATGCTGTCCTTGTCCTGGGAGTGTTTGATGGGGGACAGTGTAGAGGGAGATTTACTCTGTATCTAACCCCGTGCTGTCCCTGTCCTGGGAGTGTTTGATGGGGGACAGTGTAGAGGCAGCTTTACTCTGTATCTAACCCCGTACTGTCCCTGTCCTGGGAGTGTTTGATGGGGGGGACAGTGTAGAGAGAGCTTTGTTCTGTATCTAACCCCATGCTGTCCCTGTCCTGGGAGTGTTTGATGGGGGACAGTGTAGAGGGAGATTTACTCTGTATCTAACCCCGTGTTGTCCCTGTCCTGGGAGTGTTTGATGGGGACAGTGTAGAGAGAGCTTTGTTCTGTATCTAATCCCATGCTGTCCTGTCCTGGGAGTGTTTGATGGGGACAGTGTAGAGAGAGCTTTACTCTGTATCTAACCACGTGCTGTCCCTGTCCTGGGGGTGTTTGATGGGGACAATGTAGAAGGAGTCTTACTTGCAGTTTGAAAGAGTAGAGGTAGCTTTAATCAGATTGTAGCCCCATACTGTAACAGATTAAATTGGAACGTTCCCCATCTCAAGCAGAAAGATCTCTCAGCAGATGTATACCTGAGGGGTGTGTCTGTGGAAATAACTTGAGTGTGTTTAATAAAGGCTCTGGTCAAACTGGAACAATCAAAATGCTGCTAAACCTTCCTGCTGAATGTTTAAACAATACCACTCAAACAATGTTTGAAAGTCCCAAGGTTTGGTCAGGAATATAAAAATTTTAAAAATGAGTTTAATCTTTAAGAGCTCCCTGTTCTATGAGTAATGGGAGACAATCAATTTAAAGTGTTAAAGTTCCGTTTGTGTTGGAGGATCTTTGCTGGAAACATATTGGGTTATTATTTAAACTGTATATCTTCAGCTCCCCGACAAGATTAATGCGATTCTCCTTTTGAATAGATACTTTTCGATGCCAAACTGCAGCTTTGACCAGTCTTCTTCGGTATGGAGATCTTGTTCCTGTTCAAACATCCCCAGCTGTGGGCTGGGCATGAGGGTCTCCAAATCTGAGGCTGTGCTGAGGGTGTACTGACACTGTACTGAGGGTGTACTAAGACTGTACTGAGGCTGTACTGAGACTGTACTGAGGGTGTACTAAGACTGTACTGAGGGTGTACTGAGGGTGTACTAAGACTGTACTGAGGGTTTACTAAGACTGTACTGAGGGTGTACTGGGCCTGTACTAAGACTGTACTGAGGCTGTACTGAGACTGTTCTGAGACTGTACTGAGGGTGTACTGAGGCTGTACTGACGTTGTACTGAGACTATACTGAGGGTGTACTGAGGCTGTACTAAGACTGTACTAAGGCTGTACTGAGGGTGTACTGAGGTTGTACTGAGACTGTACTGAGGGTGTATTGAGGGTGTACTGAGGCTGTACTAAGAGTGTACAGAGGCTGTACTGAGACTGTACTAAGATTGTACTGAGACTGTACTGAGACTGTACTGAGGCTGTACTGAGACTGTACTGAGGGTCTACTGAGGCTGTACTAAGGCTGTACTGAGGATGTACTGAGATTGTACTGAGTGTCTACTGAGGCTGTACTGAGGGTGTACTGAGACTGTACTGAGATTGTACTGAGGGTGTACTGAGATTGTATTGAGGCTGTACTGAGGGTGTACTGACGGTATACTGAGGGTGTATTGAGGGTGTACTGAGGCTGTACTAAGATTGTACTGAGACTGTCCTGAGACTGTACTGAGGGTGTACTGAGGCTGTACTGAGATTATACTGAGTGTCTACTGAGGCTGTACTGAGGGTGTACTGAGACTGTACTGAGATTGTACTGAGGGTGTACTGAGATTGTATTGAGGCTGTACTGAGGGTGTACTGAGACTGTGCTGAGGCTGTACTGAGGGTGTACTGACACTGTACTGAGGGCGTACTGAGATTGTACTGTGGATGTACTGAGGCTGTACTGAGGCTGTACTCAGACTGTACTGAGGGTGTACTGAGGGTCTACTGAAGCTGTACTAAAACTGTACTGAGGGTGTACTGGAACTGAATTAAGACTGTACTGAGGGTGTACTGAGACTTCTGAGACTGTACTGAGGCTGTACTAAAACTGAACTGAGGCTATACTGAGACTGTACTGAGGGTGTACTGAGGCTGTACTGAGGCTGTACTGAGGATGTACTGAGACTGTACTGAGGATGTACTGAGGCTGTACTAAGACTGTACTGAGGCTGTAGTGAGACTGTACTAAGACTGTACTGAGGCTGTACTGAGACTGTACTAAGACTGTACTGAGACTGTACTGAGGCTGTACTGAGTGTGGACTGAGACTGTACTGAGGGTGTACTAAGACTGTACTGAGGGTGTACTGAGGGTGTACTAAGACTGTACTGAGGGTTTACTAAGACTGTACTGAGGGTGTACTGGGCCTGTACTAAGACTGTACTGAGACTATTCTGAGACTGTACTGAGGGTGTACTGAGGCTGTACTGACGTTGTACTGAGACTATACCGAGGGTGTACTGAGGCTGTACTAAGACTGTACTAAGGCTGTACTGAGGGTGTACTGAGGTTGTACTGAGACTGTACTGAGGGTGTACTGACGGTATACTGAGGGTGTATTGAGGGTGTACTGAGGCTGTACTAAGAGTGTACAGAGGCTGTACTGAGACTGTACTAAGATTGTACTGAGACTGTACTGAGACTGTACTGAGGCTGTACTGAGACTGTACTGAGGGTCTACTGAGGCTGTACTAAGGCTGTACTGAGGATGTACTGAGACTGTCCTGAGACTGTACTGAGGGTGTACTGAGGCTGTACTGAGATTGTACTGAGTGTCTACTGAGGCTGTACTGAGGGTGTACTGAGACTGTACTGAGATTGTACTGAGGGTGTACTGAGATTGTATTGAGGCTGTACTGAGGGTGTACTGAGACTGTGCTTAGGCTGTACTGAGGGTGTACTGACACTGTACTGAGGGCGTACTGAGATTGTACTGTGGATGTACTGAGGCTGTACTGAGGGTGTACTGACGGTATACTGAGGGTGTATTGAGGGTGTAATGAGGCTGTACTAAGATTGTACTGAGACTGTCCTGAGACTGTACTGAGGGTGTACTGAGGCTGTACTGAGATTGTACTGAGTGTCTACTGAGGCTGTACTGAGGGTGTACTGAGACTGTACTGAGATTGTACTGAGGGTGTACTGAGATTGTATTGAGGCTGTACTGAGGGTGTACTGAGACTGTGCTGAGGCTGTACTGAGGGTGTACTGACACTGTACTGAGGGCGTACTGAGATTGTACTGTGGATGTACTGAGGCCGTACTGAGGCTGTACTCAGACTGTACTGAGGGTGTACTGAGGGTCTACTGAAGCTGTACTAAAACTGTACTGAGGGTGTACTGGAACTGAACTAAGACTGTACTGAGGGTGTACTGAGACTTCTGAGACTGTACTGAGGCTGTACTAAAACTGAACTGAGGCTATACTGAGACTGTACTGAGGGTGTACTGAGGCTGTACTGAGGCTGTACTGAGGATGTACTGAGACTGTACTGAGGATGTACTGAGGCTGTACTAAGACTGTACTGAGGCTGTAGTGAGACTGTACTAAGACTGTACTGAGGCTGTACTGAGACTGTACTAAGACTGTACTGAGACTGTACTGAGGCTATACTGAGTGTGGACTGAGACTGTACTGAGGGTGTACTGAGACTGTATTAAGGCTGTACTGAGACTGTACTGAGGGTGTACTGAGACTGTATTAAGGCTGTACTGAGGGTGTTCTGAGACTGTACTGAGGGTGTTTGAGGGTGTACTGAGATCATTCTAAGGCTGTACTGAGGCTGTGTTGAGGTACACCTTTGAAACCTGAACACAGCAGTGACTGTAGCGCCAGAGGGCAGTGAGCTGACTGTAAACCACAGTGATCCTCTGCACTGCCCAGTGCCTGCTCTCAGTCTCAGGCAGCTCAGGTAATGGGGTATTAGCAGCAACTTACAGCTGTCAGGGCTTGAGCCACAGGAACCAGTTCAACACAGCTCCAACTGATCTGTACCCGGTCTGCCTGAAAAGGCTTTAAAAGCTGGACCCTTGAGGCTGGAGGATGTCAATGCCATGACCCACCCAGTCAGTCCAAGTAGGCACTCGGAATGATTGGCAAATAACAGCACATGCAGTGCCCTCTAATGGTGACTGGCAGGCAGCTCAATCTCAGCACAAAGAGCCTGTGCAGACACTGACCGGGCTGAGAGATCAGTGTACAGAAAAGGCCCAATGGACAGGAACTCCATTGGCTGCTCTCCAGTGTCCCTGGACTTGGTAAGACCCAAGGAGGAGGAAATGTCGGGGAGAGTTCCTGGTCAGTGCCAGAATACAGACAACCACAGGCTCACAGAGGGGTCGGGCTAGGGACAGGGTTAGGGTTAGAGTTAAAGTCAGGGTTAGGTATAACCTCAGCCTTGGAGAGGTTTAGTGTTAAGGTTGGGGTTAGGGATGGAGTTAGGATTAGGGTTAGGCCTTATATAGGGTTACTGCTACATTATGGTTCAGGTTCATGTTAGAGTCAAGGTTCTCATAACCCCAGACTCGGAAAGGGTTAGCGTTAGTGTAAAGGTTTGTGTTAGAATCAGTTTAAGGCAACCACAACTTTGGAGAGGGCCTGTGTTAAGATTCGGTTTCGGCTTCGAGTTTGTGGTGGGGTTAGGATATGGCTATGGTTATAGATTGTGTTAGTGTTAGAGTCAAGGTTCTGATAACCACTGCCTCAGAGAGGGTAAGGGTTAGTGTCAGGATTAGCATAACCACTGTCTCAGAGAGGGTAAGGGTTACAGTCAGGGTTAGTATCACCAATGCCTCAGAGAGGATTTGTGAAGAAAACTTCTCCTCACCTCTTTCACATGTTCCTCAAAGTCCACCTTTTTGTATAAGCTGCTCATCGCAGGTAACCAGTATCTCATGGCAAGCATTGTATAAGCAGCAGTTTGAACAAGCAGGGATTGATGTTTGGATTGGTGATGATCTATATTTAGAGGCAGCTTTAGTTGGCAACAAGAGGTTGAATAGTCTTTGGACTAGTGACAGGTTATTGATGATAAAGGCCTTTTGTCTGTTACCAACTATCTGATTGGTTCTCAGGGAACTGAATAATTTGAGGCTGGGAACAGGATACAGAGAGATTTAATCTCCACCAGCTCAGGAGCAGTCTCTCTGTTCTCTGCAGTCAAACCCACTTTAAAGCTGAGCAAAATGAGTTCATCTTTCCTTCACTGCTTCATGTTAGTGGTGACTCTTACTTGGACAAGTCAGAGACCTTTATCAGTGAACCAGCCACCCCGTGCCTTTTACAAAGGAGCTCCTGGAGAAAGCCGACACTGTAACCAACATAAAAATCATAAGGGAACATTCTCACATAAGGGAACCACTGACCTCACTTCACAGATTTATAACCTAGCTTCTTGTGAGTGTGTGTGTGTGTGTGTACGCGTGCACGTGTATGTGTATGGGGGGGGTGTGAGTGTGTGTGTATGGGTGTGTTTGTATGCGTGTATCTGTGTGGGTGTGTCTATGTGGGTGTGCACGTGTGGGTTTGTCTGTGTGGTTGTCTGTGTGGGTGTGTCTGTGTGGGTCTGGGTGTGGCTTTATCTGTGTGGGCGAGTCTGTGTGGGTGTGTGTGCATGGGTGTGTCTGTGTATGTATGTGTGTTTGTGTGGGTGTGTCCGTGTGGGTGTGGGTGTGTCTGTGTATGTATGTCTGTGTGCGTCTGTGTATGTGTGGGTGTGTGTGTGTGTGGGTATGTCTGTGTGGGTGTGTGTGATTGTGTGGGTGGGTATGTGTGTGTGTGTGTAGGGAGGGGGTGTGTCTGTGTGTGGCTGTTGGTTTGTCTGTGTGGGCATATTTGTGTGGTTAGGTCTGAGTGTGTATGTGTGGGTGTGACTATATGGGTGGGTCTGTGTGTGTATGTGTAAGTGTGCATGTGTGGGTGTGTCTGTGTGGTTATGTTTGTGTGGGTGGGTCTGTGCGTGTCTGTGTCGGTGTGTCTGTATGGGTGGGTTTGTGTGCATTAATGTCTGTGTGGGTGTGCGTGTTTGGGTGTGTCTGTGTGTGGGTGTGTCTGTCTGTGTCTGTGGGTGTGTGTGGGTGTGTCTGTATGTGTGTGGGTGTGTCACCTATTGTACTCTATGCTACTTTCTCCCACCCCCTACCCTCCTCCAGCTTATCTCTCCACCCTTCAGGCTCTCTGCCTTTATTTCTGATTAAGAAACGTCGATTCTCCTGCTCCTCGGACGCTGCCTGACCTACTGTGCTCTTCCAGCACCACTAATCCAGAATTTAATTAATAGTGTCACATGTTGATGGTTTATAATTATTTCCCTGTAACTAGAATCTAATTTCTGGTAATAAACAGTAATGTTTGTTTAATACTGAAACCTGGTCCATGTTTCTTATTGACCCCAGTCTGACAGTTAGGTAAACTGGGGAATTCAATGTAATTATTTCAAAGTCTGTCACTTTTGGGATGCGTTCCCCAGCGTGTTAGCCCAGTTTGCTGCGACACTGACACAGGGTGTCTGCTGCCATTGCTTGCTCATTCCCTCCTTGAGATCTGCCGCAGTATCTCCTCCTGTAGCCCAGCGTCAAATTCTAACTGATGTGGCCTTCTGTGAAAGCCACACAGAGATGTTTTATTAGGATAAAGATGCGATGTCATTGCAGGTGTTGTTCTGTTGTGAGCTGAAGCAGTGAGTGTTGTGAAGCTGCTGAGGGAGCTGGCGTAGACACCAAGAGTCAGTCTCACACATTTGTAACAAGGGAGTGGATGGACACCAGGGACACAGAGCGCCTGTGCCCGCCCTCCTGCCCTGGCAAGCTGCCCGCTCTGATTATTGCTGCAGCCAGTCCATCAACCAACAGACATCAGCATCTGACTCACTGCTCGGGGCTGGGACCCAATGGCTGAGGATGAAACGAGGTTTGGAACATCAGAAATTGCCACGTGGGGACTTGCTTCTTGTGAATATTGAGCAATTAACTTTCTGCTTCCTCTTCATTCCGAGCCCGAATGATTGAGCTAATTTCAGAAGGAAATTGCACTTCTTTATGATACCTAAGCTGCTGAGATTGAGGAATAAAACACTGCTAATAATGAGAATTCCTTTTTCCAGGTCCCCTGGGTAGAGGCAGATTGTTGAGATACGCAGCCTGCCCAAACACAGTGAGACAGGGAAAGTGGCATTGAAGCCACTGAGGGCTGCTCTCATCCAGCAATGTGGCACACTCAGCAATGTCTCGGCTGCCTCCCTGACCATTACAGAGACTCCGGTTCAAGTGTCTGTGGAGCTGCGTTAATTTGCCTGCAAGGAATTGGGAACCACAATTGGAAGCGTTTACTTTGGGGAGATGATCAGCAGAGCGAGCTTTGAGAGTAAGCACACAGCAGCAGGCATGTGCTGACTGCAGTTCCCCAGCTACAGCAGCTTGCGTTTATGTAACCCAAGAGAGACGGCCTGGTTGAAGTAGCTAAACTAATCCTTAGCCTGCCAATCAAACAGCTGCTCAGGCTCTGAACCAGTACTGGGAACTATTTCCGTAACTGATTAAACAGTTCTAATTTTTGCAATGCTGTTATTCTGAGTATCTGTTCAACATCCATTCCCTTCACTATTGACACTCAGTAGCTGCAGTGCGTGTCATCCAAAAGAGTCACAGTTTTAGCTCTATTGGGAGCTGTGATCATGTCACTGAACCAATACAACCACAGAGAGATGGCCTCACATTCCATGGTGAATCATGAAAATTGAATTCAATCATCTTCTGGAATTAACACGAGTTTAACTGTGACCATAGAACCACAGCTGACTGCTGTAAAAGCCCATCTGGTTTAGGAAATCTGCCATCAATACCTGGTCTGGCCGACATGTGACTTGCTCATAGCACTGTGGTTGCCTCTCCCCTATAAGAACTGCAATCATTTACAAAGGCAGCTCACCACCCCCTTCTCCAGGGCAATGACAGACAGGTAATGAATGCTGGGCCAGCCAGTGCTACCCAGATCCCATGGGTACATTCAAACAAAGACCTTTATGATCGAAATGGGAGTCATTCAGGGTTCCTGCAGTGGACCGTGCCCAGTCACCCCGTCTGGGAAATGTCTGTGAATGTGTTGTGAGAGCACAAGACCAATCTGGGATATTACATCTGAGATACTGACCATTCAGTCCATCTGCTCCATGCTAGTAGTTTTGTTTCACACAGTTCTCCTCCCTCTGACTTCAGCAGACTCTATTACAGTAACCTTGTATTCCTTTCTGCCGCACGTGTTTATCCAGCTTCCCCTCAGGTATATAACACGGAACACAAAGCAGGTCCTTCAGCCAACCATGTCTGTGCCAGCCATGATGTTATTCGAAGCTAACCCCATCTGCCTACATGGTCCATATCCCTGCATTCTCTGTCTGTTCATGAGTCTGTCTAAATGCCTCTGAAACCTTGCTGTCATATCCAGTTCTCCCATCTCCCCTGGCAGTGTGCTCCAGGTACTGACCACCCTCTGTGTGAACAAACTTGCTTCACACATCTCCTGTAAACGTTCCCCCTCTTCAGGTTAGACCTATGTCCCAGAGTATTTGACATTCCGATCTTGGGAAAGAGACTCTGAGTGTCCACCCTATCCATGCCCATCATGATTTTATACACTTCTACCAGGTCACCCCTCAGCCTTCGACACTCTAGTGAAAACAATCCAAGGTTGTCCATCCCCTCCTTATCGCTAAAACCCTCCAATCCAGGCAACACTCTGATAAACGTGTTGGATACCTTCTCCAAAGCCTCCAGATCCATCCTATCGTGTGGTGACGAGAACCATACACAGGAACTCCAAATGTGGCCTGACTAAAGTATTTTACAGCTGCAACATGACTTGCCAATTTTTGTATTCAGTGCCCGAACGATGAAGGCAAGCGTGCCATGTGCCTTCTTTACCACCTCGCCCACCTGTTGGCACTTGCAGGGAGCTGTGGACGTGCACCCTGAGACCCCTTGTACCAATGGAAAGGTTTTGCAGCTTCTCCTGTTTGATATTAATGTGATAACATACAGGGCAGATCAGGATACCCCACAGCCATTGTTCTCAAACCTGGTACAGATACACATTGGACAGAACCCCTTGAGGATGATCTCCAATGTGGAAGACCCCATCGGGGATTGGGATCACAGCTAAGCTGATCATTCTCACCCCCAATACCTGGTGTTTCCCCTGTACCCTTGATTCCCTCGTGGTTATAAATCTGTCTATCTGAGAACATTTGGGCTAGACCACTGCAGTGCTGCCCGCGTGTGAGCTGTGGTTCACTGCTCAAGGTACATTCTTTAACAGCCCCTCGTTATACCAGATGGGAGCTGCAACACCACCTCTTCAAAAATCCCATTAATGGAGAGACCTTTCAGGCCACAGCTCCAAACACAGTGCAGAATGGAACAAACACAGAAATTGCTGGAAAAACCTCAACAGATCTGGCAGCATCTGTGGAGGGAAATCAGAGTTAATGTCTCAGGTCAAGTGACCCTTCCTCAGGGTACAGCTGAGCTTCCCCAGCAATTTGGGTTTCTGTTTCTGATGTACAGCATCCACAGCTCTTTCGGTGTTGACAATACAGACTGTCTCTGACGAGAAAGACACATCACCCACTTCTGCAGACGATTACACAAAGAAATGGCTCCTGTCTCCTTACAGCTGAATGATTCTAAACATTTCTCGCAGGGTGTGAAAACCTCAAAAAGAAAGCCCTGGAAATTAGTCACATGTTAAAATCACAAACAAGAGATAAAACCCCATTTCAGAAGGAGCTCCTTCCAGGCACATAAAGTCCAAACTACTCCAACTCTGTCAGAGGGTCAGGACTGAGGGAGTGCTGCACTGTCAGAGGGTCAGTACTGAGGGAGTGCCGCACTGTCAGAGGGTCAGGACTGAGGGAGTGCCGCACTGTCAGAGGGTCAGTACTGAGGGAGTACCACACTGTCGGAGGGTCAGTACTGAGGGAGTGCCGCACTGTCAGAGGGTCAGTACTGAGGGAGTGCCGCACTGTCAGAGGGTCAGTACTGAGGGAGTGCCTCAATGTCAAAGGGTCAGTACTGAGGGAGTGCCGCACTGTCAGAGGGTCAATACTGAGGGAGTGCCGCACTGTCAGACGGTTAGTACTGAGGGAGTGCTGCACTGTCGGAGGGTCAGTACTGACGGAGTGCCGCACCTTCGGAGGGTCAGTACTGAGGGAGTGCCGCACTGTCGGAGGGTCAGTACTGAGGGAGTGCCGCACTCTCAGAGGGTCAGTACTGAGGGAGTGCCGCACTGTCAGTGGGTCAGTACTGAGGGAGTGCTGCACTGTCAGTGGGTCAGTACTGAGGGAGTGCCGCCCTGTCAGAGGGTCAGTACTGAGGGAGTGCTGCACTGTCAGAGGGTCAGTACTGAGGGAGTGCCGCCCTGTCAGAGGGTCAGTACTGAGGGAGTGCTGCACTGTCAGAGGGTCAGTACTGAGGGAGTGCTGGACTGTCGGAGGGGTCAGTACTGAGGGAGTGCCGCACTGTCAGAGGGTCAGTACTGAGGGAGTGCCGCCCTGTCAGAGGGTCAGTACTGAGGGAGTGCCGCACTGTCATAGGGTCAGTACTGAGGGAGTGCCGCACTGTCAGAGGGTCAGTACTGAGGGAGTGCTGGACTGTTGGAGGGGTCAGTACTGAGGGAGTGCCGCACTGTCAGAGGGTCAGTACTGAGGGAGTGCCGCACTGTCAGAGGGTCAGTACTGAGGGAGTGTCGCACTGTCGGAGGGTAAATACTGAGGGAGTGCTGCACTGTTAGAGGATAAGTATTGAGGGAGTGCTCCACTTCACTGACCCACTGACAGTCCAATACTTCCTCAGTTCTGAACCTCTGACAGTGCAGCACTCCCTCAGTACTGAAGTGCATGTTTACAAAGATGTTGCCAGGGTTGGAGGATCTGAGCTATAGGGAGAGGCTGAACAGGCTGGGGCTGTTTTCCCTGGAGTGTCGGAGGCTGAGAGGTGACCTTATAGAAGTTTATAAAATCATGAGGGGCATGGATAGGGTAAATAGGCAAAGTCCTTTCCCTGGGTTGGGGGAGTGTAGAAACAGAGGACATAGGTTTAGGGTAAGAGGGGAAAGATATAAAAGAGACCTAAGGGGCAAGTTGTTCATGCAGAGGGTGGTATGTGTATGGAATGAGCTGCCAGAGGAAATGGTGGAGGCTGGTACAATTGCGACATTTAAAAGGCATCTGGATGGGTATATGAATAGGAAGGGTTTGGAGGGATATGGGCCGGGTGCTGGCAGGTGGGACTAGATTGGGTTGGGATATCTGGTCGGCATGGACGGGTTGGTCCGAAGGGTCTGTTTCTGTGCTATACATCTCAATGACTCTCTGACTTGATAAAGTCCTTGGAAGAGGAGCAGCACGGTTTCATCTGTTTTGTGGCGTTTCCTTCTCTCGGAGTCAGTGTGATGGGGAAGAGGGTCTCCTATGATTGTCATGTTCGTGTTTGTTGGAAGGTCCTGTGTCCACAGCGGCACTCCTGTGTTCCACTTTGTGTTGGTTCAGGGCGAGGTACATGGCCCTGTCTCTGCAATGGGACAGCACTTGGCAGTGTCACTTGTGGGAATGTGACCCCTTCACCACAGCACAGTCTGGTGGGAATGTGACCCCTTCCCCACAGCACAGTCTGGTGGGAATGTGACCCCCCCCAACAGCACAGTCTGGTGGGAATGTGACCCCCCCCACAGCACAGTCTGGTGGGAATGTGACCCCTTCCCCACAGCACAGTCTGGTGGGAATGTGACCCCTTCCCCACAGCACAGTCTGGTGGGAATGTGACCCCTTCCCCACAGCACAGTCTGGTGGGAATGTGACCCCTTCCCCACAGCACAGTCTGGTGGGAATGTGACCCCTCCCCACAGCACAGTCTGGTGGGAATGTGACCCCTTCCCCACAGCACAGTCTGGTGGGAATGTGACCCCTCCCCACAGTACAGTCCGGTGGGAATGTGACCCCTCCCCACAGTACAGTCTGGTGGGAATGTGACCCCTCCCCACAGTACAGTCTGGTGGGAATGTGACCCCTCCCCACAGTACAGTCTGGTGGGAATGTGACCCCTCCCCACAGCACAGTCTGGTGGGAATGTGACCCCTCCCCACAGCACAGCCTGGTGGAAGGTCACCACAGTCAGTTTGCCTGCACCAGGCTCCTCCCCGACCATCTGCTACAGGCCGTGCACGCTCTGGTGTATCTGAGGCACCTCACAAGAAGAGGTACATGTCTTAATCAAGATGTTGGCTCTTGTGTCATAGCACCGAGGTGCACGTACTGATCACATGATCTCTGCAGAGACAATTTGCGGGTCCAGATTAAGCAAAGGGACATAGATCCCCTTTGGGGGTAGTCTGTCTGAGAGTCTCCTTGAGCAGCTTTCTTGTTTTTTTTGCCCTTTTTCTTGCAAACGTCCCAAAACCTGATCAACCATCCCAGACCCTCCTTCCCATCTTGTCAAGATGCTCTTTTCCTGCTCCTCCCGGATCCTACCTATTTCTGACACATGTATCCTGACTCCCAGTCCACTCGCCCAGCTCATACCTCCCTCCCTTATCCCAACTGTCCCTATCCCCATCCAGTAATCTCCATCCCGGGCCCTGGAATAACAACCCACCCGCAGGAAACAATGGAATCTTTTATTCCAGAATTTGGGGATGCTCAGTCATTCAATCCAGCTCAGACTGAGATGGGGGGGATCTGTTGGCCAGCAAGTGATATGTGGAAACGTGGAGCCCCAGGTCAGCCATGATATTATTGAGGGTCAAAACATGATTGACAGGCCGCCTGGTCTACCCAGCTCCAAGGGCTTGAGCATGTACGCAGGCCGAAAATTGAACAAACAACAGCACTGACAGCAAGCCAGACATGGGCAACCTGAAAACAGGCTTGCTCAAAAAGTAGTTTTTAAGAAATGTCTTAGAGGAGCGAGAGAGATTCAGACAGACAGGGAAACAAAGGTGTGAAAGGTTAAGAAGGGAATGGAGATATTTGGAAGCTGAAGATTTGGTTACCGGCGAATCCTGAGTTGGAGCAGCACAGGGAGCAGTGAGTGCTTTGGTTTGGTGATGACGGAGATCGGAAGCAGTTGTGTTGAGGAGAGCTTTAATATTGGACAGGGCATTGGAGAGTGACCCTAATCAGCAGCTGTCTGAGTGTCTGACAGTCTGCTTAGGGAGAGCTGGTGCATACTACAACGCTTAGACAATGAAAGCTAATGATCTGTGTACAACAACCTTTTGCAACATTATCATCTCAGAACTCCACTTAAATAGTTTATTGTTTGTAACACAATGTTCTCAGTTTGCAATTAACAGTTTGTACTGTTTCAGAACTGTCCATTAGCAGTGCAGAGATCTACAAACCACAAGCCTAGTGTTTTTGACCAGCAATGTTATTTGATAGTCCCTGTCACTCTACCTTGTTGTAGCGGCCACATTCTCCTGGCACTCTAGTGACAGAGGCTGGGAATGGGACAGACTCCAGTCAGGAGGTTCTCGCAAAGGACAGTCTCACTGGGTTTCACACAGGGCCCTCGCATCAGTCCACATTGGAGGGTCAGTGTTGAGGGAGCGCCGCATTGTCAGAAGGTCAATACTGAGGGAGTGCTGCACTGTTGGAGGGTCAGACTGAGGGAGTGCCGCACTGTCAGAGGGTCAGTGCTGAGGGAGTGCCACACTGTCAGAGGATCAGTACTGAGGGAGTGCTGCATTGTCAGAGGGTCAGTGCTGAGGGAGTGCCGCACTGTCAGAGGGTCAGTGCCGAGGGAGTGCCGCACTGGCAGAGGGTCAGTGCTGAGGGAGTACCACACTGTCAGAGGGTCAGTGCTGAGGGAGTGCCGCACTGTCAGAGGGTCAGTGCTGAGGGAGAGGCACACTGTCAGAGGGTCAGTGCAGAGGGAGTGCCACACTGTCAGAGGATCAGTACTGAGGGAGTGCTGCATTGTCAGAGGGTCAGTGCTGAGGGAGTGCCGCACTGTCAGAGGGTCAGTGCCGAGGGAGTGCCGCACTGGCAGAGGGTCAGTGCTGAGGGAGTGCCACACTGTCAGAGGGTCAGTGCTGAGGGAGTGCCGCACTGTCAGTGGGTCAGTGCTGAGGGAGTGCCGCACTGTCAGAGGGTCAGTATTGAGGGAGTGTGGCACTGTCAGAGGGTCAGTGCCGAGGGAGTGCCGCACTGGCAGAGGGTCAGTGCTGAGGGAGTGCTACATTGTCGGAGGGTCAGTGCTGAGGGAGTGCCACACTGTCAGAGGGTCAGTGCTGAGGGAGTGCCACACTGTCGGAGGGTCAGTACTGAGGGAGTGCCGCACTGTCAGAGGGTCAGTACTGAGGGAGTGCGGCACTGTCAGAGGGTCAGTACTGAGGGAGTGCCACACTGTCGGAGGGTCAGTACTGAGGGAGTGCTACATTGTCGGAGGGTCAGTACTGAGGGAGTGCTGCACTGTCAGAGGGTCAGTATTGGGGGAGTGCCACACTGTCAGAGGGTCAGTAATGAGGGAGTGCTGCACTGTCAGAGGGTCAGTACTGAGGGAGTGCCGCACTGTCAGTGGGTCAGTGCTGAGGGAGTGCAGCACTGTCAGTGGGTCAGTACTGAGGGAGTGCTGCATTGTCAGAGGGTCAGTGCTGAGGGAGTGCCGCACTGTCAGAGGGTCAGTGCCGAGGGAGTGCCGCACTGGCAGAGGGTCAGTGCTGAGGGAGAGGCACTCTGTCAGAGGGTCAGTGCTGAGAGAGTGCCGCACTGTCAGAGGGTCAGTGCTGAGGGAGAGGCACACTGTCAGAGGGTCAGTGCAGAGGGAGTGCCACACTGTCAGAGGATCAGTACTGAGGGAGTGCTGCATTGTCAGAGGGTCAGTGCTGAGGGAGTGCCGCACTGTCAGAGGGTCAGTGCCGAGGGAGTGCCGCACTGGCAGAGGGTCAGTGCTGAGGGAGTGCCGCACTGTCAGAGGGTCAGTATTGAGGGAGTGTGGCACTGTCAGAGGGTCAGTGCCGAGGGAGTGCCGCACTGGCAGAGGGTCAGTGCTGAGGGAGTGCTACATTGTCGGAGGGTCAGTGCTGAGGGAGTGCCACACTGTCAGAGGGTTAGTGCTGAGGGAGTGCCACACTGTCGGAGGGTCAGTACTGAGGGAGTGCCGCACTGTCAGAGGGTCAGTACTGAGGGAGTGCGGCACTGTCAGAGGGTCAGTACTGAGGGAGTGCCACACTGTCGGAGGGTCAGTACTGAGGGAGTGCTACATTGTCGGAGGGTCAGTACTGAGGGAGTGCTGCACTGTCAGAGGGTCAGTATTGGGGGAGTGCCACACTGTCAGAGGGTCAGTACTGAGGGAGTGCGGCACTGTCAGAGGGTCAGTACTGAGGGAGTGCCACACTGTCGGAGGGTCAGTACTGAGGGAGTGCTGCACTGTCAGAGGGTCAGTACTGAGGGAGTGCTGCACTGTCAGTGGGTCAGTGCTGAGGGAGTGCAGCACTGTCAGAGGGTCAGTACTGAGGGAGTGCTGCACTGTCAGAGGGTCAGTATTGGGGGAGTGCCACACTGTCAGAGGGTCAGTAATGAGGGAGTGCTGCACTGTCAGAGGGTCAGTAATGAGGGAGTGTTGCACTGTCAGAGGGTCAGTACTGAGGGAGTGCTGCACTGTCAGAGGGTCAGTACTGAGGGAGTGCCGCACTGTCAGTGGGTCAGTGCTGAGGGAGTGCAGCACTGTCAGAGGGTCAGTGCTGAGGAAGTGCTACATTGTCGGAGGGTCAGTACTGAGGGAGTGCTGCACTGTCAGAGGGTCAGTATTGGGGGAGTGCCACACTGTCAGAGGGTCAGTAATGAGGGAGTGCTGCACTGTCAGAGGGTCAGTAATGAGGGAGTGCTGCACTGTCAGAGGGTCAGTAATGAGGGAGTGTTGCACTGTCAGAGGGTCAGTACTGAGGGAGTGCTGCACTGTCAGAGGGTCAGTACTGAGGGAGTGCCGCACTGTCAGTGGGTCAGTACTGAGGGAGTGCCACACTGTCGGAGGGTCAGTACTGAGGGAGTGCTACATTGTCGGAGGGTCAGTACTGAGGGAGTGCTGCACTGTCAGAGGGTCAGTATTGGGGGAGTGCCACACTGTCAGAGGGTCAGTACTGAGGGAGTGCGGCACTGTCAGAGGGTCAGTACTGAGGGAGTGCCACACTGTCGGAGGGTCAGTACTGAGGGAGTGCTGCACTGTCAGAGGGTCAGTACTGAGGGAGTGCTGCACTGTCAGTGGGTCAGTGCTGAGGGAGTGCAGCACTGTCAGAGGGTCAGTACTGAGGGAGTGCTGCACTGTCAGAGGGTCAGTATTGGGGGAGTGCCACACTGTCAGAGGGTCAGTAATGAGGGAGTGCTGCACTGTCAGAGGGTCAGTAATGAGGGAGTGTTGCACTGTCAGAGGGTCAGTACTGAGGGAGTGCTGCACTGTCAGAGGGTCAGTACTGAGGGAGTGCCGCACTGTCAGTGGGTCAGTGCTGAGGGAGTGCAGCACTGTCAGAGGGTCAGTGCTGAGGAAGTGCTACATTGTCGGAGGGTCAGTACTGAGGGAGTGCTGCACTGTCAGAGGGTCAGTACTGAGGGAGTGCCACACTGTCAGAGGGTCAGTACTGAGGGAGTGCTGCGCTGTCAGAGGGAGGTTGTAAAGGCTGTGCGAGGAGTACAGCTGGGAGCAGGGAGAAAGGGGTTTTGTGATGGTGAGATGCTGGTGTCATCTCACTGCTCCCCTTCCAGAACAGAAGCTGACGATGGAGGATTGAACCTCAGTGCTCAACAGGATGAGAGTGTTTGATGGAACAATCAGGACAATCTGGTTTTATCGGCTTTGGGAACCAAAACAGACAGATTTACATCCATTATCACAATGACCTGCTGAGGTAAAGGATGGTTCTTACACAGGGAGGTCACACACACACACACACACACACACACTGTCACTGCCGCCACAGTTGAGACCACTTTCGGGGAATAAAAAGTTTGTTTGAGTCTGTCCAGCTACAGTATGGAAAGGTCCACATTTGAAACCACTGCTTTTGGTGTTAGGTTGGTTTTGGTTATTTATATTGTCTGTACCTTGAACAGTTAAAAGATTCAGCAAGATTTCAGGATGGCAATTTCACCTGAAGGTCAGAAAGCCTGAAATTCCAGAGTGGGTGGCCATTATCCCCAGCTAAAGGATGGGGATGATGTTATGGACAGATGAGACACAGACAGATTAATTCAGAAGCTGCGGCTTGGAATTAGACTTTTAGAATTAGAATTAGCTTTATTGTCACATGTACTGACATGAGTACAGTGAAAGGTTTACAACGTCACTACTTTGGTGTCATCTTTGGTTGAAGGTACTGAGATCCAGATTCTGAAGTGCAAATCCTTAGGGAAAGAAAATAGAAAAAAAGAAGTACAAAGTTCAGGCGAACAGTCTAATGGTCCAACCCCAGACGAACAGTCTAATGGTCCAACCCCAGACGAACAGTCTAACAGTCCAACCCCAGACGAACAGTCTAACAGTCCAACCCCAGACGAACAGTCTAATGGTCCAACCCCAGACGAACAGTCTAACGGTCCAATCCCAGACGAACAGTCTAATGGTCCAACCCCAGACGAACAGTCTAATGGTCCAACCCCAGACGAACAGTCTAACGGTCCAATCCCAGACGAACAGTCTAATGGTCCAACCCCAGACGAACAGTCTAATGGTCCAACCCCAGACGAACAGTCTAACAGTCCAACCCCAGACGAACAGTCTAACAGTCCAACCCCAGACGAACAGTCTAATGGTCCAACCCCAGACGAACAGTCTAACGGTCCAACCCCAGACGAACAGTCTAACAGTCCAACCCCAGACGAACAGTCCAACGGTCCATCCCCAGACGATCAGTCTAACTGTCCAACCCCAGACGAACAGTCTAACGGTCCATCCCCAGACGAACAGTCTAACGGTCCAACCCCAGACTAACAGTCTAACGGTCCAACCCCAGACTAACTGTCTAACAGTCCAACCCCAGACTAACAGTCTAACGGTCCAACCCCAGACTAACTGTCTAACAGTCCAACCCCAGACTAACAGTCTAACGGTCCAACTCCAGACGAACAGTCTAACGGTCCAACCCCAGACTAACTGTCTAACAGTCCAACCCCAGACTAACAGTCTAACGGTCCAACCCCAGACTAACAGTCTAATGGTCCAACCCCAGACTAACAGTCTAATGGTCCAACCCCAGACTAACAGTCTAACGGTCCAACCCCAGACGAACAGTCTAACGGTCCAACCCCAGACTAACAGTCTAACGGTCCAACCCCAGACTAACAGTCTAATGGTCCAACCCCAGACTAACAGTCGGTCCAACCCCAGACTAACAGTCTCATGGTCCAACCCCAGACTAACAGTCTATTGGTCCAACCCCAGACTAACAGTCTAATGGTCCAACCCCAGACTAACAGTCTCATGGTCCAACCCCAGACTAACAGTCTAATGGTCCAACCCCAGACTAACAGTCTAATGGTCCAACCCCAGACTAACAGTCTAACGGTCCAACCCCAGACTAACAGTCTAACGGTCCAACCCCAGACTAACAGTCTAATGGTCCAACCCTAGACTAACTGTCTAATGGTCCAACCCCAGACTAACAGTCTAATGGTCCAACCCCAGACTAACAGTCTAATGGTCCAACCCCAGACTAACAGTCTAACGGTCCAACCCCAGACTAACAGTCGGTCCAACCCCAGACTAACAGTCTAATGGTCCAACCCCAGACTAACAGTCGGTCCAACCCCAGACTAACAGTCTAATGGTCCAACCCCGGACTAACAGTCGGTCCAACCCCAGACTAAAAGTCTAATGGTCCAACCCCAGACTAACAGTCGTTCCAACCCCAGACTAACAGTCTAATGGTCCAACCCCAGACTAACAGTCGGTCCAACCCCAGACTAACAGTCTAATGGTCCAACCCCAGACTAACAGTCTAACAGTCCAACCCCAGACTAACAGTCTAACAGTCCAACCCCAGACTAACAGTCTAATGGTCCAACTCCAGACTAACAGTCTAATGGTCCAACCCCAGACTAACAGTCCTTCCAACCCCAGTCTGTTCTGGCACTAGGCTCCAGTGTAAAGAATAGGAAAGGGTCAGAGAAAGAGAGAGAGAGAGGGAAAGGAATAAGAAGAGAGACAACCACATTGCTTGGTGTTTATTGTCGACCCTCAGAAGGTCAATGGGAAATGGAGGAGCACATTTGTGCACAATTCTCAGAGATGTGTAAAAATAATAACAAGGGTAATTATAGTCGGTGATTTCAACTTTCCCAACACTAACTGGGACAGACACAGAGTTAGGGATTTGGATGGAGTGCATTTCTTGA
The DNA here is from genome assembly GCF_047496795.1 of Chiloscyllium punctatum. Lineage (NCBI taxonomy): Eukaryota > Metazoa > Chordata > Chondrichthyes > Orectolobiformes > Hemiscylliidae > Chiloscyllium > Chiloscyllium punctatum. Next base: position 101,388,632 of record NC_092753.1, on the reverse strand, counting down.
AATGTGTGCAGGAGGATGTTTTAGGCCAACATGGGAGAGAGCTGATCTGGACCTAACTCTGGAAGTGAAGCCAGACAAGTGTTTGAGGTGGTGTTGGAGGAGCATTTTAGTGATAGCGATCACAACATGGTGCAATTTAAACATATTACGGACAAAGAAAGAGACAAGCTGCAAAAAAAATGGTTCTGGATTGGGTGGAGCAGATTTTAGTGAAATAAGGCAGACTGGGCAGTCTACCTGGTCAAGGGAGATTGGGAACAGCTATGAGTAGGTCAATCCATAGAAAAGCAGGAGGAGGGTGTTCAAAAAGGAAATGGGGAGGGTACAGTGAAGTTAAGTGCCTTGGGCTACAAGAAGGCATAAATGGGATGGTCAAAGGGATAGATAAGTGACAAATGGAATTTAACCCTGAAAAGTGTGAGGTGATACACTTTGAAAGGAATAATTTCACAAGGAAGTATTCAATGAGCAACATGGTATGAGGAGGTTCTGTGGAACAAAGGGACTTTATTGAGTTTACCCATAGGTCTCTGAAGGGCATCTTAGTCAGGAGGTGAAAAAAGCTTTTTATCAATCAAGGCATAGATTACAAAAGCAGGGAACTCCTGCTGGAGTTGTACAGAGCTAGTGAGCAAGGTTAGATCTGATGGAATACAGGGAGAACTAGCCATTTGGAGACAGAACTGGCTCAACGGTAGAAGACAGAGGGTGGTGGTGGAGGGTTGTTTTTCAGACTGGAGGCCTGTGACCAGTGGAGTGCCACAAGGATCGGCGCTGGGTTCACTAGTTTTAGTCATTTATATAAACGATTTGGATGTGAGCATAAGAGGTATAGTTAGTAAGTTTGCAGATGACACCAAAATTGGAGGTGTCGTGGACAGTGAAGAGGGTTACCTGAGATTACAACAGGATCTGGACCAGATGGGCCAATGGGCTGAGAAGTGTCCGATGGAGTTTAATTCAGATAAATGTGGGGTGCTGCATTTTGAGAAAGCAAATCTTAGCAGGACTTATACACTTAATGGTAAGGTCCTAGGGAGTGTTACTGAACGAAGAGACCTTGGAGTGCAGGTTCATAGCTCCTTGAAAGTGGAGTTGCAGGGAGATAGGATAGTGAAGAAGGTGTTTGGTATGCTTTCCTTTATTGGCCAGAGTATTGAGTACAGGAGTTGGGAGGTCATGTTGCAGCTGTACAGGACATTGGTTAGGCCATTGTTGGAATATTGTGTGCAATTCTGGTCTCCTTCCTATTGGAAAGATGTTGTGAAAGTTGAAAAGGTTCAGAAAAGATTTACAAGGATGTTGCCAGGGTTGGAGGATCTGAGCTACAGGGAGAGGCTGAACAGGCTGGGGCTGTTTTCCCTGGAGCATCGAAGGCTGAGGGGTGACCTTATACAGGTTTACAAAATTATGAGGGGCATGGATAGAATAAATAGACAAAGTCTTTTCCCTGGGGTCAGGGAGTCCAGAACTAGAGGGCACAGGTTTAGGGTGAGAGGGGAAAGATATAAAAGAGACCTAAGGGGCAACGTTTTCACGCAGAGGGTGGTACGTGTATGGAATGAGCTGCCAGAGGAAGTGGTGGAGGCTGGTACAATTGCAACATTTAAGTGGCATTTGGATGGGTATATGAATAGGAAGGGTTTGGAGGGATATGGGCTGGGTGCTGGCAGGTGGGACTAGATTGGGTTCGGATATCTAGTCAGCATGGATGGGTTGGACTGAGGGGTCTGTTTCCATGCTGTACATCTCTATGACTATAACTTGTGTGAGACCCCACTAGTTTATTGTGTGCAATTCTAGTTGCTATATTATAAGCAGGATGTGATTGCACTGTAGGGGGTGCAGAGGAGATTCACCAGGATGCTGCCTGGGATGGAAACTGTAAAATGTGATGAAAGGTTGGACAGGGTTGTTTTCACTGGAGCAGAGAAGACTGAGGGTGATCTGGTTGAGGTGTACAAGATTATGGGGGTCATGGACAGAGTGGATAAAGAGCAGCTGTTCCCCTCAGTTGAAAGGTCAGTCACGAGAGGACACAGTTTGAGGTGAGGGGTAGGAGGTTAAGGGGAAAATGGGAGGAAAAGCATTTTTACCCAGAGGGTGGTGATGGTCTGGAATGCCCTGCCTGGGAGGCTGGTAGGGGTGAGTTCCCTCATATCCTTTAAAAACTATCTGAATGAGCACATGGCACATCATAACATGCAAGGCTTTGGGCTAAGTGCTGGTAAATGGGGTTAGGTGGAAGGTCCGATCTTTCCCATGTGTCAGTGCAGACCAATGGGCTGAAGGGCCTCTTCTGTACTAAATGATTCTATGAAAAGGCACAAAGATAACAGAGAAAATTGAAGGATGCAGAAAAGGAAGAGGAGTTTAAATGAAAAATGCTGAGGGCCAGCAATCTCAGTTTGTCTCTTGAGGACATCTTTCGTTTATTTATTTACTTGTCAATCCTTTTTGTTTCCTAAGAATTTGATCTTGAGTATCTGTACCTTGGTACCTTGCACTGAAGATGGTGCTGTAATATAGTGATAATAAACCTTTCACTGCACTGATAGATATGACAATAAAGCTTATTTTGTTCACTCATTCAGCGTCAGGTCTGGGCTGAGCCGCTTCCCTCATGTCGACCCTCAGTTTGATGAAGAATATCTTCACCTTGACTAATTGACTCGCTTGACTGGCAAGGTGGCCAGTCTGATAGCGCTCCTTATGACTTCCCCAGTTACCCCCAACCTACCAGAAAGGATAAGGTGGGGAGAGTGATGGGAATCGGAGCCCCGATGGGAGACTGGGAACCCTCCTCGTCATCACTGACAGGATGGTGACAGGTCAGGCCCTGAAAGCTGGCTCCGATTTAAATACTGAAAAGGGATTGCCCATTTGGGCAGAGGGCTGGAGGCAATGGTAATAACCATAAGATTGTGAGATATAGCAGCAGGATAGGCCATTTGGCCCATTAAGTCGGCTCCACTATTCCTGCCTTCTCCCACTAATCCCCTTACTAATCTAGAACCTGTCTATCTCTGTCTTAAAGAGATTCAATGACTTGGCTCCTACAACCGTCTGCAGCAATGTGTTCCACAGAGTTACCACCCCCTGGCTGAAGGAATTCTTCCCAAACTATGGGATTGATCAGGGTATGTCCAGCCTGTATGGAGAACGGGTATCAGAGAGCATCGCATAGCAGGCCCAGGCTCTCTCTGAAGGCTCTCCTGAGCGGGTCAATGAGGTTACACTAATCGCTGAGAGTCACTGGGATATCCAGACAACTGAAGGGTGGCCTCATTTCCCCAGGGTGAGGCGAACAAACCTGTAGTCACTGTCACTCCTCACAGTCACTCCTCACCGTCACCCCTCACCATCACCCCTCACTGTCACTCCTCACCGTCACCCCTCACCATCACCCCTCACCGTCACTCCTCACCGTCACTCCTCACCGTCACCCCTCACCGTCACCCCTCACCGTCACCCCTCACCGTCACCCCTCACTGTCACCCCTCACCGTCACCCCTCACCGTCACCCCTCACCGTCACCCCTCACCGTCACCCCTCACCGTCACCCCTCACCATCATTCCTCATCGTCACTCCTCACTCTCACACCTCACTCTCACTCCTCACCGACACCCCTCACTGTCACTCCTCACTGTCACTCTTCACTGGAGAACAGGCCCTAACATTCCTGGAGTCATCCGACGAGGAAAAGTTTTTATTGAGTGTGTAATATTCCCCATGTACCTGTCTGTTCGACCCAGGTTAATGGAAAACACAAGCTATGGTTTCTCACTGAACAAGAATGACTATTTGTTGGAACTAAATTGGATCTAATTACAGATTAACATTTATGAACTACCAACGTAAACTGGGATTTGAGGTTTGTCCTCATCGCCCTGTAAACTGGTTGAGCAGTAGGGTTTGGGGCCTGGTTTTGCCACTCCTCTCCCTTGTTAAATTGCTGTCTCTTGTATGCAGCTGTAAATGTAACTTTGTTGTAAACTCTTTTTGTAATTTGTTTAATAAAATTAAAAAAATTGAACCACCAACGTATAACAAAGCGAAATAAAACTAACAAATATCGGTATCCACACAAAGGGGGGAGTCCAACAAATCATTGCAAAACGTAAGGCTGAAGTATTAGCAGCTGCACCACAAGAAGTTTGACCCCATCCAGAACAAAGCAGCATATTTGACTGGTACTATCCACAAGCATCTACTCCCTCCCCCACCGACGCTCAGTAGCAGCAGTGTGTACCATCTACAAGATGCACTGCAGAAAGATCCTCAGACAGCACCTTCCAAACCCACAACCACTTCCATCCAGAAGGACAAAGGCTGTAATTACTACAGATGGCAGCATCACTGGTCTGTGCTGGAGCAAGAGATAAATCCTGGGAGGTTTGAAAAGGGCATTTACTTTTGAAAGAACATCAGTTATGTTGTTGATGACAGTGAGAGTAAGCAGGGAGACAAAAGGGAAAATTGCAGAAAATGCAGGTGCGTTTGAGAGAAACAAAGTTCATCTCTAAGGTTGACAAATCATTTATGAAGTAGAAGGTTTGGTATTTACTCACTCTTGATAAGAAAGCAGGAGGATGGGGAAAGGAGATAGGAGATCAGATCGCTCAGTTGGCTGGACAGCTGGATGCAATGCAAGTTGACAACAACAGTGTGGGTTCAATCCCAGCACTGGCTGAGGTTATTATGAAGGACTTTCCTCCTCAACCTCTCCCCTGTCTCGGGGCATGGTGACCACCACTAGTCTGAGAGAGCCACTCTATCATTTGGTTACACTATGGTGACTTTACCTTGGTCAGAGGGGGATTCATTCATACAGAACAGAGTCAAGAATGTGGTGCTGGAAAAGCACAGCAGGTCAGGCAGCATCCGAGGAGCAGGAGAATCAACGTTTCAGCCAAACGCCCTTCATCGGGGAAGCCTCCGGGGAGGAGAGATAAATGGGAAGGGAGTGGGGCTGGGGTAAAGGTAGCTGAGTGTGCAATAGGTGGATGGAGGTAGGGGTAAAGGTGATAGGTCGGAGAGGAGGGTGGAGCGGATAGGTGGGAAGGAATATGGACAGGTAAGACAGGTCATGAGGATGGTGTTGAACTGCAAGGTTGGAACTGGGATAAGAGAATTCTCACCATCAGTGTCTGTGAGTGGCAGATTGAGACAGTGTCAGGGAGATTGAGAGTGTGTGGGGGAGACTGAGTCAGTGTGGGGGAGGCCAAGTTACTGTGGGAGAGACTGAGAGTGGGGAGACAGAGACAGTCTGTGAGAGACTGAGTTAGTATGGGAGAGACTGAGACAGTGTAGGAGAGACTGAGACAGTCTGGGGGAGACTGAGTCAGTGTAGGGGAGACTGAGAGGTTCTGGAGAGATTGAGTCAGTGTGGGAGAGACTGAGATAGTTCGGGGGAGACTGAGTCAGTGTGGGTGAAACTGAGACAGTTGGAGTGAGACTGAGTCAGTGTGGGAGAGACTAAGTCTGAGCCAATTTAGCAAGTGCTCGCTGTGTCAATCCCATTGAACTGATGGAGGGGAGGGATATTGGAGGCTTCAGCAATCCATTATCATCCCTTTAAGTAACTCTCCCCAACCGACTCCTCATATTGACATAGCTTCCTTTATTAAGATTGAGCACCCTCGTCTCCGCATCAACTAGCTCACTCTCCATCTTCATACCACCAATTCCACCACATATCGGCCAAGAAAATTATTCCATATACACTCTAGGAATTCCTCCCCTACGACATTGTGGCTCATCTGATTTGCCCAATCTGTGTGCAGATTAAATCATCCATGATCACTGACATTCCCTTATTACATACATCTCTAACTTCCTGTTTGAGGCCAATCCCAACAATACCATGGCAGTTTGGGGGCCAGAGAGGGTGGGGGGAGGGGGTGGGGGAGGCAGGTTCACTCGAGGGGTTAGGGTCTGGAGTGTACTGTCTGAGGGTGTGGAGGGGGGGGAGGTTCACTCGAGGGGTTAGGGTCTGGAGTGTACTGTCTGAGAGTGTGGGGGGAGGGGGAGGTTCACTCGAGGGGTTAGGGTCTGGAATGTACTGTCTGAGAGTGTGGGGGGAGGGGGAGGTTCACTCGAGGGGTTAGGGTCTGGAATGTACTGTCTGAGAGTGTGGGGGGAGGGGGAGGTTCACTCGAGGGGTTAGGGTCTGGAATGTACTGTCTGAGAGTGTGGAGGGGGGGAGGTTCACTCGAGGGGTTAGGGTCTGGAATGTACTGTCTGAGGGTGTGGGGGGAGGGGGAGGTTCACTCGAGGGGTTAGGGTCTGGAATGTACTGTCTGAGAGTGTGGAGGGGGGGGAGGTTCACTCGAGGGGTTAGGGTCTGGAATGTACTGTCTGAGAGTGTGGAGGGGGGGGAGGTTCACTCGAGGGGTTAGGGTCTGGAATGTACTGTCTGAGAGTGTGGGGGGAGGGGGAGGTTCACTCGAGGGGTTAGGGTCTGGAATGTACTATCTGAGGGTGTGGGGGGTGCAGGTCCACATGAGGATTTCAAAATTAAATTTGATGGTAATTTGAAAGTAAAAAAGCAGCAGGGTTGCTGGGAGAAGGCAGGAAGTGAGGAGTCACCAAGGGCTGAATGGCCTCCTGTGTTCAACTGAGGAATGATTTCATGATTCCAAATGAACTGCAAAGGAAAACCATAAATGAATGGACAAAATGGCTGCAAGCCTTAATTTTGCTGAAGCCAGATTCATCTCAATATTCACTTCATTGACTTCAGGAATTTGAAGCATTGAGAGTTCCTTTATGTCTCTGCTGTTGGAGCAGGATTGAGTCCTTTTGAAGTTCTTGCTGTTCACATTGCAACTCCCTATGAGGAGTTCAGCAGATGGACAGCTGCTGACTTGCTGATGTTAGAGTTTGCTTTCAGTTCGGGGATTGTGTACCTTTTAACTCGAGCTGATAACTTCAGGCTCTCTCTCAGGCTGGGAATGTAACACTCAATCAATAAGATGCCACAGAGTTGACCTTGAAATGAAAACTCTTCTTACTAACTTTAAGAATGCGAATTATTAATTTATAACAAGGGCACCTTTCAGCTCACAGTAACCATGACAACCAGTACTCCACAATTCATAGGTTTCTCAGACTGTTAAGGCATTTTTATATAATTATATTTTATTTTCAAGGCCAGCTAGAGGGTACAACTCTAGATTGACTGACGAATGTGAGCAAATCTCCTTCCAGTTTTAAACTCCTTATTAACTCCCTGTTCCCAGGAAACATTTCTCCAATCTCTTTCATTAAAATAAAATAAATCCTTTAAAATGGTGAACTGAGAGTAGTGTGGATATTGCAGCTGCTCCTGAGTTGCAGACTTTCTTATATAGTTCTTAATGGTTTTACCATTGTAGAATTAAAAGAATGTTACTTTGAATAACTGTTGTCCAAATAATCACAAAAAATACGCAGAAAGGAGAGATTTGATTTTTAAAAACAGAGTCTGTGTGGGAGGGGCCTCCATGTGTTTGTCAAGTATTGATCTGGAGAGAGAGTGTTTTTTTCTCTGTTTTAGACTTTTACTTTTGTAAATATACATTTCTTAAAAATAAAATTAAAAATCAATAAGATGCAAAGAAGCAGGGATATTCTCTTCAATGGTGCTCTATTGTGAATGGAGTTTGTGGTTTTTGACCTGCGGAGTGATATTCTTTTCAAAAACAATTTGCTCAAAAAACGCAAAGGAGGAGACACAGTTTACCCACTGAGTTTGTGAAGAGGTTCACATGGGGATGACTCTGGATAGAACACGTTTTTCTCTGGAGATTAAAAGCTGAATATTGGATGATTTGAGCAGGAGTTGTTTGTCCACTTGTTCAACAATTTATATGTTTAAACAGCTTTTGTATTCCTTGCTTGCTTAATTGCATGAAACAGGCTGAAACGCTCGAACATATTGATGTTAAGAAGGAGAATGTGCTGGAAACTTTGACAAACATGAGGATAGATAAATTCCCTGGGCCAGATAGGATATACCCAAGGTTACTACAGTAAGTGAGGATAGATAAATTCCCTGGGCCAGATAGGATATACCCAAGGTTACTACAGTAAGTGAGGATAGATAAATTCCCTGGGCCAGATAGGATATACCCAAGGTTACTACAGGAAGTGAGGAAAGAGATTGCTGCGCCTTTGGCGATGATCTTTGTAGCCTCACTGTCCACTGGAGTAGTACCAGATGATTGGAGGGTGGCTAATGTTATTCCCTTGTTCAGGAAAGGGAGAAAGGGAATAGGGATTATAGACCAGTCAGTCTTAAGTCAGTCTTATGAAGAAAGGTTGAGGGAACTCATTGGAGCAAGGAAGGCTGAGAGGTGACGTAATAGTGGTGTACAAGATGTCGAGAGGCATAGATAGAGTGGATAGCCAGCGACTTTTTCCCAGGGCAGAAATGGCTATCATGAAGGGGCATAATTTTAAGGTGATTGGAGGATGGTTTAGGGAAGATGTCAGAGGTAGGTTCTTTACACAGAGAATGGTGGGTGTGTGGAATGCACTGCCAGCAGTGGTAGTAGAGTCAGAGACATTATGGACATTGAAGCAACTCTTGGATAGGTAAATGGATGATAGTGTAATGAAAGGTGTGTAGGTTAGTCTGATGTTAGAGTAGGATAAAAGGCTGGCATACATCAAGGGCCGAAGGGCCTGTACTGTGTTGCACTGTTTTATGTTCTAGATTCTTAATATTAAATCTGTAGGTAAGGAAAGGCAGTTTATTTTTATGTATAAGATACTTGGATGTAGGTTTGCTTGCTGAACTGGAAGGTTCGTTTTCAGACGTTTTGTCATCATACTAGGTAACATCATCAGTGAGCCGACGGTGAAGTACTGGTGGTGTGACCCACTTTTTATTTACGTGTTTAGGTTTCCTTGGGTTGGTGATGTCATTTCCTGTGATGTCATTGCCTATTCTTTTTCTCAGGGTATGGTAAATGTGTTTGTCGATAGAGTTCCGGTTGGAATGCCATGCTTCTAAGAATTCTCGTGTGTCTCTGTTTGGCTTGTCCTCGGATTGATGTGTTGTCCCAGTCGAAGTGGTTTCCTTCCTCATCTGTATGTGAGGATACTAGTCAGAGAGGGTCATGTCTCTTTGTGGCTAGTTGATGTTCATGTATCCTGGTGACTAGTTTTTTGCCTGTTTGTCCAATGTAGTCCTACACTGGGCAAACAAAAAGTCATGACCCACTCTCACTAGTATCTTTACATACAGATGAGGAAGGACACAACTTTGACTTGGACAACACATCCATCTTAGCACAAGCCAAACAGAAACGTGAGAATTCCTAGAATCATGGCATTCCAACTGGAACTCTATCAACAAACACATTGACTTGGATCCTATTTACCACCCACTGACAAAAAGAACAGGAAATGACATCACCACAGGAAATGATGTCACTGACCCAAGGAAACCTAAACACATAAATAGAAAGTGGGCCATACCACTACTGCTTCACCAGAGGCTCACTGATGATGTTACCTGGTATGTGCCATTCCATCTCAGCAAGCAAACTTACATCTAGAACCTCAAGCTGAGCTACAAATCTTTTCAAAACTCGCTAATATAAGGTATAACTGAGAGCATCTTCTTTTCAGGCTTAATGCATTCAAGAGACACAGAGTGTGATGACTGGTGATTTAGAGAAATGATCACAGAGCAGGATCAGTCAGACAGAGGGGTGACATGTCAGGAAAGATAAGAAGGTAGGTCAGGAGTCTTCTGTAGCTATTCCTGTCTCAAACAGAGATTCTGTTTTGGGAACTGATGAAGGAGATTGTCTCTCAGAGGAAGACAGAACTGGTAATCTGATCTAGGGCACCAAGGACGAATCTTATGTTAAACTGGGTTTGAAAAAATTTAAAAGAATAATAATTATAGGGGACTGTCCCATTAGGGACACAGAGAGGAGATTCTGCAGAAAGGAGTGTGATTCGAGGACAGTACGTTCCCTTTCTGGTGCCAGGGTCAAGGACGTCTCAAAATGGTTGAAGCATCTTGTGAAAGGGGAGAACGAGCAGCGGGAAGTTGTTCTACACTTTGGTTGGATTGACATAGTTAGGGGAAGCATGAAGGCTTTGCAGAGTGAATATAAGTGTTAAACGTGAAGGTTAAAAACAGAACATTAGAAATAGTAATCTCTGGTTTATTCCCGGGGCTACATTCTCATGCAGGAAGGAATAAAAGGATGGGGTAGATAGATCAGTGGATGAAGAGGTGGTACAAGGTGCAGGTGTTCAGATTCTTGAATCATTAGAATAGAATAGAATCCCGACAATGTGGAAACAGGCCATTTGGTCCATCTAGTCTACACTGATCCTCAGAACAGCAACCTACCCAGACCCATCTTATCCCTGTAACTCTACATTTCCCATTGCCATTCCACCTAGCCTGCAAATCTTTGGATTGTGGGAGGAGACCAGAGCACCTGGAAGACACTTGGAGGACGCAGAGAGAATGGGAAGATACCTTTCAGGACAGAAAAGAGGGTAGCGAATGTTGTGCCATTATTCAAGAAGGGTTACAAAGCAAAACCTGGTAACTATAGACCAGTAGGCCTAACATCTGAGGTGGGTAAATTAGTTGAGAAGATTCTAAGTGATAAGATATACATGCATTTGGAAAGACAGGATTTGTTTGGGAACAGTCAGCATGGCTTTGTATCTGGGAGATTATGCCTCACAAATTTGTTAGAGTTATTTGATGAAGTGACCAGGAAGGTTGATGAGGGCAGGGTGGTAGACAGAGTCTATATGGATTTCAGTAAGGCCCTTTAATAAGGTTCCACATGGCAGACCGCTCTGGAAGGTTAGATCACATGGAATCAAGAGGGAGCTGGCAAATTGGATACGCAATTGGCTTGATGGTAGGAGCCAGAGGGTAATAGTGGGAGGATGCTTGTTGGACTGGAGGCCTGTGACTAGTGGTGTACCTCAAGGATCAGTGCTAGGCCCATTGCTGTTTGTTATCTCTTTCAATGATTTGGATGTGAATGTACAAAGTATGATTTGTAGGTTTGCTGATGACACTAAAATAGATGGTATCGTGGACAGTGAGGAAGGTCATCAGAAATCACAGCAGGACCTTGATCAGCTTGGGAAGTAGGCTGAGGAATGGCAAATGGGGTTTTGTATAGATAACTGTGAGGTTTTGCATTTTGGAAAATTAAATCAAAGTAGGAGTTTATAGTGACTTGTAGGGCCTTAAGAAGTGTAGTGGAACAGAAGGATCTTAGAGTTCAGATGCATGGTTCTCTGAAAGTGGAGTCCCAGGTAGACAGAGCAGTGAAGAAGGTTTTTGGCACACTGGCCTTCATCAGTCACGGCATTGAATATCGAAGTTGGGAAGTTATGTTGCAGTTATACAGGATGTTGGTGAGGCTGCACTTGGACTATTGTGTCCAGTTTTAGTCACCTTGCTATGGGAAGGATGTTATTAAACTGGAAAGAGTGCAGAAGAAATTTATAAGGATGTTGCCAGGACCCAAGGGACTGAGTTATAGGGAGAGGTTAGACAAGCGAGGACTTTTTTCTTTAGAGTATAGGAGACTGAGTGGGCACCTTATAAAGGTGTATCAGATCACGAGAGGCATGGACAGGGTGAATGCACTCAGTCTTTTTCCCCAGGGTGGGATCGAGGACTAGCTGGCATCAGTTTAAGGTTATAGAGGAAAGAATAAAAGGGAACCTGAGGGACAACCTTTTTACACAGAGGGTGGTACGTATATGGAATGTGTTGCCAGCGGAAGTGGTTGAGGCAGGTACATTAACAACATTTAAAAGGTATTTGGAGAAATACATGGACAGGGCAGGTTTAGAAGGATATGGGCCAAGTGCAGGGAAATGAGGTTAGTGTGGATGGACGTTTTGGTCAGCACGGACCAGTTTGGGCCAAAGGGCCTGTCTCCGTGCTGTAGGACTCTGTCTGTTCAAAAAGGATGGTGTTCACTTTAGCTGGAAAGAAACCAATGTCCTGGTGGGTGGTTAGTTAGGTCTATCTATATCAGGAACCTGTAAATCTTTAGAGAGAGTAGGGTGAGAATAGAAATACAACTGAGGATGGTTCTGAACCAGAAAAGAGGAAATTAATTAGAAAAGACAGACAAGAGCAAGTCAGAGAACAAAGCAACTCTGAAAAACTAAACTGAATTTATTTCAATGCAAGGGATGTTTCAGGTAAGGCAGATAAGCTCATGCTATGGATGGGAACAGGGGATTGGGATATCGTAGCTCTTACAGAAACATGGCTGAGGGAAAGACAGGACTGGCAGCTCAATGTTCAGGGGTCGAGATGCTATCAGGAAGGATAGAAAGGGAGGCAAGAGAGGAGGGGGAGTGACACTTTTGACTAAGGAAAATAATACTACTGTAACTGAAGAAGTTATTTCTGAGGGATCATTTAGTGAAAATGTATGTTGAAATTAGATAGAACAAAGAACATAGAATATTACAGCCCAGTACAGGCCCTTTGGCATCCTCAATGTTGTGCTGACCTGTGGAACCAATCTGAAGCCCATCTAACCTAAACTATTCCATTCTTATTCATATGTTGATCCAGTGACTATTTAAATGCCCTTTAAGTTGGTGAGTCTACTACTGTTACAGGCAGTGCATTCCACACTCCCATTACTCTCTGACATCTGTCCTATATCTATCACCCCTCAGTTTAAAGCTATGTCCCCTTGTGCTCGCCATCACCATCTGAGGGAAAACACTCAGACTGTCCACCCTATTTAACTCTGATTATCTTATGTGACTCAATTAAGTCACCTCTCAACTTTCTTCTCTCTAATGAAAACAGCATCAATTCCCTCAGTCTTTCCTCATAAAACCTTCCCTCCATACTGGGCAACATCCTGGTAAATCTCCTCTACACTCTTTCCAAAGCTTCCAAATCCTTCCTATAATGCAGTGACCAAAACTGTACACAATACTCGTAATGCAGCTGCACCAGAGCTTTGTACAGCTGCAAATAACAAAAGGATGATCACCTTGATGGGTTTGTACTGTAGGCCCCTTAATAGTCAGATGGAAATTGAGGAGCAAATCTGAAAAGAGATCTCAGATATATTTAAGAATAATAGAGTTGTAATAATAAGAGATATTAATTTTCCAAACATTGACTGGGACTGCCATGATATTAATGATTTGGATGGTGAAGAATTGGTTAAATATTTTGAAGAAAATTTTCTTTATCAATATGTAAATATTCCTAATAGAGAAAGAGCAAAACTTGACCTTCTCTTGGGCGACAAGGCAAGTAACTGAACTGTCAGTAAGGGAACACTTTGGAACAAGTGATCATGATCCCATTAGTTTGAAAGTAGTTGTGGAAAAGGACAGGTCTTCCATAAAGTTACAGTTCTTAATTGGAGTAAAGAAAAGACAAGAACTTTCAAAAGTAGATTGTTGGTAGGTAAAGGGACAACTGACAAGTGGGAGGCTTTCAAAGGTGTGATAATGAGAGTTCTGAGCATTATGTTCCTGTTAGAGTGAAAGGCAAGGTTAATCAGATTACAGAACAATGGATGAATAAAGATATCCAGATTCTAGTTAAGAATAAAAAAGAATCATATATTAGATACAGACACATGGGATGGACTGAATTCTTGAAGAATGTAAAGGCATTCTTAAAAGGGAAATCAAGAAAGTAAAGAGGAGGTATGAGCTAGTCTTTGCAGAGACAGTTAAATATCCTATTAACACATTAAGAGCAAAAAAGCAACTAGAGAGATAATAGACCCTGAAAGGTCAATGCAGTTGTCTTTGTGTTGAACCTCAGGAGGTGAAAGAGATGTTAAATGAATACTTTGCATCAGTTTTCACTGTTGAGAAAGAAATTGAGGCAAGACAACACAGGGAAATAAATATTGATGTTTTTAAAACAGTTCACATTACAGAAGTGGAATTGCTGGAGGTTTTAGAAAACATAAAGTCAGATAAATCTCCAGGACCTGATCAAGTGTATGCAGGGACATTGTGGGAAGTGAGGTAATAAATTATAGGTCACTTATCAGAAATATTTGTAGAATGAGTGAACATGGGTGAAGTATCGGAGGACTAGAGGGTGGCTAATGTTTTGTCTTTATTTAATAAAGACTGTCAGGAGAAGCCTCTAAACCACAGACCTGTTAGTCTGGCATCAGTGGTGGGTAAGTTGTTGGAAGTGATTCTGAAAGATAGGATTTACACGCATTTGGAGAGGCAAGGATTGATTAGGAATAGTCAGCATGGTTTTGTACGAGGGAAATCATGTTACATAAACGTGAGTTTTTTAATGAAGTAACCAAAAAGATTAATGAGGGCAGAGTGGTAAATGTTTGTTATATGGACTTTAGCAAGGCCCTTGACAAGGTCCCACATGGTAGACTAATTAGTAAAGTTAGATCACATGGGATTCAGGGAGAACCTGGTAATTAGATACATAATTGACTTGACATAAGGAGACAGAGGGTGGGGGTGGAGGGTTGCTTTTCAGGCATAAGGCTGGGTCATTTTTGTTTGTCATTTGTATAAATGATTTGGATGAGAATATTGGAGGCATGGTTAATAAGTTTGCAGATGACACTAAAATTGATGGTGTAGTGGACAGTGAAGAAGATCATTTAAGATTTGAAAGGGATTTTGATTAATTGGGTCATTGGGCTGAGGAGTGGTACATGGAGTTTAAATTTGATAAATGTGAGGTGTTGCATTTGGTAAAACAAACAAGGACAGGACTTATACAATTAACGGTAGGGCCCTGGGTAGTATTATAGAATAGAGAGACCTACGGGTTCAGGTACATAATTCTTTGAAAGTTATGTCACCGGTAAAATAGGATAATTAAGAAGGCATTTAGCACACCTGCCTTCATTGCTCAGACCTTTGAGTATAGGAGTTGGGACATTATGTTGAGGTTGTACAGGACATTGATGAGGCTTCTTCTGGAATACTGTGTCTAGTTCTGGTCACCCAGTTCGAGGAAGGATATTATTAAACTGGAGAGGGTTCTGAAAATATTTGCCAGAATGTTGCTGGGAATGGAGGGTTTGAGTTATAAAAATTGAATGGAAAGACTGGGCCGTTTTTCACTGGAGCATAGGAGGTTAAGGGGTGACCTTCTAGACATTAATAAAACCATGAGGGGCATGGATAAGGTGAGTGAAAAGGGTCTTCTCCTAGGCTGGGGCAGTTCAAAGCTAGGGGGCGTATTTTTACGATGAGAGGAGAAAGATTTTAAAAAGAGGTGAGGGGCAACTTTTTTTTACACAGAGTGGTTCATGTGGGGAATGAACTGCCAGAGGAAGTGATAGATGCAGGTACAGTTACAACATTTAAAAGGCATTTGGATAAGTTCACAAATAGGAAAGGTTTGGAGGGATATGGGCTAAACACAGGCAGATGGGACTAGTTTAGTTTGGGAACATGGTCAGCATGGACTGGTTGGACCGAAGGGTCTGTTTCTATGCTGTATGACTCTGAAATGGATAAACAGTTTCCTGAGGCTGATTGAAGCTGTGCTGAGGGATTTATTTGGGGTGAAAATAGTGGAGTGGGTCTTTAAACCAACCAGGACTTCTGCTCCTGGTCATTTCCCAGAACTCAGATATGGATCAATAGCCAACTGCCGAGCATATCCCTGTCTGTCAATATCCACTGTTGACACTCACATAATTCCATCAGAGTCCAGTGCAGGAACATATTGATCACATCAACCCAGAATACTATTCATGTCCACTGAATTGGAACCCCAGAGGTTTCACAAGAAAGAGCAACAACCTCAGTTACCCAAGGCCTTTATTGTCGAGAATAATCTCAACATGCACAAAAAAAGGAGATACCAAGGGAAGTGAGCCAATGCTTGGTCAAAGAGGTGGCATCATGGGAGGGTTTCCAAGAGAGAGAATGTGGTGGACAGGTCTAAGGAGAGAATTGCAAAGTTTAGCACTCTATGCACCTGTATGTATAACCCTAACCCTATCAACAACACTAAAATAGGTGGGAAAGTGGGTTGCAACAAAAGGAATAGACCTGCCCCCTGGGATATTTAAGGCATGTTCAGACCTTAATTTCAAAATATGTTATTTCAACACCAACTGCTTCCAGACACAGGCTAACTGAAGCTGTAAATTCAGTGGCTCACTGGGGACAATTCCACATGGAACTAATGGAGGGTAATATCTAACAGTGTGAGCAGACACTAAACAGAAAGAGTGTGACTTTGGGATTATGACAACTCCATGTCTCCCATCCCTGTTGGCAGAGATCTATGTCTTGCAGACATTTTTGTGGCTTGTATTATATCCTTCTAGGAATGTACAAAAGAGGTATTAAAAGAGAATTTCAATTCGAGTCTGTGTATTATTATGTGATTGTTGTGGACTAAAGTATGGCTAGTACACTGTGGAAGTCATAGCCTGAACAGAGTCAGTAAGCACCCCTGCACTGCAGATAAAGAAAAGAAAATCTGTCGCTCTGAAGTTAGACAGGAGTTTCAGGGGTTGATGAGAATAGTTCACAGGTGAAGGGACCTTCGGCAAGGGGGAGGCCTTTAAAAGTGAGATAACTAGAGTTCAAGGGCTATATGTTCCTGTGAGGGTGAAGGGCAAGGTTGGCAGGAATAGGGAACCCTGGATGACAACAGATATTGAGGTTTTGACCAGAAAAAAGGAGGCATGGCTCAGGTACAGGCAGCTGGGATCAAGGGAATCCCTGGAGGTATATAGGGGATAAAGGGATTCACTGAAGGAGGAAATCAGGAGGGTGAAAGGGGCACAAGATAACCTTGGCTTAGAGATTAGGATGAATCCAAAGAGGTACTTTAAGTATATTAAATGAAAAAAGAACAACTATGGAGAGAATAGGGCCCCTCAAGGACCAAAGTGGACACTATTAGAACATAGAACATAGAACATAGAAGAATAGAGCGCAGTACAGGCCCTTCGGCCCTCTATGTTGCGCCGATCAAAGCCCACCTAACCTACACTAACCCACTATCCTCCATATACCTATCCAATGCCCGCTTAAATACCCATAAAGAGGGAGAGTCCACTACTGCTACTGGCAGGGCATTCCATGAACTTACGACTCGCTGAGTGAAGAACCTACCCCTAACATCAGTCCTATATCTACCCCCCCCCCTTAATTTAAAGCTATGCCCCCTTGTAATAGCTGACTCCATACGTGGAAAAAGGTTCTCACTGTCAACCCTATCTAACCCCCTAATCATCTTGTACACCTCTATCAAATCACCCCTAAACCTTCTTTTCTCCAAAGAAAACAACCCCAAGTGCCTCAGCCTTTCCTCATAGGATCTTCCTACCATACCAGGCAACATCCTGGTAAACTTCCTCTGCACCCGTTCCAGTGCCTCCACATCCTTCCTATAGTATGGCGACCAAAACTGCACACAATATTCCAGATGCGGCCGCACCAGAGTCTTATACAACTGCAGCATGACCTCAGGACTCCGGAACTCAATTCCTCTACCAATAAAAGCCAGTACGCCATATGCCTTCTTACTGCACTATTTACCTGGGTGGCAACTTTCAGAGATCTGTGTACATGGACACCAAGATCCCTCTGCTCTTCCACACTACCAAGTAGTCTACCATTAGCCCAGTAATCCATCTTTTTAGTACTCTTACCAAAGTGAATCACTTCACACTTAGCTACATTGAACTCCATTTGCCACCTTTCTGCCCAGCTCTGCAGCTTCTCTATATCCTGCTGTAACCTGCCATATCCTTCCTCACTGTCTACAACTCCTCCGACTTTCGTATCATCCGCAAACTTGCTCACCCAACCTTCTAACCCTTCCTCCAGGTCATTTATAAAAATGACAAACAGCAATGGTCCCAAAACAGATCCTTGCGGAACACCGCTAGTGACGGCACTCCAAGATGAACCTTTGCCATCAACTACTACCCTCTGTCTTCTTCCAGAGAGCCAATTCCTAATCCAAACCTCCAACTCACCCTCAATGCCATATCTCTGTATTTTCTGCAGTAGCCTACCATGGGGGACCTTATCAAACGCCTTACTAAAATCCATATATACCACATCTACCGCTTTCCCCTCATCTACCTCCTTCGTCACCTTCTCAAAGAATTCAATAAGGTTTGTGAGGCACGACCTGCCCTTCACAAAACCATGCTGACTATCCTTGATCACATCATTCTTATCCAGATGTGCATAAATCCTATCCCTTACAATTCTCTCTAAGACTTTGCCCACAACAGAAGTGAGACTCACTGGCCTATAGTTACTAGGATTATCCCTACTCCCCTTCTTGAACAAGGGAACCACGTTTGCTAGCCTCCAGTCCTCTGGCACTACTCCTGTCGACAAAGAGGACACAAAAATCAAGGCCAATGGCTCTGCAATCTCCTCCCTTGCTTCCCAGAGAATCCTAGGATAAATGCCATCAGGCCCAGGGGACTTATCTATTTTCACCCTTTCCAGGATTTCCAACACCTCTTCTCTACATATCTCAAAGCCATCCATTCTACTTATTCGTGCCTCAGTATTCATATCGACAACAATGTCCTGTTCCTGAGTGAATACTGACGAAAAGTATTCATTCAGTGTCTCCCCAATCTCTTCAGCCTCCACACGCAACTTCCCACTACTATCCTTGATTGGACCTATTCCTTCCCTAGTCATTCTTTTATTCCTAACATACCTATAGAAAGCCTTAGGGTTTTCCCTAATCCTACCAACTAAGGACCTTTCATGTCCCCTCCTTGCTGCTCTTAGCTCTCTCTTCAGGTCCTTCCGGGCTACCTTATAACTCTCAATCGCCCCTATTGAACCTTCACGCCTCATCTTTACAAAGGCCGCCCTCTTCCATTTAACAAGGGATTCCAACTCCTTATTAAACCACGGCTCCCTCACACGACCCTTTCCTCCCTGCCTGATAGGTACGTACTTATCAAGGACACTCAATAGTTGCTCCTTGAACAAGTTCCACATATCAATTACGCTCTTGCCTTGGAATCTACTTTTCCAATCCACACATCCTAAGTCATGCCTCAACGCATCATAATTTCCCTGCCCCCAGCTATAACTCTTGCCCTGTAGTACACACTTATCCCTCTCCATCACTAGAGTAAAAATCACCGAATTGTGGTCACTGTCCCCAAAGTGCTCACCTACCTCTAGTTCTAATACCTGGCCTGGTTCGTTACCCAGAACCAAATCCAGTATGGCCTCTCCTCTTGTTGGCTTATCTACATATTGTGTCAGGAAACTCTCCTGCACACATTGTACAAACACTGACCCATCTAACGAACTTGAGCTATAGCTTTCCCAATCAATATCAGGAAAGTTAAAGTCTCCCATAACAATCACCCTATTACTGTCACTCTTCTCCTGAATCATCTTGTGTAGAACTGTAGGAGATGGGCGAGGTTCTCAATGAATATTTCTCCTCTGTGTTTACCATGCAGAAGGATTCACATTTTTGGATCATTGGAATGTCTTCTGGGGGAGAAGTGACCTGTATAAGAAGGATGGAGTGCACCTACATTGGAAGGGAATTGATATACTGGCAGGGAAATTTGCGAGAACTGCTTGGGAGTATTTAAACTAGTAAGGTGGCGGGGGGGGGGGGACCCAGGGAGATAGTGAAGAAAGAGATCAATCTGAGACGGGTACAGCTGAGAACAGAAGTGAGTCAAACAGTCAGGGCAGGCAGGGACAAGGCAGGACTAATAAATTAGACTGCATTTATTTCAATGCAAGGGGCCTAACAGGGAAGGCAGATGAACTCAGGCCATGGTTAGGAACATGGGACTGGGATATCATCGCAATTACAGAAACATGGCTCAGGGATGGGCAGGACTGGCAGCTTAATGTTCTAGGATACAAATGCTACAGGAAGGATAGAAAGGGAGGCAAGAGAGGAGGGGGAGTGGCGTTTTTGATCAGGGATAGCATTACAGCTGTGCTGAGGGAGGATATTCCTGGAAATACATCCAGGGACGTTATTTGGGTCGAACTGAAAAATAAGAAAGGGATGATCACCTCATTGGGGTTGTATTATAGACCCCCTAATAGTCAGAGGGAAATTGAGAAACAAACTTGTAAGGAGATCTCAGCTATCTGTAAGAATAATAGGGTAATTATGGTAGGGGATTTTAACTTTCCAAACATCGACTGGGACTGCCATAGTGTTAAGGGTTCAGATGGAGAGGAATTTCTTAAGTGTGTATAAGACAATTTTCAGATTCAGTATGTGGATGTACCTACTAGAGAAGGTGCAAAACTTGACCTACTCTTGGGAAATAAGGCAGGGCAGGTGACGAAGGTGTCAGTGAGGGAGCTCTTTGGGGCAAGCGACCATAATTTTATTCGATTTAAAATAATGATGGAAAAGGTTAGACAAAATCAAAAAGTTCTAAATTGGAGAAAGGCCAATTTTGATGGCATTAGGCAAGAACTTTCAAAAGCTGATTGGGGGCAGATGTTCACAGGTAAAGGGACGGCTGGAAAATGGGAAGCCTTCAGAAATGAGATAGCAAGAATCCAGAGAAAGTATATTCCTGTCAGGGTGAAAGGGAAGGCTGGTAGGTATAGAGAATGCTGGATGACTAAAGAAATTGAGGGTTTGGTTAAGAAAAAGAAGGAAGCGTATGTCAGGTATAGACAGGATAGATCGAGTGAATCCTGAGAAGAGTATAAAGGCAGTAGGAGTATACTTAAGAGGGAAATCAGGAGGGCAAAACGGGGACATGAGATAGCTTTGGCAAATAGAGTTAAGGAGAATCCAAAGGGATT
This sequence comes from Chiloscyllium punctatum, assembly GCF_047496795.1. Classification (NCBI taxonomy): domain Eukaryota; kingdom Metazoa; phylum Chordata; class Chondrichthyes; order Orectolobiformes; family Hemiscylliidae; genus Chiloscyllium; species Chiloscyllium punctatum. The sequence goes on along the minus strand of NC_092753.1, from coordinate 101,367,847 downwards.
TTACAAATATATTAGGGACAAAAGGGAAACTAGGGAGAGAATAGGGCCCCTCAAAGATCAGCAAGGCGGCCTTTGTGTGGAGCCACAGAAAATGGGGGAGATACTAAATGAATATTTTGCATCAGTATTTACTGTGGAAAAGGATATGGAGGATATAGACTGTGGAAAATAGATGGTGACATCTTGCCAAATGTCCAGATTACAGAGGAGGGAGTGCTGGACGTCTTGAAATGGGTAAAGGTAGATAAATTGCCAGAACCTCATCAAGTGTATCCTAGAACTCTGTGGAAAGCTAGAGAAGTGGTTGCTGGGTCTCTTGCTGAGATACTTGTATCATCGATAGCCACAGGTGAGGTGCTGGAAGACTGGAGGTTGGCAAACATGGTGCCACTGTTTAAGAAGGGTGGTAAGGACAAACCAGGGAACTATAGACCAGCGAGCCTGACCTCGGTGGTGGGCAAGTTGTTGGAGGGAATCCTGAGGGACAGGATGCACATGTATTTGGAAAGGCAAGGACTGATTAGGGATGGTCAGCATGGCTTTGTGCGTGGGAAATCATGTCTCACAAACTTGATTGAGTTTTTTGAGCAAGTAACAAAGAGGATTGATGTGGGCAGAGCAGTAGATGTGATCTATATGGACTTCAGTAAGGCGTTTGACAAGGTTCCCCATGGGAGACTGATTAGCAAGGTTAGATCTCATGGAATACAGGGAGAACTAGCCATTTGGATACAGAACTGGCTCAAAGGTAGAAGACAGAGGGTGGTGGTAGTGGAGGGTTGTTTTTCAGACTGGAGGTGTGTGACCAGTGGAGTGCCACAAGGATCGGTGCTGGGTCCTCTACTTTTTGTCATTTACATAAATGATTTGGATGTGAGCATAAGAGGTACAGTTAGTAAGTTTGCAGATGACACCAAAATTGGAGGTGTAGTGGACAGCAAACAGAGTTACCTCAGATTACAACAGGATCTTGTCCAGATGGGTCAATGGGCTGAGAAGTGGCAGATGGAGTTTAATGCAGATAAATGCGAGATGCTGCATTTTTGGAAAGCATATCTTAGCAGGATTTATACACTTAATGGTAAGGTCCGAGGGAGTGTAGCTGAACAAAGAGACCTTGGAGTGCAGGTTCATAGCTCCTTGAAAGTGGAGTCACAGGTAGATAGGATAGTGAAGAAAGTGTTTGGTATGCTTTCCTTTATTGGTCAGAGTATTGAGTACAGGAGTTGGGAGGTCATGTTGTGGCTGTACAGGACATTGGTTGGGCCACTGTTGGAATATTATTTGCAATTCTGGTCTCCTTCCTATTGGAAAGCTGTTTTGAAACTTGAAAAGGTTCAGAAAAGACTTACAAGGAAGTTGCCAGTGTTGGAGGATTTGAGCTTTAGGGAGAGGCTGAACAGGCTGGGGCTGTTTTCCCTGGAGCATCGGAGGCTGAGGGGTAACCTTATAGAGGTTTACAAAATTATGAGGGGCATGGATAGGGTAAATAGACAAAGTCTTTTCCCTGGGGTTGGGGAGTCCAGAACTGGAGGGCATAGGTTTAGGGTGAGAGGGGAAAGATATAAAAGAGGCCTACACAGAGGGTGGTATGTGTATGGAATGTGCTGCCAGAGGATGTGTTGGAGGCTGGTACAATTGCAACATTTAAGTGGCATTTGGATGGGTATATGAATAGGAAGATTTTGGAGGAATATGGGCCGGGTGCTGGCAGATGGGACTAGATTGGGTTGGGATATCTGGTCGGCATGGATGGGTTGGACTGAAGGGTTTGTTTCCATGCTGTACATCCCTATGACTCTATGACTCTAAGACATAAAGACTTGGGAACTTGGGGAAGTTAGTTGTGATATCTTAGAAACACAGTATCACAGTAGGAGACGTGTTGGACGTATTAGAATGTATGAAGATGGATAAATTTCCAGGTCCTGAATAGATATATCCAAGAATACTGCAAGAGGCTAGAGAAGAAATTGCTGGGCCATTGCTGACAGTTTTGCATCATCGTTAGCCACAGGTGAGGTCCCGGAAGACTGGAGGGTAGCAAATGTTGTCCAATTATTCAAAAAGGGCTACAAAGAAAAATGTGGGAACTATCGAGCAGTAAGCTTAATATCTGTGGTGGGTAAGTTACTTGAGAAGATTCTGAGGGATAAGATATACATGCATTTGGAAAGACAGGGTTTGATTTAAGAGTAGTCAGCATGACTTTATGCATGGGAGATCATGCCTCACAAATTTGTTAGAGTTCTTTGATGAAGTGACGAGGAAGGTTGATAAGGTCAGGGCAGTAGATTTAGTCAATATGGATTTCATTAAGGCCTTTGATAAGGTTCCACATGGTCAGCTGACCTGGAAGGTTAGATCACATGGAATCCAGGGAGAGCTGGCAAATTGGATCCACAATTGACTTGATGGCAGGAAGCAGAGGGTAAAAATGGAAGGATGTTTGTCAGACTGGAGGCCTGTGACTAGTGGAGTGCCTCAGGGGTTGGTGCTGGGCCCACTACTGTTTGTTATCTATACCAGTGATCTGGATGAGAATGGACAAGGCATGACGTTGATTTCGCTGCTCGTTGGATGCTGCCTGAACTGCTGTGCTCTTCCAGCACCACTAATCCAGTATTTGATTTTCAGCATCTGCAGTCATTGTTTTTACCAAGGCATGATTAGTCGGTTTGCAGATGACACTAAAATAGGTGGTACTGTGGACAGTGAGGAAGGTTATCAAAAGTTGCAGCAGGACCTTGATCAGCTTGGGAAGTGGGCTGAGAAATGGTAAATGGAGTTTTATATAAATAAGTGTGAGGCGTTGCATTTTGGAAAGTCAAATCAAAGTAGGAGTTTCATGGTGAATGGTCGGTCTTCAGGAGTGTAGTGGAACAGAGGGACCTTGGAGTTCAGGTGCATGGATGTCTGAAAGTGGAGTCCCAGGTAGACAGGACAGTGAAGGAGGGTTTTGGCACACTGGCCTTCATCAGTCACGGCACTGAGCAGAGAAGTTGGGAAGTTATGTTGAGTATAGAAGTTGGGACATTGGTGAGGCTGCACTTGGAGTATTATGTTCAGTTTTGGTCACCTTACTGTAGGAAGGATGTTATTAATCTGGAAAGAGTGCAGAAGAAATTTACAGGACTCAAGTGTTTGAATTATAGGGAGGGGTTTGGACAAGCTGGGACTTTTTTCTTTTGAGCGTAGGAGACTGAGGGGGGCCTTATAGAGGTACATAAGATCATGAGAGGCATGGATAGGGTGAATGCACTCAGTCTTTTTCCCAGGGTTGGGGAATCGAGGACTAGAGGGCATCAGTTTAAGGTTCGAGGGGAAAGAATAAAAGAGAACCTGAGGGGCAACCTTTTTACACAGAGGGTGGTACACATATGGAATGAGCTGCCAGCATAAGTGGTTGAGGCGGAAACATTATCAACATTTAAAAGGCCTTTGGACAAATAAATGAATAGGAAAGGATTAGAAGGATATGGGCCAAGTGCAGGGAAATGGAGTTCGTGTTGATGGACATCTTGGTCGGCATGGACCATTTTGGGCTGAAGGGCCTGTCTCTGTGCTGTAGGACTTTGTGACTGTATGAGTGGTACAAATCAGTTAAGGAAAGAATTAAGACAAAGGAACTTCAATCAGTCTCCCAACATCAACCCTGCTGGTGCAACTCAATAAGAGCTGTAACATTGCCTCATCTGTTTTTCACCAACAATTCAAAGACTGATTTAAAACTTTTCTTTTACCCTTTTGGTCTAACCTGTTACTACTAATCTGGGTGTTTGTGAGTTGCATTCATTTTAATTCTCAAGTATAGCAGTGAATAAACTAACTTTTTGTTAATTCAGAACGTCTGAATAAATTGGCTTCTTTTAAAATATAAATTCATCTGTGTTTGGGAGATCTTTTCTGCGTTGAACATTGTGCCAACAAGGGGGCGGGGCAGAGGGGTTGAATAATGAAGGGGAACCAGTTCATCCCTCCTGATTAATCAACAAGGCCACTCTGTCTGGAACCATAATGAGTGTGGGAGCCTCCGCCAGGATTTGGATATAATAATACCCGTTCCGTCACTCATTAGTCGAGAACCTGTTTATCTCTGCCTCAAACATATTCAATGATCCAACAGTCACTGCTCTGACTTTTAAAGAAAGCTGACCCTCTGAAGAGAAAAACATTCTCCTCATCTCCCTCCCCAGTGGGAGATCTCTTATTTTAGTTCCAGTCTCTCCCACGAGGGGAAACATCCTTTTCACATCTGCCTGGTGACATCCTCAGGATCTTATATATGATCACTTCCCATCCTTCTCAATTCCATTAGATACAGGTCTATCCTGACTCAACTTTCCCAATCCCTTCACTGTAGATACCAGTCAAGGGAACCTTTTCTGAACTGTTTGTGGTGGATTTATTATTTCCTTACATTGTTGTGGAACATCTGGGTGTTTGCAATTTTTGTCCGTTGCTATGGTGTGCTGAGCTATTTCACATTTTTTCCCATTTTTCCTCAATTGTCACTCCTGCTTCAGTTCTTTGGCCACTCAATGAAAGGAAGTTAAGCTTTAGTTTCGAATAATCTCTTCAATCTTAACTACCACCTTAGCATTATGACATCATTATTCTTCCAGGCTTCAGTCTCCATCTGGGCGTAATGATCCCTAATCAGCTTCATCTCGATCACAGCGTAAATCCAATTAGAATCCTAATTACTGACAAAGCGCCCAAACTACCTACAAGCTCGATACAAACAAGGGCTTTCACCCTCAGCATTGATTTTGCATTTGCAACACAAAATATATTTTTAGTATTTTGTAGATAAGCCAATCCTATGCCCCATGCAGCTCAGTGTATACAGGCTCTGTGCAGGCTGTAGGTAGACAGTATCAACTAGAGTCTGGGCTTGTGACGTCAGAAAGATCAGACTTCAGGTTCCTCAGTGATACTCAGAAGCTGCTGGAAGGAATCTACCTGCAGGTTTCTTGAAAACTGTTGAGTAAAGAGTAAAATCTCAAGTATGCAAATAGTCAGCATAAATCATACATGAAGCCGGAGACCGTATCACAGCAGACTCTGGAGACAGCTGGTCTTGCTAACTTTAATAGAGCTGTGAGCCTAATGGTAAATAATATGCCACCCGACCAACAGCTTCGACTCCAGCAGTTTTTCCAGATCCTACCAAAGAGCCAGGACTGTGATAAAAGACAGATGGAATGTGACTGTTATGTGGCTTGAGGTCAGCTCCCTCTGGATGAGGTGAACACTGGGGACCTAGTGTAAATTGGGTGTGATTGATTCGGGCTGCTGTTTATACACAATTCTGTGCAGAGCTGGGGCTGGGGGAGGCACCATATTCTGGGAAAGATGGGAACGCATTGGAGAGAGTGCGATTTCCAAGACTGGTTCCTGAGATGAGAAACTTCAGTGATGAAGGTAGATTGAAGTTGTTAGAGGTTTGGACTCCCCTGTGATAGGAGAGAAGAAGGCTGGGAGGAAGTCTAAAATTTCCAAAATCAAGATTGGGCTGGATAGAGTAGAGAAGGAGAAGCTGTTCCTGTTTGTAAAAGAAACAAGAAGAAGCCAGACATTTTAAAGTAATATGCAAATGAAGTAAGAGTGATGTGAGAAAAATACTTTCTGACCCAGTGAACAGTTTGGGTCTGGAATGCACTGACACCTGGAAATGAGGTGAGGATAGGTTCAACTGGGGCAGGTTCAACAGGGACATTGGAAGATTAGTTTGACAGAAATGATATGTCAGGGTATGGGAATAAAGCAAGAGATTGGCTCTGGCTTATGATGCTCAGTTAGTGAGCTGGACCAGACTGGATGGGCTGAATAGCCTGTTTCAGTACTGTAGCAATGTTGTGGTTCTGTGAGAACCCACATTCTCCCCATTCCCTTTAATCAAACATAGGAAAAGATGTTGAACCAACAGTGAAATTAATGTCACCTGTTTTACACTATTCCCCAAGTAAGAACTCTCTCCCTTCCTCAGTTCAGACCATCCCATGTATGACCCTGAATAGTAAGTGCCTTCTCCTGGCCAGTGAATGATGTCCCCATGAGGATTAATTGGATGGTGATGAAGGTTGGGAACAGGGTCGAGTTTATGCCACACCCCACTTTCAGCAGCTTGGCCTGTCTACCCACCATGGCTCAACAGTAATGTGGCAGTGAAAGCAGTGAAAACTGGCTGAGCCTTATGGAATATAGCAGGGAAACATTTCGCCAAAGCACTCAGTCTCCCTCCACGTCTATCACCACCAGAGGAATATCCTCACAGTCTCTTCCCCATTTACTGGAATCAAATCAAGCCTCCGGCTCCATTGCACTCTTCCCGCTAACCAACCACAGAGATTTTCTGTGGTTTAATGTCACAGTTTAGCCATTCATCAACAAAGAATGATATGTATAATGTGTCAATTTTAGCAGAACAAACTGTATCCTCCAGATTAGCTTAGGTAATGGAAGACTTCTGTCGAAGATAAATCGAGCATGGAAAGGGTCAGTGGAACAGAGTCAAACCAGGAAATCTTCACTCCCCCTTGTACTTTTCTCAATGAAGTTCAACAGCAAGAACTGTTGATTGCTGATAGTACGCAGGTGTTTCCACAACTTTACCTCATATTTAACACAAGTCATCATCGTTAAAGGACAATTAAAGGGACTATAGCATTTAAACCTTCGCCAAACTCACTAATTTAAATGTGAAGCTATGAAATTCAGCCGGAATATTGAGGAGAGACAATATCAAAAAGGTACTATGTTAAAGTGAGTGCATTAACAGAGAGATGTATATGTATATGATTTTTGGAGGTGACAGGACAAGTGAACAAAAATATTAAAGTAACAGAGTCATAGAGATGTACAGCACAGAAACAGACCCTTTGGTCCAACTAGTCCATGCCAACCAGATATCCTAACCTAATCTAGACCCATTTGGCAGCATTTGACCCATATCTCTCTAATTCCTTCCTGTTCATATATCCATCCAGATGCCTTTTAAATGTTGCAATTGTACCAGCCTCCACCACATCCTCTGGCAGCTCATTCCATACACGTACCACCCCCTGCGTGAAAAAGTTGCCTCTTACGTCTTTTTTATATCTTTCCCCTCTCACCCTAAACCTATGTCCTCTGTTTCTGCACTCCCTGATCCCAGGGAAAAGACCTTGTCTATTTACCCTATCCATGTCCCTCATTATTTTGTAAATCTCTATAACATCACCCCTCAGCCTCCAAAGCTCTAGGGAAAACAGCCTCAGCCTATTCAGCCTCTCCCTGTCGCTCAAATCCTCCAACCCTGGCAACATCCCTGTAAATCTTTTCTGAACCCTTACAAGCTTCACAACATCCTTCCAATAGGAAGGAGACCAGAACTGCACACAATATTCCAAAAGTGGCCTAATCAATGTCCTGTATAGCCATAACATGACCTCCCAACTTCTGTACTCAATGTTCTGACCAATAAAGGAAAGCATACCAAATACTGAATATTAGATTAGATTAGATTACTTACAGTGTGGAAACAGGCCCTTCGGCCCAACAAGTCCACACCGCCCCGCCGAAGCGTAACCCACCCATACCCCTACATCTACATCTACCCCTTACCTAACACTACGGGCAATTTAGCATGGCCAATCCACCTAGCCGGCACATCTTTGGACTGTGGGAGGAAACCGGAGCACCCGGAGGAAACCCACGCCGACACAGGGAGAACGTGCAAACTCCACACAGTCAGTCGCCTGAGGCGGGAATTGAACCCGGGTCTCCGGCGCTTTGAGGCAGCAGTGCTAACCACTGTACCTTCTTCACTATCCTATCTACCTGCGACTCTATTTTCAAGGAACTATGAATCTGCACTCGAAGGTCTCTTTGTTCAGCAACACTCTCCAGGACCTTACCCTTAAGTGTATAAGTCTTGTTCTCATTTGTTTTTCCAAAATGCAGCACTTCACATTTAACTCAATCTCAATCTGCCACTTCTCAGCCCATTGGCCCATCTGGTCCAGATCCCGTTGTAATCTGAGGTAACCCTCTTCGCTGTCCACTACACCTCCAAATTTGGTGTTATCTGCAAACATATTAACTATATCTCCTACGTTTACATCCAAATCATTTATATAAATGACAAAAAGCAGTAGACCCAGCAGCGGTTCTGTATCCAAATGCCTAGTTCTCCCAGTATTTCATGAGATCTAACCTTGCTATCCAGTCTGTCGTGGGGAACTTTGTCAAATGCCTTACTGAAGTCCATATAGATCACGTTCACTGCTCTGCCCTCATTAATCCTTTTTGTTACTTCAAAAAACTCAATCAAATTCGTGAGACATGATTTCCCACGCATAAAACCATGTTGACTATCCCTAATCAGTCCTTGCCTTTCCAAATACATGTAAATCCTATCCCGCAGGATTCCCTCCAACAACTTGCCCACCACCGAGGTCAGGCTCACTGGTCTATAGTTCCCTGACTTGTCCTTATCACCCTTCTTAAACAATGGCACCATGTTTGCCAACCTCCAGTCTTCCGGCATCTCACCTGTGATTATTGATGATACAAATATCTCAGCAAAAGGCCCAGCAATCACTTCTCTAGCTTCCCACAGAGTTCTCGGATACACCTGATCAGGTCCTGGAGATTTATCCACTTTTATGTGTTTCAAGACATCCAGCACTCCCTCCTCTGTAATCTGGACATTTAGCAAGATGTCACCATCTATTTCCCTACAGTCTATATCTTCCATATCCTTCTCCACAGTAAACACTGATGCAAAATACTTGTTTATTATCTCCCCCATCTCCTGTGGCTCCACACAAAGGCCGCCTTGCTGATCTTTGAGAGACCCTCTTCTCTCCCTAGTTACCCTTTTGTCCTTAATGTGTTTATAATAACCTTTTGGATTCTCCTTAACCCAGCAATCACTTCTCTAGCTTCCCACAGAGTTCTCGGATACACCTGATCAGGTCCTGGAGATTTATCCACTTTTATGTGTTTCAAGACATCCAGCACTCCCTCCTCTGTAATCTGGACATTTAGCAAGATGTCACCATCTATTTCCCTACAGTCTATATCTTCCATATCCTTCTCCACAGTAAACACTGATGCAAAATACTTGTTTATTATCTCCCCCATCTCCTGTGGCTCCACACAAAGGCCGCCTTGCTGATCTTTGAGAGACCCTCTTCTCTCCCTAGTTACCCTTTTGTCCTTAATGTGTTTATAATAACCTTTTGGATTCTCCTTAACCTGATTTACCAAAGCTATCTCATGTCCCCTTTTTGCCCCCCTGATTTCCCTGTTAAGTATATTCCTACTGCCTTTATACTCTTCTAAGGATTCACTGAATCTATCCTGTCTATACCTGACATATGCTTCCTTCTTTTTCTTAACCATACTCTCAATTTCTCTCGTTATCCAGCATTCTCTCCATCTACCAATCTTCCCTTTCACTCTAATAGACTGTCTCTGGATTCTTGTTATCTTATTTTTTAAGGCTCCCCATTTTCCATTCTTCCTTTTACCCGCAAAATCTGCGCCCAATCAGCTTTCGAAAGTTCTTGCCTAATACCATCAAAATTAGCCTTCCTCCAAATTAGAACTTCAACTTTTAGATCTGGTCTATCCTTTCCCATCACTACTTTAAAACTAATAGAATTATAGTCGCTGGCCCCCGCTGACACCTCGGTCACCTGCCCTGACTTATTTCCCAAGAATAGGTCAAGTTTTGCACCTTCTCTAGTAGGTACATCCACATACTGAATCAAGAGACAGATTTCAATAAAATATATAATCATGAAAGGGCCTACTCTACTCCCTATTGCAAACTTACAGCAAAGTTACATGCTAAAAACAATGCACTTATCTGTTACTGTGCTGTGAGTTCTCCCACACAGCTTCCTCCAAGGTCAGCTGTTAATTTTGCTTCATTAATTTTTCCTGGACACAGAGATATATGAACTCAAATAGCAAAGGCAGTAACTGTGCAGATTCACTGCTGTGTCAGACAGCAGTGTGAGTTCCTTTCTCTCTCTCCCTCATGGTTTTATTCCTGGAGTATAAAAGTAAGGAAGTTCTGGTCAACAACAAAATACTGGTGAGGCCTTAACTGAAGAACTATGTCCAATTCTGGGTCCACACTTGTTAGGAAGGTTGTCAAAACCTTGGAGAGCATTTGGAGGAAATTTACTCAAATCGTGCCAGAGCTAAGGGATGTGGACAGATTGGAGAACTGGAACCATTCTTCATAAAGCAGAGAATGCTCAGGAGGATGGTCGAGAGATATTTGAATTCAGGAAGGGGTCTAAATTGGGCATTGTGATCACATTGAGCACCCTGAATTGGCCAAGTTTCTGGGCATTACCCAGTGACACACTGTTGAAAGGTGAAAGTGCAATCAATGTATAGTTTAGGTAGGGTCCTGCCTGTGATGAAAGCACCAACTGCAACATTTTGACGATTGGCCACTCATGAAAGATAATTCCAAAGGTTCAGTTGAAAAGGTTCAATGTTGAAGGCAATCCCAAAGGCTAAGGGATTTCACATAGGTCAGTAAAAGTACCTTGAGGGGTTTCTTGGAGCACAGGGTTTTGCTGTTAACTAATGCAGACATTTCCTGGATCAATTCAGAATCTTGTACCATGTCAGATCAAATTGTAGGGATGGCATCATCCCCCCTTGCAGCCCAACATGTATCAGGTGATACTGGAACAGACAGTGGGAGCACAATTCATGCAGGGTTTCAAAACTTGGAGTTAACCTCAGACAATACTTACACCTCTCAAAATAAAGGAAACTGGCAAATTTATTTCCATGTAGGTATGCCTGCGATAGTGCAGTTTAATGGAAAGAATAAAAATCCTTTGGAAATAGCAGTCTAAATGGGGTTCAGGAAGATAGGTACAGATAAACAAGTCATGGAAAGTTAAAGGATGAGCCAATCAGCCCTTAGAGAAATGCAAGCAAAAGATTGGCATCTGAGTTTAGTTGCTGTGATGAAAGGTGTGTCGTATATTATGTTTTGGGTGTTAGAATTCAAAATAGAGGCAGATGGATGTGGGTGAAGTTTCAGTCAGAAAAGTCAAATGGAGAGCGACCTAAGTGTATGATTCCATAAAGCATGTGATAACAGTCATTCAGAAGAGAGACCAGTTTCTCCTAGAAGAGAGCCAGTCCCCGCAGCAGAAGTGTATTCCAGTCTGTGCAGCTTCAAGGCCAGGGGAGTTTGGATAGAAATCTACAAGTTGGTAGAACTGAGAAAATTTCGACCATCAGAATTGTGAGAAGTTCACGTCAGAAGATTTTGAAAGATATCATAGTTGGACTGAGGAAAGTCAATTAAGTAAAGATTTTTAAAAGTTGAGATAGGCATGATATTCCTCTGAGATTGAACCTCTACAACTGATAGTGTTGGGAAACAGTTCAAAACTTTGCTTTGATATTAGTGTTAACATCCTTCTGACTTGTCTCTCTATAAATCCTAGCTTGTTTGTTGATTTCTTCTGTGCAATAAAGTTATTTTCCATTGTTAAATAACACGTGAAGTCTCATGTGAAAATGTTTCAGTGAGTAACCTTCACATGAACCAATTGAAAAATATAAACAAAGATCTATTAAGCCAAGTTTCAGTGTGGAATTTGTCTTGTTCAGTATGACCATCAGCTGGGATCAGAACAATAGACAAAGTTGAAAAGTAAAACAAAGTTATATTAAACTTGTATCATACCTTGCTTGGACTACATTTGGAACACTATACAGTTCTAGTCTTCATACAATACTGAGTACACAAGAGCATTTGAGAAGGTGCAAAACAAAAAGTTGACTAGAATGTTACTAGATTGAGAGGTTACGTCTAACAGAAAAGATTTGCAGGTTGCCTTTATTCTCTGAAAAGGAAATATTTGAGAGATGACTGTTCTCATTGATCAAGATGTAATCATAAGTTAGAGATTTTTAAAATTATGAAGAGGTTCAGTCGTGTAGTTGAAGAGAAGAAATTGATATTTGTTTGGAGATGAAAAGCAGAATTGTGGCTAATCTGACAGTACGTCAATCGCACATTCCCACTGAACCCCGATCACCTTTCACCTCTCCTTGCTTACCAAGAATCACCAGCATTCAGTCTCGTTGTATCAAGATGTGCAGTTCTGTTCATCATGCTATAGGAAGGATATGGCAGGCCAATCTATTCAATTTCTCCTCATAAGACAGTCTCCCCATACCCAGGATCAGGCCAGCGAACCTTCTCTGGACTGCATCCAACCCCAGTCTAGCTTTCCTTTGATAACTCGATAAAAATTGTGCACAGATTTCCAGCTGTGGTCTGACTAATGCCTTATATTGTTTTAATATCACAATCCCTTTGAAATAAAGGTCAATTACCTTCTAGATTACTCGCTGAACATGGATGCTTGATTTCTGTGACTCATGGATGAGGGCTCCCAAGTCCCTCTGTTCTATAGCTTTCTGAAGTCATTCATTTTAAAAATTATATTCAACTCATCCCACATTATAGTCCATCTGCCAAGTTTTTGCTTACTCACTTAACCTATCTTTGACCCTGTGTACATTCTCTGTGTAATCCTCACCACTTGCCTCCCCACCTGTTTTTGGTGTCATCTACAAACGTAGCCATATCATATTCACTTCCCTCATGCAACTGGTTATTAGGTATTGTGAGTAACTGTGGCCCCAGCACTGATCCTTGTGGCACTCCAATAGTTACAGCTTGCCATCCTGAAAATAGCCCCCTTATCCAAATTCTATCTTCTATTAGTTAGCCAATCCTCTATCTATGCTATGCCAGTTCCAACACCTTAGAACATAGAACATAGAAAAGTACAGCGCAGTACAGGCCCTTTGGCCCTCGATGTTGCGCCAATCCAAGTCCACCTAACCTACACGAGCCCACTATCCTCCATATGCCTATCCAATGCCCGTTTAAATGCCCATAAAGAGGGAGAGTCCACCACTGCTACTGGCAGGGCATTCCATGAACTCACGACTCGCTGAGTATGTAGCCGAATGTGTAGTAAATTATTAAACACTTTCTGAAGGTTCAAATATATTCCATCTACTGCTTTCCCTTTGTCTATCCTCACTGTTACCTCCTCAAACAATTCCAATAAATTCCAGTAAATGTTCCAGGTTAGACTACCCTTCAGGCTGGCTCGGCGTGATTTCTAAATGTTTTCCTGTTACACAAAATCCTGAAAATATAGATAAAGGCTATTCGGCCCATTGAGTCTGCATTGACTCTCCAGACCCACCATCCTACATTTACTCCCGAACCAGCACATCCCTAGAAACTACAGGACAATTTAAAATGGACAATTCACCCAATCTTTGGAGCACCCGGAGGAAATCCACGCCAACACAAACAAATTGTGTAAACGCCACACAGACAGTTACCCGGGTTCCGAGCACTGTGAGGCAGCCGTGTTAACCACTCAGCCACTGTGCCACCCATTATCTTTTATAATCCTTTAAAATAGATTCCACCATTTACACAACAAAAGACATTGAGCTAACTGGTGTTTCTTGTCTGTTTTGTATTCCTTCTATTTTGAAATGAAGGTGTTACATTGGCCGTTTCACAGATTCAGACAGATTGAAGATGCCCTTCAGATCCTCAAATCTGAACTGACCACAAATACAGTAACTCTAACTGGTCCCACTTATCTACACGAGGCCATAACTTTGAAAGTTATGACATTTCAGATGCCAATCTGAGTACTTTTTAAAGTTTGCCAGGTTTCCCGCCTCACCTACCTTCCCAAGCAGTACTTTCCAGATTCCCACCAGCCACTGGGTGAAAATAATTTGTCCTCAAATCCCCTCGAAATGTCCTGCCTTTTTATCTCAACATTAGATCCCCTTGTTATTGACTGTTCAAGTCAGGGGAACACTTGCTTCCTATCTGTGGACCTCTCCTGTGATCATGTTGCTTTACAGATTGCTCCCCTCCTAAAGGAATACAAGTTGTTTCTTTTCTTACTCTTCTTCAGCTGCCTTGTTTTACCTTGATTACAGACACAGCCCATAAAATCTCGGCAGTGCAGCCCGTGACAACACAGTCACCTTTTGGTGACATTGTCGAGAGTGGTTGAGAGCACCAGTACAGTTCCAATCCATTCTTTCCCCCTGATTGTTAATCTTGGTGTGATTCTTGGTGCATTTCCTATTTTCTGTCTGATATGTCCAAGTGATAAAGCTGTTGAGCTGGATCTGAAAGGGATGTGAGTGTAATGGTGAGGCCCCCGGATACACACGGTGACTGAGAGCCACCCAGCTACACGAGGAGCATGTTGAGAAGGGGCCTGGCCTGCTTTCTGACAAAGCAGTGAGACTTGGAGCTTGTAAATCTCTCAGAAATTCCCCCACAGCTATGCTCAAAGGAGCAACTCTATGCAATTTGCAGCAACCCATTCTTCAATTGATCACCACTTTGTATTAACTGTCCAAAGCAGCCTTTTCATCAAACAGCTTGGAACTGACAAACTGGAAGAGTTTCACATTTAGCCAAGGCAACTTCAATAGCCCAGGACATTTCATTCTGTTTAAACAGCACAGATTCACACTTTCCCACCAAATACCAGCCTTTCAGGCTTCCCTTTCACTTCCTTTAATGACCCTGTTATTTTGTCCTCAACATTTCAATAGCAGAGCTTTCACGAGATGTTCCGTGTGCAGTGATGTTACTAATGGGCAAACTGCTCATTTGACAAAGCCCCCTTGTATATGAGCGATACTTGCTGACTGGTTGTTGCCTGGCAGTGGACAGTAGGTTAACACCCTGTCTTATTGGCTCACTCACCCCTCTGCAATCCGACCCTTTCACTTCAGGCAAGGCTGGGCCCACAGCTGACCAGGGCTCTCCAGTGTGAGCGAGCCAGCCCTGAGCTGGCATTGCTAATGCCAGAGATACAAGTGGCAGATTGTGCAAGGACATGCTCCTCCAATCAGAGGCTGTTGCACTCTCCTGAGATGATCAGCAGTAATTGTAGGAGAGAAGGGGTCCCTGAACGGAAGAGCGGTGAGCTCTCTCCACTACGAGGGGTCGCTACCTCAGGATACAGGGTAGGCCATTTCGGATTGAGATGAGGAGACATATTTTTACCCAGAAAGTGGGAGCCTGTGGGGCTCTCTGCCACAGGAAATGGTTGAAGTCAAACACTGAATGTCTTCAAGAAGGAGTCATACGTATTTCTCAAGGCTAAAGGGATCAAAGGGTACGGGGAGGAAGCAGGAACAGGAGACTGAGTTGGATGATTAGCCATGATCATATTGAATGCTGAAGCAAGCTGGAAGGGCCGAATGGCCTGCCCCGCCCCAATTTTCATGAGGGCCTGAGGCCTGTACAACAGGAGCAATGATGATGATGGGTGTGCTTGGTAAGATTTGAATTGTGGGAGGGAGGGGAGGGAGGTTGTGAGAGTGGGATGCCCTCAGGTTGAGTGAGGCTGAAAGGAGATTTGGGTTGGGGAGTGAAACAAGTAAGAGGAGGCTCCCTTCTTCCTGTGCAAGATCCCAGACAGAGGCAGCTGAGAGGGTGGAATGTGCATTCAGAGCAAAGATGGAAGGAGAGGGACAGCGTATGAAACAGGGAGAGTGCATGAGGAAAGGGTCAGAGGGTGGGCATGTGAGTGAGACAGTGTTCCCATGTGGGAGAAGGAGGAAATGTGCTGACAGTGGGAAAGAGTGAGAGGGAGGGTGTGTGTGAGAATGTGAGGGAGCGTGAGAGTGTGTAAGAATGAGAGAGAGAGAGTGAGAATGTGAGGGAGAGTAAGAGTGTGTGACAGTATGAGGGAGACTGGGAGAGAGGATGCATGAGAGAGAGAAGGACAGAGTAAGAGAGGGGGATAATGGGAGTGGGAGAATGAGAGCATGTGTGTGAGATTGAGAGAGGGGGAGGCGAAGTACGTGCGAGAGGGAGAGGGAGAGAATATACCTGAGAAGGAGAAGAAGATCCTGTGTGGAAGAGGGAGAGTGAGTGAAACCTGAGACTGAGGGTGAGGTTGGAACACACACACTGTTACCCCTGCCACCCTGTACGGGTATGGAATGAGCTGCCAGAGGAAGTGGTGGAGGCTGGTACAATTGCCACATTTAAAAGGCATCTGGATCAGTATATGAATAGGAAGGGTTTGGAGGGATATGGGCCGGATGCTGGCAGGTGGGACTAGATTGGGTTGGGATATCTGGTCGGCATGGACAGGTTGGACCTCTGTACATCTCTGTGACTTACTAATGAACTTATTGATTTGGAATATTTTTCTCTGCATATCATGTTCACTGCTGTCTCAAACCTTATTTTTAAAACATGTGTTCATCAGTTGCCCACAAGTGAGAGAAAAGTGAAGTCGCCCACCATAGAGTCAAAGAGTCATAGAGATGTACAACATGGAAACAGACCCTTCGGCCCAACCTGTCCATGCTGACCAGATATCCCAACCCAATCTAGTCCCACCTGCCAGCACTTGGCCCATATCCCTCCAAACCCTTCCTATTCATATACCCATCCAAATGCCTTTTAAATGGTGCAATTGTACCAGCCTCCACCACTTCCTCTGGCAACTCATTCCATACCCGTACCACCCTCTGTGTGAAAAGGTAGCCCCTTAGGTCCCTTTCATATCTTTCCCCTCTCACCCTAAACCTATGCCCTCTAGTTCTGGACTCCCCGACTCCAGGGAAAAGACTTTGACTATTTACCATTTCCATGCCCCTCATAATTTTGTAAACCTCTATAATGACGCTCCAGGGAAAACAGTCCCAGCCTGTTTAGCCTCTCCCTATAGCTCAAATGCTCCAATCCTGGCAACATCCTTATCAATCTTTTCTGAACCCTTTCAAGTTTCACAACATCTTTCCGATAGGAAGGAGACCAGAATTGCACGCAATATTCTAACAGTGGCCTAACCAATGTCCTGTACAGCCGCAACATGACCTCCCAACTCCTGTACTCAATACTCTGACCAATAAAGGAAAGCATACCAAACACCTTCTTCACTATCCTATCTACCTGCGACTCCACTTTTAAGGAGCTATGAACCTGCACTCCAAGGTCTCTTTGTTCAGCAACACTCCCGAGGACCTTACCATTAAGTGTATCAGTCCTGCTAAGATTTGCTTTTCCAAAATGCAGCACCTCGCATTTATCTGAATTAAACTCCATCTGCCACATCTCAGCCCATTGGCCCATCTGGTCCAGATCCTGTTGTAATCTGAGGTAATCCTCTTCGCTCTCCACTACACCTCTAATTTTGGTGTCATCTTCAAACTTACTAACTGTACCTCTAATGCTCACATCCAAATCATTTATGTAAATGACAAAAAGTAGAGGACCCAGCACTGATCCTTGTGGCACTCCACTGGTCACAGGCCTTCAGTCTGAAAAACAACCCTCCACCACCACCCTCTGTCTTCTACCTTTGAGCCAATTCTGTATCCAAATGGTTAGTTTTCCCTGTATTCTATGAGATCTAACCTTGCTAATCAATCTCCCATGAGGAACCTTGTTGAACGCCTTACTGAAGTCCATATAGATCACATCTACTGCTCTGCCCTCATCAATCCTCTTTGTTACTTCCTCAAAAAACTCAATCAAGTTTGTAAGACATGATTTCCCACGCACAAAGCCATGCTGACTATCCCTAATCAGTCCTTGCCTTTCCAAATACATGTATATCCTGTCCCTCAGGATTCCCTCCAACAACTTGCCCACCACCGACATCAGGCTCGCTGGTCTATAGTTCCCTGGCTTGTCCTTACCACCCTTCTTAAACAGTGGCACCATGTTTGCCAACCTCCAGTCTTCCAGCACCTCACCTGTGACTATCGATGATACAAATATCTCAGCAAGAGGCCCAGCAACCACTTCTCCAGCTTCCCACAGAGTTCTAGGATACACCTGATCAGGTCCTGGGGATTTATCTACCTTTACCCATTTCAAGACATCCAGCACTCCCTCCTCTGTAATCTGGACATTTGGCAAGATGTCACCATCTATTTCCCTATTGTCTATATCCTCCATATCCTTTTCCACAGTAAATACTGATGCAAAAAACTCGTTTGGTATCTCCCCCATTTTCTGTGGCTCCACACAATGGCTGCCTTGCTGATCTTTGAGGGGCCCTATTCTCTCCCTAGTTACCCTTTGTCCTTAATGTATTTGTAAAAACTCTTTAGATTCTCCTTAACTTGATTTGCCAAAGCTATCTCATGTCCCCTATTTGCCCTCCTGATTTCCCTCTTAAGTATACTCCTACTGCCTTTATACTCTTCTAAGGATTCACTCGATCTATCCTGTCTATACCTGACATATGCTTCCTTCTTTTTCTTACCCAAACCCTCAATTTGGTTGAGACAGCAACTGACACTTTCTTTTACAACTCACAGAGACAGTCAAAGTTAGGAGGGAGTTTGGATAAAGTAGAGTGTGAGACTCATTTCCAGAGGCAGGAGAGTCAGTGACCAGAGAGATACAGACTGGAGACAATTGGTCAAATGAACAGAAGGGGAGATGAGGCAAATGTAGTTGATGCAGTGAATAATTGTAATCCGGAATAAACTGCCTGAAGGGCTATGGCAGCAGGAAACAGAAACTTCCCAAAGGAAATGGACAAATTGTCAAAATTAAAAATTGGATAGTTGATTCAAGGAGTTAGCGCAGGGCATGATGGGCTGAATGGACTCTTCTGTGCTTGGAGTTAGGGTCAGTTCGAATCAGGGGTCAGATCAGAGAGGGTCAGACAGGCAGCAAGGGCTCAGAATGGGGTGAGGGGTCAGAACAAGGTGAAGGGTCAGAATATGGTGAAGTGGCAGAATGGGGTGAGGGGTCATTTTGGGTAGGGGTGGTTCGTTGAAGGGTTTGGAGCCAGTTTGGAGTGAGCCCTAAAGCTGTGTAACATACACAATAGCTCCAATGGTGTGTGCCTGGTGGTTGGGGTTGGTATGCTGATCACCCACATTGACATCCAGTTCCAGATGTCACTGCCATCCTCAGGCCTTGGTGACCCATGCAGTTGGAAGATAATGACAAGGAACACCGGTGAGGAGTCTGTTTTGGGTGAACTGTGGAACCCAGTCAGGGTAGTCTTGTAGAACAAGTGTTGGTGCACAGCACGGAGCTCTGATGCAACTATCTGGTGCTCTCTACTGGTGTGAACAGAGACACAGATTCGGGGAGCAAACACAGTAATTAAAATCAGAGATACAGAATGACCTGAATCAGAGCTCAGCAGGTACCTTGTGGGGCTAAAGTAGATCTAGGGATGGCCAAGGAGGGATTTGAAAACATGATGCTCACTTAATAATGCAAGTATTGTCAAGAGCAAGATTGGACGAGTGAGCAAAGGGAGATGAGGGAATGGGACAGTGAGAGTTAGAATGTAGGAAGCAGTGGCTCAGATTCTCACCAGTTGATAAAGAGTTGGGGAAAGAGGAACTGCCGCAAGTGCATTGAAGTAATGACATCACAAAGTAACAAAGACTAAGTAACCAATCGATCAGATCGAAGCTCTGCAGTCCTGCCCCATCCAGACACGAATGGTGGTGGACAACTAAACAGCTCACTGGAGGAGGGGGATCCACAAATATCTCCATCCTCAATGATGGAAGAGCCCAGCACATCAGTGTCAAAGATAAGGCTGAAGCTTTCAGAATAATCTTCAGCCAGAATTACTGAGTGGACGATCCACCTTGGTCTCCTCCAGTGGTCCCCAGCATCACAGAAACCAGCCTTCAGCCAATTCAATCCACATGATCTAGAGTCATAGAGTCATACAGCATGGAAACAGACCCTTCGGTCCAACTCGTCCATGTCAACCAAGTTTCTCAAATTAAACTGGTCCCACTTGTCTGCGTTTGGCCCATTTCCTTTGAAATCTTCCCTTTCATGTATCTGTCCAAATGCCTTCTGAATGTTGTAACTGTACCTGCATCTACCACTTTTCTGGCAACTCATTCCACACCTGAACTACCCTTTGTATGAAAATGTTGGCCCTCCAGTCCATTTCAAATCTTTCTCCTTTCAGTTGAAAACATGCCCCCTAGTTTTGAACTCTTACCCCTGCCTCCCCTACCCCCAGGAAAAGACCCTTGCTCTTCACCTTACCCATGCACTCATGATTTTATAAACCTCTGTAAGGTCACCCCTCAACCTCCTATGCTCCAGGGAAAAAAGTCCCAGCACATCCAGCTTCTTCTTATCATTCAAACTCTCCACTTCTAGCAACTTCCTGGTAAATCTTTTCTGAGCCTTTTCCAATTTAATAATATCGTTCCTATAACTGGGTGACCAGAATTGGACACAGTCCTCCAGAAGTAGTCTTACCAATGTCCTGGAGAACCTCACTTTTACATCCCAACTCCGATACTCAATGGTCTGAGCAATGAAGGCAGACATGCTAAATACTTTCTTAATCACCCTGTTGACCTGTGATATAACCTTCAAAGAATGATGTACTTGAACCCCTAGGTCTCTCTGTTCATCAACACAACTCATTAACTGAATAAGTCCTGCCCTTGTTTAATTTACCAAAATGAAACACCTCACATTTATCCAAATTAAACTCCATCTGCCACTCCTCAGCCCGTTGACCCATTTAATCGAGATCCCTTTGGAATCTCAGATAACCTTCTTCATTGTTCACTATCTTGGTGTCATCTGCAAACTTACTAACCATGCCTTCTAAATTCTCATCCAAATTATTTATATAAATGACAAACAAAAGTGGACACAGCCCCGATCCCTGCGGTACACTGCTGGTCACAGGCCTCCAGTCTGAGAAACAACCCTCCACCACCATCCTCCGCCTCCTACCATCAAGCCAATTTTGTATGCAGTTGGCTCACATCCATGACCCTCACGTGATCTAACCTTACTGATTGAAACCTTGTCAAAGGCTTGATTAAAGTTCATGTCGAAAATGTCCAATGCTCTGCCCTCAATCGTCTTTAGTAGATCCTCAAAAAATTCAGTCCAGTTAGTGAGAGATGACTTTCCTTGCACAAAGTCATGCTGACTATCGCCAAGCTGTGTGGACTAGCTGTCTGGATTAGTGGTGCTGGAAGAGCACAGCAGTTCAGGCAGCATCCAAGTAGCTTCAAAATGCCTGAACTGCTGTGCTCTTCCAGCACCACTAATCCAGAATCTGGTTTCCAGCATCTGCAGTCATTGTTTTTAGCTGTGCGGACTAGCTGGCAGAGGTATTCACTGACATCTTCAACCTCTCCTTGCTACAATCTGAAGTCCCCACCTGCTTCAAGAAGACCACCATCATCTGAGTACCAAAGAAAGCACATGCAACGTGCTTCAATGACTACCCCCCAATGATTCTGACCTCTATGATCATGAAGTGCTTTGAGAGGCTCGTCGTGGCCCACATCAACTGCAGCCTCCCTCGATCCCCTGCAGTTTGCCGACCAACATAACAGATCCACAGTAGATGTAATTTCCATGGCCCTGCATTCATCCCTGGAGCATCTGGATAATAAAGACACCTACATCAGGCTCCTACTCAGTGACTACAGCTCCGTCTTCAATATCATGTCCCTTCCAGACCAATCTCAAAACACTGCTACCTCGGGCTCGGCTCCACCCTCTGTAACTGGATCCTCAGCTTCCTGACCCACTGACTGCAATCAGTGAAGATATACAACAGCACCTCCTCCACGAGAATTGTCAACACAGGCACCCTGCGAGGATGTACTGAATTCCCTGTAGACCCAC
Source organism: Chiloscyllium punctatum (assembly GCF_047496795.1). NCBI lineage: Eukaryota > Metazoa > Chordata > Chondrichthyes > Orectolobiformes > Hemiscylliidae > Chiloscyllium > Chiloscyllium punctatum. Next base: position 101,346,117 of record NC_092753.1, on the reverse strand, counting down.
GATTGTGTAGCCAAATTCCAAACGAACACCACCTACAAGTTTGCTGATGACATCACCACAGTAGGTTGGATGTCAAACAATGATGAGTCAGAATACAGGAAGGAGACAGAGTGCTTGGTGATGTGGTGCAAACATAACAATCTCTCTCAGTATCAGCAAAATTAAAAAGGTAATCATTGACTTCAGGAAGGAAGGAGGAGGACATACTCCTATCTACCTCAATGGAGCTGAGGTGGAGAGGGTCAACAGTGTCAAGCTTTTAGGAGTGACGATCACCACCAATACCTCCGGGACTTCCCAGGTAGATGCAACAGTGAAGAAGGCACAACCACACCTCTTCCTCAGGAGCCTTAGGAAATTCGGCATGTCCATAACGACCTTCCCCAACCTTTACTGATGCACCATAGAGAGCATTCTATCTGGGAGCATAACAGCCTGATACAGCAACTGTTCTGCCCAGGACCATAAGGAACTACAGAAGGTGGTGTGCACAGCCCAGACTGTCAGGACAGCCAACCTCCCATCCATGGGCTCCATTGTTGGGAATGGCAGACGACATCATCAGAGACCCCTCCCACCCCGGTTATAATCTCCTCCAAACTCTTCCATCCTCTTCCATCAGGCAGAAGATACAAAAGCTTAAACGCACGCACCAACAGGCTCAAGAACAGCTTCTTCCTTGCTATTATAGACTGCTGAATGGACCTCTCGAATTTCAAATCTAATGTTAATCTTTTTGGTGCACCTCCTGTGCAAGATAACCTTGTATTTCTCACTCTATCTAAGCACCCTATGGCCTGTATATCCTTGTTTGTTATGATCTGCCTTTACTGTTCACAAAACAAAACTTTCCACTGTACTCAGGTACATGTGAATACAGTAAATCAAATCAAAACAATCAGTCCTTGCCTCTCCGAATATATGTAAATCCTGTCCCTCAAAATCCCCTCCAATAACTTACTCACCACTGACATCAGGCACACCACTCTACAGTTCCCAGGCTTCTCCTCACAGCCTTTCTGAAACAGAGTCACAACAATAGCCACCCTCCAATCTTCTGGCACTGTACCCATAGCTGTCGATAATTAAAATATCGCTACTAGGGGATCCACAATCTCTTCCCTACCTTTGCACAACATCCTGAGATACATCTGACCAGTTACCAGGGAGTTATCTACCTTTATATTTTTTAAGACCTCCAGCACCTCCCCTTATGTAATGTGAACTGTTTTCAGGATATCAATGTTTATTTCCCCAAGTTCCCGAAAAATGACTGGAGGCACTGGATATGGCGAAGTCAATGGGCCCTGTCCACATTCTGGAATCTCAAACACAATGTGCTTTGTTCAAGAGGCTATCCTCCATCTGACACATCCAGATTCAATCACCAATTTAAACTATACATAAAAAATAACATAAAACTACAAAACAGCCTACATAATAACACATATCTTCAAGAAATAAATCTGTGCTCACAGGATTTGAAACATGCAGAGTTAATGGACACCATCTGAATACTTTGACTGTATCTGATTTAGCAATATCCTTCTAGTGGTCAGTTATTCCTGATATAAGATGGAGAGGTTGTGGCCTAGTGGGATAATCACTGGACTGTTAATCCAGAGACCCAGGTAATGTTCTGGGGACTTGGGTTCAAATTCTGCCATGGCAGATGGGAAAGTTGAATTCAATAAAAATCAGGAGTTAAAAGTCTAATGATGACCATGAATTCATTGCTGATTGTCAGAGAAACCCATTGGTCAGCACTGCTGCCTCACAGCGCCAGAGACCCGGGTTCAATTCCCGCCTCGGGTAACTCTCTGTGTGGAGTTTGCACATTCTCCCCGTGTCTGTGTGGGTTTCCTTCGGGTGCTCCAGTTTCCTCTCACAGTCCAAAAATGTGCAGGTCAGGTGAATTGGCCATGCTAAATTGCACGTAGTGTTAGGTGAAGGGGTAAATGTAGGAGAATGGGTCTGGGTGGGTTACGCTTCGGAGGGTCAGTGTGGACTTGTTGGGCCGAAGGGCCTGTTTCCACACTGTAAGTAATCTAATCTAATCTAATCTAAGTAAATTAGTGATGTCCTTCAGGGAAGGAAACTGCTATCCTTACCTGAGCTGCCTATGTCTGAGATGGTCAGTTAAAGGTGGCCCAGTTAGTGACACCCACAGCCCATGAATGAGTATTAAAAAATGGACATGAGGGAGTGTTGATTTCCAGGTGGAATTGAACTGGGCCTGAACATTAAGGCCAGACTGTTCAGGAGAGACCTTAGGAAAGTGTGGGAGAGGTTTGGAACACTCTTCCACAAATAGCAGTGAGAGCTAGATCAGTTGTTATTTTTAAATATGAGAACGATAAGTATTTGCAAAACAAAGGTATTAAGGGATATTGGCCAAATGCAGGAGTTAGGCCACAGATCATAGAACATACAATAGAACAGCACAGTCCAAGTCCTTCAGCCCTCGATGTTGTGTGGTCTTCTATCTTACTCTAAGATCTGACTAACCTACATACCCTTCATTGTACTATCACCCACGTGCCTAATCAAGAGTCGCTTAAATCCCCCGAACATATCTGACTCTATCACCACTGCTGGCACTACATTCCATGCACCCTCCACTCTCTCAGTAAAGAACCAACCTCTGACAACTTCCCTAAACCTTCCTCCAATCACCTTAAAATTATATCCCCTTGTGATAGACATTTCCGCCCTGGGAAAAAGGTCACTGGCTATCTACTCTATCTATGCCTCTCATCATCTTGTACACCTCTACCAAGTCACCTCTCATCCTTCTTCTCTCCAATGAGAAAAGCCCCAGCTCCCTCAATCTTTCTTCATAAGCCATGCCCTCCAGTCCAGGCAGCATCCTGGGAAATTTCCTCTGCACCCTCTCTAAAGCTTCCACATCTTTCCGACAATGAGACGACCAGAACAGAACACAATATTCCAAATGAAGTCTAACCAGAGCTGTATAGAGCTACAGAATAATCTTGCGGCTCTTAAACTCAATCCCCCGCTAATGAAAGCCAACACACTGTACGCCTTCCTAACAACCCTATCAACCTGGATGGCAACTTTAAAGGATCTATGGACATGGACCCCAAGATCCCTCTGTTCCTCCACGTGCCAACAATCCTGCCTTTAACCCTGGAATCTGCATTCAAATTTGAACTTACAAAGTGAATGACATCACACTTTTCCAGGCTGAACTCCATTTGCCACTTATCAGCCCAGCTCTGCATCCTGTCAATGTCCCATTGCAACAGCCCTCCACACTACCTACAACTTCACCAACCTTCATGTCATTAGCAAACTTACTAACCCACCCTTCCACTTCCTCATCCTAGTCATTTATAAAAATTCAAAACAGCAGAGGTCCCAGAACAGATCGCTGTGGAACACCACTGGTCACCAAGCTCCAGGCTGAATACTTTCCGTGTACTACCACCCTCTGTCTTCTGTGGGCCAGCCAATTCTGTATCCAGACAACCAAATCTCCCTGTGTACCATGCCTCCTTACTTTCTACCATGAGCATACCATGGGGAACCTTATCAACCACCTTGCTAAATCCATGTGCACCACATTCACTACTCTACCTTCATCAATGTGCTTTGTCACGCCCTCGAAGAATTCAGTAAGGTTTGTGAGGCATGACCTACCCCTTACAAAGCCATGCTGACTATCTCTAATCAAGCTATGGTTTTCCAAGTAATCATAAATCCTGTCTCTCAGGATCCTCTCCAATACTTTGCCCACAACTGGCGTAAGACTGACTGTCTGTAATTCCTAGGAATATCCCTATTGCCTTTCTTGAAAAAGTGAATAATATTTGCCACCCTGCAATCATCTGACACTACTCCAGTGGACAGTGAGGATGCAAAGATCATTGCCAAATGCGCAGTAATCTCTTCCCTCACTACCTGTAGTCATCGAGGGTATATCCCGTTCCACCCAGAGGATTTATCTGTCCTTATGTTTTTCAAAATTTTCAGCACATCCTCCTTCCTAACATCAACTTATTTGAGTGTATCAGTCTGTTTCACACTGTCCTCGCAAACGTCATGCTCCCTCTCAGTAGTGAATACTGAAGTAAAGGACATCCCCTACCTCCTCTGACTCTAGGCACAAGTTCCCTCCTCTCTCTCTGATCGGCCCTACCCTCACTCTAGCCAATCTCTTGTTCCTCACCTAAGTGTAGAACACCTCAGGGTTTTCCTTAATCCTACCTACTAAAGCTTTTTCATGCCCCCTACTAGCTCTCCTAAGCCCATTCTTCGGTTCCTTGCTGCCTGCTTTGTAACCTTCTAAAGTCCTGTCTGGTCCCTGCCTCCTCAACCATAAGTAGACTTCCTTCTTCCTCCGGACTGAACATGTTCCATGACCATAATTGTAGTACAGGCTTGAGGGGCTGAGTGGCCTTTGTTCCCTCAGTCCTGCTTCATCATGGCTGAGTTTAATTTTCTTCCTTTGGAACACATTGCTTTGTCCATTTATTCAAAAGCTAAATCTTGTCCAGAAATCCTAACTAAGACATGGAAAGGAAGGGGAACTTCCAGACTTCAGAGGCCTTTGTTATGACATCCAGCTCCAAGAAAAGAGAGGCACTCACAGACACGTGATGTGGAGGGTCAGTGAACCTCATCGTGATCCTGGGATAGGAAAGAGGGGGAAATTCAGGGATCAAGGAATATCGGTGAAGGTGGGATTACGGGATATGGACAGGTGGAATGTGGGAAGGGGGGAGTGAGGGATACAGGGCGGGAGGTGGAAGGGGAGACTGAGGGATATGGGGAGAGGGGGGGAATGAGGGATACCACAGGAGGGTGGGGAGGGGGGAATGAGGGATATGGGGAGAGAGGGGGAATGAGGGATACCACAGGAGGGTGGGGAGGGGGGAGTGAGAGATGGATGGGGAGGGAGCTTTTGAGTGTTCAAACTCCTGCCCATTGACGTCATCATGTTTTTGAACACTGACTGAATACCTCTTGTCCTCTGGTTTTTGGATTGTCAGCCTCTCTCTAATGCCGTGCTGCCTGTGCTCCCAGACAGAGGTCTGTCCAATCCAAGTTGCTGCAGTAAAGCAAGACCATTCCCTACCCTCTGGGCAATGCCACACGTGCCGTCACTCTGCCCTCAGGGTGAGCTTTATGTTGACAGGACAGGGAGGAGGGAAACAAAATACCAGCATAACATCAACATCAATACCTTTCTTATCGTCAAAATAGAGGGTTTGCTGGGCTGGATTCGACCACTGGAGGGAGGTGTTGTCATTTTGGTCCACCTTGCAGGTCAGTGTTGCAGTCCCTCCTTGGATTGCTGTCACATTCTGGGTCAGGGGAGACTGTGCCTGGCTGCCTGTGAGGGAAACAGAAAGAGAGAGAGAGAGAGTGAGTTATGGAGTGACAATTTGCTGCAGGCTTGTGCTTCACTCACATGGCATTGTAACTCTGCCAGCGCCATCAATCAAACCACCACAGAGCTTTCGCTGAAAACATTCTGTTTGTGGTGACAGGACATTTCAGGCAGTGTGTCCAGAGGCTCAGAGCAGCAGGTTTTGTGGTTGATACTGAGTAAGAGCCCACAGTGTTATTCTCGTGATGGCGGGTGGTGGAGGGACAAAGGACCAGGGTCCAGGGCTTCCCAGAGCGGTACCATAGGAAGCAGCAGAGACCGCTGAGCAGATGTGATACAAACACTGGAACAGTTATTGGTAGATACCAGTGCAGCACTCCGGGCTGAAAGGCATCTGGTCAACAACGTAGGGGAGAAGGAGACCATGTAAAGTATATTTTTAGTTTAACAATAACCGAGTAACAAAATCAAAAAGTGTGTTGCTGGAAAAGCACAGCCAGTCAGGCAGCATCCGAGGAGCAGGAGAGTTGACGTTTTGAGCATAAGCCCTTCATCAGGAATGTGCTTCATCAGCTTATGCTTGAGATGTCGATTCTCCTGCCCCTCGGATGCTGCCCTGACTTGCTGTGCTTTTCCAGCACCACACTCGCGACTCTGATCTCCAGCATTTGCACTCCTCACTTTTACCTAATAACCTAGTAACAGCTGGCTATGGTTATTGCTCACCGACTAAACTTCCTTCGGATGTACTGATTCAGTTGAACACATTGCCAATTGCCAATTTGATTTATTTAAAAGAATATACATTTAATAATCCTTTTGACTGTGGTAAAGCACTCCAAGAACTTTAATCCTGAACCACAGAACAAAGAACATAGAACAGTACAGCTCAGGAATAGGCCCTTCGGCCCTCCAAGTCTGTGCTGACGCATTTTGCCCTTCCAAACTCAAACTACTTTCACTTACAGGATTTGCATCCCTCTATTCCCTTCCTATTCATGTATTCATCCAGGTGTTTCATGAATTGTACTGTTATATCTGCTTCCATCACCTCCTCTGGAATTCCAGGTGCTCACCACTCTGTGTGATAAACCTGCCTTGCGCGTCTCTTTTAATCATTCACTCCACCATCTTAAACCTGTGTCTCCTGGTAAGTGACCCCTCCACCATGAAAAAAAAAGCCTCCACTCTATCCCTGCCATTCACAATCTTATAAACTTCTATCAACCTCCTGTGTTCCAGTGAAAACAAACCTAGTCTATCCAACCTTTCTTCAGAGCTAAAATCCCCCAGACCAGGCAACATCCTGGTAAATTGTTTCTGTATCATCTCCAAAGCATCCCCATCCTTGTTAGTGTGGTAACCAGAATTGTACGCTGCAGCATAACATGCCTATCCTTATACTCAACGTTCCTTCCAATGAAATAGGTCATTTTTACTACCATATCTACCTACACTGCCATATAATGGGAGATGTTAGGCCAAGTAAGGTGTCTCTTCAAACCATGTCACACAAACTCACAGGGAATGCCACCTTCGTATGTGTTAATGCCAGTGTACACAGTGACCACCACCACCCACCATTCCATCCTGGGCCAACACGCCTCCTCCTTTTCTGATTCGGACCCTGATAGCCTTCCAGGTTCAACATGGAATTCAACACCTTCACAGTGTGAACACTATCCTCTACTTGGTTCCCCTTAACCCAGCCCACCCCCTCCACATTCTCATGTTGTGTCGTGTTTCCACGTTTCTGCTGGAGAACTCACATTGGAGGAGAAAGAAGACATTCTGCAGGGTGATTTACCAATCCCTAACGGTAACCACAATATAGCACAAAGTCTCCAGTGCTGGGTGCTTGTGACAAAGGGACAGCGATACTCAGGGGTGACTTTAATCTACATATCAACTGGGAAAATCAGAGTAGGGGTAGGAGCCTGAGTAAGGAGTTCAGAGAATACCATTGAGATAGTTTCTTATAACAGCATGTTGAATAATATATTTCAGAAAAATCAGGTTAAATATACTCCCACTCTAAAGAATAGGGAGGACCCAGTGCCTATGGGGAACTAAAAAAGTTGGAGAAGAAGCTTCAACCACACAAAGATGAGTTCAGTCAGATGACTGTTCAGAATATAAAGAATGACAAAGAATGATGCAAAGATTAATCAAAAGGAAGAAATTAAAGTTTGACAGGAAGCTAGCTGGAAATGTGAAAATGGATAACAAGAGTTTGTACAGATATTTAAAAACTAAAAAGGAAGTAAAGTGAGTGTTTCTCCCTTAAGGAGTGAGAATGGGAATTAATAACAACATAACAAGGAAGTGGCAAATGAAATGGGCAAAGATTTTGCTTCTGTCCTAATTACTGAGTCCAGAAAACCAGCAGGAAAATCAGCAGGTGGGGTGGAGAGAGAGGAACCAAACTGTGCAAATGGATGGTGCTGTGGGCTGACCAATCCCCAGGAACAATAACTAAAAGCACTGCAGGTGCTAGAAACCTGAAATAAATGCAGAAATTGCTGGAGAAACTCAGCAAAACTGGCAGCATCTGTGGAGAGAAAGCAGAGTTAATATTTAAATCCAGTGACTCCAGTCATGTCCAGTAACTCTAGGGTTCTGAGGAAGGGTCACTGGATCTGAAAAGTTAACTCTGATTTCTCTCCACAAATGCTGCCAGACTTGCTGAGATTTTATAGCAATTTATATTTCTATTTAAATACAGACATTTCAACGTCAGATTCTGCTTTAACTAACCACAAGAAGCTCAGTAGGTGGGCAGCACAGCTCTACGTTATAACCAGTAACCATATACTTCTCTAAAAACCATGCAAACATAACCTTTAGATGGAAAGAACATGATATTAGTTCACAAAATGTTTATTCATGATGTTCAATGTCCTCTGTGCTTGGAAGCTTCAGTCATCAACTGAGCACTTTGATATATTTACTGTGAGATTCTTAAGTGTGCATTCATTATAAAACTCTCTTCATGTTCCCATCAAACATGTCTAGGATTGGTACAGACCATAAACTACAGGAGAAGGATTAGGCCACTCAGTCCGTCGAGTCTGCTTTGCATTCAAACGTGGCTGATAAGTTTCTCAATCCCATTCTCCTGCATTCTCCCCATAACTCTTGATTCCGTTACTAATCAAGAACGTACCTATCTCTGTCCTAAATCCACTCAATGCCTTGGCCTCCACAGCCCTCTGCAGCAATGAGTTCCACAGATTCACCACCCTCTGGCTGAAGAAATTCCTCCCATCTCAGTTACAAAGGGTTGTCCCTTCACTCTGAGGCTGTGCCCTCAGGTCCTAGTCTCTCCTACTAGTGGAAACATCTTCTCCATGTCCACTCTATCCAGACTTCTCAGTATTCTGTAAGTTTCAATCAGATTCCCCCTCATCCTTCCAAACACCATCGAGTACAGACCCAGAGTCTTCAAGAACAACATCTTCGTCCTTGGGATCATTCTTGTAAACCTCCTCTGGACTCCCCACAAGGCCAGCACATCCTTCCTAGATACAGGGCCCTAAACTAATCATAATATTCCAAATGCGGTCTTACTAGAGCCTTACACAGCCTCAGTACATCCCTGCTCTTGTATTCTATTGTATTCTGCTATTTCCCATTTAGAAAATAGTCCATGCATCTACACTATCTATGAAAGTGCATAACCTCCCCTTTTCCCACATTGTATTCCATCTGCCACTCCTTTGCCCGCTCTCCCAGCCTGTCCCAGTCCTTCTGCAGTCTCCCACTTCCTCAACACTGTCTGTCCCTCCACCTGTCTTTGTGTCATCCACAAAATTAGCAACAATGCCCTCAGCTCCTTGGTCCTGATCATTAATATGGAACGTGAACGGCTGTGGTCCTAACACCGACCCCCTGTGGAACTCCACTAGCCACTGGCTCCATCTGTAAAAGACCCCTTTATCCCCACTCTCTGCCTTCTGCCAGTCGGCCAATCCTCTATCCAGGCCAGTACCTTGCCCCTAAGACCATGGGCTCTTGTCTTATTTAGCAGGCTCCTGTGCAGCACCTTGTCAAAGACCTTCTGGAAATCCAAACAGATCACGTTGATTGGATCCCCTTTGTCTAACCTGCTCATCACCTCCTCAAAGAATTCCATCAGATTTGTCAGGTGTGACCTCCCCTTGATGAAGCTGTACTGACTCAGCCCCATTTTACTGTGTAGTTCATCTACCCCACAATCTCATCTTAAATAACGGTCTCCAAAATCTTACCAATGACCGAGGTCAGGCTAAACAGCCTATCTTCTGTCTCCTGTCTTCTGTCTCCTCCCCTTCTTAAACATGGCTATTACATTAGCCATTTTCCAGTCCTCTGGGACCTTCCCTGACTCCAGTGATTCTAGATCATCATCAATATGTCTAGACTTTTCAGATGAAAGTAAAGCTCCCTCTACACTGTCCCCATCAAACACTCCCAGGACAGGGACAGCACAGGGTTAGATACAGAGTAAAGCTCCCTCTACACTGTCCCCCCCATCAAACACTCCCAGGACAGGGACAGCACAGGGTTAGATACAGAGTAAAGCTCCCTCTACACTGTCCCCCCCATCAAACACTCCGAGGACAGGGACAGTACGGGGTTAGATACAGAGTAAAGCTCTCTCTACACTGTCCCCCCCATCAAACACTCCCAGGACAGGGACAGCACAGGGTTAGATACAGAGTAAAGCTCCCTCTACACTGTCCCCCCCATCAAACACTCCGAGGACAGGGACAGTACGGGGTTAGATACAGAGTAAAGCTCCCTCTACACTGTCCCCCCCATCAAACACTCCCAGGACAGGGACAGCACAGGGTTAGATACAGAGTAAAGCTCCCTCTACACTGTCCCCCATCAAACACTCCCAGGACAGGGACAGCACAGGGTTAGATACAGAGTAAAGCTCCCTCTACACGGTCCCCATGAAACACTCCCTGGGCAGGGACAGCACAGGGTTAGATACAGAGTAAAGCTCCCTCTACACTGTCCCCCATCAAACACTCCCTGGGCAGGGACAGGGACAGTGCGGGGTTAGATACTGAGCTCACGAAGCCCGGCAATGATAGGAACTATATGCGGATGGGCGCTTGCTAACTGCTGGTGAGATTCTCTCTGCTCAGTTGTAACAAATTGAAATTCTCCCTGGAGAAATTGAAACCAAATGATGAAAAAGCTAAATTATCATATTTAGAAAAGGGTGATGCAGTTTTGTAATCTTCATTATGTTTTATACAGGTAAGATGCTGCAAAGACAATAATTGTCATCAATGGCAGGTGAGAAGATAAGTGATGAAGATGGAATTGGACAGGATATTTAGTGTTTATTGTCCTCGGTGATAACATCTGAATTCTTGAATTGCTTCAAAAAACAAATGACAAATCTGTTAACTTTCAGTCCAATTAGTAACCACATAGCATAAAGGGTGCAGAACCAGAATTAATGCGTCATTATCATTCACCACTTCACTCCACTTAAAGTTCATCCTTCACACAACCACACAGAAACATTACAAAACACTTCAAATGGATCCACGTTACATTGAAAGTGTTTGTCAGGGAAGTTAGAGACTGAGATCATTAATCTCCAACTCACATCAGCTGCCTTCTATTCTTGGCCAGTGATTATGACTTGTTTTGAATTGTGGTCACCAAGCTGGGATATAGGCTTGGTGCAGTGACCTTGGTGTCAGTCTGAGCATGGGAGTGAATATCAGTAACATCCTAGCGTTGGTGTTAGTATCTGTCTCAGCATTACGGTACTGTGTTAGCATTTATTCCACATGAGACGTGGGCACCCTGGCTCAATCACCATTGATGGCCTATCCTAGCTGCCCTAGAGGAGGTGGCAATGATCACTGCGATCCAAATTGGTCTAACTATAAGCAGCCTTTCCACAGCAGTGAGCCATGTAGATGGAGTCCATGGATGGAAGGTTAGCTCCAGTGATGGCCTGGACCTCTGTAGTTTGCTGTGGTCCTAGGCACAGCTGTTGCCATACTAGGCCTTTTTGCACCTGGGTGTGTGCTTTCAATGGTGCATCTGGAAATATTGGTGAGGGTCCTTGTGGACATGCTGAATTTCCTAAGGCTCCAGAGGAAGATAAGACAATGTTGTTGTGCCTTCTTGACCGTCGCATCTAGGTGGGAAGTCCAGGACAAGCGGTCGGTTATTATCACTCCTCGGAACTTGACGTGCTCGGCCCTCAGTTCCGTTAATGTCGATAGGGGCATGTCCTCCTCCTTTCTTCATGAAGTCAATGATCAGTTCTTTAGATTTGCCAACATTGAGAGAGAGAGATTGTTCTCATTGCACCACCAAAGGCCTGACATATACACATAAAACACGAGCTATTTTTGTTCTTGTGTCATTGACTTGTGTTGTTTCATGAGAAGGCCATTTACAGCTGCATGTGGGTACATTTAGTGGCTGACCGTCATGGCAACCAAACTGCAAAAATAAATGATCTGTCAAGCCAGATTTTACTCTGAGATCTAATTGTCCATATTACAATCAGCCAGATCAATTGTACCACTGCCCTTCTGTGACTGCCTTTGTTGTGATAGACATGACAACCTGTTCGAACCCAGACAGCTGTGATAAAAATCTGTGTGTGCTGACTGTGAGAATCCGACAAAAAAATCAGCCTGGATGTGTCACGCAAGCATGAGTCCACCTTCCTCAGTTACACCTAAATATGGCAGGAAAACAGGCAGCCTCATGTGGTGAGGCCTTGGAAAAGCTGCTGTGGGAATGGACAATATCCCACCAGGGCACACAATCCTGAGTTTACACCTGAGCTAAAAGAAATGGAGACAGGAAAGTGATCAGCTCTTAGTGCCATAGAAGCACGAAGTCTGCAGCAACTTCCTGCTCCCTCAGTGTCTGAGCTCTCGTCCAGTGAAATCAACATTAACTTAACATCTTTTCCAAAGTAATTCCCTTGATATCTTCATAAAGTGCAAATACAATGAGTTCTAGTAGGGCAAAGCTAACACGTTTACTGCCCAGAGTAAGAGATCGTGACACTGTCTCTGAATATGTGTTTACATCAAGCAGTGCAGATAGATATGGTAAACTAGTGCCAACCAGGAATGTACCCATTTCTGGCCCTGTACCCGTTTCTAATTCAAAACCTGACTTGATGTGTTCAGAACCATAAACTGTGGAGAAGTATCATTCAGGAATGGCTAAAGTAGCAATGACACCAATCTGTGGATTCAGACTGTCCACACACACTGCGGTGATTAATGAGAGATAATGATACAAGAACACATTTGACGGTTCACAGAATAAATCATTCTTTTTTGTCTCGAATTCAGATAAAATGACTCCTAATGAGATAATGCCATTACTGTGAGCAAACGGCTAATGGTTCAGAACAAATTCAAATCCATTCAAAGAATGAACATTTTAGCTTGTGGAATCCAAAACTTATTTTAAACCTAAGAACTGTGGATGCTGGAAATCAGAAACAAAACCGGAAATCACTGGGAAAACTCAACAGGTCTGGCAGCACCTGTGGAGAGAGAGGCAGAGTTAATGTTTTGGGTTCAGTGACCCTTCTTCATTTTCAGCTTTCCCAGTGGATGGTTCGCTTGATCATTGTTGCTCACATACTCAAGGTGCTAGCTTTAAGAAAAAGTATGCTTTCTGCATTGTTATGACAGACAGTCTGTTACCCTGTAAGTGTTTGTGGGTAGTATCCCTACTCTGGGCCAAAAGACATGGGTTCAAGTCCCACCAGCTGTATAATACCATCTCTGAACAGGTTGTTGAGAAAACAAGGAGCTGTTTGTGGGGACATGCTGAGTGTAGGTTGCTTGGTATCTCTGTAACATGTTCGCAGTGACTATACTTCTTACTCCTTTCCTTTGTCGTTAAAGGCTTGGTAGAAATTCAAGGAAGGCCTGAGTTTTTTCTCCATATTGTAACTTCAGTTTTGAGAAATAGATCTGTGGAGAATTGTTTTGGAATTTACTTTAGGAGGTAGTTGCCTTTGGCAGCAATTGGAGATAAAAGTTCAGGATGGACAAGGAGGTCTTTGGACACGTTGATAACTTTAGACTTACCTCGGATTGGTAGAAATATTCACTGGTGCACAACTGCTATCCCTCAATGCCTGCTTCTCCCCCACATGGGGACTGTCTCTCAAGACTGAGTGGGCATTAGAGAAAAGCATTGCACATTAAGTAAGTGTAACCACATCATCACTTCATAGTGACAGAAGCAAACAACAAGATGTTGGTTCTCGTTCCTTTCTGTTATTCAGTGTAGAGATAACGTGGAGAAGCAATTCGAACAGTGAAGTGAAGGCTACAAGAAGCAGTTGGACGAATGGATTGTAAACTATAATTGACCATGTGTAATAATACATATCTCTCTCTGCTCTTTCAACATGTGCATTAAACTTACAAAATAAATTTATAAAATCAGTTTCCAGTGAAATAGCAGAGAGAGGGGTTTACGCCACGTGAAAATTCAAATCGCAATATCGCTCACAGTCATTTCAAGTTTTCTAACTGTGCGTTCTGGCGTTTACAATGAAGTTGGAGGACTGTGTGGAGTTCTGTTGCCCACATTTGAGGAGGGATGTGAATGGATGTAGAGACCCCAGAGAAGACAATCCCAGTAGAATGTGGATCTAGTCTGGGAATGATTGTAGGAATGTATCGGTGCAGTCTAATGGGGAGGTATTGTGGCTTTTACTGTTTTATGGTAGATGTAAGATGAACCTAGAGTATTACTTTAATGACAGTCAGACCATGGAACAAGAGAAGAATCACTTAAATTACTGAAAATTAATGTTAAAATTCATGCAATAAAAATACTTTACTCAAAGCAATTAATATAATAATCTACCAGGTGGGTCAACGGTTCAAAAACATTGAGTGAATTAAAATAAAGTTTCAGTTCGTAATCCACAATATTAACAAGATGAACTTTATTATGTGATTTAAAGATAAAAAGATTTCCATTTATGTGACACCTTTTACAAGCTCGGATGGCTTCTAATGTTGGAAAGGACAAAGGTGGTGACTGAGCACACCAGCTCCAAGATATACTCATGGCCTTAAAGCATTTCACAGCCAGTTAAACTCATGTTCGCAGAGCACTGCCTGTCGTATTAAAGTAAACATGGTAGCCAATTTGTGCACAGTAAGATCCCACAGGCAGACGCAAAACAATGTTCAGGGAATCTGTTTCTCAGGTACACTGAGGAGAAATATTGTCTCCTTCAAAAGATGAACCTTCGACAGAGTTGCACTCCCCTGGTACTGCAGTGAAAACAGCAGTCAGAATGATTCAGAGATGGGAGGGATATCACATGAGTAATGGCTGATACAAAGTAGAAAGAAGTTTGAGAACGAGGAAACCAAGTTTAGAGATAGAGTCATAGAGATGTACAGCATGGAAACAGACCCCTTCGGTCCAACCCGTCCATGCCGACCAGATATCCCAACCCAATCTAGTCCCACCTGCCAGCACCCGGCCCATATCCCTCCAAACCCTTCCTATTCATATACCCATCCAAATGCCTCTTAAATGTTGCAATTGTAACAGCCTCCATCACTTCCTCTGGCAGCTCATTCCATACACATACCACCCTCTGGGTGAAAAAGTTGCCCCTTAGGTCTCTTTTATATTTTTCCCCTCTCACCCTAAACCTATGCCCTCTAGTTCTGGACTCCCTGATCCCAGGGAAAAGACTTTGCCGATATACCCTATCCATGCCCCTCATAATTTTGTAAACCTCTATAAGGTCACCCCTCAGCCTCCAATGCTCCCGGGAAATCAGCCCCAGCCTGTTCAGCCTCTCCCTGTAGCTCAAATCCTCCAACCCTGACAACATCCTTGTAAATCTCTTCTGAATCCTTTCAAGTTTCACAACATCTCTCCGATAGGAAGGAGACCAGAATTGCACGCAATATTCCAACAGTGGCCTAACCAATGTCCTGTACAGCCGCAACATGACCTCCCAACTCCTGTACTCAATACTCTGACCAATAAAGGAAAGCATACCAAACACTTTCTTCACTATCCTATCTACCTGCGACTCCACTTTCAAGGAGCTATGAACCTGAACTCCAAGGTCTCTTTGTTCAGCAACACTCCCTAGGACCTTACCATTAAATGTATAAGTCCTGCTAAGATTTGCATTCCCAAAATGCAGCACCTCACATTTATCTGCATTAAACTCCATCTGCCACTTCTCAGCCCATTGGCCCATCTGGTCCAGATCCTGTTGTAGTCTGAGGTAACCTTCTTCGCTGTGCACGACACCTCCAATTTTGGTGTCATCTGCAAACTTACTAACTGTACCTCTTATGTTCGCATCCAAATCATTTATGTAGATGACAAAAAGTAGAGGACCCAGCACCGATCCTTGTGGCACTCCACTGGTCACAGGCCTCCAGTCTGAAAAACAACCCTCCACCACCACCCTCTGTCTTCTACCTTTGAGCCAATCCTGTATCCAAATGGCTAGTTCAGGAGGCAGCTGAGGAGGAATTAGCATAGTCAGGAGCATGCTGCTTGAAACTCCAATGGGAAGACAGTAGCTTCTTCTTTATGTGGAATAAACTGACCAGAACATTATCTGTGCCAGTGCTAAATGTATTCAATTCCACTGATCGTCTAGAACTCTCGGATGTCGAGAATTTCTCATAGAACTTTGAATGAAGTGGTCTCTCCTCATCTTAATGCAAAATGATCTTGTCTCTTTTCTTTAGATATGAGTTCTCTAATAATGGCTTCAATTTTATCCCACCAAACGATATCAGGCAAACTAGCCTGTAGTTCCTTGATTTCTCCCTCCTTTCTTTCCAGTTGTCAACATCCAGTCTGATGGGATTGTTCCCATATCTAAGGAATTTTGGAAAATCCTTACCATTTTCTGCAGTTGCCTATTTAGTGTAGGCCGTCAGGTCTTGGGCATTTGTCAATTTTCAGTCCCCAAGTTTCCCAAGTATTTTTTACCTGCTGAAACTAATTATCTTGATTCCTTCACTTTTAGCCCTCAAAGCCACCTTATTTCTCGAATGCAATTTGCGTTTTTCACTGCGAAGGCAGAAATAAAATACTTGATCTGTTTATCTGCAAATGTTTTGACTTTAAGAGACCAAAGTTTACTTCAACTGCTCTCTGTCTTTTCAAGTATTTATAAAACCTTCTCCATTCTGTTTGGATTTTTCTGGCTGATTTACCAACATCCTCTCCTTTTTCTCAACTTCCTGGTGACACTTTGGTGATTTCTAAAACCCTTCCAAGTCCTCAGATTGGTTTCTGTTGTATAGTCATAGAAATCGATGGAAAAAGATCCTTCGGCCCATCATGTCTGTACCAGCCAGAAACAGGTACCTATTCTAATCCCATTGGCCAGCACTTGGCCCATAGCCTCGTGTACAATGCAAGTGCACATTGAAATGCTTCTTCAATGCTATGAGGGTTCCTGCCATTTACCAACAGGGGGTTCCAGATTCCCAACACCTTCTGGGAAAAAAAGGCTCTTCTTTTAACCTAATACCATCCTTAAAATCTTGTCTGAGCCACAAAGGGGTCTTTCTTGCTGAGATTTTGATTTGCAGTGGAATGTACTTTTGCAGCACTTTGTTGGACAATTTTTTTCAAAAACGTTTTCCCAAGTACTATCATATCTCTCAGTGTATTTACTGAATCAAATTTTATCAGCTCTCCCTCCACACCAATTGTTTAAGATCTCTTGCCTCCAAATATAAAGTGGAATTCAATGAAGTCAGTGGATACAATAAACCCAGTCACTGACTGTTGAATGACTGAAATCACAGGAGGTTTATGTTGGGATGGTGTGAATCTTCTGCTGCTCAGGAGGCAGATCCATGGGGGAGACAAATGCTGGTCATTGTGAATTTCAATGACAGGAGAGCCCTGGATAGGAGGAAAGCAAGTTGGAGCACATAAATTCATTCAAATAAAAGCCCAGCACTGGGAAATAAGGAGAGCAAGCATATTCTTTATAGATTGTCCATCAGGCTGACAGGTTCTACAGCCTTGTTGAATTCTCCATGGTGAAGTGAGACCACAGTCTAGCAGTAGCAAAATTCCGAATACACGGAAAGGTGGAACAGGCTGGGGATCATTCCTCTCAAAAACAGGATGCTGAACAGTGAATAAAAAGAGCTCTGTAAAATTATGAAGGGTTTCAGGAGTGTGTTATGATCCCAGCAAAGCTTGATAATGTTAAAAATGATAGGAATCCCCACACACCCCTTTGGGTATAACCTGTACTGAGCTAAAACAAGTAAAATCAACCTCATTTAAATCTGAATGACCAGATGGAGAGTATTTCAAACAGAAATAAGATTTCCTCCAAGTAGCCAAGCTAATATCTGCCCCACCTGGTTGCAAGCAGCTGCACAGAGGAGGGCCATGGGCAATCTCTCAGTCTGTCCAATTCATGGGCAATCTCTCAGTCTGTCCAACTGCCATTGATTTGATTTAGTTTGATTTATTGCAGACACATGTACCTCTCAGGTTGTAATCTCAGAGGTCAGTGCTGAGGGAGTGCCACACTGTCAGAGGGTCAGTACTGAGGGAGTGCTGCACTGTCAGAGGGTCAGTACTGAGGGAGTGCCGCACTGTCAGAGGGTCAGTACTGAGGGAGTGCTGCACTGTCAGAGGGTCAGTACTGAGGGAGTGCTGCACTGTCAGAGGGTCAGTACTGAGGGAGTGCCACACTGTCAGAGGGTCAGCGCTGAGGGAGTGCTGCACTGTCAGAGGGTCAGCACTGAGGGAGTGCCACACTGTCAGAGGGTTAGTACTGAGGGAGTGCTGCACTGTCAGAGGGTCAGCGCTGAGGGAGTGCTGCACTGTCAGAGGGTCAGCACTGAGGGAGTGCCACACTGTCAGAGGGTCAGTACTGAGGGAATGCCGCACTGTCAGAGCGTCAGTGCTGAGGGAGTGCCGCACTGTCAGAGGGTCAGTGCTGAAGGAGTGCCGCACTGTCAGAGGGTCAGTACTGAGGGAGTGCCACACTGTCAGAGGGTCAGTACTGAGGGAGTGCTGCACTGTCAGAGGGTCAGCACTGAGGGAGTGCCACACTGTCAGAGGGTCAGTACTGAGGGAGTGCTGCACTGTCAGAGGGTCAGTACTGAGGGAGTGCTGCACTGTCAGAGGGTCAGCACTGAGGGAGTGCCACACTGTCAGAGGGTCAGTACTGAGGGAGTGCTGCACTGTCGGAGGGTCAGTACTGAGGGAGTGCTGCACTGTCAGAGGGTCAGTACTGAGAGAGTGCCACACTGTCAGAGGGTCAGTACTGAGGGAGTGCTGCACTGTCAGAGGGTCAGTACTGAGGGAGTGCTGCACTGTCAGAGGGTCAGCACTGAGGGAGTGCCGCACTGTTGGAGGGTCAGTACTGAGGGAATGCCGCACTGTCAGAGGGTCAGTACTGAGGGTGTGCCGCACTGTCAGAGGGTCAGTACTGAGGGAGTGCTGCACTGTCGGAGGGTCAGTGCTGAATGTGTGCCGCACTGTCAGTGATGCTCTTTTTCCCATACAAATTGAATCAAGCCCCTGTCGACCCTACAGGTTGAGGTGAGCTGTTCTTGAGATTATGGCGCAGTGCCCTTGCCTCTGGACACTGAGTTCTGGCAGTTCTCAGGAGCGAACCGGATCCTGTTCTCAGCTAAATGTAACTCACATCCTTACCAGCTCAGCCCACCAGGTGGGGACTGTGAAGAAGAGCCTTGGCTGGTGCCTTCACCCTCACCATGGGCACTGTCTCGGAGAGTCCGTGTGACAGTATTCCTGCTGTCTCACCAGGAGTGAACCCACACCACACAGAGCAGGGAGTGAGGCCTGTACCTTCTGGCTGCTGTGGTCAAACAATACACTGGTGTTTGACTTCATTCACAGGACCTTTCACTTGTTGATTCATTTACTTAATCTTAATATTTATCATCATGTTGGATGCTCAGTCTCCAGTTAAATTGACGCTAAATTTAAATTAAATTAAAGTAAATTAATAACAGGAAGTTGCAGGTCTATAGTGCTTTTCTGTTTTGCAGAAAAATAATCAGCTGAAAATACATGTCGGTATATTGCGTGCAATTCTGGTCTCCTTCCTTTCGGAAAGATGTTGTGAAACTTGAAAGAGTTTAGAAAAGATTTACAAGGATGTTGCCAGGGTTGGAAGATCTGAGCTACAGGGAGAGGCTGAACAGGCTGGGGCTGTTTTCCCTGGAGCATCAGAGGCTGAGGGGTGACCTTATAGAGGTTTATAAAATTATGAGGGGCATAGATAGGATAAATAGACAAAGTCTTTTCCCTGGGGTTGGGGAGTCCAGAACTAGAGGGCATAGGTTTAGGGTGAGAGAGGAAAGATATAAAAGAGACAACTTTTTCACACAGAGGGTGGTACGTGTATGGAATGAGCTGCCAGAGGATGTGGTGGAGGCTGGTACAATTGCAACATTTAAAAGGCATCTGGATGGGTATATGAATAGGAAGGGTTTGGAGGGATATGGGCTGGGTGCTGGCAGGTGGGACTAGATTGGGTTGGAATATCTGGTCAGCATGGATGGGTTGGGCTGAAGGGTCTGTTCCATGCTGTACATCTCTATGACTCTATGACTCTATGTCGAACCAAAGACAAATCCGTCAGGAATGATGATCAAAAAGAGATTGGGTTTAAACAGAGATTGGGTAGTGTTGATGTAGTTTCTGGAGACAGTTCTGGAGCTCAGGGTTCAGTTGGCTGAAGATACAGCTGCCAATGGCGGACGGAAGGAATGAGGGGACTACCACTGGCTAGAATTGACGGACCATTGATTTTAGAGGCTTGTGGGAGATTATTCAGAAAGGTCAGGGTGTGAAATGTAAACAAGGATGAGAATGTTAACATTCAGGCACTGTTGAATCAGGAGCCAAAGAGAGTCAGTGAGCACAGTGCAGGATGGGTGAATGGGATTGGATATTGGGAGCAGTGTTTCCGAGGAGCTGAAACCTGAACATGGTGAGTCTGGGGAGCAGGACGATGGTAATGGGCTGTGGAGACTCTGTGGGCAATCGGCTGAAGCAGCCGTGAAAATGGTTGGTTGCTTTGGCAGAGAGGAAACAGAGAGAGATCCCTACAGTGCAGAAACAGGCCATTCAGCCCAACAAGTCCATGCTAACCCTCTGAAGAACATTCCACCCAGCCCCATTCCCTACCCTTTCCCTGTAACTATACATTTCCCACAGCTAACCCATCCAATCCCTGGACACTATGGACAATTTAGCATGGCCAATCCACTCAAACTAAAAATCTTTGGACAGTGGGAGGAAATCAGAGCAAGCCCACACAGACACAGGCAGAATGTGCAAACTCCACACAGACAGTCGCCTGAGGCTGGAATCAAACCTGGGTCCCTGGTGCTGTGAGGCAGCAGTGCTAACTATGGAGCCATCGTGCAGCCCTTGAACATAAACAGGGCACCTCTGATCCAATCAGAGCTGATGGCTGAGAGAATTCGATAGGAGCTGAAGGATTGAGTTTAAACAAATTTTAAGTGCGGCTCAGTCCAGCTTTTCTGAATGTAATAACCAGCAACAGACAGGAGGGGGTGATGTTGAGCTCAGTGTAGATGCTAGGAGAGATGTTGCTGAAGGTTAGCAGGTCGACGGGGAAGGGGAGAGATATCGAAGATAGAACCTAGCTGGGACAGCAAACGTGTAATAAATCTATTGTTTATATTGTCAGTGAGGAAAAGGTCCAGAATTTCTTGATTGACAGTACAAGCTAATGAGGAGTTTTGAGCATCAGCATTCATTGTGTCAGATCTGTCACTATTTGTCTTGTTTGGATTTTTAAAGTTTTTAATGTGCAGGAATAGTGTCACAACAGTTATAGCCACAAGTACTCAGCTCATTTTCTATTTAAAAAAATATTCAGGGTTTCTGGCATACATCACTGAAAAAAATCGCCTTTAATTGCTCCACTTTCCTATCCTGAATTTTTTTTTTACAGTATTCATAGTCCTGTCAATGTGTAATAAACAAACCAGTTTGAGACAGCTATAACTGAGCCCTGTTGCTGTCTCACTCTCACATGCCTCCCATCATTCCCAGGTGCCCTGTTCAGTAACACTAGCTCAACAGCACAATTAAATCCAGCCCTGCTGCTTGTACCAGTTCTGTGCCAATTTCTTGCACCTAATGAAATGCAAATCAGAATATGCAGGAAGCATCCTTGTCTCTGTATGTGTCAGACTATGTAGGTGTTTCTCTGAATGGGACTCACTTCCAAGCCTGAAGTGAGGAGTAAGTTCCCAGTCCAAAGACTTGAACACATAATCACAGCTGACATACCAAGTGCAGTACTGAGAGAGTACGTTACTGTCAGAGGGACTGTCCTTCAGGGTGATATCAAACAGTGAGCACATCCTCCCTCTGAGGGGGAGGAATTAATCCCACAGCTGTATGACAAAGAAACGTGGAGACATTCTCTGATGAGCTGGTTAATGCTTATCCCTCAACCAACATCACTTCAATAAATTATATAGAAAGCAAATTATTGCTGTTTGTTGGAGTTTGCCGATGTGCTTTTTTTTGAGATTGCGGCAATGATCACAATACAAAGATATTTCATTGTCTGGCGAAGTACTTTGACGTTATGAAAGCTGTTCTACAATTCTTTCAGACGGTTATTGTTCAGTAAAGGGCAGGTATGTTTTTATTTGAATTGATTTGATTTATTATTGTCGCATGTGCCGAGATAGAGGGAAAAGTATTGTTTTGTGTGTGAACCAGATAAATCATACTTTCCATAAGTACATCAGGTAATAAAACAGAAAGCAGAACATAGTGTTACAGCTACAGAGAAGGTTCAGAGAAAGATCAACTCTAATATATGAGAGGTCCATTTATAATTCTGAAAACAGCAGGGAAAAAACTTTTCTTAAATCTGTTGGCACGTGATTTCAAACTTTTGTATCTTCTGCCTGACAGAAGTGGGTGGAGGAGAGTATAATCAGGGTGAGGGGGGTCTTTAAGAGAACAAGAGATTGTGACTTTAAAAAATCCTGTTGAATGAATAACAGATTCGTCTTTAGAAGGTGGAGGAGGTTGATGGAAGTGAGGAGGTCATTGATACAATAAAGGAGCAGATGAGAGTGAATGTTTCTGAACCATACAATTGGGGGGGTGATGGGGAGGATGGGATTGAAACCACATTTAAAGAGACAGTGCAGAGGAATGGAAAAGAATGGTGCTAGATGGATTGGGAGATGGCAGAAGTTGACAGTAACAAAGAAATTGCTGGAGTCAGCAGCTGTGGTATTTTACAGAATTGTTAGTGCCCTACTGATTTAAGATTCAAAATAACACAACTTTTCAACAAAACATTAGTTATCACTTCCTGTTCGTAATCATCTTTTAAATTACAAACTTCTTTATTCACATTTCTCAAGACAGTCCGTGGAAACCGTCTACTATAATTAAACCCTCTTACCAGCAGGAGCACTGTATATTGGCTCAGTTTTCCCTCTCCAAGCTCCAGACACTGTACTGCAGTAAACCTCTGTGTTCCTATCACCTTTACTTCTTCATTTATCAAATTACTCTGTGTTTTGTTCTTTAATTGAAATAGTGTATAAAACTGAGGCATTATACAAGAACATTACTACTTTTCATTTTCTACACAACAGCGGTAACTACAGCTTGAAAGTGGTTCACTGATTGTAAAGCAGTTTGGAACAGCCTGAAGATGTGAATATGTGTAAGTGTTGCTGTTTCTTTTTTGTTGTTTGTAAAATGGGTAGAAAGATGCATCTTCATACCCTGGTCCAATTAATTCCCTATCTTGAAAAGCCACTACATCTGAACAATACTTTAGTTCCTGATTGTCCACCCATTCCCCTCACAATCAAGTACAATGTGAGTGCAGAGTGACATATTGATGACTAAAATGGAAATTTGGAGTCCACACCAAATTGGTGATACAGTAAATTGAAAGGTATTAGCAGAGAGTACAGCTTGGATGGCAGGATAGGCAAGCAAAGGAAAAGTACAGTTTGATATGGAATTTATGTCAGAACTGGCCTTGGAAATAAAGAAATGAAAAGCTCATAAATGGTATCACTGTAGATGAAGCAAAGGAATCAATCATTCAAGGTGGAAATGCAAGTAGAAACCCAGTGTGGTAGTTTTATATGCAGAATCTTGGATATTTGTTGAACATTTGTGATGGCTTGTTTCTCTGGTACATGATAGCTCATGCCCAAGGGACTTCCTAAACACAGGGAATGGGGATGGTCTAGTGGTGTTATTGCTAGGCTGCTAATCAAGCAACCCAGACTAACATTCTGGGGACTGGAGTTCAAATCCTGCCATGGTAGATGGTTGAATCTGAATTCAATCAATATCTGAAATTAAGGTTAGAATGATGACCATGAATCCATTTTTGATTATTGGGAAAAAAAACCCATCTGGCTCATTAATGTTCTTTAGGGAAAGAAACTGCCATCCTTGTCTAGTCTACATGTGACTCCAGACCCACACCAACGTGGTTGACTCTTAACTGCCCTCTGGCTAATTAGGGATAGACAATAAATAATTCCTAGCCAGTGACATCCACATGCTGTGAATGGATAAAGGAAAATCTGTGCCTCAGCCCAGGATGCAATCAATGGCATCTGTCAGTACCTGTCCAGTACTTCCAACTGACTGGCAAAGGGGAAACTGGGGGGGGAGGAGGGGGTGAGCTTAACCATCCACTTGCCCCTTTTTCCAGTGGGGTCCTAAACCAAGAGTCTGGGTCCTGACTGGCATTTGCTTATTTTGCCTAACTTTTGAAAGGTTGTCTGGCTCAATATGGGCTGGAAGCTTTCAGGTGACAAACTTGTTGAGTTGAAATCAGTACCTTGAAATTGGTGTTTTAAGCTTCTTGTTCTGTACCCAGGTAGGAGATCTCACCTCTGCTGTGTGAGTTTTAGTCAGCTCTTTACAGTAACAGTCGAAAAGTGAGGTGCTGGAAAAGCACAGCAGGTCAGGCAGCATCTGAGGAGCAGGAGAGTCATTGTTTTGGGCACAAATCTTTCATCAGAAATGATTTATGACCAAAATGTCAACTCCCCTGCTCCTTGGATGCTGCCTAAGCTGCTGTGCTTTTCTAGCACCTCACTCTTGACTCTGATCTCTAGCATCTGCAATCCTCACTTTCTCCCTTTACTCACAATGATGAGCTAACAGTGGAGGTGCTGTGATCTGGGACCTGCTGTGTGAAAGGGCAGTGGAACCAGAATCAGTTGTAATTTTCAAAGGGTAATTCAACTTGCAAAAACGTCAGAGCTATGGGAAAGAGCAGGGTGAGCTGGATTAATTGTACCTTTCTATCAATGAGCTGATGCAGCAATACTCGACTGAATGACCGTTCAGGTGTGACAATGGATTCACCTGCTTGCCAGGGTTAAGGGGTTCTGGCTATCAAAAGAGATTCAAAAGGTTTGAGCTTTACTGTGCTGAAGCTCAAAGCTGACAGGATCTTTATTGTTAAGAAGAATCCTGATAACATTAAGGCCAGAAGATTATTTCCATTGCCTGATGAGAGAGCACAAATTTAAGATAATCACAGAAAGAATCGATGCCTTTGCATAAAGTCTGGCTAGAGTATGGAATTCTCTTCCACAAGCCATTAGTGAAGCAAAAACCATTTAAAAGTTAATTATACTGTTGTCAAAGATGAAAATTGAAGAGTAGGGAGAGGGAGAGAGACTGCATTTAAATGTATTAAATTAGGAGCAGATGTAATCCGTTTGGCCCTTCAAGTCTACTTCCCCCATTCAATGAGATGATGGCTGTTCTGTCTGTGTTTCACATTCCACATTCCCAAAATCTCCTGATTCCTCTGGCCAGCAACAATCTGTTTTCAAAATATTCAATGTCCCATCTCTACTGCTCTCAATTCAAAGCTGGAAAACCCTGTGTGGGAAAAGAAATGCTCACCTCTGTCCTAAAGGGATAATCACTAGTTGTAAACCAGTGCCCCTTGATTCTGGACTGACCCACAAGAGGGGACATCTTTCCCACATCCCCCTTGTGAGGACCATTCAGAATCTGACACCCTTTGATCAGGTCTCCCCTCACTCTCTAAACTCCAATGGGAACAGGCCCCGGTCTGTCCAACCTTCCCTCATCAACAACCCACTCATTTTAGGTAATAATCCAGGAAATCTCCTCTGAAGAATAATATCAGACTCAAAACATTAACTCTATTTCACTTTCCACAGATGCTGTTGACTTTCTCCGGCATTCCCAGTTTTTATTTCAAATCTTCTCTGAATCTCTTCCAATATATTTACATCCTTCCTTAAATAAGGAGATTAAAACTGTACACCGTGTTTGTAATATGGTCTCACCAGTGCCCTGTTGAACTGAAGCATCTCTTCTGTCTAATTCCTGATAAAGGATGCAGTCACATTAGGTTTCCTGATTACAGCCGTAACCGCATTTCAACTGTTTGTGGCTTATGTTCGACAGCACCTAGATCCCTCTGCACCTCAGAACTCTACAGGCTCACTCGATTTAAATGATACTTTGAGGAACTCATTGGAGCTGACACAGACATGATGGGCTGAATACCAGTTCTTTGTGACATCGTATTCTCCTGCATGAATATAACTGGGAAATGCTGATTTAGACTGTAGAGAAAAAGCCTTATTCTTCTCTTTGGTGCAATTAACTTGGAATATTAGCTTGTCAACAGAAAGGATATTAATCTGTTTCTCAGGTCTGATGGGTCTACCTGGTGATGCGAAATGGGAAATGGAAAGGGATTTTGACCTCTAACCTGCAGTATGTACTGAAGCTGGGTTAGGAATTTTTGGGGTCAGAGTATTTTACATATAACTCACACTATTCATGTCCCAAATATACCTCAGGGCATGTACGAGCCAGAGATTCTGAATATCTGTATGGGTCTGGAACATAGTCAGGTGGGAAAGCCCCAGTTGGTCCCAGTGTGAGAGCTGCCGCAAGGTTATTTGAGGTGGCTGCACCATCTATGCTGTCCTATTATGTGCAGCGGTGCACCAGGTAAGCTCAGCAGTTGCAGTGATGTCCAGATAGCAGCTCCCACTGGGAGAGATGAGTATCTCTGCTGGAGAACAGGGAGACCAAGGGAACACCTCAAAGTGGAGGTGCTGAAAGCGATGAGAGGCTGCAGTGAGTATTCTGAGGATGCTGGGCTGAGTCCAGCAGCCCAGCCCAGCCCAGCCCACCCCGGATCCCTATGGGCACTGAGAGCCCCAGTCACAGCCTATACCCCAGGCCCTTCCCAGAAAAGCCCATTCCACCGTGTTGCCAGATTTGAGCCAGTCATTTGGCGGTCATTTTGAACCGGGAAAATGGCTCTTGACTGAAGCATGAATTGGTTTAATTGCCAATCTGGAACTTTGGCAAGGTGCCGCTAGGGAAGTCCCCCAGAGACTGGAGAGAGTTGAGGACCCATCCCCACAGGGCTTTCTGCCAACTGCCTAGACCCTCAGGCTCCAAAACTGCCACCATGGGTCTGGGACCCTGCAGGGAGTGTGTCGTAGCATCACAGAGTTATAGAAATCTACAGCACAGGAAAATGCCCCTTGGCCCATTGAGTTTGCGCCATTCAAGAACAATCTGCTAACTATTCTAATCCCATTTCCCAGCACTTGGCCCAGAGCATTTCAAGTACACATCTAAATACTTCTTCAATGTGATGAGGGTTACAGGCAGCGAGTTCTAGATTCCCACCACCCTCTGGGTAAAAAAGAAATCCTCACACCTTCTCTAAACCCTTAACTTACAACTACAGCCCCTAGGCAACAGGATCAGTTCCTTTCTGTCTGTGCTGTCCATGCCCCTTCCCTGACCTTCTGTATTGTCCAAGTTGAGGTGTGTAAAATGCCATGGTTCCTATTTGTTCTTCCATCTCAGGTCAAATCATCTGACAAAAGATCTATAAATTTCCACAGTGTGGTTTTTTCCTGGGAAAGACTGTGTTAGTTCTTGTCTTAGGTTACTAATTTCTCTCTCGGATGGTTGGGTGATTATGCAAATTGAGATGGGAGTGCAGGTAATTAAAGTGCAAAATGAAAGTACATTGGGAGGGGAAAGAATCTAAACAGCTTCACTTCCATTGTCTCAGGAGAAATCCTTAATTAGTTCTGGGC
This sequence comes from Chiloscyllium punctatum, assembly GCF_047496795.1. Lineage (NCBI taxonomy): Eukaryota > Metazoa > Chordata > Chondrichthyes > Orectolobiformes > Hemiscylliidae > Chiloscyllium > Chiloscyllium punctatum. Next base: position 101,318,586 of record NC_092753.1, on the reverse strand, counting down.
CAAGGTACGATGCTATTCCTGGAGATAGTTCCACTTCCAATAGTAACCATGGTGATAGAGTCTCAAAACATTGGCCTTGGGGTAAGCAAATTATTGAAACAATTCCTTTGGCAAGATTTTCAGATCAGTGAAATACAGTTTAAGGATCAGTGCTCCTGGAACACAGCTTTCACAGAGAGACAAAATGAGTAATGAGGTGATGCCAATATTGCCTTTCTTAGAACGCCCATAAGGTGGCCATTCAGCACCTCAAGTCAATACTAGCTCTTTGAAAGAACTATCCAATCAAATTTCTTTAAAACCCAATAGATCTTGGGAAGTTTGGGGAAGTACCACAGATTGGAGAAGCTGTGAACACAGGAATTATACAAAACGTCTTGATTTAAGCGCAGGGTGGAGGGCCAGTGGGTGGGTTTATCAAAATATGGACAAATCTAGAAGAGGAATGGAACTGAAAATGACAATGAATATGACCTTGAGAGGCATTAGAAGCGAGGGGAAGGAAAGATTGACAGTCAGACTCAATATTTATTCTTGAGACATGGCAACGTTGACAAGGTAATATTAATTTTCATCACTGTTGCCCTCAGGAAAATAACAGTCAATCACAAAGTGAAGGTAATTGGTGAAAGAACAGGAGGTAGATAAGCAAACATTTCTGTTTTCACAATGAGCTATTGTAATTTGGAATCTTCTGCCTGAAAGTGTAGTGGGAGCGAGTACAATAACAATTATTAAAATTAAATTGGGAAAATACTTGACAGAGAAAGAAACTTGTCGGGCCAAAGGGAAAGAGCTGGAATAGGCCTGAGTGGTCGAATGACCTCCTTCTCTGCTATAAATCCCAAACGCCATTGTCTTCAGTCTTTGCCATAAACAAAATTTTCTACCAGCAAATCCATCCCTCTTCCCAGAAACTATCAGAACCAGAGCATTTCTAAGCTTGGTACCATCCTGGATTCAGAGGTGAACTTCGCACTACATTTCGGGTCAGCCCCGAGTATACACATGAACCAATCACTAACCACTTGTATGGTCACAAAGACAGCAGTGCAAACATTATTTCCAGTGGAGTGGAATTGAAGTTGTGCTCAATATGAATCATATCTTGATGAGACTGCCCAGTGTGCTGTGTGCACTCCACATCACCACATTATAAAAAGCATGTCCAGGCACGAGAGAAGGCACTGAGAAGATTTACCAGGATGGTTCCATAATGCCTGGATCGACAGACTGGGTCTCCTTTCTCTTGAGAAATGAGGACTGAAAACAATACGATACTTACAGGGTAGTCAACAAGGCTGTGATGAAGAAGTCAGTCAAAGTTTACAATGGTATACTGTATTTGGATCAGGAAAATGGGGAGAAGGCTAAAGTGAGGGACAAACACCAGTGTGGAGTGGTTGGGCCAAATACCTTTTTCAGGCTATATATCCAATAGAAGACTTTGGTCATTCAGCAAGAAACCTCTTTATATCACTCACCATTACATTTTGTCTGAGAACACTCCGACAAAACATCTTGGGGATCATTTTACTTTGCGAATGTCAGTATAAGAGTCTGCTCTATATTTGATGGTGGCTGATATGTTTCACAATCTGGATTAGTGGTGGTGGAAGAGCACAGCAGTTCAGGCAGCATCCGAGGAGCAGTAAAATCGACATTTCGGAGAAAAGCCCTTCATCAGGAATAAAGGCAGTGAGCCTGAAGCGTGGAGAGATAAGCTAGAGGAGGGTGGGGGTGGGGAGAAAGTAGCATAGAGTACAAGGGGAGAGTGGGGGAGGGGATGAAGGTGATGGGTCAGGGAGGAGAGGGTGGAATCGATAGGTGGAAAAGGAGATAGGCAGGTCGGACAAGTCAAGGAGACAGTGCTGAGCTGGAAGTTTGGGACTGGGGTGAGGTGGGGGTAGGGGAAATGAGGAAACTGTTGAAGTCCACATTGATGCCCTGGGGTTGAAGTGTTCCAAGGTGGAAGATGAGGCGTTCTTCCTCCAGGCGTCTGGTGGTGAGGGAGCGGCGGTGAAGGAGGTCCAGGACCTCCATGTCCTCGGCAGAGTGGGAGGGGGAGTTGAAATGTTGGGCCACGGGGCGGTGTGGTTGATTGGTGCGGGTGTCTCGGAGATGTTCCCTAAAGCGCTCTGCTAGGAGGCGCCCAGTCTCCCCAATGTAGAGGAGACCACATCGGGAGCAACGGATACAATAAATGATATTAGTGGATGTGCAGGTGAAACTTTGATGGATGTGGAAGGCTCCTTTAGGGCCTTGGATAGAGGTGAGGGAGGAGGTGTGGGGGCAGGTTTTGCAGTTCCTGCGGTGGCAGGGGAAAGTGCCAGGATGGGAGGGGGGGTTGTAGGGGGGCGTGGACCTGACCAGGTAGTCACGGAGGGTACGGTCTTTGCGGAAGGTGGAAAGTGAGTGGAGGGAAATATATCCCTGGTAGTGGGGTCTGTTTGGAGGTGGCGGAAATGCCGGTGGATAATTTGGTTTATGCGAAGGTTTGTAGGGTGGAAGGTGAGCACCAGGGGCGTTCTGTCCTTGTTACGGTTGGAGGGGTGGGGTCTGAGGGCGGAGGTGCGGGATGTGGATGAGATGCGGCATGGTGGCACAGTGGTTAGCACTGCTGCCTCACAGCGCCAGAGACCTGGGTTCAATTCCCGCCTCAGGCGACTGACTGTGTGGAGTTTGCACATTCTCCCCGTGTCTGCGTGGGTTTCCTCCGGGTGCTCCGGTTTCCTCCCACAGTCCAAAGATGTGCAGGTCAGGTGAATTGGCTATCCTAAATTGCCCGTAGTGTAGGTAAGGGGTAGATGTAGGGGTATGGGTGGGTTGCGCTTCGGCGGGGCGGTGTGGACTTGTTGGGCCGAAGGGCCTGTTTCCACACTGTAAGTAACCTAATCTATTGAAATGCATTGGAGGGCATCTTTAACCACGTGGGAAGGGAAATTGCGGCCTCTAAAGAAGGAGGCCATCTGGTGTGTTCTGTGGTGGAACTGGTCCTCCTGGGAGCAGATCCGGCGGAGGCGGAGAAATTGGGAATACGGGATGGCATTTTTGCAAGAGGCAGGGTGGGAAGAGGTGTAATCCAGGTAGCTATGGGAGTCGGTGGGTTTGTAAAAAATGTCAGTGTCAAGTCGGTCGTCATTAATGGAGATGGAGAAGTCCAGGAAGGGGAGGAAGGTGTCAGAGATGGTCCAGGTAAACTTAAGGTCAGGGTGGAATGTGTTGGTGAAATTGATGAATTGCTCAACCTCCTCGCAGGAGCACGAGGTGGCGCCAATGCAGTCATCAATGTAGCGGAGGAAAGGTGGGGAGTGGTGTCGGTGTAATTACGGAAGATCAACTGTTCTACATAGCCAACAAAGAGACAGGCATAGCTGGGGCCCATACGGGTGCCTTTGGTCTGGAGGAAGTGGAAGGATTCAAAGGAGAAATTGTTAAGAGTGAGGATCAGTTCGGCCAAACAAATGAGAGTGTTGGTGGAAGGGTACTGTTGGGGACGTCTGGAGAGGAAAAAATGGAGGGCTTGGAGGCCCTGGTCATGGCGGATGGAGGTGTAGAGGAATTGGATATCCATGGTGAAGATGAGGCGTTGGGGGCCAGGGAAACGGAAGTCTTGGAGGAGGTGGAGGGCGTGGGTGGTGTCTCGAACGTATGTGGGGAGTTCCTGGACTAGGGGGGATAGGACAGTGTCGAGGTAGGTAGAGATGAGTTCAGTGGGGCAGGAGCATACTGCGACAATGGGTCGGCCAGGGTTGTCAGGCTTGTGGATCTTGGGAAGGAGGTAGAACCGGGCAGTGCGGGGTTCCCGGACTATGAGGTTGGAAGCTGTGGGTGGGAGATCTCCTGAGGTGATGAGGTTCTGTATGGTCTGGGAGATGATGGTTTGGTGATGGGGGGTGGGGTCATGTTCGAGGGGGCAGTAGGAAGAGGTGTCCTCGAGTTGGCGTTTGGCTTCAGCGATGTAGAGGTCAGTGCGCCAGACTACCACTGCGCCCCCTTTATCCACTGGCTTGATGGTGAGGTTGGGATTGGAGCAGAGGGATTGGAGGGCTGCGCGTTGTGAGGGTGAGAGGTTGGAGTGGGGGAGGGGGGTAGACAGGTTGAGGTGGTTAATGTCCCAGCGGCGGAACCTGTAACTGGAGTGGGTGCGATGGTGGGGGGAATGGGAGTAGAGTCATGAGCAGGGGTAGTGTTCCCCTCAGGGTTCTGGGGGATGGGGATAGGGACAGTGGGGTCTGTGGGGGGCATCAACCTCTTCATTTCCAACTGCCGACGGGACATTAACCGCCTCAACCTGTCTATCCCCCTCCCCCACTCCAACCTCTCACCCTCAAAACGTGCAGCCCTCCAATCCCTCTTCGCATAAACCAAATCATCCGCCGGCATTTCCACCACCTCCAAACAGACCCCACCACCAGGGATATATTTCCCTCCCCACCCCGTTCCACCTTCCGCAAAGACCGTTCCCTCCATGACTACCTGGTCAGGTCCACACCCCCCTACAACCCACCCTCCAATCCTGGCACTTTCCCCTGCCACCGCAGGAACTGTAAAACCTGCGCCCACACCTCCTCCCTCACCTCTATCCAAGGCCCTAAAGGAGCCTTCCACATCCATCAAAGTTTCACCTGCACATCCACTAATATCATTTATTGTATCCGTTGCTCCCGATGTGGTCTCCTCTACATTGGGGAGACTGGGCGCCTCCTAGCAGAGTGCTATAGGGAACATCTCCGGGACACCCGCACCAATCAACCACACCGCCCCGTGGCCCAACATTTCAACTCCCCCTCCCACTCTGCCGAGGACATGGAGGTCCTGGGCCTCCTTCACCGCCGCTCCCTCACCACCAGACGCCTGGAGGAAGAACGTCTCATCTTCCGCCTCGGAACACTTCAACCCCAGGGCATCAATGTGGACTTCAACAGTTTCCTCATTTTCCCTTCCCCCACCTCACCCTAGTTCCAAACTTCCAGCTCAGCACTGTCCCCATAACTTGTCTGGATTTGTCCTACCTGCCTATCTCCTTTTCCACCTGTCCACTCCACCCTCTCCTCCCTGACCTATCACCTTCATCCCCTCCCCCACTCACCCACTGTACTCTATGCTACTCTCTCCCCACCCCCACCCTCCTCTAGCTTATCTCTCCACCCTTCAGGCTCACTGCCTTTATTCCCGATGAAGGGCTTTTGCCCGAAATGTCGATTTCGCTGCTCGTTGGATGCTGCCTGAACTGCTGTGCTCTTCCAGCACCACTAATCCAGAATCTGGTTTCCAGCACCTGCAGTCATTGTTTTTACCTCGATATGTTTCACAACCCCATTCTCCAGTGTTCTCTCTGTAACCCTGATGCCCTTACCAATCAAGAGCCTATCTGCCCCTGTTTTAAAGACACCCAATGACTTGGCCTCCACATCCCTCTGCAGCAATGAATTCCACAGGGTGACCACCCTCTGGACCAGATTAACAGTCCCAATCAGGGAACTCACATTGTATGAGGTCCACTTGGCTGACCTTGTTCCAATCACTGCAGGGCCACTTTGAACTTCCTGAATAGCGTTTAGGTGAAAAGGCAAAGGCAATTTGGTGCGGTAAGATTCCACAATGATAACAACTTGCATTTATGTAACTCCTTAAGGGAGTAAGTATCGTGAATATTTCATGCAGTTATTATTAAACACAATTTGACACTAAATCCTCATAAACGTTATTAGCTCAACTGACCGAAAGCTTTTGATAAATGCTTGAAGGGAGCGAGAGAGAGAGAAAAATGAAGATCTTTATGTGAAGGTTACTGAAGGTATGCAGTTGGTTAATGCAGTTGGCTGGTTTGAGATGCAGTGTGACACCAACAATGTGGGTTCAATCCCTGCACCAGCTGAGGTTTCTGTGAAGGAGCTTTCTTCTCAACCTCTCCCCTCACACTGAGGCGTGGTGACCCCTCAGGTTACACTCCAGCAGTCACCTCAGTAATGAGAAAGCAGCCCTATGGTCTGGGAAAACTATGATGACTTTACCTTATCTTAGAGTCACGGATTAGTTAAAACTGGGAATACATAAGAATTGGAGGAGCGCGGAAGGATTGTAGCGACTGAAGTATGTTACAGAGATTGGGAGGGGAGAGACTGTAGAGAAAGCTTGAAACAATGATGGAAATGACGAGTTTTAGGTTGGCTGATATTTATTGAGCGGATGGGTGGTGGGGTGTTTGGTGAATCCCATTAAAGCCTTACTTGCTGCATTGGAAATACAGGACAGGGAAAACAGCAGCTAATCCCTTTTGTTTGGGCACGATGTCAACTCAGAACCATTGCACTGAATCCCCTTGGAGCAAGCAAGCTGCTCTCCTGCAGAAATGGCTGCAACACTTTGATCAGAAAGAAACATGCAGTCGAGCTAAAACAGTAACCATTTCATCAGCAGCTTGTATAATAACACAATGATTATAAACTCCACTCGAATTCTGATTCTGTGTTTGTTGTCAACACATCTCATTTATAATTCTGTCTGTGTTTGAGGATTCATGAACGAGTCCGAAAATGCATTTTAAGATGCTTAAAGTGGAATCCTCCTTGCCCCAAGCAATCTGTCCAGTACTAATCTTAACCAAACCCATGAGTGGATTGGAACAGATCAAAAGAAAGAGTTCCAGGAGTGAAGATTAAAATAGAATGAGCTGAAATGAAAAGCTGGAGGAAATTAGAGGCAAGGGAGTGGAAAAAAATAGAAAACAGTGCAAGAAGCTTGTGAGTCACTGGGGATTGGTGGATTAGATACAGGACAACAGACATATGAATAGACTGCAGGCTTGAATACACTTCAGATTTCAATCACTGCAACTAAACTATCCCATGATGGGTTTTTTTCCCAATAACAATGATAAATTGGGATTTCTTTTGTTTATGCAGTTCTGAGGCACTGAGTGTAACAATGACAGACAATTCTGCTTTTTGAGAAAACATGTCAAGGAAGGGATCTGTTATAAATCTTGATTAGTTTTCTTTTTATTAGTTTCCTGTGATTTTAAATAAAAAAAAGACCTGGCATTGATTCGTGCAATGATTTGTCTGAAAACAATGACATTTCAAGGTAAGTGTGAACAGTGTGGTCGATTTGAGTCCGTAATTGTCTTTGTATTCTGCAGAACATGGATCAGGAATTCAAGCCTTTTTAATCAAACCCAATATTACATTTTATGACAGGGACAGTCTGTAAACTGCTGAATAAACTATGTAGTACAGGAGGGTGAAATAAGTTTTCAATTAAAAGCAAACAGTTGCTTGTCTTTCTCCTTGATTGAAGAAGTTGCTGACAGAATTTTGTGAATGCCTACTTTTGAAACATGCAAGTTGGCTGGATATGATCTTGAGATTCAGTTACTGGAGCAGAAAGTGGGTCACTGAGTGAGACAGCACAGGAGGCCATTCAGCACCTTGTCTGTGACAACTGTTTAAAAGGGCTTTTCCAGGAGTTTTACCACCTGCTCTTGACCAATGAGCCATTTCATTCCCACTCATCCTGGCCAATCATGTTAAAGCTGTATCCTCTGAACATTGAACCTCCCAATCCCTGAAATATTAATCTTTATTTACACTATCAGAACCATCCTGCAACCTCCACACAGGGCAGTTAAAACTTTAAGTCATCATTTGCAGGTTGGTTTTGTCAATCTCAACTCAAAGTAAGCACTGTTAGATTTTAATGGAATAATGACTTGCTCCTGTTTTAAGACAAAAAGACCATTACAAATAGAGTGGAATTATACCATTTGGCCCATCAAGTCGGCTCCATTGTTTGATCATGGCTAATATGTTTCTCCACCCAATTCTTCTGCCTTCTTTCTGTAGTGATTGTAATGAGGTCAGCCAGGTGGATCTCATAGAATATGAGTTCCCTGATTGGGGCTGTTAACCTGGTCCAATTAGGGAGCTCTGGCTGAAGATATAACAGGAGTGTTAGAGGTTCTGTTCACTCTAACAGCTGTCTCTGAGGGAGCTGGATCAGGGTCAAGGACTTCCACGTGTAAATAAAGCGGGATTTGGTGACAGGATACTGGCCTCTGTGGAGGTATTTCACTCCCCAGAACCCTTTGATTCCATTATTAATCAAGAATCCATCTATCTCTGTCTTAAATACATTCAATGACTTGGCCTCCATAGCCCCCTGTGACAATGCATTCCACAGATTCCCCACCCTCTGGCTGAAGAAATTCCACCTCATTCAGTTCTAAATGGTTGTCCCTTCACTCTGAGGCTGTGCCCTTGCGTTCTCGTCACTCCTACTGGTGAAAATATCTTCTCCATATCCACTCTATCTAGGTCTCTCAGTATTCTGTTAGGTTTCAGTCAGATCCCCCCTCATCCTTCTAAATTCCATCACATACAGACCCAGGGTCCTCAAACACTCCTCATGCGACAAGCCCTTAGTCCCCGGGATCTTTCTTATAAACCTCCTCTGCTCTCTCTCCAAGGCCAGCACATCCTTCTTTAGATACAGGGCCTTAAGCTGCTCACAATATTCCAAATGCAGTCTGACCAGAGCCCATAGACCCTTAATAGTACATCTTTGCTCTTGTATTCTAGCCCTCTTTAAATAACGTTAATGCTAACGTTGCATTTGCCTTCCTAACTGCGAACTGAACCTGCAAGTTAGCCTTAAGAGAATCCTGGACTCTACTCCCAAGTCCCTTTGTGCTTCAGATTTCTGAAGCCTTTCCCCATTTAGAAAATACTCTACATCTCTCGTCTTCCTACCAAACTGCATAACCTCACACTTTCCCACATTGTTTTCCATCTGCTCTCCCAGCCTGTCCAAGTCCTTCTGCAGCCTCCCTTCTTCCTCAGCACTATCTGTCCCTCCACCTGTCTTTGTGCCATCTGTAAACACTGCAAAAATGCTCTCAACTCCTTCCTCCTGATCATTAATATGTAACGTGAACGGCTGTGGTCCTAACACTGACCCCCTGTGGAACTCCACTAGCCACTGGCTCCATCTGTAAAAGACCCCTTTATCCCCACTCTCTGCCTTCTGCCAGTCAGCCAATCCTCTATCCAGGCCAGTACCTTGCCCCTAACACCATGGGCTCTTGTCTTATTTAGCAGGCTCCTGTGCAGCACCTCGTCAAAGACCTTCTGGAAATCCAAACAGATCACGTTGATTGGATCCCCTTTGTCTAACCTGCTCATCACCTCCTCAAAGAATTCCATCAGATTTGTCAGGTGTGACCTCCCCTTGATGAAGCTGTACTGACTCAGCCCCATTTTACTGTGTAGTTCATCTACCCCACAATCTCATCTTAAATAACGGTCTCCAAAATCTTACCAGGATATTACTAAACTGAACAGGGTTCGGCAAAACTTACCAGGATGTTGCCAGGAATACAGGGTTTAGCATATAAAAATAGACTGGAAAGGCCGTGACTTCTTTCCCTGGAGTGAAGGAGGTTGAGGGCTGACCTTATAGAGGTTGATAAAATCATGAGGGGCATGGATAAAGCCTTCTCCTTGGGTAGGGGAGATCAAAACTAGGGGGCATATTTTTAAGGTGAGAGGAGAAAGATTGAAAAAGGACATGAGAGGCAATGTTTTTACACTGAGAGTGATTCGTGTGTGGATTCAGGGACAATTACAACATTGAAGAAACATTTAGATAAGTCCGTGAATAAGAAAGGTTTGGAGGGATATGGGCCAAGTGCAGGCAGGTAGAATTAGTTTAGTTTGTGAACATGAGCGGCATGGACTGGTTGGGCCGAATGGTCTGTTTCCGTGCTGTGTGACTCTTTAACATTTGGATCAGTGCAGCCTTCACTGCTCCCCAAAAGGTTCCCCTCCAAGCCACTCCCCATCCTGACTTGGGAATATCATCCTATTTCTTCACTGTCGCTGGGTCAGAATCTTGGAACTCCCTCCCTAAGGACATCGTGGGTCACCCTACAGCACATGGACTGCAGCGGTTCAACAAGGCAGCTCACCCCTACATTCTCAAGGGGCAACTAGGGATGGGCAATAAATACAGGCCCAGCCAGTGATGCCAATGTACTAAATAAGTAGTTTCCCCTGAGCTGACAGCACCACACCATAACATTCCACACCATAGAATCGTGCAGCACAGAAAACCATTTACCCATTGTGTTATAAAAGGGTTATCCAATCATTTCACTCCCCTGCAGTTAGCTGATTGTCTGTAAATTGCTCTATTTAAATTATTACCCAATTTTGAAAGTCACTGTTCCATAACGGAGACGAATAATCTGCCAGCTGGCTGCTCCTCCACTGGGCAGGTCTCCTGATCTATTCTATCAAAATGCATCAACTTTCAACACCTGTGGGAAATTTCCTGTGGGCCTTCTCTGCTGTAAGAAGAACATTGCTGGTCTCTCCAGTCTCTCTGCACTGAGGTCCCTCATCTCGGTGCCAATTGTGGAAATCTCCTCTCCTCCCTCTCCAAGGCTGTGTCATTCTTCAGACAGTGGTGTCCACAATATTGAGGGGTAATCAGTCGTCCATTGTTATCGTGTAGCAGGACACCTTGGCAGCTCCATTTGAGTTTTGGAATTCCTGATTTGAAATTCCAATTCCAGGTGGAAACCTTTGCCAGCTGTGGTCTGGAAAGTGGAGGGAATTGTATCCTCAGTCTTTATATCCCTGAGTCTTCACAGACTGAGAGAGAGCAGTGGTACTGCCTGAGTCTCTGGATCTGCGTCTGAGGAGCAGTCAAACAGCTAAGGATGGAGCTTCATAAATAAGTCTGCTGCTTTGAAAAATACTCTCCTTCAGTCTGAATAAAGAGGAACTCAGGTGAAGAGGACTCAGGAGCCTCACAAATTTGTTTTGTTGACAAATGCAGTTGTTACAAAGCAAGAAACTATTTACAAAATGTGTTAAGTCCCCTTCAGGAGGGGCATAGTGCTACGTTACGAACAAAATCACAGCCAGCTCATTGCAGGAAGGCTGCACTTTGATAAATTTCAGTGAATAATTTCATTGCATCATTTTGTACAAGCTCCTCAGCACTTGTGATAGCAAAACCAATTTACCAAAGATCCATTCTGTAGGCGGAGTTGCCAACACAGGATTGTCCTCAAGACAAGGAATTAAGATTTATGTCAAGAACAAGTGGGTGTGACAAAACATTTTATTAATTGTTCATTTTGCATTCTTTTTTGACTGTAGACAGAGAATTGTTTTCCCTCTGCTCCCTCACTGGTATTCACTGGTACCTTTCCGAGGATGTTTCCTCAGCTTCCCTCCTCCCTATTCCTCAGCAACATCATCGGAAGATACACAAATTGTTTTCACATGTACATGCTCTCCACTGTTACTAAATTATCAGACTGTGTATCTGACCCCCTATACAGGAACAACAGAAATCTCCCCTCACTAAATATGTGCGAAAATGGAGACATTGTCTTTAATCCTTTCTCCAACTCAACCTTACAACTGAATGCAGACCTCTCTCTGGTAACTGGCTGAAGATAAATCAGACAGTTTCAAATCCTGGTGTCATAATTGACTCTGACATGAGCTTCAGAACACATAACACATAACACCATCAGCAAAGCTGTCCATATCCACCCTCTGTGGTACAGTGGTAATGTCACTGAGCTAGTAATCCAGATTCCTAAGCGAATGTTCAGGACACCTGAGTATATGTCCCTCATGGCAGATGGTCAAATCACTGTTTTATTAATGGTGACATTGTAACCACTGATGATTGTTGGGGGAAAACAACTTTTGTTTCAATTCACTTGTGGGACATTGCATTGCTGCCTGGGTCAACATTAATTACCTCATGGATTAGAGTGGTGCTGGAAAAGCACAGCAGGTCAGGCAGCATCCGAGGAGCAGGAAAATCGACGCTTCGGGCAAAAGCCCTTCATCAGGAATAGAGGCAGAGTGCCTGCAGGGTGGAGAAATAAATGAGAGGAGGGTGGGGGTGGGGAGAAAGTTGCATAGAGTACAATAGGTGAATGGGGGTAGGGATGGAGGTAATAGGTCAGAGAGGAGGGTGTCGAAGGGTAGCAAAGAGTGCTGTTGGTGAATGGGGATGGGGATGGAGGTAATAGGTCAGAGAGGAGGGTGTGGGAGGGTAGCAAAGAGTACAATGGGTGAATGGGGGTGGGGATGAAGGTGATAGGTCAGGGAGGAGGGTGGACTGGATAGATGGCGAGTCTGTTTCAGGACATGGTTGAAGAGCTTCAGGGCAGAGGAGATGACCTGGGAGTTGCAGTGGGAGAGGGATTCCCTGAGATTCTTGTAGAGAGAGCAGGAAAACTTCTTCAAGGCAGGCATCCTTGCAAGAGGATTCGCAGTAGGGTTAAAATCAACGAGGTAAAAACAACGACTGCAGATGCTGGAAACCAGATTCTGGATTAGTGGTGCTGGAAAAGCACAGCAGTTCAGGCAGCATCTGAGAAGCAGGAAAATCGACATTTCGGGCAAAATTAATTAACTCATCCCTAGTTGCCCCTGGAGAAGGTGGTGATGAGCTGCCTTCTTGAACTGCTGTAGTCAATGTGTTGTAGGTAGACCCACAATGCCCTTAGGGAGCGAATTCAGGACGTTGACCCAGTGATAGCGAAGGAACAGCGATATATTTCCAAGTCAGGATGGTGAATAGCTTGGAGGGGAACTTGCAGGGTTGGTATTCCCAGGTATCTGCTGCCCTTGACCTTCTCGATGGAAGTGATCATGGGTTTGGAAGGTGCTGCCTGAGAACCTGGATCACTAATGTCCTTCAGGGAAGAAAACTTGCAATTGTTCTCTTCTCTGACTTAAACAATGACCCAATTAATGATGGGGTTGACACTTAATAACCCTCTGGGCAATGAAAATTAAACAGTGATGCCCAAATTCGAAGAAGACATTAAAAAAAATTCTAGCTTTGACCCTGCTGCTGTTTGACTGTCACTGAACCTCTCAGCTGCTGCTCCATTACCTCTAGACTTGACTATGCCAACATAGAGGCTTCATACCCTCTGCCCAGTCTCTCCTTGAGACCTCTGGAAATCCATCTGTGTTCACACTAAGACACGTTCATCCTGTGCTCAGTTGCCTACACTGACAGCTTTCACAAGTAATGGCTCAATTTTAGAACTTTCACCCTTGTTTTTAAATCCCTGCATGCCCTATCTCTGTAACCTCCTCCAATCACATACAACACCGCATGTGTCTGTATTAATCACTTCACCATTGGCTTCAGGTACGAAGGCCAGAAGTGCTGGAATTTCCTCCGAAAACCTCTCCATCTCACTGTCACCCTTTTCTCCTTCAATGCATTCCATAAAGTTTATGTCATTGACCAAGCTTTTGATTACCTTTGGTCGTCTGTCCTGACTTTGCCTTTTGTAGTTCAGACAGAATTGTTTTGAGATTAAATTCCTGCAAAGCACCCTGGCACATTGTGCTGATGGTGCGATGTAGGTATGGGTTGTGTTTATTATAAAATTGAAGATATTGAATAGATGTATTAGATGGATTTAGGAATATATAATATATATATATATATTCAGATGCATGAAGCTTAAAGGCAATTGTAAATAGAATTATTTTTCCAAGAATAGTCAATAATGTATTCCACATTATTTACACTGTAAGCAATATCTGAGAAGAACGTTTATAGTGACCAATCAAATCCTGAACTATTTCCATGTCTGAAGAGGCAGTGGAGGTTTAAGCAGGATTAAAAATGGACAGATCCCCAGGCCTAGTTGAGTGGTATCCCAGGCTGCTATGAGACAAAGGGCTTTGACCCAAATGTTTGATTCTTCTCTGGCCACAGGGGAGGTGCCAGGCAACTGGAGGTCACTTGATGGGGTTTTACTTTCCAAGAAAGCTGGTCAAGAAAACCAAAGCATACAGACCAGTGAGTCTTATATTAGTGGCTGGAAAACTACTGGAGAAAATTCTGAAGGAGAGAATTCATCTCCATTTAGAAAGGCAAGGTTTGATTGGAGATAGTCAGCATGGTTTTGTTAGAGGGAGCTCATGCCGAGAAAATCTGGTGGAATTTTCAAGGAGGTGACCATGTGTAGATGAGAGTAGCATAGTTGATGTAGTTTATTTGAGCAAAATCTTTGACTGTAAAGTGCAGGAGAAACCACTCAGCCCTTTGAGACTGCCCTGCCATTCAATCACGGCTGATAGGTTTCTCAACCCCATTCTCCTGCCTTCTCACCGTAACCCTTGATCTCCTTTCTCATCAAGAAGCTAAAATACAAACAAAAATTGGTGGAAAATCCCAGTAGGTCTTGCAGGCGTCTATGCAGAGAAATCAGAGTTAATATTTCAAGTCCACTGACCTTTCTTCAGAACTGGCCAGTGTGTGCACTTCTGGTCACCATCCTATGGGAAGGATGGCATTGTACTGGAGGGGCTGCAGAGGAGATTAACCAGGAGACAGTGCCTGGGATGGAGCAGGTTAGCGATGAAGAAAGGATGGTGAAGCTCAGAGAAGGCGGGGGGGGGGGGGGGGGTGTCCAATAGCAGTGTATAAGTTTGTGAGGGGCATTGACAGGGTGGGTAGGAAGCAGCTGTTCCTTTGGGTGGAAGGGTCATTAACAAGATATCCAGACATTGATGAGAATCCAGGAGGGCAGTTGAAGTGGGAAATGTCACAACCTTTAAAAATATTTGGATGAAATGCCATAACATTTGAGGCTATGGGCCTAGAGTGGTAAAGTGGGACTAGTGTCAATCTCGAGTAGTTCTTGTTATAGTAGGCTCGATGGGCCAAAGGGTCTCTTCTGTAGTCTATGATTCAGTGAACCTACAAACAGGATTTTAGTCAGGGATTGAAGAAGAACAGTTATAAACTTATTGCAAACAATCCCAACTTTACTAGAAGGAGAATGGAATATAATAGTAAGGACGTTTTGCTACAGCTGTGCAGAGCCTTGGTGAGACCACATCCAGAATACTTTGCACAATCTTCATCTCCTTATTTAAAGAAAGGTGTAATTGCAGTTCACCGATTCCTGGATCGGAAGAATTAACTTAAGAGGAAAATTTGGACAGACTGGCCCAGTGCCCTTTGGAGTTTAGAATTAGATGTGATCTTAATGTAACACATGAAATCCTGAGTGGAATGAGTGATCGCTAAGAGAATGTTTTCCTTTGTGATAGAGGCTGGAACCAGGGAATGCAACTTAAAAAGAAGGGGCCTCCTATTTAAGATGGAGACAAGGAGAATTTAGTTTGCATTAAAGGCTTGTTATTGTGTATAAGACCCTTCCCCACACAGCTGGCTCATTGAATACTTTTAAGGTGAAGTTCAATAGTTCCTAGGAGAAAGTCAGGATTGCAGATGCTGGAGATCAGAGTCAAAAGGTGTGGTGCTGGAAAAACACAGCCAGTCAGGCAGCATCCGAGGAGCAGGAAAGTTGTCATTTCAGGTATGACCTGTTCCTGATGAAGGGCCTAGGTTCGAAACGTTGACTCTCCTGCTCCTTGGATGCTGCCTGACCGGCTGTGTTTTTCCACAGCCACACTTTTTGACTTCAATAGATTCCTGCCTGACAAGGGAGTCGGGGGTAGAGGGAATAGACTGGAGAGTAGAGGTTACAATTACATCAGCCATGATCTGATCGATGAATGGCATTCAAGTCATAGAGTCATATAACTGTACAGCACGGCACTCCCATGTTCTGAATTCTAGGGTTCAGTTTAAGAAATGTGTTCCTTTCTAAATGATCTCCAAAAACAGCTGGTTAATTAAACGGAGCTGTGACAGGAAATGATTCTGCTGTGGTGTTGGGGGAGAAGGGGAGGTGGGGGGGTAGGTGGATTCTTTAGGTCCTGTGATGAATCCTCTGGGAATTTATCCAATCACTAATGGCTGGTGATTTGACCAACAAAACTAACTGAATTACACATGTAAATGGATGAAGAGTCACACACTCCAACCTGAAAGAGGGCATCAGTGGTAATTGGAAAAGGTGACGATGGAGGACAGATTAGGTGAAGACTGGGGACTTGGCATGAGGCAAATCTGAGGCTTGACTCTATTCTGGTCTGTCCCACATTGACAATGTTCATAAATCATTAAACTCCCTGTGACCATGTAACATTGCGGATTATTAAACATCTACCTCGGCTTTTCCACTTCCCCAATGGATCAGCAACATTAGACAAACAGCTGCTGTGACACACAGCCTGGACAGACAGAGTCTGCCTCTAGAATCAGTTTGATAACTAGCACAGAGGTCCTGAGGAATGGGGTCAGTGCCTGTGGTACTCTACAGCAGTAAGTATCAGTTCATGGACTGAGGAGCTTACTTTGTCACTTCTCTCTGACAGTTTTCTTGAGACTGCTGTCTTATAAACCTCCAAGTCTCACTTTGCAGAGACCTGTTTGTATTTCACTCTTGGGTGTTATCTTCACCAGGCCACATCCTCCAGCCACAATCAGCAGCTGCTTCTCCCTGTTTGGATCTTGTTTGTGAGTAAAGCTGTGAGTTAAGGAGAAGCAGCTCATGGTCAAGGTGCCATAAAATGAACCAATGAGATGAAAGAGAACAGCAACACCTTCCCTATCCGAGACCCAGACATGTGTTGGTGAACACCAGTAGTGGCAGCTGTGAAATATTCCTTCAGAGGTACTGACATTTGCTGCTGGAATCTCTTTCTCTGTTCTTCTAGGAACAATAGCATCTCAACATAAAATCTATTTTTACATCAGTTTGCCTGAAGGGACATTCCATGTCCCAAAGTACTCTATGAAATATAAGTTCCAGAATGCAATCTATACAAATTTGCAGGATGTTCTCCCTGAGATCATCATATTCAAAGCAGGCTGACTCAGTTCCAATTCATTGATTCAAAACTTTACATTAGATTCGATTCCTTACAGTGTGGAAACAGGGTCTTCGACCCAACAAGTCCACACCGACCTTCCGAAGAGCAACCCACCCATTACCCTACATTTATCCATGACTGATCCACCTAACACTATGGACAATTTAGCATGGCCAATTTACCTAACCAGCACATCGTTGGACTGTGGGAGGGAACCAGAACACCCAGAGGAAACCTGGGCAGAACATGCAAGTTCCACGCAGACAGTTGCCTGAGCCAGGAATCGAACCCAGGTCCCTGGCACTATGAGGCAGCAGTGCTAACCACTGAGCCACTGTGCTGCCCCATAGTGTGTACTGTGATCTGTCCATCTCTATGCATGAGTGTGTGTGTCTGTGTGTGAGTATGTGTTTGAGCATGTGAGTGTGTGTAAGTGTGTGTGCACATGGGCCTGTTTGTGTGAAGATCGGATTGTGGCAGTGAAGGGGTAGAGTCAGTAGAGGGGGTGAAGTTAGCAATGAGGGGGTGGAGTTAGCAGTGAGGGGGGAGTAAACTGTGGAGGGTGGTGTAGGTAGCTGTGGGGTTGGAGTTAGCTGTGGGGGGTGGAGTTAGCTGTGGAGGGTGGTGGGGTGGGGTTAGTTGTGGGGGTGGAGTTAGCTGTGGGAGGGTGAGGTTAGCTGTGGGGTTGGGGTTAGCTCTAGGGTGGGGTTAGCTCTGGGGGTGGAGTTAGCTGTGGGAGTGGAGTTAACTGTGGAAGGTGGGGTTAGCTGGGGTTAGAGATAACTGTGGGCGTGGAGTTAGCTGTGCGGGATGGAGTTAGCTGTGGGCGTGGAGTTAGCTGTGGGGGCGGAGTTAGCTGTGGAGGGGTGGAGTTAGCTGTGGGGGTGGCAATACTGGGTGGGAAACTGTGGAATGGACATTGCATTTTGTGAAGGCACAATGGGAGTGACAGTGGGGCTTGTGAAATAAGGAGGAATGTGGCTTTCTGGTGGGGGGAGAGGCTTATAGCACTGGTTAGCAGCTGCTAGGAATTTTGGGGAACCAGGAGATGGGCAGTTCCATTGTCCAGAGAGATCTGTTCGGAGGACATATATATTTATGGAATATGAGAATTGGAAAAATGAAGACCTGGGCAACTTCAGCATTGCATAGAATCTGGAACAAGAAACGTCAAATGGTCAGAAGAACTGGACCAAAAATGAAAAATGCTGCAGAAACTCAGAAGGTCTGGCAGCATCTATGGAGAGAGCACCAGAGTTATTGTTTCTGAAGAAGAGGCAGATCAGACTTGAAATTCTAACTCTTTCTCCACAAATGCTGCCAGATTTGCTGAGTTTCTCACTCATTTTCTGTTTTTCTTTCAAATCTCTGGCATCTGCTGTGTTTTTTTTATTGAAGATGAACTGGCAATTGTCTACTGTTTACAAAGCCACAAGACTTTGAGAGCAAAGACTTTAAGGAGAGATAGATGTGATATTAATTTGGTCACTGGGCAAACAGAACTAGATACTTTCACCGGATTTATGTTGTTTTTTTCCCCTAGAACAACCTCTAGACATTTTGGTTTCTGTTCAGCCACAGATTTGAGAATTGTTTAATTGGGGATATGCTTGCAAAGAAGCAATGATCTCCTCAAACTCCGGAAGCCAATTATTCACTCAATCGTGAAACCTATGTCGTCCAACAGTCTGCAGCTGACAGAGACATGATTTCTTTGACAAGAAAGTGAAGGAATTATGAGATGTCACCCCGTTATATCCTTTCAATTTGCACTCTTGATCATCAGGATACTCCCTTCTCCTTCATTCATCATTGTCCTGCTGTGTGTCTTGCCGTGTGTGTGTGTATATCTGTCTCTGTGTATGTATGTGTACATGTGTATTTGTGTGTGCGTCTATGTCTGTGTGTGTATGTATTTGCATGTGCATTTTGGTGTGCTTGTATGTCCACTGTGTGTGTGTGTGTGTGTGTGTGTGTGTGTGTCAGTATTTGTGTGTGTGCTCATGTGTATTATAGACCTATGTCTCTGTGTGTACTGTGTATGTGTGTGAGTATGTGCATGTGAGAGTGTGAGTGCGTGTGTGTGTGTGTGTGTATGTGAGAATGTGTGTGTGTCAGTATTTGTGTATGCGTGCTCATATGTATTGTGAATGTACTATGTGTGTGTGTGAGAGTATGTGCATGTGAGAGTGTGATTGCATGTGTGTGAGAGAGTGTGCATGTGAGAATGTGTGCGTTTGCGTGTGCCTGTGTGTTAGGAGGATTAAGGGGGATTTAGTTTAATTCTGCATCATGGATTAGTTGATAACCAGTTTGCCACAGGATCATAGCATAAGTTTATTTTTAATAAACAAGTTATTTATGAGTCCAATGAAGAAAACCGAGTAAAAATCCCTTTTGTTAGGGATAGCACTGATAAAGAGAAACAGATTGCCAATTTGTGGTGATTGAATAAGACACTGAGATTGTTGGTGCAGCTCACGGAGTTAGAGGCTGATTTCCAGCACAGACTTCTGTCAGAGTTGTAACAGATCCGAAATCTCTCTCATTAGTAATCGTGGCTAATCACTTCTGGCAGCAACATGGGGCACCCGAAAATCCACTTAAGTCTTCAGCGTTTCTCGGGTATTTTAGCACCATTTATTCTGTATTTTACCCCTTGCTTCCAACTGGAATATGTTTGCAACAATGCCCAGTTTAACCCCAATAAATGATGTAATGACACTCGCAGCAAAAAGCCGTCAACACATTATCCCCTCGAGACTGATTATTAAACTTAGTGATCTCGGACTAAGCCCTACTCTCTGCAACTGGATCCCCAGTTTCCTGACCCACAGGCCACAATCAATGAAGATTGGGGACAATATTTAATCCTCACAAACACTCAAAACTGGAGCTCCCCAGGGGTGCATACTCACTGTATACCCATGACTGCGTCGCCAAATACCAGACTAATGCCATTTACAAATTCACTGATGACACCACCATAGTCGGTCGAATCTCAGACGGCGACGAAACAGACTACAGAAAGGGGGTGGAAGACCTGGAAAAATGGTGAACTGAGAACAACCTGGCTCTCAATGCTGGCAAGACCAAGGAACCCATTATTAACTTTCGGCAGGACGTTACTCACGCCCCCCTACACATTAACAGCACAGAGATGGAGAGTGTCAAGCTCCTGGGAGTGGTCATCCTTAACAAGCTTTCTTGAACTCTTCATATGGACGCACATGTTACAAAGGCTCAACAACATTTCCTCCTCAGGCAGCTGAGGAAGTTTGCCATGACGGTGAATACCCTCGCCAACTTTTATAGGTGCACCATCGAGAGCACTCTGTCTGGATGTATCACTACCTGGTATGGCAACTGTACCATTCAAGATCGGAGACAGTTACAGAGAGTGGCCCGGACAATCACAAAGTCCAACCTCCCATCTATAAAATCCATCTACCAGGTCCACTGTTAAGGAAAGGCCGCCAGCATTCTCAAAGATCCATCCCACCCTGGTAATGTTTTTCTACATCCTCTACCATCGGGGAGAAGGTACAGAAGCCTGACCACACGCACCAGCCGGTTTCGAAACAGTTTCTACCTGACTGTTATTGGAATACTGAATGGACTCTCAAACTCTTAACATTCGCCTGTGTTTTTGTTTTTGCCGCTGTTTCCCTATTATTTACTTATCCATACTATTTAACTCTGTGATCTGCCTGGATTGCTTACAAGACAAAGTTTTTCACTGGGCCTCGGTACACAGGACAATAAATTCAATTCAAAGGAAGGAAAAAAACAAGAACTGCAGACGATGGGAATCAGAACCAAAATCAGAATTTGTTGGAAAATCTCAGCAGGTCCGGCAGCATCTGTGGAGACAAAGAAGATTTAATGTTTTGGGTTGAGTGACCCTTCTTGGGAGATCGTGCCTTACCAACTTAATAGAGTTCTTCGAGGAAGTGACCAAGTTGATAGATGAAGGAAGGGCTGTTGATGTCATATACATGGACTTTAGTAAGGCGTTTGATAAGGTTCCCCATTGTTGACTAATGGAGAAAGTGAGGTCACATGGTGTGCAGGGTGTTCTAGCTCGGTGGACAAAGAACTGGTTGAGCAACAGGAGACAGAGTAGTAGGTAGTAGTAGTTGAAGGGAGTTTCTCGAAATGGAGAAAGGTGACCAGTGGTGTTCCACAGGGGTCAGTGTTGGGGCCACTGTTGTTTGTGATATACATAAATGATCCAGAAGAGGGCACTGTTGGTATGATCAGTAAGTTTGCAGATGACACAAAGTTTGGTGGAATAGCAGAAAGCAAAAGGGACTGTCCAAGAATACAGGAGAATATAGATAGACTAGAGAGTTGGGCAGAAAAGTGGCAGATGGAGTTCAATCCAGACAAATGTGAGGTGATGCATTTTGACAAGTCTAATTCTAGAGTGAACCATACTGTAAACGAAAGAGCCTTGGGAAAAGCTGATGAGCAGAGAGATCTGGGAGTGCAGGTCCATTGTACCCTGAAGTTGGCTTCACAGGTGGATAGAGTGGTCAAGAAGGCATATGGTATGCTTGCCTTCATCGGACGAGGTATTGATTATAAGAGCTGACAAGTCATGTTAAAAATTGTACAAGATATTGGCTTGGCCGCATTTAGTGTACAGTTCTGGTCGCCACATTACCTAAAGGATGTGCATGCTTTGGAGAGGGTGCAGAGAAAGTTTACGAGGATGTTGCCTGGTATGGAAGGTGCTAGCTATGAAGAGAGGTTGAGTAGGTTAGGATTGTTTTCGTTAGAAAAAAGGAGATTGAGGAGGGGACCTTATTGAGGTCTACAAAATTATGAAGGGTATCGACAGGGTGGATAGAGATATGTCTTTTCCCCAGGGCGAGGGATTCAATGACAAGAGGTCACGTGTTCAAGGTGAGAGGTGTAAAGTTTAAGGGCAAGTACTTTACACAGAGGGTGGTAGGTGCCTGGAACACTTTACCAGCAGAGGTAGTAGAGGTAGACATGGTAGATTCATTTAAGGTGCGTCTGATCAGATGCATGGGTAGGTGGGGAGCAGAGGAGTACAGACGCATTAGGAATTGGGCGACAGGTTTAGACAGTAGATTTGGATCGGCTTAGGCCTGGAGGCCGAAGGGCCTGCGCCTGAGCTGTAAATTTTCTTTGTTCATTGTTTCTTTATTCTTCTTCAGAATGAAGTATTTGAAGAAGGGTCACTGGACCCAAACCATTAACTCTGATTTCTCTCTTCACAGATGCTGCCAGAGATTTTACAGCAATTTCTGAGTTTGTTTGAGAAATTCAGAGGCCGTCACTCAAGCTTTCCTGTCTCTTTGCCTTCCATTCTGTGCCACCTGCTTCAACAAGTGGGGATGGGCAATAAATGCCCAGGACGCTCCAAGAATAAACAAACTGAGACTTCTAACAGTTTAATAGCAACTGTTGTTGAAGATGCAACTTTGGAAGGAGCTGGTCACAGTATATCACTGAGCAGACAGTTCAGACACAGTCATGCATTTCCTGAGGGCAGATTATTACACTGTTACAACTCGGATCAGAAATTGCAATTTTTCCAACGCTTCCCTTTCCTTCAGCAATGACCTACAGAACCTGTTTAGCATCAGAAAACAGTCCAACGAAAACAGAGCAGGTGTTTGTGACTCAGTCAGTCATTTAGCCAGGCTAGCATTGGCAATTAATTTCCCACACTTATGGAGCTGAGATCTACAACTGTTCAGCTTTTTAAAAAAAAATTACATTTGTACCTGTGCCCAAACTTGCAACTCAGAACATGTTTCTGAGACTGACTAACTCACCGAATACAACCTCCCTCTCTGGCACCTTTCAAAGAATACACCTTTCACTCCTTAACATCCAATTTGTTTGTCAAAGATTCACTATTCGATAGGCTCATGGATTGGAGGCAAAATAGAGCACCAGTCAGAGAAGGAAGACCCTTTGACCTTCATTTTCAATGCTGAATGTTAGACAACTTCACAACAGTTTGCCTGTGGGTAGAACTTTCAGTAGCAGATCGAACCTTCCTGAGTTTGCCAATTAGCTGTGTGAAATAAGGTTCAGTCTGCTGAAGGGCTGGTACGCAGAACTCTGAGCTGCACCAGCCTGCCTTGATGTTTGAGATGTTCACGTCTCCTGTATACACAGATAATGATGGCAAGGAAAATCTGTGACTTTATACTAAGACTAAGATGATGCATCACAAGTGCTTCTACTGGGTCAGAAATTAGAAATGTGTGTGTGTGTTAGTGACTGTGCACGTGTGAGACTGTGTATACCTATGTTTGTGTGTGACTGTGTGTGCATGTGAGAGAGATTGTGTATGTTTGTGTGAGAGAGAAAGACAGATTCTTTGTGTGTGAGACTCTGCAGGTGTGTGTGTGAGAGGCTCAGTGTGTGTGTGAGAGAGGGATTGTGTGTGAGTGTTTGTGTGACTGTGTGTGTGAGACTGTGTATACGTATGTTTGTGTGTGTGTGAGACTCTGCGTGTGTGAGAGAAGGACTGTGTGTGTGTGAGAGATACTGTGTGTGGGTGTGTCTGTGTGTGTATGTGCTGTCAGCTTTGAATCACAACTTGAGGACAGTGACATTCTCAGTGTGTGCTGAGAGAGTACTGCACTTTCAGAGGAGCTGCTTTCAGAAAAGGTTTACTCAACCAATACCTGGAAGGAGTGGAGAGCCTCATGAGGAAAGGTCAGGAAGGCCCAGCCTATACTCTCTGGGGTTTAGAGCAGGCAGAGGTGGCTTCATTGACACATCGAAGATCCTGAGGGGATTTGACCGGGTGGATGTGGGAAGGATGTTTCTCCCTCCAGGAGAATTTCGAATAGGGTCAAAGTTTAAAAGTAAGCAACACCCCCATTTAAAACAGAGAACAGGAGAATTCTTTTCTCTCAGAGGGTTTTGAGTCTTTGGAATTCCTGTCCCGAAAAGGCAATGGATGAAAAATCTTTAAATATTCTGAAGGCAGAGGGAGTTGGATTCCTTATTCACAAGAGGATGAAGGATTACTGGGATATGCAGGAATTTGCTTTGAGGTTGAGGTCAGATCAGCCATGACTTTATTAAATGGTAGGGTAGGGTCAAAGGGCTGAGTGGCCTCCTCCTGTTCCTTGTTTATATGTTACTATGTCTTCCATTTGGGACAACAAACTAAGGCCCAGTCTCTACAAGATGCCATGGCAGGACTTCAAAGGTGCTCTACCTCCACTAGCCTGACCATGATTTATTTCCCAAACAAATTCAACTAAAAAATCTTCTCATTATTCAATGTGGGACCACCCTCAAATGGTTGAAAACCTTCACTTTTATTCAACAGCAGCAAAGGCAAACAAACAGTGTGACAGTATCTGTGCCGACCTTGGGGCCCAGACAGTCAGTGAGTATCACTGCACCAGCTCACCTCGACTGGAGCCGAGTACTAACTGACTCCTGTCGGCCTGTGCTGTCTGACACAGCTCAGTGGTGTCATGCAGAAGGTGATGGCCAGCCTGCTCAATGTCTTCCACTTCCCCCCTCAGAGGGTTTCTGCTGCTCTCCCAGCATCCATCACTACCTCAGTTGGAGAGACTATGCAACACACTCAATCCAGAGTTTTTGTTCCTCCTCAGTTTCGCTGTGCTGTTGTTACATTGCAGTAACAGTGAGAATAAGCCCTGCTAAGTCTGAATCTATCAGTTACCGTTCCAATGAGCCCGTGTGGGTAGGGGTGGGGAGCACGATCAGAAACAGGACAGCTTCTTATTCACGTGGGTGGTCAGCATTCACATCACGCACACAGGACTGTTCAGCATAGTCATCAATACACTCAGACTCGCCTGGACATCAACCTTTGACATAAGAACCTTATTCCAATGAATGCAACACAAACCATGTCATGCAAATAGATTAGATTAGAGATTAGTTTCCCTACAGTGTAGAAACAGGCCCTTCAGTCCAAAAGGTCCACACCGACCCTCTGAAGAGTAACCCACCCAGACCCATTTCCCTCTGACTAATGCACCTAACGCGATAGACAATTTAGCATGGCCAATTCACCTGACCTGCACATCTTTGGACTGTGGGAGGAAACCAGAGCACCCAGAGGAAACCCACACAGACACAGGGAGAATGTGCAAACTCCACACAGACAGTCACCCCAAGGCTGGGATTGAACCTGGGTCCCTGGTGCTGTGAGGCAGCAGTGCTAACCACTGAGCCACCGTGCCACCCGTAGAGTGGGAGATTGTACAGATACTTATAGTTTGACATCACCACCACATTACACAAGCAAGGCAGCACTGTATAAAACAGTATGTTGGTGAATACTTACACTTCAAGGTGGGAGCAAGTTAGTTGGAATCACTGAATCCCTACAGTGTGAAATCAGGCCATTCAGCCCATCAAGTCCACACTGACTCTCTAAAACCATCCACCCAAACCCACCCCCAACTTATCCCTGATAATTTGCACACCTTTAGGTTGTGGGAGGAAAATGGAGCACCTGGAGGAAACCCACGCAGACATGGGGAGAATGCTCTCAGTCCACCCAGTCACCCGAGGCTGGTTCCTGGCACAGGTGCCACTTTTAAGGTTGACTGGAATTTTTCCTATATCTCAGAGATGACTACCTTCTATCTAATGACCAGTAGCAAGTAAAAGGTTGTTTGGGGCCAGGGTTAGTATCCCACGCCTTTAGACACTGCATGTAATTCACAGGCAGGGCTGACATTACAAATGACTTTACCCTGTACTGTGAAAGTGCCTGTTAAATACATTGTCTTCTGTAGATCCTTGCATCGCTCTCAAGTGGAGTTTTTATGCTCTGCCTAAAAATAAACTCCACCCACTCTGGGTGTGGCTGCAGCCCTTTTCTATTTCCACTACACGTTTATGATATGCATAAGGTTGGAAGGCTGGAAGGCAACACAGGTTTCACTTAGTATTGTTAATCTCAGGCTTCATGTGGTAATCAAGGATCTCCCCTCCCCAAAACACCAATTGCTTTTTTCCCTTGGTCTCCCTGATGAGCCCATGAATATTGAGCTTCTACATGTTATCACACACTTCTTTGAATTCTGACTTCATCTTCCAAAATTACCCCCTGAACATCCGACTTACATGTTAGTCATTACTAACTATAAAGCTGTATTGCTCCCCCAGAGCCTGACTGAAGATGATCCCCCCCTGTAGATTTTGAGACATGGTCATTTGGTTGAAGCGCATGCAATGTGGTTATCATGTAAGCAGCTGGTACATGGTGTAGGTGTAACATTGACGTAACACAGTTACATACAGCAACGTGTCTATCGCCTTGATGACAAGTTGATTGGCTTTATTTCCGTGCTAAGGCAAGACAAAGGTATTGTAAATCTGATGCTCTGACTGAGGGAGAAAAGCACAAAAAAAGCAGCTAAGCATGTGCTTGGGAAACAAGTGGAAAACCTTGAGCAACATGCTGGTCCAGTCCATGAGTTGATGCCAGTGTTTGCAGAGTGAATGGCAGCAGCATTCCAAAGAGGGATGTGCTGTGCTCCAAGTGAGTATAGGACTGTACTGTACATGGATCAGACATGTACCATGAAGGGGAGTGGGAGGCGAGAACTTGTCTCATGTCAATGTTCATGGAGAGGAAGAGGTGGGGTGCAATTCATCACTGCTCATGCTGTGTCCCCTGAGATATTGGTGACAACTGTCCAAGTTGGAGTCCAGGAGGAGCAAGCAGTGAGCTGGGAGTCACTAAATACCTGCTCTGAGTTTCATGTCAGGAATTGTCTCTACCTTGTTTCTTTCTGGTCGGTGAGAGAATGGGAACTGCATGTCAATGAGCTAACAGTGAGATACTAATGTTTCCAATGGATGGGAATAGGCCCCTCGTCAATCACCAGTGAGAGTTTCATCTCAATGTTCAACACATCGATGGACAAGCAAAGGGTTTTCTCTTGACATCGAGAATCACATTTCTGCCGATTTTCCCAACATTCTCAGCAATGGCTATGTTCTTTAGGGGCTTGGAAGACTCTAACCCTAATGTTGAATAAATGAGTGACATTCCTCCTCAAGTGAAGACTGAAGTGTCTTCCTTGATAGGAGGTGGGGGAGTTCAAATCGGTTCCACAGTCAATTGGATTGTCATCCCTCTGTCCATGATTGACGTGGGACTTGAGCCCATCTGCCCTGATGTCATTGTGACAAACTGTCACCCAATTAATGTAACCATTTACTTCGAGTTGACTTTGTACGCTCAACATGTTGTATTGAAGAAAGTTTCAAGAATAACTAAGAAGCATCAAAGAACAAAGATCAAAGAACATTACAGCACAGGAACAGGCCCTTTGGCCCTCCAAGCCTGCGCCAATCCAGATCCTCTACCCAAACCTGCTGCCTATTTTCTAAGGGTGTGTATCCCTCTGCTCCCTGTCCAGATCCATCTTAAATCACACTATTGTGCCTGCCTCCACTGGCAATGCATTCCAGGCACTCACCACCCTCTGCATAAAGAACTTTCCACACATATCTCCCTTAAACTTTTCCTCTCTCACCTTGAACTCGTTACACCCTAGTAATTGAGTCCCCCACTCTGGGAAAAAACTTCTTGCTACCCACCCTGTCTATACCTCTGATCATTTTGTAGACCTTAATCAGGTCCCCCTCAACCTCCATCTTTCTAATGAAAATAATCTTAATCTACTCAACCTCTCGTCATAGCTCGCATCCTCCATACCAGGCAACATCCTGGTGAAACTCCTCTGCACCCTCTCCAAAGCACCCACATCCTTCTGGTAATGTGGCGACCAGAACTGCATGCAGGCTCTGTGCTGGGAATTAAGCAGTTTGAGTTTGTTAGATATCAGAGCTTGTTTTTTTTTGTCAAGCACCCATTTCACACTAGGCTGAGGGAAGCATCACTTGTTAGCTGGGTTTGGAGATGGGCTACCTTTCTATCAGACAGACAGTTAAGTAAAAGAAGCAACTTTCCACAATGTGAAGCTTTATTTCTCTGGGTTAACCTGCTGAAAGGTCAGGCCCATCTTGACATCAGGAAGATTGACAGGAGTTGGAGAGTTAGTTCAGCGACAATACTCATAACAATGAGTTATGTTTTAAGAGCCTGTAAATTTGTAAGGGGGAAAAGACAGAGACATTTCCATTTATACTATTCCACAAATATCATAATAATATGATACACTTGTCAGCGGCTTATTCAGAAGGCCACACATTCCAGCTCAGATATTTCTCCACCTCTCACGGTGACTGAGCTGAGACCGAGCTTTCTATTATCAGTGCACAATGCTAATCCATTACCTTCTGTTCCACCTGACAAGCATCTGTGTTCCCATTATTCAGAATCCTTCCAAATCCACATTCTAAAACAGCAGAGTCCTCTTTGCAATCCCGTTCCACTTCACAGCCAGTGGGCCCTATTAAACATGAGACAGCTGTATCCATTATATAGTGCAAGGCATATTCCTGCCGATAGGCCTCCAAAGACTGAGAGCTGGACAGT
This sequence comes from Chiloscyllium punctatum, assembly GCF_047496795.1. NCBI lineage: Eukaryota > Metazoa > Chordata > Chondrichthyes > Orectolobiformes > Hemiscylliidae > Chiloscyllium > Chiloscyllium punctatum. The sequence goes on along the minus strand of NC_092753.1, from coordinate 101,290,293 downwards.
TAAGACAGTGCTGTAACTATACTAGGTAGTTCTCCTCTCCCAGCTTTGTCTACATTAACCCTTTCCTTGTTCCTTCCTATTTTGTTTAGTGAGGCAACTAGACTGTTTCACCAAGAGCAATGTGTGAGCTGATGCAATGACTACTTCAGGCGAGGTGACTCAGCAACAAGGAAAATCTCACCCAGCATCTACATGCATCCATGGACAGGATTGGCTGGGCAGTGATCCAGAGCGCAGACCCGAGCTGATTTGTCCCTCCCACAGACTCAGCCTCACTCATTCCAATGAACCTTTGCAGAGTGGCCATCTTCTCTGAAATCGGAATCTTCACTCCTACCATGGCTATCCTCCAAGCTCCCACCTTCCAGCCTCCTATCTGTCATAAATTTGACACTATCGAAAACTGCTGCTCATGTCCTTGTTTGATTCACTCCACTGGCTATTGCAACGGCTAAGGACCTTGACAATAGGATGGTGATGGAATCCCTGGACCCTTGCCTGGATGGGTGCAGCTCCTACAACACTCAAGACGTTTAACACCATCCAGGACAAAGCAGCCCACTTGATTGGCACCAGATCCCCCACTCCCCCCACCACTGACACTTCTGTGGACTATCTACAAGATGCACTGCAGCAATTCATCAAAGATCCTTAGAAAGAACTTTCAAAACCCATGACTACTTCCATCTAGAAGGACAAGAGCATCAGATACAAAGGAATACCTCCCCCCTACCAGTTCCCCTCCAAGCACCTCACCATCCTGACTTGGAAATATATCACCATTCCTACGCTGGATCTCTGGGTCAAAATCCTGGAATTCCCTCCCTATGGGTCAATCCATAGCACATGGACTACAGTGGTTCAAGAAGGCAGCTCACCCCCACCTTCTCAAGGGGCAACTAGGGACGGGTAATAAATGTTCACCCAGCGAAGCCCCCATCCCATTCCCTCACCACTGCTGTATGTGCTTCAGCTCCTGATTCAAGATGAACCTGATCTAATAATTCTCATCCTCGTTTTCAAATGCCCCAAAGCCTTGCTGCTAGCTATCTCTGTCATGAAGAGTGTGGCTGTTTGATGTGTGTTTCTTCAAATGCTTCCAACAGGTCTTAGATTTGTTTTGTTATCTGTTATCATGTTTGAGCTCTGAAACACATCAATTTCTTGTTGTTTAACTGAGAAGTTTACCTTTAGAGTAAGTATTTTGAATGACATTTCTTCCTGGCTATGGCCTACCTGTTGAGTGTTTTCGGGCCCTGTTTGAAGGGCAGCTGTATTGTGGCTGTGTGGGAATGTGTTGTATATGGGAAGAGGAGCTGGGTGACTCAAAGAAACCTCAATGTGAACTGCTGCCTCACAGCCTCAGGATTGAGATTTGAAACAAGAATGAATACTGGGGGCTAGGATTGGCTCTATTCTGCAACATGACAGGAGCTTTACATGTTCATCTGGAGAACAAAGAAAATTTACAGCCCAGGAACAGGCCCTTCGGCCCTCCAAGCCTGAGCCGATCCAAATGTACTGTCTAAACCTGTCGCCCAATCCCTAACCATCTGTATCCCTCTGCTCCCCACCTACTCATGCATCTGTCCAGACACACCTTAAATGAATCTACCGTGTCTGCCTCTACCACCTCTGCTGGCAACGCGTTCCAGACACCCACCACCCTCTGGGTGAAGTACTTGCCGCGTGTATCCCCCTTAAACTTTCCACTTCTCACCTTGAAGCGTGACCTCTCGTTACTGAATCCCTCACCCTGGGAAAAAGCTTGTCTCCATCCACCCTGTCTATACCCTTCATGATTTTGTAAACCTCAGACAGGTCCTCCCTCAATCTCCTTTTTTCTAATGAAAATAAACCTAACCTACTCAATCTCTCTTCATAGCTAGCACCTTCCATACCAGGCAACATCCTCGTAAACCTTCTCTGCACCCTCTCCAAAGCGTCCACATCCTTTTGGTAATGTGGCGATCAGAACTGTGCACAGAATTCTAAATGTGGCTGGATCTACTGACAGGGGAGCCCATCAATGGAGCTGTCCAATGGGGGGAGGGGGGGGGGGGGGGGGTGGGGGAGGATGCTGTAGGCAAGACGATTGTACCGTCCATGTGGAATATCTGCTCGTGTTCAGGAATCAGTACAGGGTGAAGCAGAGTTGAGCATTCCCCAAGTTGCAGCCTCAGCTAACTGTCCAGTTGTTTCCCTGTCACCGTGTCTTACCCTTGTTTTATATGAGTTGATGCTGGGCCTTGCTGCGGCTAAACACAAGTCTGGCTTCATCCAGTTTCAGACTCTCCAAAACCAAGAGTGCTACAGCTATCCACAAATAAGATGTGATTTGGTGTTGGGATAACTTCTCCTCACTAAAGCAAAATAATTTTCTCTCAGTGGATCAATTTCTGCTGCTCCGGTGAAGTGATGATAAACCATTGGGTGAGGCCAAGTGGGGATACAGTGTTCAGTTTGGTGCACCGTACTTTCACATGGAGAGGGTGTGCAGGAGAGTTTCACTGAATGTCGAGATTGGAGAAATTGAGTTTGTTCTCCTTTGAGCAGAGGAAGTTAAGGCCAGATTAATTGAGTCTAAATTATGAGGCACTGACATCATGAACTCAGAGAAGCTGCTTTCCCCTTGGAGGAGGGACAGTGACTAGCCAAGACAGCTTTAAGGTAATTCAGAAAAAAAAACAGACAGGAGAGAAAGAAGACCTGTATTGGTGTGATCTGGAATGTGCTGCCTGTATGGACAATAGAAAGTTATTCAATTGGAATGGTACGGAGGGAATTAGATAAACACTTCTCAAGACGTTACACATCAGCAGTGACCTGTCCACACAGAACAGCCTCTTCCTGGGACAGTGAACACAATTTGATAAACAGAGGATGGTGTTTGCAGGTAACTGGCAAAAGAACCAGAGGTGACCAGCAACAAGCATTTTATAAAACAGCGAGGGTTTGGACTATATTGCCTCACAGTGTCAACAGGAACTAGCGAAAGGGAATCTGAGAAACTGCTGAGGGAGCACAAGCTACAGGGATATGGAGAAAGAGCAGGAAGCAGACACTGACAGGATCATGCTTCAAAAGAGTTGATGGAAACTGGGTTTGCTGAGGAACCACCCCCTGTGTTGTATTAGTCAATCATACTCCAAGATCTTTTGAAAAGTTGTTCATGGAATGTTGGCATCATTAGCTGGGTCATCATTTATTGCCTGTCTCTAGTTGCCCCTTGAGAAGGTGGGGGTGAGCTGCTTTCTTGAACCACTGCAGTCCATGCACAGGAGATAGAGCCACAATGCCCTGAGGGAGGGACATCCAAAAACTGACTCAGCCAAACTGAAGCAATGGTGATAGGTGTCAGTGTTTGAAAGATGCTGTCGAAGGATCTTTGGTGAATCTCTGCAGTGCATCTTGTCAATAGTACACACTGCTGTTACTGAGTGTTGGTGATGGAGGGGTGGATGTGATGTCTGTCAAATGGGCAGCTTGTTCTCTATGGAGGTGGCAGGACAGGTGGAAGGACCATAGTGAAGCATACAGTGTTCTCAGCTTTATTCATGGGGGCCACAGTGAACAAGAGCAGGGAAGTGATGCTGAGCTTGCACAAGACTTGTTCGGCCTCAGCTGGAGTATTATGGACAGTTCTGGGTACCACATTGTTGGAAAGATGTCAACGACTATCAGACCATAAGTTTTTGGAGCAGAATTAGGCCATTCAGCCCATCGTGTCTGCTCCAACTTTCAATCCTGCCTGGTATGTTTCTCAATCCCATTCTCCTACCTTCTCCCAATAACCCTTGATTCCCTTATTAATCAAAAGGTATTTTCTGTCTTAAAGACACTCAATGCCTGCCCTGTGGAGAAACTCAACCACATGAAAAACATTCCTTTCTGTTTTTTCACCTTTGCAAGGTTGCAACCCCTGTGCTCAAGACTCCACAGCACTCTGCAGCAATGAGTTCCACAGATTCACCAGACTCTCGCTCAGAAGAGGTTATTAAAGCTTTAAGAACAAGTGATAGGACAGAGATTATGGAAAGAGTCAAGAATTTAACTTCAGGTAAGGGGACAACTACAAGTAGGGGGAGACTGTTCACTTTCAGGAAGTGGTCAATTTCAGGGAGTGGTCAGTTTCAGGAGGTGGGTCAGTTCCAGGAAGTGGTCAGTTTTGGCAGGCACCATTCTGCAGGTGACTCCTGTTGTTGAAAAGTCTATCGGAGTGAAGATGGATTATAAATAACTAAAATCCCATTATCTTCATCGGTAGAATACCTTAACTATGCAGTACTTAATCATCTCAGACCTGAAGAGGGACAGCAATGGGTAAGTCAAACTGTTCAGCTAAAGTCAAATAAGGGAAAGGGAAAGGAAACAAATGCATTTCACAGGAGAATCTTGAGCACAGGAGTTGCAACCTTGCAAAGGTGAAAAAACAGAAAGGAATGTTTTTCATGTGGGTGAGTTTCTCCACAGGGCAGGCTGCCAGTGAGCTGCTGGAGGTGCTACTGCTCAGACCACTACGATTAGTGACATCTTCATTTCTCTCATCCCTCCTGACTTTTGAGAATTACAAGCACAGGCAGGCCATCAGTTATTCACACATCAAAAACCAATCCCCAGTACAGTCCTGGTGTGGTTTGATTATAAATTTGACTCGACTGGGTTTGGTGACTGTACATCAATCAAACCTGAGCCAGATCTCTCCTCTCATGCCTTTCTCAACAACTTGAAGGAAGGCACCAATTTCCCACCATTATCAGCATCCATGAAAATCAGGAATGATCCAGCTAGTTTTAATCTCTCTTCTCCACAGCTGAGCCAATAGACCTGCAATTTACTTATCCTCAATATCCTCTGGATAACATGAAAGAATAAATTTGTCATAGAGATGCACAGCAAAGAAACAGACCCTTCGGTCCAACCCGTCCATGCCGACCAGATACCTCAACTCAATCTAGTCCCACCAGCCAGCACCCGGCCCACATCCCTCCAACTTTCCTATTCATATACCCATCCAGATGCCTTTAAATATTGCAATTGTACCAGCCTCCACCACTTCCTCTGGCAGCTCATTCCATACATGTGCCACCCGCTGTGTGAAAAAGGTTGCCCCTTAGGTCTCTTTTATATCTTTCCCCTCTCACCCTAAACCTATGCCCTCTAGTTCTGGACTCCCCAACCCCAGGGAAAAGACTTTGCCTATTTCCCCTATCCATGCCCCTCATAATTTTGTAAACCTCTATAAGGTCACCCCTCAGCCTCTGACGCTCCAGAGAAAACAGCCCCAGCCTGTTCAGCCTCTCCCTGTAGCTCAAATCCTCCAACCCAGGCAATATCCTCATAAATCTTTTCTGAACCCTTTCAAGTTTCACAACATCTTTCCGATAGAAAGGAGACCAGAATTGCACACAATATTCCAACAGTGGCCTAACTAATACCCTGTACAACCACAACATGACCTCCCAACTCCTGTACTCAATGCACTGACCAATTAAGGAAAGCATACCAAACGCATTCTTCACTAGCCTATCTATCCTGTGACTCTACTTTCAAGGAGCTATGAACCTGCACTTCAAGGTCTCTTTGTTCAGCAACAATCTCCAGAACATTACCATTAAGTGTCTAAGTCCTGCTCTGATTTACTTTTCCAAAATGCAGCACCTTATATTGATCTAAATTAAACTCCATCCGCCACTCCTCAGCCCATTGGCCCATCTGATCAAGATCCCATTGTACTCCGTGGTAACCCTCTTCGCTGTCCACTACACCTCCAATTTTGGTGTCATCTGCAAACTTACTAACTGTACCTCCTCTGTTCACATCCAAATCATTATATAAATGACAAAAAGCAGTGGACCCAGCACCAGTTCTGTATCCAAATGGCTAGTACCCCCTGTATTCCATGAGATCTAACCTTGCTAACCAGTCTCCCATGGGGAACCTCGTCGAGTGCCTTACTGAAGTCCATATAGATCACATCCACCACTTTTCCCTCAACAATCCTCTTTATTACTTCTTCAAAAAACTCAATCAAGTCTGTGCAACATAATTTCCCATGCACAAAGCCATGTTGACTAGTCCTAATCAGTCTTTGCCTTTCTAAATACATGGAAATCCTGTCCTTCAGGATTCCCTCCAACAACTTGCCCACCATTGATGTCAGGCTCACCGGTCTATAGTTCCCTGATGTTTCATTACCATCTTTCTGAAATAGAGGCACCACGTTTGCCAACCTCCAATGTTCCACAGCGTTTCCTCATTCATGTTCACTGTCCAAGTAGATCCACAGGAAAGGGAAAGTGTGTGGGCAATCACGGAGAATAGATACCTACCGTTCATGAATAACATCCCATCACTGACTCACAGCTCATGTGTGAAGAATGTTTTTTCCTTATAGAACCCCTGCAGTGCAGAAAGAGGCCATTCAGCCCATCATGTATCCATTGACCCCCCCCCTCCCACAAAGAGCATCCCACCCTATCCCAGTAACCTACGTTTCCCATGGCTAATCTGCCTCGCATGCACATCCCTGGATACTATGGGCAATTTAGCATTGCCAATCCAACTAACCTGTGCACATCTTTGGATTGTGGGAAGAAACCGGAGCACCCGGAGGAAACCCACACAGACACTGTGGGAACCTGCAAAATTCACATCATTGCCTGAAGCTGGAATTGAATGCAGGTCTTTGGCGCTGTGAGACAGCAGTGCTAACCACTGAGACACCATGCTAGCCAGCAAGCCACCCTGCTTACTCAGCTTTGTGTCTACCATCTTGAAGCTCATGCAGAATATGGTTAATTTTGCAATACAGAAAATAGGCCATTCAACCCAAATAGTCTGTGTTGTACACAAGGTTCCTCTAACCCCACTTCATCTCACCTTATTAACATATCAGTGCTGTCTCGCATTTGCAAAAGGCAAATTACTCATCAAGTCACACAGATCAACTGCACAGAAAAAGGCCCTTCAGCCCAGCGAGTCTGCACCAATCAAAACAGCTGCTTAAATATTCTATTCCCATTTTCCAGCACTTGCCCAATAGCCTGTATTCTTCAGTATTGCAAGTTCATGTCTATCCTTCCAACTTTTCTCCGTCATTCATTTGTATGGTTTCTCTTTAAGTATATTGATATTTAAATTCCTTTTATATATTAATTTATTTTAAAATTCCTTATGGTCTTGGGTTCCTGCACCTTTTCGGGAGAATGTTGTAGATCCTGGCATCCCTCTGATCCAGAAACTACTGAAGTCTATGTTGAGTCTGGAAGTCATGAAGGGCTGAATTGAAAGATGAGATCTTGTTCCCTGAGCTCTCATTGAGCTGCGTTGGAACAGGATAGGAGGCTGAGGTCAGTGTAGGTGTGAGCAGGCAATGAAAATGACAAGGCTGCACTATGAGTGCTGCTTGGCTCAATGAGAGTGTTCTGGAGTTGGGTGAAAACAGTGTGAGGTGAGATCGGGCAAAGGTGAAGCTAAAAGATAGAGGGTGGTGCTCAGTCTCAGTCTGGGTCATTCAGAGAGTCACACAGTCCCAATGGGAACAACCAATTCATAAGAGATACCTGTGGAGTACTTTTTATCTTTTACAGTTTTTAAAGTACAATATATCAGCTGAAGTAAAGGTACAGGCTTTCGATTCTAATAGAAATGATTCAGATGAAGGAAGGTTGCTAGCTCATTTACATTTTTTTAATGGGTGTAACTTGCCGAATCTAGAGAAACATTGTGAGTGGAGCCCTCAGACCCATGGTATGCTCCTCTAGCGCAGTGTGGGAAATAAGGGATGCTTCCAGGGTCCCTGACGGCTGTGTGTGCCTGCAGCTACTGGGGAACTGCTTCTCAGAGCTGGAGCTGTGGGTGCGTTCACTGTGGAACATCCGCAATACTGAGTGTGTCGTGGACAGTGAGAGAGTGGCTCACACCGAGGTGAGGATTACTCAGCCAGAAAGGGAATGGGTGACCATCAGATAAAGTAAAAGGCTCAGGAAGGAACTGCGGGATTCCCCAGTGATCATCCCCTTCTCAGACAGAGACACCGCTTCTCAAACAGTGGCCTCTCAGGGGCAATCAGCAAAAGCCAGGTTCATGACACCACAGAGAGCTCTGCTGCACAGAACAGGAGGAAAGAGAGTGGCGGGGCTATAGTGACAGGGGATTCAATCTTCAGGGATAAAAACAGGCACTTCTGTGGCCGCAGACCTCAATCCAGGATGGTATGTTACCTCCCTGGTCCCAGGACATTCTGGAGCTGGAGGGTAACAGCCAGTGGCCATGGAACACGTAGACACGACATTGCTAAACAAAGGAATGAGGGCCTGAAAGCGGAATACAGGTGATGCATTAAAACCCAGGTCCTCAAAAGTAATAATTTCAGACTTGCTCCCAGTGCTAGTGAGAGCAGATAAAAGAGGGCAGATCAGATAAATATGTGGCTGGAGAAATGGTGTACCAGAGAGGGGTTTAGATTCTTCAGGCACGGTGGCTCAGTTGTTAGCACTGCTGCCTCACGGCACCCAGGACCTGGGTTCAATTCCTGACTCAGACAACTGTCTGTGTGGAGTTGCACATTCTCCCCGTGTCTATGGGGGTTTCCTCCAGGTGCTCCGGTTTCCTCCCACAATCCAAAGATGTGCAGCTGTTAGGTGAATTGGCCATGCTAAATTGCCCATAGTGTTCAGGGATGTGTAGGTTAGTTGCTTTAGTCAGGGATAAATGTAGAGTAATAGTGTAGGGGAATGGGTCTGGGTGGGGTTATTCAGAGGGTTGGTTGGGCCGAATGGCCTGCTTCCACACTGTGGGGATTCTGTTGTATTCACTGCAGATTGGAGCAGGTTCCACAATCTGTCTGGAGTTCCATCCAAAGTTTCTCCTGGTTTCCTGGTTGGATGTTTCACAAACAGTCTTATAATGATAGCCTCTAGTTTTGGTCTCACACAAGTGGGAATGTCCTCTCTATGTTTGTGCCACGTACCACTCCACAGTCTTGATTTAGAGGAAGCAAAAAATCTGGGTGAGTCAGGGGGAAGGAGACAAGGAATGGAATGGTTATAAAACATTGCAGAGAGCAGTTGCCATCCACGGCAACATTTAAACTCCTGGGATTCTCCTCTTGAACGTTTGGTCAACAAAGGTGTCAAGAGTCATAGGAGGTCGACAGGAAAATGGAGTCGAGGCCACAATTGTATCAGCTATGATCCTGGTGAAGGTTGGAAGAAGCTTAAGGGGCTGAATGGCCTACTGGTGCCCTGATGTTTTGAGTGTACTTTGCATTCTGGGCTTCCTTTGTGGAGAGATGACACTGTGAACAAGGAAAGCTTGGATATCCACAACAGGACATGATGAAGCCCCCTAATCTACACCCCCCCCCCCCACTCCCCCACCCCTCCGCAATGATTGTTTCCAATGGGACTCGGATAAGTTTCCATGAAGTATGAGTGATTCACAGGAAGCTCAGAAAGTAGCAACAGAACTGATATTCTGCTCTCATTAATCTCCAATAATATCCTGTGCACATTGCAGCTGTTTATTTATTAATGCTTGTCATATTTCAGTAAGATCCAGCAACCACATGGGAGTTTTCCAAATTGTGACTGTATGTCAGGGAAGGTTGCAAACAGAACAAATGGAACAGTTCAGCTTTAATCAAACAATTCTCATATCATAAAGATTTCCTTTACAAATCCTACTGATGCAGGAAGCCAAAACGAATTTGTCTGGTTATATTGTTATTATAATAATTCATTTTCATTTACATAACTATTCATAGCCCTTCTACTGAAAAGACTGGATCCAGTTCCTGTCTGACTTTGCAAAGTGCCTCAGACCAATGAAATTCACCTTCTCTCCTCACACAATGTCTCCCTCCTCCTAAAGCATGACCACCTCCAAACTCATCTTTCAATCTGAAAGACCAATTAGTGGGCCATCAATTCTGAGTTGGGGTAGAGAGCCTGAGTGGGCGGTGACCAAAAAAAGGAGCAAAGGAGTAAGAGGGGCATGGAAAGCAAATGTTAGAGAGAAACAGTTCGAGAAGTAGAGAGATGGAGAAAGCAATGAGTGCAGAGAGGAAACTATGGAGAGACACAGAATCAGAGGGAAATATGTAGAGAGAGAGAGAGAGAAATTGCTGGAAAAGCTCAGCAGGTCTGACAGCATCCGAGGAGCAGGAGAGTCAACGTTTCGGGCATAAGCTCTTCATCAGGAATGCCAAGGGCTTCTGCCCGAAACCTCGTCTCTCCTGCTCCTCGGATGCTGCCTGACCTGCTGTGCTTTTCCAGCGCCACACTTTTCAAATCTGACTCTACAACATCTGCAGTCCTCACTTTCTCCTAAAGAGAGAGAAGAACAGTTGGACAGACAAAGGAGTGGATATTGATCTGACAGGGAGGGGGAATAGTTATTAATGGGGACTGTTAGTGGCTAACAGCGGGTTGTGTCTAACAGCAGACTGTGATGACAGGCCTGGTGTGCGAAGGTTGGAGTTGGAACGTGGGAGAGCTCAAGCCCGAAAGTTGTTGAACTCATAGAACATAGAACAATACAGCACAGAACAGGCCCTTCGGCCCACGATGTTGTGCCGAACTTCTATCCTAGATTAAGCACCCATCCATGTACCTATCCAAATGCCGCTTAAAGGTCGCCAATGATTCTGACTCTACCACTCCCTCGGGCAGCGCATTCCATGCCCCCACCACTCTCTGGGTAAAGAACCCACCCCTGACATCTCCCCTATACCTTCCACCCTTCACCTTAAATTTATGTCCCTTTGTAACACTCTGTTGTACCCGGGGAAAAAGTTTCTGACTGTCTACTCTATCTATTCCTCTTATCATCTTATAAACCTCTATCAAGTCACCCCTCATCCTTCGCCGTTCCAACGAGAAAAAGCCTTGAACTCTCAACCTATCCTTGTACGACCTATTCTCCATTCCAGGCAACATCCTGGTAAATCTTCTCTGCACCCTCTCCAAAGCTTCCACATCTTTCCTAAAGTGAGGCAACCAGAACTGCACACAGTACTCCAAATGTGGCCTAACCAAAGTCCTGTACAGCTGCAACATCATTTCACGACTCTTGAATTCAATCCCTCTGCTAATGAACGCTAATACACCATAGGCCTTCTTACAAACTCTATCCACCTGAGTGGCAACTTTCAAAGATCTATGTACATAGACCCCGAGATCCCTCTGTTCCTCCACCTGACTAAGAACCTGACCATTAACCCTGTATTCCGCATTCTTATTTGTTCTTCCAAAATGGACAACCTCACACTTGGCAGGGTTGAACTCCATCTGCCACTCCTCAGCCCAGCTCTGCATCATACCTAAGTCCCTTTGCAAACGACAAATGCCCTCCTCACTGTCCACAACTCCACCTATCTTCGTATCGTCTGCAAATTTACTGACCCACCCTTCAACTCCCTCATCCAAGTCATTAATAAAAATTGCAAACAGCAGAGGACCCAGAACTGATCCCTGCGGAACTCCACTTGTAACTGGGCTCCAGGCTGAATATTTACCATCTACCACCACTATCTGACTTCGACCGGTTAGCCAGTTTTCTATCCAATTGGCCAAATTTCCCTCTATCCCAAGCCTCCTGACTTTCCGCATAAGCCTACCATGGGGAACCTTATCAATTGCCTTACTAAAATCCATGTACACTACATCCACTGCTCTACCCTCATCCACATGCTTGGTCACCTCCTCGAAGAATTCAATTAGACTTGTAAGGCAAGACCTACCTCTCACAAATCCGTGCTGGCTGTCCCTAATCAAGCAGTGTCTTTCCAGATACTCATAAATCCTATCCCTCAGTACCCTTTCCATTACTTTGCCTACCACAGAAGTAAGACTAACTGGCCTGTAATTCCCGGGGTTATCCCTATTCCCTTTTTTGAACAGGGGCACAATATTCGCTACTCTCCAGTCCCCTGGTACCACCCCCGTTGACAATGAAGACGAGAAGATCATTGCCAACGGTACTGCAATTTCCTCTCTTGCTTTCCACATAATCCTTGTCTATCCTCAAGTTGTTCAAAATGTCCAACCCATCTTCCTTCCTAACAAGTATCTCTTCGAGCTTACCAGTCCGTTTCACACTCTCCTCTTCAACAATACGGTCCCTCTCGTTCGTAAATACTGAAGAGAAGTACTTGTTCAAGACCTCTCCTATCTCTTCTGACTCAATACACAATCTCTACTGATATTGAGTCCAGGAGGCTGCAGGGTTCCCAAGTGGAAAATGAGGTACTGCTTTTCCAGCTTGTGCTGAGCTTCACTGGAGCACTGCAGCAAGCCTGAGACAGAGATGTTGGCCAGGGAACAGGGTGGGGTTATGAAGTGGCAGGCAGCTGGAAGCTCAAGGCTTTTTTCTGTGAGCAAAACACATGTGCTCTGTGAAGCAGTCACCCAGTCGACTCTTTGTCTCCCCCAGTGGAGAGGAGAGCACAGTGTGAGCAGCGAATGCAGTCGACTGGATTGAGAGAAGTGAAGGTATGCTTCACCTGGAAGGTATATTTGGGCCCTTGGGTTCTGAGGAGTGGGAAGGGAAATGGACAGGTGTTACACTCCTTCAGCGGTTCCAGGGAAAGGTGCCATTGGGTGGAATGGGGGCTGTTGGGGAGTGAAGGATGGGTGGGTCAGGATGTCCAGAGGGAATAGTCCCTGCTGCAGCCTGACAAGGGAGGGCAATATATGTCTGGTGGTGACATTTTACTGGAGGTATGAAAAATACTGGCTAATGATCCATTAGATGGGGATGCTGGTAGGGGTGGTAGGTGAGGACAGAGGGACCCTATCACTGTTGTGGGAGGGAGGTGAGGGCTGAAGTTGTGGGAGATGGGTCAAACCCAGCTGAGGGGCCTGGCAACTACAGTGCTGGGGAATCCTCGGTTGAGGAAGAAGGTGGTCATTTCAAAGACCCCCTTGTCGAAGTTGGCATCATTGAAACAAATGTGACAGAGACAGAGGAACTGGGAGAATGGAATGGAGTCTTTACAGGAAATAGGGTGAGAGGAAGAATCGTCTAAGTAACTGTGGGAATTGGTGGGTTTATAGTGGATATTGATGGCCAGCCTATCCCCAGAAAATCAACAGAGATGTTGAGTCAGAGAAAGACCAGGTGAAGGTGAGAGTAGGGTGGAAATTGGAAGCGAAATTGCTAAACTTTTCCAATTCTGGATAAGACAGAGAAACAGCACCGATTATGTCATTGATATACTAAAGAAAGAGTTGTGTGTGGGGGCAGGAGAAGGACTGGAACAAGCAATGTTCCATATACCCCACAAAGAGACAGGCATCACTAGGGCCCATACAGGTAACCATGGTGACCCCTCTGACCTGAAGACAGTGGGACGAGTGAAAGGTGAAGTTGTTGAGGGTGAGGGTGGGCTCGACCGGGCAGGGGAGGGTGGGGTTAGGGACAGTTCAGGCCTGTCCTCCAGGAAGAAGTGGAGAGCCGTGATCCCATCCTGGGATGGGGGATGGACGTGTAACGTGATTTTCATGTCCATGGTGAAGAGGAGGCAACTGGAGCCTGCAAACTGGGTAGAGAGAGAGAGAGAGAGAAATTGGCAGGCAGACTGAGAGACAGAAAAAGACAGAAATCAAAAAAGGCTAGGATGGAGAACGAGAAACCAAGGTAGAAAAATATAAGTTATGATTCCAGCTGATGTTATTACTGGACAAGTCAGATCCCAGATTAAAATCTGGTTTGATAGATCATATTTGATTTTGAGGTAAAAACAATGACTGCAGATGCTGGAAACCAGATTCTGGATTAGTGGTGCTGGAAGAGCACAGCAGTTCAGGCAGCATCCAAATAGCTTCGAAAGGGCTTTTGCCCGAAACGTCGATTTCAAAGCTACTTGGATGCTGCCTGAACTGCTGTGTTCTTCCAGCACCACTAATCCAGAATATTTGATTTTGAGTTGATTTTAATGAGGTGACCTTTCACTGAAACCTAAGTGTCTATGCTGCAGATTTGATTTTAACAATAAAATGGATGTTCATTAAGCAAAGAAAATGAAGTTCAAATAGAATAAACCAGACTATATATTTATAACATAAACTTAAAAATTTTGAAACACATGGTAACAGATATGACTCCAAACATAATCCTTTACAGATCCCAAAACCCTCTTATACAGTACCCATATCAGAGAAAATACCTTACTCAAACACCTTGATGAGTTTGATTCAATTGTAACCTCAGCTTGCAGTCTAGAAATCCCAGTGACTTCTCCCTGGAGTTTCCATATATTTGAGTTTAAACATTCTCTGCTTCAAATAACCTTGTCAAGGCTTTGTCTAAACACTTCTGGTCTGGGATTACCACTAAACTCCTTGCTTTCCGATAATTTATTTTAACAATTCTGCCTTTCAAAGGAGCACTGCTTTATACATTCATCTTTATTCAGGATCTTTTGCGGACTTGTCTCAAAGTAAAATTTAAACAAAACCCTTTTTCTTTATCGAGTTAGGAGTATTCCTTCTAAGCTTAAAAAAAAGTCCAGAAGTTTCTCAGAAAAACCTTGGTGTACACTTTGTGACCTAGTTTGGTTGCAAGCTTTCCATATGTACAACCAAAGCCTATTATTTCTGAAAAGTAGCTCTCTATGCAGTTGCTTCAACACAAATTGGTGGGCCAAAGGGCCTGTCGCTATGTTGTATTGTTCTTTGTTCTAAATCCCATTGCTACAGAATTCCTTATAAGTTAATCATTGATTCTTTCAGACACACAGAAAAACCCTATGGATGCAGGTTTGCACACTGAGCTGGAAGGATCACTTTCGGACCATACTAGGGAACGTCTTCAGTGAGCCTCTGGATGAAGCACTGGTGGTGTTTCCTGCTTTCTATTTATACGTTTGAGTTTCCTTGTGCTGCTGTCATCATTTCTTGTGGTGACATCATTTCCTGTGGTGATGCCTGTTCCTGTTCTTTTTCTCAGGGGGTGGTAAATGGGATCCAAGTCAATGTGTTTGTTGATAGATTCCGGTTAGAATGCCATGATTCTAGGAATTCTCGTATGTCTCTCTGTTTGGCTTGTCATAGGATGGATGTATTGTCCCAGTCGAAGTGGTGTCCTTCCTCATCTGTATGTGAGGATACTAGTGAGAGTGGGTTGTGTTGTTTTGTGGCTCGTGTGTGTTCATGTATCCTGGTGACTAGTTTTCTGCCTCTTGGTCCAATGTAGTGTTTGTTACAATTCTTGTACGGTATTTTGTAAATGACATTAGTTTCGCTTGTTGTTTGTATAGGGTCTTTTATGTTCATTAGTTGCTGTTTTAGTGTGTTGATGGGTTTGTGGGCTACCATGGTGCCAAGGGGTCTGAGTAGTCTGGCAGTCACTTCTGAGACGTCTTTGATGTAGGGGAGAGTGGCCAGGGTTTCTGGATGTGTTTTGTCAGCTTGTTTGGGGTTTATTGCTAAGAAATTGGTGGACTGTCTTCATTGGCTACACGTTCTTTTTGAATATACTGTATAGGTGATTTTCCTCTGCTCTGTGTAGTTCCTCTGTGCTGCAGTATGTGGTGGCTCATTGAAATAACGTTCTAATGCTGCTTTGTTTGTGGATGTTGGGATGATTGCTTCTGTAGTTCAATATTTAGTCCGTATGTGTTGTTTTCCTGTAGACGCTGGCTTGAAGCTCCCCATTGGCTGTTCGCTCTACTGCGACATCTAGGAATGGCAGTTTGTTGTTGTTTCCCTCCTCTCTAGAGAATTTTATGCCAGTGAGGGGATTATTGATGGTCTCGAAGGTTTCCTCTAATTTGTTCCATTTTGTGATGACAAAGGTGTTATCCACGTAGCGGACCCAAAGTTTGGGTTGGGTAGTTGGCAGAGCTGTTTGTTCGAGTCTCTTCCAGCTCAGTGAGCAAACCTACATCCAGAACCTCAACCTGAGCTACAAATCCTCTCAAAACTAGAAAAACCCTATGTCACAAATTCAAGAATTCAAACTTAAAAAATAAATTATGTGCGAACTGGATATAAATAACTCAGCCTATAATACGATATATTCATTTATATGTGGGGAGACATAATGAAATATATCTGTTCATACAAGAGATAGATACACAATCAGGGAAACAACTGGGTGAAGGGAAGGAATAAGTCACACTGAAGTAGAGCTGATACTTTTGGGGTGAAAACCTGTTAACTTAGCTCAGGAGAGAGATCCTGACGCAAAACAGAGTTCAATTAAACGATAAAATGATAGAACTGAGTAAATAAAAATTTCAACATTTTCTAAATGCACTCAATAGAAAATGAAGTTTAGGCGAACAGATTTCCAATTAATTTCTTGTAGTTAACCCCTGCTCCTGCATGACTGCTGTTCTATATATAGGGTGTGATTTATTGTAATGTGAAACGTAATGAATCTGACTTCTGACTGGAGTGCAGCATTTAATATGACTTTATTACTGGAATTATTAACAAAGACATTTGTTTTCAAGACCCATTATCAAAATAAGAGGGATGTAGCAGTGTCAGGAAACCCTTGGTGCTATTGGCTAATGACCGAGACTGCTGAGAGCTATGTTAAATCTTCTCCCTATTATCTTTCAGCATGAATAACTCATTGTACTGACCAAAGAACTCCACTGCACAGGACAAGATCATTCAGCCCACAGTGCCTCTGCAGTTTCTTTGAAAGAGAAAATCAATTAGTTCAATTTTCGATTGTTCTCTCTTACAGTCCTGCACATATTCCTCATTTAAAGGGGAACAGGATACAGATGTATGAAGTTATGAGGGGCATATAGACGGGAAGGAACATTTACACTTGATGGAGGGATGAATGAGCAGGGGCACAGATTGTTCAAAAACTTCAGGTTTAAAGAGGATATGAGGCAAAACCTTTTTGCCCAGTGAGTGGTGGGAATCTGGAACTCACTGCCTGTAAGGGTGGGAGAGGCAGAAATCCTAATACCATTTGAGAAGTATTTCAATGTGCACTTGCAATGCCATGGCATTCCAGGCTATGGGCTGAGGGCTGGGAAGTGGGACTAGAACACTTAGGTGGTTGTTTTTGACTGGTGCAGACTCAGTGGAATGTAGGGCCTCTTTCTGTGCTGGAGACCTCTATAACTCTACATTACTTAAGCTAAATGACCAGAGAATCTACCTGGTGAGCTGTAGTGTTTATTAAGTTTAGTCTTTACAATCTGTAGAAAGAGAGGCCAGAGACCAGAAGGCTCCTATATAGTTCAGAAGAAAACCTTTCACATCATCAAACTGACAAACTATTTTTGACAGCTGTCCAATCATGAGAGCTGGAAAGGAGGGTTCGAGGACTAACAGCTCTTTCATTATTCACTAGTGGAATGAATAGTTCCCCAGCTGCCCCTTGAGAAGGTGGGGGTGAGCTGCCTTCTTGACCCACTGCAGTCCATGTGCTGTAGGGTGACACACAATGCCCTTTGGGAGGGAATTCCAGGATTTTGACCCAGAGACAGTGAAGGAACGGCGATGTAGTTCAAAGTCAGGATGGGGAGTGGTTTGGGGTGGAACTTGTAGGGGGTGGTGTTCCCATGTATCTGCTGCCCTTGTTTTTCTAGATGGAAGTGGTTGTGGGTTTGGAAGGTGCTGTCTGAGGATCTCTGGTGAATTTCTGCAGTGTATCTTGTTGATAGTACACATTGGTGGTGGTGGGAGTGGATGTTTGTGGATGTGGTACCAATCAAGTGGGCTGCTTTGGCCTGATGGTGTCAAACTTCCTGAGTATTGTTGGGGTTGCAGCCATCCAGAGAAGTGGGGAGTATTCCATTACACTCCTTACTTGTGCCTGGTAGATGGTGGATAGGTTCTGGGGAGTCGGGGGAGGGGAGTTACTCACCACAGTATTCCTGGCCTCTCATTTGCTCTTAGATTAGATTAGATTAGATTAGATTAGATTAGATTACTTACATAGAGTCATAGAGATGTACAGCATGGAAACAGACCCTTCGGTCCAACCCGTCCATGCCAACCAGATATCCCAACCCAATCTAGTCCCACCTGCCAGCACCTGCCCATATCCCTCCAAACCCTTCCTATTAATATACCCATCCAAATGTTGCTATTGCACCAGCCTCCACCACATCCTCTGGCAGCTCATTCTATACACGTACCACCCTCTGTGTGAAAACGTTGCCACTTAGGTCTCTTTTATATCAGTGTGGAAACTGGCCCTTTAGCCCAACAAGTCCACACCGACCCTCCGAAGAGCAACCCACCCAGACCCATTCCCCTACATCTACCCCTTCACCTAACACTATGGGCAATTTAGTACGGCCAATTCACCTAACCCGCACATGTTTGGACTGTGGGAGGAAACTGGAGCACCTGGAGGAAACCCACGCAGACACGGGGAGAATGTGCAAACTCCACACAGATAGTTGCCTGAGTGGGAATTGAACCCAGGTCTCTGGCACTGTGAGGCAGCAGTGCTAACCACTGCGCCACCAATGCCGCCCACCACTGCCCCCCACCTCCACCTCCCCCCACCCCCCCCCCCCCAACCCACCACTGTGCCACCGTGCTGCCCCCACTGTGTTTATGTGGAGAGTCCAGTTAAATTTCTGATAATTGATAACCCCCAAGATGTTGACAGTGGGGCATTCAGTGACGGTGACAGCACTGACTATTCAGGTTAGTTTGCCTCTTGTTGTTGACGGTCATAGCCTGGCATTTGTGTGGTGCAAATTTGTGTGCTACTTGCTACTTGTCAGTCCGAGTCTGGATATTGTCCAGATCTTGCTGCATTTGATGTGGAGTTTCAAAGTTCCACAGTGAAAAACTGCAATGGCCTCCTCAGATGGCAGACTCAGGATACGATCGATGGAGGATCCTTCATCGTCCAGTACTTCCCCGGAGCAGAGAAACTACACTATGTTCTTCGCCGCCTTCAACACATCAACATGACAACAAACATCTCGCCAAAATCATCCCTACATCTCCACTTCTCGCCTTCAAACAACCACCAAACCTTAAACAGACGATTGTTTGCAGTAAACTGCCCAGCTTTCAGGACAACATTGACCACGACATCACATAACCCTGCCACGGTAACCTCTGCAAAACATGTCAGACCACTGACATGGATACTGCCATCACACGTGAGAACAGTATCCACCATGCATGCGGCAGGTACTCATGTGGCTCGGCCAATGTTGTCTACCTCATGCATTGCAATCAAGGATGCCCTAAGGTATGGTGTATTAGTGAGACCATACAGAAGCTACCACAATGGATTAATGGACCCCACGCAACAATCGCCAGACAGGAATGTTCTATCCCAGTTGGGAAGCACTTCAGTGATCAAGGACATTCAGTCTCCGATCTTCAGGTAAGCGTCCTCCAAGACAGCCTTCAAGATATATAACAACACAGAATCACAGAGCAGAATCCAATCCGTACCCAACTGTGATCTTGTGTTCATATTGTGCTACATGTGATCCGACCACACTGTTCTGTATCTGTAAAATCTTCCTTACTCTCCTGTTTTAACACCATCACCTTGATCAATTGTTATGATCTCGACTTAATTTGTTTGTGCAGTTAGATTACTTGCTACTTTGGTTAGACCTTCAACATGCAACTCTTACACCCATCATGTTATTCCAGCCATTTGGTTTGTCTCTAGTACCACCTTAATATTTTGTATATATCTCTCAATAAATTGGAATATAGGTCACTTATGATTCAATTGTTGACACTTTACTCACACCATCTGGCACTTTTGATCACCTGCACAGACTTATTATTCGACACTTCACTCACACCATTTGAATGATCTTTTGAAGACTCTGCCTATAAATTCTGAGTCTGTATGCTTTGCTTCACCTGATGGGGCTACACTCGGAAAGCTTGTGATTTCAAATAGACCTGTTGGACTATAACCTAGTGTCATGTGACTTCTGACCTTGTTGTATTTGAATATGCACTGCTTTAGTATCTGAACAGTTGCAATTCATAGAATATAGAACATTTCAGTGCAGTGAAGGCCCTTCGACTCTCGATGTTGTGCCAACTTGTGAAATCAATCTGATGCCCATCTAACCCATGGCTTTCTATTATTGTCCATATGTATGTCCAATGCTCATTTAAATGTCCTTCGTGTCAGTGAGTCTACTACTGTTGCAGGCAGGCCGTTCCAAGCCCCTACTACTCTCTGAGTGAAATTGCTTTTCAAAGTGGCAACATGTCTCTCTTTTCAATGAGAACTCAACAACATGCTGAATGGGAACAAACTCCTACAGAAGAACATCGCATATTTCTTTATGTCGGCTGTTAATCAACCTTTTGTTTAACCTTTTTAAACAATCCTTACAGACAGTTTAAGCTGTGAGAAAAACTGAGATAAAAGGTAAGAATGGAAGAATTTTAAAACTCTGTTTACTAGGGTCCTGGCCAACATTTGTTCCTCAACAAAGATGAATAAACCTGATAACATGGTTATTATCATATTATTATTTGTGGGATCTTGCTGTGTGCAAATAAGGACAGTATTTCCTCTATTAAAACTGAAACCATGCTTTAACAAGATTTAAAAACCAAAAGAACTGCAGCTACTGTAAGCCAGAAACAAAAACAGAAGTTGGGGAAAAGCGCAGCTGGTCTGGCAGCATCTGTGCAGAGAAATCAGAGTTAAAATTTCGGTTCCAGTGACCCTTCCTCAGAACTGATGGTAGCTGGGAAGATTATATGCAGTTTATATGCAGAACATTGGGTGGGGGGGAGGGAGTAAGGAGTAAACGACAGGTGGGGGTAGAGCCCAAAGAGAGAGATGGTGTGGAGGTGTTAGTGATGACCTGGGGTGGACAACGTTAAAAACCACACAACACCAGGTTACAGCTAGCTATCTGATGAAGGAGCAGCGCTCTAAAAGCTTGTACTTTCAAATAAAGCTGCTAAACTATAACCTGATTTGGAGGTGCCGGTGTTGGACTGGTACACAAAGTTTGGTGTACAAAGTTTGGACTACAACTTACTGTTGTGAGATTTTGAACTATAATCTGATATTGTGTGATTTTAACAAAGAGAGAGAAGAACAGTTGGACAGATAAAGGAGTGGGTAATGATCTGACAGGGAGGGGGAATAGCTGTTCGTGGCTAACAATATGTGGGGTGTAATAGCAGACTACCACAATTGTTTACTCCTTCCCTCCCCACCCCCTAACCTATTTTCTGCATATAAACCGACATTTTCTGAACTACCATCAGTTCCCAGGAAGGGTTATGGACCTGAAATGTTAACTTTGATTTCTCTTCATAGAAACTCCAAGACCTGCTGAGCTTTTCCAACAACTTCTGTCTTTAACAAGATTTCATTGGCTGTAGGGCACATTGACATGTTTGGAGCTTGTGATTGGTGATAGATTGTTTGTCTTACCTATTTAATCTAGTCTCGCAAGATACAGGCGTTAGAGTAGTTATTCTGAGAACAATCCTGACCCCTCTTATCCAAAACTTTCCACTACATTCGGATTACACTCCCCATGCTGTGGCCAATTGGCCAGCTTCATATTCCTGCAGCTACACTCTGAGGGGGCAGTGGGGAAGGTGTTGGAGGAGGATGCAATGCGAGGGTGGGCAGTGTAGGGAGAGTGTGGGGGGGGGGGGAGGGCAAACATTGAGGGGGTAATGTGATGGTGACTGTGGGCAATCTTTGTGCAGGATTTTGACCACTTCATAGAATCATAGATTCCCTACAGTGTGGAAACAGGCCCTTCGGCCCAATAAGCCACACCGACCTTCTGAAGAGTAACCCACCCAGTCCCATTCCCCTACCCTATTATCCTATATTTACCCCTGACTAATGCACCTAACCTACTCTGGGCAAGGTAGCATGGCCAGTCCACTCTAACCTGCACATTTTTGGACTGTGGGAGCAAACTGGAGCACCCGGAGGAAACCCACGCAGACACAGGGAGAATGTGCAAACACCACACAGACAGTCACCTGAGGTTGGAATCGAATCCAGGTCCCTGCACTATGAGGCAGCAGTGCTAACCACTGAGCCACCGTGCCACCCCACTTGATGGAACAGCAGCTGAGGAGCGAAGGGCCTCTCTGGTGCTGTGTGCTGAATGTTTAATGTCTATTGGAAATGTTCACTCATGTTTGCAGCAGAACCTTTTAGCAACAGAAAAGCAGCAGGAATTTGAATAAAAATGCCACTCGAGCAGCCAATGGCCTCCTCAGACCTGTCAGTTTGATCTGTAAATGGAAGCACAGTATCTAAATAGAATAGCCGTGAATTGGAGCTTCCTGTGAGGTGAGAATTCCTTCTTGACAAAGACTCAATCACTGGCTCCTGCAGCCAAACCAGTCGCTCCCTTCTCCCCACTGAGGGTTTGTGCCATAGAGCAAGCAGTTGAGCCGGCAAGGTCAGCTTACACTGAAAGGAAGCAACTGGGTAAAACAGCTAGACAGCAGATTCACAGCTCGTTCAGTCCGTCTGTCAAACTGTACTTCCATTTTCAGCAGAAATAGGAGATCTCGGAAACTTCAGAGGAGTGGATGGATGTTGCTGGTAAACAATAATGGTGTGTGTAGTGTCAGGTGGGTCTGCTTCTGGCTTCAGTTTGCTTGGGGCAAGTTTTGTGCGCTTTGTCCCCCTTTGGAAACTCTTGCTGACTGTAACTCTGGATGGGTGCCTCACATGGTAACTGGCGGAATCGGAATTTGAAATCTGGATTTAAAAGTTGGCCTAATGTTGACCATGAAACCATTACTAATAGTCAGGAAAAAAAACCATCTGGTTCATGAATGTCCTTTAGGGAAGGATATCTGCCATCCTGACCTGGTCTGGCCTACATGTGACTCCAGACCCACAGCAATGTGGTTGACTCTTAACTGTTCTCTGAAATAGTCCGAGCAAGACACTCAGTTTAAGGGCAATCAAGTCTCACTAATAACACCCACATCCCGTGAACAATAGAAACATTCGTGATGAAACATGATTTTCTGAATTAAGAATCCTCAAGAGTTACAGCCTGTTCTAACCGCTTTGAGTGCTTAAGATAAATTGGACCCAACCAAATGGTAAATAATAGAAGGAAAAATGCAAAGGCAAATCTCTCTGCATAATTAGCAATTAAATCCAAACTGTTTTACTTTCCACCTTTGTTTTTGAACTCTTCCCTCTGATCACATTTTCCCTCCCTTGTTATAATACTGCAGCCTTTATATCCATCAACATTAAAACCTGTCCTTGTGGCCAAGTGAATTTGAACAGAAATACAATATATGAGGTTCAGACAGAACTTGTCCTTAATTAATTCTGTTTAAACAATTTTTTCTTATAGGTCAGCTGGCCACATAGCTATCATCATTACATTTTAAACATTATAAATATTCTCAAAATTATTTCAGAATAGTGTGAGTAGCTGATGTGGGGGAGGGGTGGAATCTAGAGCAACTTCCACAGAACACCATTTGCACATTCTGAGGCATAGCTATTTTTATTCATCAAGTTTTACCTTCCCGTCGCGAGGATTGTTTTATATTCTGCTGGCTAAGATGTCTTTAATTGCCAAGCTTAAACCTCCCATAAACTCTCATGAGAAATTATATCAAATGGCTTCAGAAACTCAGAGGAATATATCCAGTGGGCAGTTTTACTCCAATTAATCCGAGCTTCTGTGCAGTGTTGAGACAATGGCATCCATCAGGATGCAGGCTGGGCTGTTTGTGGCCCCTGTGCTCTTTTGAAAAAAGCTCTGACTACATCCTGCACATTGCTCCCCAGTATATTCCCCATCACAGATGCTGAACTGATGGGTCACTGACTTCCAGCAATAACATTTGTTATGTTTCAAACCTCAGGTATGCCCCCTGTGTTTTCAACCATTTTTATTCTCTGTATTAACATCAAAGTCAAAAATTAAAACCTTACCACCCACCTCAGTGTAATACACTGGAAGATGTGGTGCTGCATTACTGCCTTTGTTATTCCTGACATAACCCTCATTATCCTCCCAGTGCACACAGCCTGGACATTGATTTCTTCTTTGGAATTGGAATTTTCTAACACAAGACCAAAAGGAAATACTTCTTTAACACAGAAAAGCATAGAAGCTGGGAGGGGCAGTAGGCCATTCAGCCCTTCCAGCCTACCCCAGCATTCAAGATGAGTGTGGCTGGTTATCCAACTCCGGCCCCTTTTCCTGCTTTGTCCCCCTACCAACTGATCTCTTTAGCCCGGATATGCAATATTTTCAAGTCAATCGGTCTCTGTGGGAAAGGCTCCCTGCTTTCTGGGTGCAAAAATTTAAATTCATCTCAGACCTAAATGGCTTACCCTGTATCGTAAATTGTGACCTCTGGTTCTAGATACACACAGAAACATCCTTCTTGTGTTTACCTTGTCTCCTCCTGTTAGAATCCTGTCTGTTTCTGTGAGATTCCCCCAAAAACCTCCAAAATCCAGGGGATACAATCCTAACTGATCCAGTCCCTCCCAGGAAAGGAGCGAGTTTAAAGGGTTCAGAGAGTGAGGAAAGTGGGATTAGACTGGGTGTGCAATATAAAGCCAGATTCTCCTACTAATTCGATGGCCTGAATGGCCTGTTGATATCCTGGAACATTCTACACTTGCTGCCTTTGCCAGAATTGCTGAGGTCTGATCCTCCCAGATTGCCACAATAGGGTATGTTTAATGGTCCCCTGGTCCTGTCTGAGAATATAATACAAAGAATCTTCCACTGGGACTCACCTGAATGGAGGACAGGGTAACGGAGAGCATTCCAATATCACTTCCCTCTCCAAACAATTTAACAGAATTTCTCAAGCCAAGCCCTCATCCATGTCTTTGTCACCAGCACCCTGAATATTTGCAATACTTTTTCTTCTGGTTGGCCTCCAATATCTCCAATCTCCATCGATTTCAGCCCTTTTAAAACTCTGCCTTCTGTATCCTTCTGTATGCCTTCAGTATGTCCTGCTCACTCATTACCCCCAGTTGACAGACACCCCCTCCGACACTTGATTATAAAGTTGTAGAGGCAGTATCCAAGAAGCAGGAGAATCATGACCTGCTGTGTTTTTCCAGCACCACACTTTTTGACTCTGATCTCCAGCATCTGCAGTGCTCACTTTCTCTTATATAGTCATAGAGATGTACAGCATGGAAACAGACTCGTCCATGTTGACCAGATAACCTAACCTAATCTAGTCTTATTTGCCAGCACTCGGCCCATATCCCTCTAAACCCTTCCTATTTATATATCCATCCAGATGCCTTTTAAATGTTGTAATTGTACCAGCCTCCACCACTTCCTCTGGCAACTCATTCCATATATGTACCAGCCTCTGTGTTAACAAGTTGCCCCTAAGGTCTCTTTTATATCTTTTCCCCCTCACCCTAAAGCTATGCCCTCTAGTTCTGGACTCCCCGACCCCAGGGAAAAGACTTTGTCTATTTACCCTATCCATGCCCCCCATAATTTTATAAACCTCTATAAGGTCACCCCTCAGCCTCTGACACTCCAGGGAAAACAGCCCCAGCCTATTCAGCCACTCCCTTTAGCTCAAACTTTCCAACCCTGGCAATATATTTGTAAGTCTTTTCTGAACCCTTTCAAATATTCAATCTTTCCAATAGGAAGGAGACCAGAATTGCACACATTACTCCAAAAGTGGCCTAACCAATGTTCTGTACAGCCACAACATGACGTCCCACCTACTGTACTCAATGCTCTTACCATGTCGTTGCTGTAACTCCCTCCCTTGGTACCCCTGTCCCTCCATCTCCTCCCTTCCAATTTAAAACTGATCTCTTTGATGAGCCTCTGAGTCACCCTTCCTAATTTCTTGCTCTTTGATTTGTTTACCATTTTATTGGTTATGCCGAGAGGAAAATCTTTGGGCCATTTTTTTGTATTGAAGACACTACATTGATGTGGGTCGTGCTACTGATGACAAGGCAGATCACAAGATATGCTCAAAGGAGGAAAACCTCCCTCCTCCCAAACCCAATGCAATGTCATGAATATTTTATCAGAACAGAGGATTTAGGTATAAGAACTAAGTGCCGTTAGTTAAACCTCTCATACAAATATGCAGCACCACAGACAGTATGATATTCCCTCAGTACCAGGCAGCAGATTGCTTCCCCATGATGTGCTTAAGTCTTTAGAGTGGGATTTGAACAATGTCCTGACTTGGATTGTAACCACCACCTGCTCCCCCCCCCCCCCCCCCACCTGCTCCCCCCCCCCACCCCGCTCAGCCCTCAAAGGGAGCTAGCATTGTCCATGATTTTCAAATGCCATCTGGAGGACATAATGAGATAAGGAACAGGAGCAGAGGTTTGGCCCATTGGGGTCTGCTTCACCATTTAATAAGACCATTCCCTGCCCCAACCTTCAACACTCACCCTGGCAAAAGTGAGGACTGCAGGTGCTGGAAACCAGATTCGAGATTAGAGTGGTGCTGGAAAAGCACAGCAGTTCAGGCAGCATCCGAGGAGCAGGAAAATCGACATTTCAGGCAAAAGTCCTTCATCAAGAGTAGAGGCAGGAAGCCTCCAGGGTGCTCCATCCGGAGCAGCGGATACAATAAATTACATTGGTGGATGTGCACCAACGTCACTTATTGTATCTGTTGCTCCCGATGCGGTCTCCTCTACATTGGGGAGACTGGACGCCTCCTAACAGAGTGCTTCAGGGAACATCTCCGGGACACCCGCACCAATCAACCACACCGCCCCGTGGCCCAACATTTCAACTCCCCCTCCCACTCTGCCGAGGACATGGAGGTCCTAGGCCTCCTTCACCGCTGCTCCCTCACCACCCGACGCATGAAGGAAGAACGCCTCATCTTCCGCCTCTGAACACTTCAACCCCAGGGCATCAATGTGGACTTCACCAGTTTCCTCATTTCCCCTCCCCCCACCTTACCACAGCTCCAACCTTCCAGCTCAGCACTGTCCTCACGACCTGTCCCACCTGCCAATCTCCCTTCCCACCTATCCACTCCACCCTCCCCTCTGATCTATCACCTCCAACCCCATCCCATTCACCTATTGTACTCTTTGCTAACTTCCCCCACCCTCCTCTCTGACCTATCACCTCCATCCCCACCCTCATTCACCTATTGAACTCTTTGCTACCTTCACCCCAGCCCCATTCCCCATTTATCTCTTCACCCAGGAGGCTTCCTGCCTCTATTTTTGGTGAAGAGCTTTTGCTGCTCCTCAGATGCTGCCTAACCTGCTGTGCTTTTCCAGCACCACTCTGATCTAAACTTCAACACTCACCCCCTCCACCACCAAAACATGATGACAGTAGCATGTATTATACAAGTGAGGCACTGCAGCAATTCACCAAGGCTCCTCAGACAGCACCTTCCAAACCCACAGAAACTTCCATCTGGAAGGCCAAGGGCAGCAGATACATGGGAACACCAACCTCTGCAAGTTCCTCTCCAAGATACTCACCATCCTGACTTGGAAATATATCGCTGTTCATTCGCTGTCACTGGGTCAAAATCCTGGAATTCCCTCCCTTAGGGCATTGTGGGTCTACCTACAGCGTATGGGCTGCAGCAGTTCCAGAAGGCAGCTCACCCCCACCTTCTCAAGGGGGAACTAGGCATGGGCAATAAATGCTGACCCAGCTAGTGATGCCCATGTCCCATCCTGCCCACCTGGGCTGTTCGGGTGGAGGTCTCTAAAGCTACACAAACACCCAAGTGCAAAAATGTCACTTTGTCTGAGTCTGAAATGGTTTCCCCCATGCACTATCCTGAGAGTGAGTTCCTGTCTTCTAGATTCCCACACCAAGGCTGAAACAATCTTCTTGAATCTGACCTGATCAGCTACCTAAGAATTGCATATGTTAGACCCACAGACGTGAATGTGCTGCTGTTTGAAAATAGTCAAATAAAGAATTCTAGTGGAAGTCAGGCTGGGAACACGCACATAAGCATGAGTATTCTGATGTGGACATGAAGCAATCAATCTCTGGAGAAATTCTGATCTCATATATATTGTGAACCCATTATGTTTCTTCTTCACTGACAGAATTTACAGCACCATGGGAATGCAAGCTCTTCTGTTCTGTATATTCTCACTAAACAATGTTGTAAAACAGTGTTAATAATGTTTGACCCTACAGGCATGTACAGTGCTGCCAAAATTGAACAATTTTATTGAAAGCATGAATCTACTGCTGTATAACACCGATTACAGTATTAGCATTTTTATTTGCAATCTTCTCTTTCCATCAGAAATTCAGTGTTAGCAGCAAAATGCTGCAGGGAAAAGAACAGGCGTTCTATTCTGCAACAAAATCTAGATAACTGACTCCAGGCCGATTTGTTATTTTCATATGAGCTCTTTAAAAGTAGGTGAGGATATTAAAGCAGGACAGAGTGCACTGATTGGGAGCAAGGAATGCAAGTTTGAGACTAATATTATCAAGGCTTTGATATTTTTCCCCCATTGTTATGAGAGATGACTTATCATGCAGTGTAACATTTGTGTTGTTTACTGAAGTGAAATAGTTATCAATCAGCAATGGCAGGAAGAGCAATGGCATGGCGAATTCTGACTCGTCTGATCACATTAGAACATAGAACATAGAACAATACAGCGGAGAACAGGCCCTTTGGCCCTCGATGTTGTGCCGACTTGTGAACTAATCTAAGCCCATCCCCTTACACTATCCTATCATCATCCATGTGTTTATCCAAGGATTGTTTAAATCTCCCTAATGTGTCTGAGTTAACTACATTGGCAGATAGGGCATTCCACGTCCTTACCACCCTCTGAGTAAACATTGTCACACCATTTTGTTCAATTCCTTCTCCAAGTTCTTTCTTGGGTCCACCTTCAATGCGAGGAGAAAGCCCTTCTTAGAAGGGCTGATGCCCGAAACGTCGATTCTCCTGTTCCTTGGATGCTGCCTGACCTGCTGCGCTTTTCCAGCAACACATTTTCAGCTCCACCTTCACTGCATTTATTTGAGACATTGGAACCTCTATTACTAACCCCGGCCTCCTCTCATGTTTTAACTCTTCTCTTGGCCTGCGCTGGTAACGTTTTACGGCATTTCCAAAACCTGTTGCTGTAGCTTACAGGAGCCACACAATATCAGTCAGAAGTGAATGGTTTCATATCCAGACACCTGAAGTGTGACCACAGGAAAAAAAACCTACATTTATCTCATGCCCCATAAGTGGAGAAAATCGAGAAGTATGAAAACAAAACCAGTCAGATCTTGTTTATACAGTTACTACTGAAAAGGTACCAGCCTTGTTTCGAGACTGGATGTAGTGACTGAAGGTTATTCTGGAGAACTAAACAGTATTGACAGCACATCAGGCCATTTGGCCCACCCGGTCTGTGTCAGACCTTCTGGTCATCCCGTAGCCCCTCATCCAAACACGCCACAGCATACTCCCTCCACCAGAAGGTGGTACACATATGGAATGAACTTCCAGTGGAAGTGGTACATTAAAAATATTTAAAAGGCATTTGGGCAAATTCATGGACAGGAAAGGTGTAGGAGAATATGGGCCACGTGCATGGTTGGACATTTTTGTTGGCATGGACCGGTTTGGAGTGAAGGGCCTGTCTCTGTGCTGTAGGACTCTATGACTCCCTCCCTCCTTTCATCTCTGCTGTTTACCATCTCACACCATCACGATACTAACCCAACATCTCCAACGTGTATCTCCCCATGCTCATCATGGCCTATTGTGGCAGGCTTCATAATATAACCACTCCCTGGCTATACAAGCCTCTCCTCCATTCCCTACTGGCCCTGCTTTCAGTGATAGCAGAGATCAGGAAGGCAGGGAACAGCAAGGCTGAATGGCCTCTTTGTGTGCTCTGAGGATTGGTTGAAGGAATCCAGAAAGGGGAAAAATCTGGAATGGAAAATCTGGGAGAATGGAAATGAGTGGCTGGACAGAAAGAGAGTGGCCAATGTAATGTGCAGGACATTCCCAGATTACAAGCTTTTGGATAAACTCTCTCTACACATGTGAAATCAGACTGAGCCCTCAGTAAACCTGCCTCCTCTCCTCCTTCAGCCGGCTTCACTCTCAGGGAGTGTCCTTTCAGTAAACCAGGAAAATGTCAGATGATATAGAGAGTAGTTTCAACCTCTCCCTCAATAACGTGTACCAACTCCACCCTTGTCAGCATCATCATCATCGCTGTCACTACAGGCACAAGGCATTCTGAATGAGGATCCCATTTTCAGAGTCAAACAGGGGGTCCTGGCTACGTCAGGCACAGCAATAATTTCCCCCAGAACTGCCAAGGTCTGGCCAGGGAGCCTGCTCTTTATCCAGTTAAAGAGGTTCTGAGGAAGGGTCACTGGCCCCGAAACGTTAACGTGGATTTCTCTCTATCGATGCTGCCAGACCTGTTGAGTTTTTCCAGCAATTTCTGTTTGGTTTCAAATTTCTAGCATCTGCAGTTGTTTTGGTTTCCAGCTAAAGGTGGGATTGGCTCCTGACACCGCATGGTTTGTTATAATGAAGGACAGAGAGAGAGAGAGAGAGGTGGGGGCGGGTAGGAAGAGAGAGAGATGTGGGGGAGAGAGAAAGAGAGAGGGAGGGAGAGAAGAAGAGAGGGAGAGAGCGAGAGAGAGAGGTAGAGACAAAGGGGGAGTGGAGGTGGGGAGAGAAAGAGAGAGATTGTGTGAAAAAGAGAGAGGGGGGCAAGAAAGGGGGGATGAGAAAAAGAGGAGGGGCAAGAAAGAGACAGGGCGGGAAAGAGAGAGAAGGGGGATTGAGAAAGAGAGAGGGGGCAAGAAAGAGAGGTGGGAGTGGAGAGAGGGAGAGGGAGAGAAAGGGGGGGCGAGAAAGAGGGTGAGAAAGAGAGAGAAGGGGTTGAGAAAGAGAGAGAGGGAGAGAAAGGGGGGGACAAAAAAGAGAGAGGGGGCAAGAGGGGGGGTGAGAAAGACATGGGAGCGAGAAAGAGAGGGGGAGAGAAAACAAGAAAGATGGGGAGATAAAGAGAGAAGAGGGGGTGAGAAAGAGAGAGGGGGGGGGGGAGAGAAAGAGAAGGGTGGTGGTGGAGAGAGACAGAGAGAGAGAGAAAGGGAAAGGGTGTCTCATCTTGAGGTACCCTTACTGTAAATTTGTGAAATGTAAGCTCAGAAATGGCTATAGTTAACCGGGTATCATAGTGAAGAAGTTGCGTCTCCCTGTGGCCAGCTATGGGTGGACAGACAGTGCACAATTTGTCTGAAGAGCTAGAAATCCTCATAATCCCTGGAGTGTCAGAGGGAGTGCTGCCTCCACTTGGTGTGGTGCCAATGTCCTGACAGTAGTGTAGGCTGACTGGGAAATTCCAGTTGGCATCGGGTCTTTAACTCACCGTACATAAGGCACAGCCCAAAAACAGAGAGCCCTTCAGCCCTTGATGCTGGCTCTGGGCAGAAGGCTCAGGACTTGATGGTGGCAGGGAACTGGCATAGCCATGTGGATTGACACACTGGCTCATCTCCATATTGGGCAAAAGCCCTGTCCCGTATGGCTGCTCGACATATTAGCCACACCACATCCTCACAAATCCATTCTCCATTCAAACATGGGGAAATGGCAGCCATAATCTGTAACATGTCTGAGCTCAGGGTAGTTTGAAGAATTGAATGAGGCTGCCTCTCCATGTGGTCTGATGGGAAGTTATAGGTGTGATCCCTGGCATTTGAATCTTTTTCTACAGTCCTATGTGTTGTACCTCAGTCCCATGTGTATAGTAGGAACACAGCCTGTGCTGTTTGTTTGAAGAAAGCTGAGATGGCACTGAGCGTGACATTGCCAGAAGGCATTAAAAATTCATCCGAGACTTACCAGTTAAAGGAAGGATCAGTGTCACTGGGAAGCTTTCTGAAGCTTTGTCCAGACTGAAACCTGCAGGCTCAGCACTTCTCTGTGTTTCAGATTATTTTACCAGCATTTCATTGATGAGTTTGTGACTGATCATTATCACAGCAGAAACAAATCCTTGGAGAGATTTTCGGAATCCCAGTGCTGAGATCTGTCCCTCAGACTGGGAATTCTCCAGGATTCTCACTCATTACAATTGTAAGTAAAACTGCTGCTTCCAGCTTTGCTGAATGAGTCACCACTCAGAGAGCCCAGACTCTTTAATTTACCCAATGCTGATGAATATAACAAAATAAAATTATTCAGACAGAACAAGAGCTTTAGATGCAGCAAGCCTTAACCTCTCTCATTAGTTAATGACAATGCAGTACTGTTCAACACCCACCCAACCCACCACCACCCAATGTTATCACTAAATTCAAACAACCTACCTTGTGTCATATCTCTCATCCTCACCCATCATCAGATCCTTTGTTATAATCTCCTGCCCTTCTCCCCATATTCCTCAATTCCACCCATCCACTTTCTCACCAAATGCTCAATCCCACCTCCCTCCCTTACAATATCCCTCAATTTCACCACCACTACCCTCCCCCACAACTTTCCTGACATCATTCTCATTCTTTCTCTTTGAGAAACTGGTCCAATTGCCTATTTCTTTTCCTTTTGTCAATTTAAACATCCTCTCTTGGATTTTTACAGGTTTATTCCCTTAGTTCCTTTCTACCTTCTGAACATTGGTCTGATCTTTCTTGGAATTTGAACCATTCACAGCTTTTACTTGGATCAATACACTGGGAACGCCACAGCAGTCAGCTTAACATCACTGGCAGCAAGATTAATGGCATCCCTAATAAAGAAAAAGATCGAATACATAAAGAAACTAAAAGTCTAATAATAAATAGTCAGTCTGAATTTCAAAAGGGAAATCTTTACTTGACCAAACTCATCGATTTTTTTTCAAGAGGTAACCATGTGGGTAAATAAGTCAATGAAGTAGGAGTGATTTATCTACATTTCTAAAGCATTTTGATCAGTTAACATTTATTGGACTGATAAGGTCATAGGCAGAGCTAAGGGCTGGGTTGCACCAGAAGCTGGGAGGATAACAAAAGGGGAGCCCTTCAGGGTTCAGAAGATGGGAAGTGTTCAGGAGGGGCTGCCAGTGGTGATATTGATTTTCATCACTGACATTAAAGATTTAGATTTCAGCATCATACATGACCAGAATGATGTGGGTTATGGTGAGAAATCGTGTTCATGTTGGGCATCAAACATCTAACTATCCTGTTTTCCAGCTCTTGCCCCATAGCTTTGTGTACTATGATCCTTCAAGCACTTCTCTAAATAGTGTGTAAATGTGTTTCAAGATTCCATCTCTACCACCCTTTCAGAGAGTGAGTTCCACATTTCCATAACACCATGAATTAAAACATTTCCCCTGAAATCCCTTGAAACCTCCTGCTACCTACTTTAAAACTGTTGCCCCTGCTTATTAGCCCCTCTCCCTATCTCGCGTACACCTCAGAACTTGATGTACCTCAAGCAGGCCTCCTTAAGCCTTCTCTCTTCCAATTAAAATAATCCCAGTCTATCCAATTGCTCATCCTAGCTGAATTGCTCCATCCCAGGCAACATCCTGGTGAATTGCCTGTGCACCCTCTCTCCTGCAATCACATCCTCCTTATAGTGCGGTGACCAGAACTGCACACAGTAATCCAGCTGTGGTCTAACTAACGTCATATACAGCTCCATCATAACCATTTGGTCTTGTATTCAATGCCTTGACTAATAAAGGCAAGACTCCCGTCCAACTTCTTCACCAGCTTATCAACCTGCGCACCTGCTCACCAAAGTCCCTTAGAATAAGGTCATTGCAAAGAATATGATTCAAAAGTAAAATGGAAGCCGTTTTTATTTGAATGCCAGTTAAATCTACAATCAGATAGATGAACACAGTGCATAAATAGAGACAAACAATTTAGAATTTAAACACCGTTACAGAGATATGGTCACAAGGTGAGTGGGGTGGGGGGTCGTGAATAAATATTGCAGGATATTGCTGGAGTATCAGAGGCTGAGGGGTGATCTTATAGAGGTTCACAAAATTATGAGGGGCATGGATAGGGGAAATAGGCAAAGTCTTTTCCCTGGGGTCGGGGAGTCCAGAACTAGAGGGCATAGGTTTAGGGTGAGAGGGAAAAGATATAAAAGAGACCTAAGGGGCAACTTTTTCACACAGAGGGTAGGACGCGTATGGAATGAGCTGCCAGAGGATATGGTGGAGGCTGGTACAATTGCAACATTTAAAAGGCATTTGGATGAGTATATGAATAGGAAGGGTTTGGAGGGATATGGGCTGGGTGCTGGCAGGTGGGACTAGATTGGGTTGGGGTATCTGGTCGGCATGGACAGGTTGGACCGAAGGGTCTGTTTCCATGCTGTACTCTCTACGACTCTATGACTCTATACACAATCTCTCAGACAGACAGATGGAATGACGAAGGAGGGGGAGAGGTGCTGATTGTAAAGGATGATATAAAGACATGAGTCAGAAAAGATTTAGCCTCACTGGATCGTGAAGTCTGGGGCAAAGTAGAAATGACATCAGTCAGAAAGTACTATTGGGAGGAGTTTGTAAGCTTTTAATATTAAATAGAACATCAAAAGTAAATAATCAGATTATACCAAAGGTAATGGAAATGGACTTTAATCTGTACATAGACAGAGACAATCAAATTGGCATGAGTAGTTGAGAGGATGAGTTTGTAGAATGTTTCCATGACAGTTTCCTGGAGCAATACATTGTGGAACTGACTAGGGATAAAGCTATTTTAGATCTAGTATAGTGTAATGATGCTGGGTTAATTAGTAATGTCACAGCGAAAGATCCACTGGGAAATGGTGATCATAATACCGAGAATTCATGTTCAGTTTGAAAATGACAAATTCCAATCACAAATAAAAATCTGAAGCTGAAACAAAGCCAATTATATCAGTTTGAGGTTGGCTGGCTAAACAGATTGAAAAATATGGCCATAACTAAACAGTTGGAAACATTTAACAAAATAATTCAAATGTTCTACAAAGATACATTCCATCAAAAGAGAAAATCTCAGCAAGGAAGTTCAAATAGATTAGTTTAAAAGATGCAGCTTTCAATGGTGAAAAAACAGATCAAGTTTGAGTGAAAATTGAAAGAATTGTAGATGTTGGAAATCAGAAACAAAACCAGAAATTGCTGGAAAAGCCCAGTAGGTCTGGCAGCTTCTGTGCAGAGAAATCAGAGTTTCAGGTTGAGTGACCCTTCCTGAGAACATTGTGCCAGATCTGCAGATCCGGCCCGAGGTTTGGGTGTGGTTTAGAAACCAGCAAAATAACTAGTACAAACAATTGTGTGGAAAGGAAATGTTGATGCCTTCAAAATGATCACAGGGAATGAGGAAATAGCAGATGGGATTTCTGGGGACAGACTGTGGAAGAAGGAGAAACCCCAACTCTTGAACCTGACCTTTACAAATGTCAGGCACACTTTGGGTTTTATGTCTGGGGATGTGGATGGTTTAGGAGAGTTGGCCAGGTGAACTGGGAAGGGGCCCGGAGGGTGCTTAGTTCCTTAGTGGAGGGATGAAATCCTACCTTGGAACTCCAGCATGATATGCAACATTAAAAAAAACATAGAAAACAGCCCTCCTGCTCTCATCTCCTCATTCACTAGACCCCATCGATACCCACTGACATCTCTGCAGTTATCCCATACTGTCTCATATCCCCTCAGTAACCTTATCTTCATTTAACTCATCACATTGTCCTGCATACCCTCTCTCCCAACCTATGTTGATTTGTAGGTGTAACAGGTAATTAGGAAGACAAATGGAATATTGGCTTTCATTGCTGGAGGGATTAGATGTAAGAGGAGGGAGGCTCTGCTGCAATTGTCCAAAGTGTTGGTGAGGCCGCACTTGGAGTATTGTGCCCAGCTCTGGTCTCCTTACTTGAGGAAGGATTTACTGGTTTTAGAGGCGGTGCAGAGGAGGGTCACCAGGTTGATTCTGGAGATGAAGGGGTTACCCCATGAGGACAGGTTGAGCTGCCAGGGACTGTACTCGCTAGAATTTAGAAGAATGAGACAGGATCTTATAGAAACATATAAAATTGTGAAAGGGATAGATAAGATAGAGGCTGGTAAGTTGTTCCTACTGGTGGGGGAGTCTTGGAGTAGGGGACATGGCCTCAAGATTAGGGGGAGTAGATTCAGAGATGAGGAGGAACTGTTTTTCCCAGAGAATAATGAATCGATGGAATTCTCTGCCCAAGGAAGCAGTCGAGGCAGCTTCATGAAATACATTCAAGAGACAGTTGGATGGGTTTTTGCACAGTAGGGGAATGAAGGTTCATGGGTAT
Organism: Chiloscyllium punctatum; assembly: GCF_047496795.1. Classification (NCBI taxonomy): domain Eukaryota; kingdom Metazoa; phylum Chordata; class Chondrichthyes; order Orectolobiformes; family Hemiscylliidae; genus Chiloscyllium; species Chiloscyllium punctatum. The sequence goes on along the minus strand of NC_092753.1, from coordinate 101,254,045 downwards.
AATGCAGGGAGGAGGAGTTGGATCAGTTATGATGTGAATGAATGGTGGGGCAGGCTTGATGGGCAGAATGGCTCACTCCTCCTCCTATTACTATTAAACTATGAAACTAAGACCAGCTGTCATGGCCTGTCATAACCATTTGTGCTCAAACATCCCCACTCCGTGCTTCTCACACCCATCAGCCTTTGCCCATTTCTCTCCATCATGGACATTCATCAGGAGGTATCAGGACAGAAAGTAAAGTTGTCAGTCTAATAGTTACATCACCATTGGAAATAAACACACTCTCATTCATACAAAATAAACATCCAATGCAGTGTAATTGCAGGAACAAATTCCTTATAAAAGCAGACAGTTCACTGAAGTACTGACAGACTAATCTAAACAAACATTTCACTTGCAGTTAATATCTACACCAATAAACATCTCCCTCAAGTATATACAAGTCTTTGCCTAGGTTCTGCCATGGTTAGATCATCCTTACTGCAGTGTCAATGGGGTTATATATGGAGACTCTGAAAACCCTGACCCCAGGAACATGAAGACTCCACTGGGCAGATCCTCTCCTCTTGGAAACCTCTGAAAGGATCCATTTAATTGAAGATTCTGGAGCGTTCTGCTCAAGTTAGATAATAGTTACTCAGGTAAATATCTCGTCTGACCTCTTAAGTGATTCTTCAACTGACACCCAATCTACCTCAATCACCCCAATTACATTTCCCTCAGATCCTGAACCAACTCACATCACTCCCTCCCCCCACTGCATTGGCATCCCCCACTATGTCTGGGACCCAACACCCGGCAGCCACCACCAACCCTGGGACCCAATATCCCATTCACCACCCCCAGATCCAAACTCTTTCCCTTCCACTTGCTTAGTCTGACACCATATTCACCGTATACACTCCCTGACTCCGGCCACTGAACATGTAAATCAATAGTTGATCAATTAGGTCAATGAGCTGAGGAGTGGCAGTTGGAGCTAAATTTGAATAAATGTGAGGTATTGCATTTTGATAATACAAACAAGGACAGGACTTATACAATGAATAGTAGGGCCCTGGGTAATGTTGTCAAACAGAGAGACCTAGGGGTTCAGGTAGATAAGTCTTTGAAATTTGTGTTACATGTAGACAGGGTGGTTCAGAAGGTGTTTAGCATGCTTGCCTTCATTGCTCAGGCCTTGGAGTGTAGGAGTTGGGCTGTCATGTTGAGGTTGTCCAGGTTTTTGGTGAAGCCTATTCTGGAGTACTGCGTGCAGTCTTGGTCACCCTGTTGTGGGAAGGATATTATTCAACTGGAGAGGACTCAGAAAAGATTTACCAGAATATTGCCAGGAATGGAAGGTTTGAGTTATAAAGGTAGGCTGGGACTGTTTTCAACTGCAGCATAGGAGGTTTATAAAATCACGAGGGATATAGAGAAGGTGATTGGGAGGTATCTTTTCCCTAGAGTGGGGATTTCAAGACTAGGAGAAATATTTTTAAGATGAGAGGAGAAACATTTTTTAAAAATAACATAAGGGGCAACATTTTCCATAGAGAGTGGCTCATGTATGGAATGAACTTCCAGAGAAAGTGGTGGTTGCAGGTACAGTTACAATGTTTAAAAGACATTTGGGTAAGTTCATGGATAGGAAGGGTTTGGAGGGATATTTGCAGGCAAGTAAGACTCGTTTGGTTTGGGAACATGGTCAGTGTGGATTACATGTGATGGCCACTTCTCAAAAAAACCAGAATTAATTCCATTCACTCTGCAGGTGGAGCTATTCATTAATGTGCATATATTGTGATAACTATGGTTTGAGAAATCAGTCAAGCATCACAAATCCCACTATAGCTTTATAGAGTTGGGTACTCTCAATTACCCTTGTGGTGTTTGGTTTTGAGCTGCAATTTTTTTTTTGTTTTGGACAGTTTCTTAACAACTTTGAAAATGATAGAGAGTTTCTGAACTTCTTTCATACATAGATATGCCTTTTCCCAATCACAAGTGATACCTTTCCAAAACTGATCCCAGAATCAGAATCAAATGGGTACCTTTCTCCCTTCAATTACCATGCCAACTCACTAACTATCCTGGATGGGTGCAGCTCCAACAACATGCAAGAAGTACTATATTATCTCGGACAAAGCAGCCCTTGTAGTTGCCATCCCATCAACATTATCTCCATTAGTCACTGATCAACATTACATAGCATTACATAACATCTACAAGACACTTACAACAATTTATCAAAGTTCCTGAGACAGCACTCACCAAATCTGTAACTTCTTACATGTAGAAGGACAAGGGCAGTAGATACATGGGAACACCACCCCTGTAAGATCCCACAAGCCACTCACCATCCTGATTGGGAAATATATTGCCTTCACTGTTCCTTCACTGGGCCAAAATCTTGAAGCTGCATGTGTCACATTGTGGGTCAACCTACAGCACATGGACTGCAGTGGTTGAAGAAGACAGCTCACCCCCACCTTCTCAAGGACAACTAGGGACGGGTAATAAATGCTGACCCAGCCAGGGACACCCAATAAATGAATGAAACAAATCCACAATTTCACATGATTTTGGAAAAAATGAAAAGGTCTGTAACATAAATCCCTAGATTGTAAACTACATTCTAGTGAGAAAAGCACTTTCTTTTTTTTATTCACTGGAGTAGAAGACACAAGTTGCATATCAGAAATATAGGATAACCTAGGCATGAAAGAGTGACAAAATTAAAATAATTAATATCAGCAGAGTAAAAGTACTGGGGAAGCTTAGGGACTATACTAACAGGTCCTCACGGTCTGATGGCCAACATTATCGGTTCTAAATGAGATAGCTGCAGAGTTGGTGAATGCATTCTGTATGATTTTCCAAAGTGCCTTAGAATTTAACAAGAGGTTGTTGGGAAAATACCAGAATTTACAATTAAGGGAACTTAGGAAAATATAGTAGAGTCAGAAGAAATCTAACATGGTTTTACAAAATGGAAAACCTGTCAAACAAATTTCTGGAGCATGTTTTAAGATGTTTGTCATGATGGGAGATAAAGTGAAACCAATAAATGTTGTATGCTTGTAATCAGTTGGTCCATAAAAGGCCAATAGGCAAGTAAGTGCTGACAGTGTTAGGGGTAACATATGAGCAGAATTGGTTAACAGAGGATTGGTTAACAAACAGGAAGAGAGTGGGTATAAACAGGTCATTTTCAAGTTGGCAAGTCATGTACCTAACTTTGCTGATGATATAAAGTCATGAATATAGATAAACTGTGGGGAGGGCACAGAGGCTGTAATTATAGAAAGCCTCAGTGAGTGGGTAGCACGATGGCAGAGGAGGTATAATGTGGAGCTAGGTGAGTTTATTCACCTTGGACTTAAGAATCTAGAAATGTAATATTTTTTAAAGATAGAGCGTTGTGTCTATGGTCGAATGAGGAATGTGGTAAGTTAGCACAAAGGTTCAGCAGCAAGTAGGAAGTTGGAATTCACCAACATCAATAAAGTGGTCTTGTTACAGTTGTATGCAACTTTAATAAAATCACATTTGGAAGACTGCGTACACTTTTCGCCTCCATGTTTAGGGAAGAATAGATCTGCCTTGGAGGTATTACAGTGAACATACACTTCCTGCAGTGAGGGGCTAGCCCTATGATGGCAGGCTGAGAGAGCTGAAGCCTTATTTCTGGAGATGAGATGAATAAGATGCAGGTCTTGTTGAAATATCCTAGATTCTGATAAGGTGGATGCTGCTGGGGAGTTTAAAACATGGGGCACAATCTCGGAATAAGGGGCTGTTCATTTCAGATTGAGATAAGGAGAAATTTCTTCAATTCAAGGCGAGTGGATCTCTGCAATTCTCTACCCAATGCATTTTCAGTCATTGGACCATTGCTTCTGTCTTATGTTCAGTACTGAGAGTAGTTAATAATCATTCTCTTAAAATAAATGAAGAGATAAGAACTCCAGTGGTTTCATTTTTGAAGCTTTGAAATCTAATTAGCAATATACCTTCTAGATGGGTTTTGCAGAGACTTCTCCTTGTTAAGTATCTCTGCTCAGTAATTTATTTCCAAGAATGCAATGGGATTTCCAGGCAGGAAACTCTCACTGAATTATAATCACAATGGGAAGCAAATGACAGACATTAAATAAAAAGGAATACATGCACACAACAATATCTGACTCGATCAGAGCGCAGGAGGAATTGCCTTTGTTAATGCAAAGCAGTTTGAATGCAGTTATCTAACTCTCAGGGAGAGAAGGCTGTGAATCAGCTTGGCTGAAAGCACAAGAACCAACACCCACTCTGCAGTATCATTGTTCAAATCATAGATGCCCTCTGTGTGAAAAGAGACCATTTGGCCCATTGAGCCTGCACAAACCCTCCAAAGAGTATGCCACCCTATCCTCAAAGCTCTCCATTTCCCATGGCCAGTCCACCCATCCGTGGACACTATGGGGCAACTCCTAAGGTTAATCCACCTAATCCGCACATCCTTGGATTGTGGGAGAAAACCAGAGCACCAAGTGGAGACCCACACAGACACGGGGAGAATGTGCAAACTCCATACAGACAGTGACCCGGGGGTGGAATTGAAACTGGGTCCCTCAGGCAGCAGAGCTAACTGCTGAAACGCCATGTTGTAGAATAGATTCCTTATTGCTAGTTGCTTTGAGAGGGGTTCAAAGGTCTTTAGAGTCATACAGTCATAGAGATGTACAGCACGGAAACAGACCCTTCAGTCCAACCCGTCCATGCCGACCAGATATCCTAATCCAATCTAGTCCCACCTGCCAGCACCCGGCCCATATCCCTCCAAACCCTTCCTATTCATATACCCATCCAGATGCCTCTTAAATGTTGCAATTGTACCAGCCTCCACCACTTCCTCTGGCAGCTCATTCCATACACGTACCACACTCTGCGTGAAAAAGCTGCCCCTTAGGTCTCTTTTATATCTTTCCCCTCTCACCCAAAACCTATGCCCTCTAGTTCTGGACTCCCCGACCCCAGGGAAAAGACTTTGTCTATTTATCCTATCCATGCCTCTCAGAATTTTGTAAACCTCTATAAGGTCACCCCTCAGCCTTCAGCACTCCAGGGAAAACGGCCCCAGCCTGTTCAGCCTCTCCCTGTAGCTCAAATCCTCCAACCCTGGCAACATCCTTGTAAATCTCTTCTGAACCCTTTCAGGTTTCACAACATCTTTCCGATAGGAAGGAGACCAGAATTGCACGCAATATTCCAACAGTGGCCTTACCAATGTCCTGTACAACCGCAACATGACCTCCCAACTCCTGTACTCAATACTCTGACCAATAAAGGAAAGCATACCAAACACCGTCTTCACTATCCTGTCTACTTGCAACTCCACTTTCAAGGAGCTATGAACCTGCACTCCAAGGTCTCTTTGTTCAGCAACAGTCCCTAGGACCTTACCATTAAGTGTATAAGTCCTGCTAAGATTTGCTTTCCCAAAATGCAGCACCTCGCATTTATCTGAATTAAACTCCATCTGCCACTTCTCAGCCATTGGCCCATCTGGTCCAGATCCTGTTGTAATCTGAGGTAACCCTCTTCGCTGTCCACTACCCCTCCAATTTTGGTGTCATCTGCAAACTTACTAACTGTACCTCTAATGCTCGCATCCAAATCATTTATGTAAATGACAAAAAGTAGAGGACCCAGCACCGATCCTTGTGGCACTCCACTGGTCACAGGCCTCCAGTCTGAAAAACAACCCTCTACCACCACCCTCTGTCTTCTACCTTTGAGCCAGTTCTGTATCCAAATGGCTAGTTCTCCCTGTATTCCATGAGGTCTAATCTTGCTAATCAGTTTCCCATGGGGAACTTTGTTGAATGCCTTACTGAAGTCCACATAGATAACATCTACTGCTCTGCCCTCATCAATCTTCTTTGTTACTTCTTCAAAAAACTCAATCAAGTTTGTGAGACATGATTTCCCACGCACAAAGCCGTGTTGACTATCGCTGCTCGTTGGATGCTGCCTGAACTGCTGTGCTCTTCCAGCACCACTAATCCAGTATCCCTAATCAGTCCTTGCCTTTCCAAATACATGCACATTCTGTCCCTCAGGATTCCCTCCAACAACTTGCCCACCACTAAGGTCAGGCTCACCGGTCTATAGTTCCCTGACTTGTCTTTACCGCCCTTCTTAACAGTGGCACCATGTTTGCCAACCTCCAGTCTTCCGGCACCTCACTTGTGACTATCGATGATACAAATATCTCAGCAAGAGGCCCAGCAATCACTTCTCCAGCTTCCCCCAGAGTTCTTGGGTACACCTGATCAGGTCCTGAGGATTTATCCACCTTTACCCTTTTCAAGACATCCAGCACTTCCTCCTCTGTAATCTGGACATTTTGCAAGATGTCACCATCTATTTCCCTACAGTCTATATCTTGCATATCCTTTTCCACGGTAAATACTGATGCAAAATATTCATTCAGTATCTCCCCCATTTTCTGTGGCTCCACATAAAGGCAGCCTTGCTGATCTTTGATGGGCCCTATTCTCATCTAGTTATCTTCAAGCAGCTGTGTTTCCTTGTGGTGTTGCTCCGTCCACACAGTATTGTCCCTCACACACCCCTCTGACTGCCACACCCTTCTACCCTCACACCCGGGCCTCCTCACACCCTTCCAACCCCCACATCCCTGCCCCCACACACTCCTATGACCCTCACACCCCTGCCCTCCCACACCTGCCATCCCACACCCCTGCCTCTTTTACCTCTGACCCCCAGACCCCTCTGACCCTCCCCACCCCCCAGACACCCAACACTCCCCTCCTCCTATATTCCTTCCCCCCAACACCCCTCTCCACCAACAACCTTCTTACCCCCACACCCCTCTTTCCCCCATATCCCTGCCCCCTAACAACACTCTCCTCTCCCCACCACCCTCTTCTTCCACACTCTTGCCCCACCCCCCCACATCCCAACACCCCTCTCCTCCCTGCACACCCCTGTTCCCCCACAGTGCTCTTTTCCCTCATGGTATTTCCCCTGCTCCTTGCCTTGCTGTGACAGCTCTATAAAAGTTGGGGATTTAGTTCTGCTTCTTTGCTAATCTAGGCATCTCTCTCGTGTATAGTGCTGAACCTCTTGAATGTACAAGACATTGGTTCGGCCACATTTGGAATACTGTGTACAGTTCTGGTCACCACATCACCAAAAGGATGTGGACGCTTTGGATAGGGTGCAGGGAAGGTTTACGAGGATGTTGCCTTGTATGGAAGGTGCTAGCTATGAAGAGAGATTGAGTAGGTTAGGTTTATTTTCATTAGAAAAAAGGAGATTGAGGGAGGACCTGACTGAGGTTTACAAAATCATGAAGGGTATAGACAGGGTGGATAGAGACAAGCTTTTTCCCAGGGTGAGGGATTCAATAATGAGAGGTCATGCTTCCAAGGTGAGAGGTGAAAAGTTTAAGGGGGATACATGCAGTAAGTACTTCACACAGAGGGTGGTGGGCGTTTGGAACGTGTGGCCAGCAGAGGTGGTAGAGGCAGGCATGGGAGATTCATTTATGATGCTTCTGGATAAGTGCATGAGTAGGTGGGGAGCAGAGGGATACAGATGCTTTGGAATTGACTGACAGGTTTAGACAGTACATTTGGATTGGCTCAGGCTTGGAGGGCCGAAGGGCTTGTTCCTGAACTGTAAATTTTCTTTTCTTTTTCTTTTCTTATGATGTTGTTGTTGACTCATCCAAGCAAGGGGTGAGGAGCCATCTTGGATACCCTTGTAGATGTTGCTCAGACAGTAAGGCAAGGCAATGCTGGTGGTTTAGGAGGTCAAAGGCAGCTGGCCAGGCCTTTCTTTGGTGTGATGTCATGGCTGTAATCTGGCATTCAGGTCATGGTGTGAATGCATTTGCCAAGCCTGGAGCCTGCAGTAGTGCCTGTAAACACATGACCATGTGGCCAAATTTCATCCAAACACCATCCACAAGGTCACTGATGACACGACTATTCTTCAACAGTTTCCTCATTTCCCCTTCCCCCACCTCACCCAAGTTCCAAACTTCCAGCTTAGCATTGTCCCCATGACTTGTCTGGACTTGTCCGACCTGCCTATCTCCTTTTCCACCTATCCACTCCATCCTCTCATCCCTGACCTATCACCTTCATCCCCTCCCCCACTCACCCATTGTTGTCTATGCTACTTTCTCCCCACCCCCACCCTCCTCTAGCTTATCTCTCCACGCTTCAGGCTCACTGCCTTTATTCCTGATGAAGGGCTTTTGCCCGAAATGTCGATTTTGAAGCTACTTGGATGCTGCCTGAACTACTGTGCTCTTCCAGCACCACTAATCCAGATATCAAACAATGACAAGGCAGAAAACAGGAAGGAGATTGTGTACTTGATGATGTGATTCAATGATAACAACCTCTTTCTCAATGTCAGCAAAACAAAAGAACTGATCACTGACTTCAGAAAGAAAGGAGGAAAACTCACCCCGTCTACATCGATGGAGCTGAGGTGGAGAGGGTGGACAGCATCAAGTTCCTCAGAGTGATCATAACTGACAACCTGGCCTGGTCCTCCCACATAGATGTGACGGTCAAGAAAGTACAACAACTCCTCTTCTTCTTCAGGCAGCTAAGGAAATTCAGCATGTCCACCAATTTTTACAGATGCACCATAGAAGTCATTCTATCTGGGTACATTACAGTTTGTTACGGTAACTGTTCTGCTAAGGACTGTAGGAAACTACAGAAAATTGTGAACACAGCCTTGGCCATCAGGCAAGCCAACCTCCCATCCATGGACACCATTTGCACTTCCTGTTGGCGTGGAAAGACTGCCAGCATCATCAAAGATCCCTCTTACCCTGGTTATACTCTCTACCATCAGGCAACATATTCAGCAGCTTAAATACATACACCAGTAGGTGTAAGAACAGCTTCTACCTCGCTGTTATGACCCTCTCAAATTTAAAATGTAATATTGATCTTTGTTTTGTACACCTCCTAAGCAACTTCAACTTGTATGCCTTGCTCTGTTCACCCTCTGATGTGTATATCCTTGTGTGGGATGATCTGCCTGTCCTGCTTGCAAAACACAACTTTTCACTGTTCTCAGAAACACATTACATCAATAACAAAATCAAATCAAATCTTCAGTATTATTGCTGGAACACTGTCAGGGCCCATAGTCTTTGCAGTATCTCGTGTCTCCAAACATTTCTCAATACCCCGTGGAGTGAATCGAATTGGCTTGAGAATGGTATCTGTGATGCTGGGGACCACTGGAGGAGGCTGAGATGGATCATCCACTCAGCACCTCTGGCTGAAGATTGCTGTGAAAGCTTCAGCCTTAGCTTTGACACTGATGCACTGTGCTCTTCCATCATTGAGGATGGGGATATTTGTGGAACCTCCTCCTTCAGTGAGGACCATTCGTGACTGGATGTGGCAGGACTGCAGAGCTTAAATATAGATCCCTGAAAGTTGCCATCTAGCTTGATAGGGTTGTTAAGAAGGCATACGGTTTTATTGGTAGAGGGACTGAGTTTTGGAGCCATGTGGTCATGCTGCAGCTGTACAAAACACTGGTGCAGCCGCACTTGGAGTATTACATACAGTTCTGGTCACCGCATTATAGGAAGGACATGGAAGCTTTGGAAAGGGTTCAGAGGAGATTTACAAGGATGTTGCCTGGTATGGAGGAAAGGTCTTATGAGGGAAGGCTGAGGGACTTGAAACTATTTCCATTAGAGAGAAGAAGGTTAAGAGGTCACTCAGATAAAAACAATGACTGCAGATGCTGGAAACCAGATTCTGGATTAGTGGTGCTGGAAGAGCACAGCAGTTCAGGCAGCATCCGAGGAGCAGCAAAATCGACGTTTTGGGCAAAAGCCCTTCATCAGGAATAAAGGCAGAGAGCCTGAAGCGTGGAGAGATAAGCTAGAGGAGGGTGGGGGTGGGGAGAAAGTAGCATAGAGTACAATAGGTGAGTGGGGGAGGGGATGAAGGCCCGACCTATCATCTTCCGTAATTACACCGGCACCACTCCCCACCTCTTCCTCCACTACATTGATGACTGCATTGGCGCCACTTCCTGCTCCCATGAGGAGGTTGAGCAATTCACCAACTTCACCAACACATTCCACTCTGACCTTAAATTTACCTGGACCATTTCTGACCCCTCCCTCCCCTTCCTGGACCTCTCCATCTCCATTAATGATGACCGACTTGACACTGACATTTTTTACAAACCCACTGACTCCCACAGCTACCTGGATTACACCTCTTCCCACCCTACCTCTTGCAAAAATGCCATCCCGTATTCCCAATTCTTCCGCCTCCGCCGTATCTGCTCCCAGGAGGACCAGTTCTACCACAGAACACACCAGATGGCCTCCTCTTTAGAGACCGCAATTTCCCTTCCCACGTGGTTAAAGATGCCCTCCAACGTATCTTGTCTACATCCCGCACCTCCGCCCTCAGACCCCACCCCTCCAACCATAACAAGGACAGAACGCCCATGGTGCTCACCTTCCACCCCACAAACCTTCGCATAAACCAAATCATCCACCGACATTTCCGCCACCTCCAAAAAGACCCCACTACCAGGGATATATTTCCCTCCCCACCCTTTCCGCCTTCCACAAAGACCGTTCCCTCCGTGACTACCTGGTCAGGTCCACGCCCCCCTACAACCCACCCTCCCATCCTGGCACCTTCCCCTGCCACCGCAGGAACTGCAAAACCTGTGCCCACACCTCCTCCCTCACCTCTATCCAAGGCCCGAAAGGAGCCTTCCACATCCATCAAAGTTTTACCTGCACATCCACTGATATAATATATTGTATCCTTTGCTCCTGATGCGGTCTCCTCTTCATTAGGGAGACTGGACGCCTCCTAGCAGACCGCTTTAGGGAACATCTCCGAGACACCCGCACCAATCAACCACACCGTCCCGTGGCCCAACATTTCAACTCCCCCTCCCACTCTGCCGAGGACATGGAGGTCCTGGGCCTCCTTCACCACCCCTCCCTCATCACCAGACGCCTGGAGGAAGAACGCCTCATCTTCCGCCTCGGAACACTTCAACCCCAGGGCATCAATGTGGACTTCAACAGTTTCCTCATTTCCCCTCCTCCCCTCACCCCAGTCCCAAACTTCCAGCTCAGCACTGTCCCCATGACTTGTCCTGATTTGTCCTACCTGCCTATCTTCTTTTCCACCTATCCACTCCACCCTCCCCCCGCCCCCGACCTATCACCTTCATCCCCTCCCCCACTCACCCATTGTACTCTATGCTACTTTCTCCCCACCCCCACCCTCCTCTAGCTTATCTCCCGATGCTTCAGGCTCCCTGCCTTTATTCCTGATGAAGGGCTTTTGCCCGTAACGCTGATTTCGCTGCTCCTTGGATGCTGCCTGAACTATTGTGCTCTTCCAGCACCACTAATCCATGTATCAAACAATGACAAGGCAGAAAACAGAAAGGAGATTGTGTACTTAATGATGTGATAACAACCTCTCTCTCTCAGCACCACTAATCCAGAATGAGAGGTCACTCAATTGAGACAAAGAGGATAATCAGAGAGTTAGATAGATTGGACAGTGAGAGCCTTTTCCCTCAGATAGCAATGGCGAGCACAAGGGGACATAGCTGTAAATTGAGTGATGATAGATATAGGACAGATGTCAGTGGTAGGTTCTTTACTCAGACAATGGAAGGGGCATGGAATGGCCTGCCTACAACAGTCGTAGACTCGCCAACTTTAAGGTCATTTAAAGGTCAGTGGATAAACATATAGATGAAAATGGAATAGTGTAGGATAGATTGGCTACAGACTGGCTTCACAGGTCAGCAGAACATCGAGGGCTGAAGGGCCTGTACTGCGCTGTAATGTTCTATGTTTGAGATCTGATCCGTCGGTTATGGGATTGTTTAGCTCTGTTTGTCAGTTGCTGCTGAAGCTGTTTGGCACGCAAATAGTCTGGTCACCTTTCCTCAGAAGGATCTGTGGAGAAGGGTCACCGGACCTGAAACGTTAACTCTGATTTTTCTTCACTGATGCTGCCAAACCAACAGGATTATGCAAGTAGTCCTGTTTGGTAGCTTCACCAGGTTGACAGCTCACCTTCAGGTATGCTCGGTGCTGCTCCTGGTATCTCCTCCTGCACTATCTATTGAACCAGGGTTGATCCCCTGGCATGATGATAATGGTTGAGTGGGGGACATGCCAGGCCATGAGGTTGCAGATTGTGCTGGAGTACAATTCTGCTGCTGCTGATAAGTCACAGCACCTCATGGATGCCCAGTCTTGAGTTGCCAAATCTGTTTGAAGTCTGTCCCATTTAGCACGGTGACAATGTCACATGACACAGTGGAGGTTATTCTCAGTTCCTGGGAGAACTGCTCCAAAAATCATGGCTGAATTTAGAACCATTTTGGTTTCTATTTTGCCTCACTGACTGGTCAGCCTTGTACACACTGTAATCTCAAGGTCATATAAACCTCTACTGGCTTTCAATTCAGTAACACATCAACTTTAACATTCTTCTCTGTGTTTTAACATTCCTCAATCATCCCCATTTCTGGAACACCCTCAAGTTTCCCAATTTCCTAAAACCTGGCCCCCTTGAGCATCCCTGATATTAATCGCTCCGCCATTGGTGGTACTGCCCTCAGCTTTTATAAGGAATCCTTGATGACACAGTGTGATGTCAAGGGCAGTTACATTCCCCTCAGCCAGAGGAGCGCTAATGATCTCCTGCCACTATTTGAATGTCTCCCACGGCCTGATTAACATTCTTTCCTTGACCAACTTGTCCAGGGACTTGTTCATCTCTTGTTATCAGTCGGTTGATGCTGTGCAGAAATATTGCTGCAGGTCGCAATCATTGAACATTGTCACCCATTTGTGAACTGTTGCTGCTTGATATTCTGCAATGATTTTTTTTCTGTCTGTGGTTGGTGATCTCACAGAACGTCAGGAGGAATGAACTGGGGCTTGGCCTGGGGGTCTGTGGGTGCTGTTGGAATGTTGAGGGGGCAGATGGAGAGACCTGTGGGGGGGAGGTGTGCAGGATTTGGATTGGGTGGGGGGGGGGGGCGGTGAGGGGGGGACGTTGAGAAGTGTATTGGACATTAAGTACAGCATTTTGAGCCTTGAATAATCCTAAAAATGAAGTGATGGCAAACAGCCAAAAGATGGCAATTGTCCTGAATGAATGGCTGACTAAAGGTGTCAGTATAATGCACAGTTGTAATAATGAAAGCAAATGGGAATATAAAGTGTGCAGCCAGGCAGATAGGGTATAAATCACTAACACATAGTTTGTAGACAGCATTCACCTGACCAATCCAGAGGAGTGAGTTTGACAGGAGGGATCTGATCCAGTGGCGGGTAATTAAACTCGAGTTTGACAGCTGAACTCCCAAGTCTGGTTTCATTGCAAACATTACTGCAATCATGTTATTTAATGAGAGCAATCTTACAGCCTGTGCTGGAGCCTGGGGCTAATGTGATCTTGATGTTACTGCTCTATCCCTGCAGTTCCTGCAGCTTCTTCACCCTGCAGGTGAAAATACTTCCATGTCACTTTCTTGCTACACATGGCCCTCACTTTTCTCTGCTTAGGAACATCCATCTCAACCCTGGGCTCTCTGTGATACAGTATAGATTGCATCCACCACCTTCCCCTCACTACCTTATCATTCCTTCCAACTTCCCAACCTCACTTCCCCACCCATTCTCTCTCCTCCAGTTCTGCCTTTGGTTCCAGTCACTCATTCGGCTCCTCTCAATCCCTGGGGTTCGCTGTGTTCCTAATATAATGCCAACAGATTCTGAGCCATACAAGGCAAACCACTGAAAGGGCAGGCTTTATCAGATCTCAGCAGCTACTTTGCCCCTGTGGGACAATATTGCTGAACTCCCCTCCAATTGCAAACTTAAAGCTGGTCCATTTCCTCAGAGCTGGATCCTGACCCAGGGAGGAGGGAGTGTTGGGATCCAGTTCTGGCTGGCAGGAACCAGAGTGAAGTGGACCTGCTGGGACAGCAGAAGCTCAAGACAATGACAATGTTATCTCTCAAAATGATGTTCTCTCATTTTGTTGCTGTTTGTCTATTGGAAAATGATCAGCTCATTGACTACAGTAAAGGTGGTGATGGTGTAATAGGTATCGTCCCTGGATAGTAACCCCATGAGTCCCAGACTAATGTTCTGGGACATTGGTTAAAATTTCACTATAGCAGACAGGGAGATCTGAATTCAATGAAAATCTGGAATTGAAACTAGTAACCTTGGAACAACTCTTGACTGTGGCAAGTACCTAGAGCATAAAATATAGCAGCAGAATTGGGCCATTCAGCCCATCAGGTCTGCTCTGCCATTCAATCATGGCTGATATGTTTCTCAGAGAAAGTGAGGACTGCAAATGCTGGAGATCAGAGCTGAAAATGTGTTGCTGGAAAAGCGCAGCAGGTCAGGCAGCATCCAAGGAGCAGGAGGGAATCGATGTTTCGGGCATGAGCCCTTCTTCAGGAATCCTGGATAATACTGGGAGCAGATAACCCACAACATATTGAAGCATACGACTCAGGAGCAAGAATTCATCGCTCAAACCTTTGAGCACAGGAGTCGGGGATGTCACGTTGAGATTGTACAGGGCTTTGGTGTGGCCCCTTCTGGAATACTATACTCAGTTCTGGTCGCCTGGTTATAGGAAGGGTATTATGAAACTGGAGAGGGTTTAGGAGCGATTTACCAGGATGTTGCCGGGAATAGAGGGCTTGAGTTATAAGGAAAGGCTGGACAGGCTGGGTCTTTATTCACTGGAGAGTAGAAGTTTGAGGGGTGACCTGACAGAAATCTATAACATCGTGAATGTGAGGTGTCTTTTCCCTAGTGGTGGGACATTTCAAGATTAGGAGAAATATTTTTAAGATGAGAGGAGGAAGATTAAAAAAAAGACATAAGCGGCAACGTTTTTACACAGAGACTGGCTGATGTGTGGAAGGAACTTCCTGAGGAAGTACTGAATGCAGATACAGTTACAACATTTAAAAGACATTTGGATAAGTATGTGGATAGGAAAGGTTTGGAGGGATATGGGCCAAGTGTAGGCAGGTGGGACTAGTTTAGTTTAGAACATGGTTGGCGTGAACAGATTGGAGCAAAGGCTCTGTTTTCATGCTGTATGACTCCATCAGAGTAGTCCATTCGGTCTTTCTCTGCTATTGAATAAGATCATGGCTGATTATGGACTGATCTCTATTTTCTTGTCACCTCGGCTTGCCCCAAAAATCGTTGACTCCCCCACCTATCAAAATTCTAATGAACACTGCCTCAGATAAATTCAAAACCCAAACCTCACTACTTTCTTGGTAAAAGGTTTACCCCAAAATTGGTGCCAATATTACAGTCAATATCGAATGCTTCATGTGAGCAGGCAGGTGAGAATAGCTGTTCCCTTTTTTAAAGACTGTTTAAAACAACCAGGAGGAGTGTATAACCTTCACAGTGGTGGGGGAACGCGCATTTCCCATTGCGGATGCCCTCAAAGAGACAGCATCTCCCTTCCTTCTCACCCACCAAATACAGTCCCAAAACCCCCAGCCCACTGCATCCCCCCTGAGGCAACAACACTGGCCCTGACTCAGTTCACTCAGGAATTCACTGGATCCCAAGCATGGTTTCCCCGTGCAGTGATGGCAGGACCCACCACTGAGCTGTGCTGTTGCTGGGAGTGTGGAACTGTGACCATTCAGATCAGCCAGCACTTCCAGAGGATGGGTCACCCTGACGGTGACGACCAGAATTCCTACTATCCATCAGTTCAGCCTGCCACTGCCCTCCATCACTGTGACGCCGGCATCTTCTGGGCTGCACACTGACTCCCCTCCAGGAAGGTGAGCCTTCCCAGATTCAACACCCCATCCAAAAAATGGCATCTCCCACAGTGCAGCATGACCCCAGTACTGCACTGGGCTCTCAGTCCTGAGCTTGCTGGTCCCGCCCTGTGGTTGGAGCTGTCAAGGGAACCACATGCAAATAGATTCCCTTTCCCTTTCCCTCTTTTCTCCTTCAGGCACTGAGAACAAACACGTTAGTTTCTATGGAAGAAGTTAATGACCTGGAACAAAGCTGACAAATTGCCAGAGACTGGTCTCTTTGAATGTAGCTGGCGAATGAGATTTAAATCTGGTCTAATTGGAGTAAAGGGTCACTCTGTACAGGATTGCAGGGAAGGATTGGACCCAATCTGGGCTGAATCAGGGCCATTAGAAGCTGCAGGATGTTTGAACTCCTGGTGTGGGTAGAGACAGACAAGCAGAGACACTAATTAGCAGCAGCATCAGAAAGAACAGCCATGAAAACATCATTTGGATGGAGAAAACAGAGAAATAAGAACATAAGGAATTGCTCGAAGAAAACATCCAACGATCTTCACAAATCTCTGAAGCTATGATTTAGACCCAAAACAGAAAAAGCCAACAAAATTCAGACTGACTCGGGAAATATTGAGAAACGCAGGAAGACACATGAGGATGGAAAAAGAGGAGAGGGTGTAGCATTGCTAATCACAGCCACAGAAATGAAGGTTGTTGAGGAAGTTTTGTCTTCTGAGTCAGTATGGGTGGAAGTTAGGAACAGCAAGGGAGCAGCCACCTCATTGGGGGTATTCTACAGACCACCTAATAGCAGTAGGGAAGTCAGGGAACTCATATGCTGGCAGATTTTGGAAAATATAGCAGGGTTGTTGTTTTGAGTGACTTCAACTTTCCCAATATTGATTAGAACCTCCTTAGTGCAGATGGTTTGGATGGAACCATTTTTGTCAGGTGTGTTCAGGAGGGTTTCCTTACTCAGTATGTAGACAGACCAGTGAGGGGAGAGGCCATTTTGGATTTGGTGCTCGGCAATGAGCCAGGACAGGTGTTAGATCTTGCGGTGGGAGAACACTTTGGTGTCAGTGACCACAACTGCCTCACGTTTACCATAGCCATGGGTGGGAAATGAGCAGTTACCAAGGGAAGATATCTAATTGAGGAATAGGAAATTATGACACTATCAGACAGGAATTGGGAAGTACAGATTGGGAGCAATTGTTCCACAGAAAGGGCATAACAGATATGTGGAGGCTGTTTAAGGAGCAGTTGTTGTGAGTGATGCATAAATTTGTTCCTCTGAGACAGGCAAGAAGGGGTAAAGTTAAGGGGCCTTGGATGACGAGAACAGAGGAGCTTCTCGTCAAAAGGAAAAAGGCAGCTTACGTAAGGTGGAGGAAGCAAGGATCTAGTACAGCTTTAGAGGATTATAGACTTGCTAGAACGGAGCTCAGAAATGGACTGAAGAAAGCCAGGAGGGTGCATGAAAAAGGTTTGGTAGGAAGGATTAGGGAGAACCCAAAGGAATTTTACTTATACATGATGAATAAGAGAATGCTCAGGGAGATGGTAGGGCCGGTCAGGGATAGCAGAGGGAACTTGTGCGTGGAGTCTGTGCAGATAGGGGAAGACTTAAATGAGTTTTTTGCTGCCGCTTTCACGAAGGAAAGGGACCTTGTTGTGAATGAGACCTTTGAGGAACTGGGAAACAGGCTTGGACAGATCAAGATTGATGAAGTTGATGTGCTGGACATTTTGGCAAACATTAAGATTGATAGGTCCCCAGGGCCAGACCAGATTTATCCCAGGCTGCTCTGGAAAGTGAGAAAGGAGGTTGCTAAACCTCTGGCGAAGATCTTTGCTTTCTCACTCTCCACGGGATTCATACCAGAGGATTGGAGGAAATAGGAAAATCCCTGGCAATTACAGACCCGTCAGTCTTACATCTGTGGTCAGCAAGGTTTTGGAAATAATTCTAAGGGATAGGATTTATGACTATTTGGAAAAGCATAGCATGATTAAAGGCAATCAGCATGGCTTTGTTAAGGGCAGGTCATGCCTCAAAATCTTACTGAGTTCTTTGAGGAGGTGATGAGACAGATCGACAAAGGATGTGGTGTATATGGACTTCGGCAAGGCATTTGATAGGGTTCCCCACAGTAGACTCGTTCATGAAGCCAGGAGATATGGGATATGGGGAGATTTGGCTGGATTCAGAATTGGTTGGCTGACAGAAGGCAGAAAGTGGTTGTAGATGGAAAGTATTCTGCCTGGAGTCAGTGTTGAGTGGGGTCCCGCAGGGCTCTGTTCTTGGGCCTCTGCTCTTTGTAGTTTTTATAAATGACTTGGATGAGGAGGTTGAGGGGTGGGTTAATAAATTCGCCGATGACACAAAGGTTGGAGGTGCCATTGATAGTATCGAGGACTATTGCAGGCTGCAGCGCGACATAGACAGGATGCAGAGGTGGGCTGAGAAATGGCAGATTGCGTTCAACCTGAATAAATGCGAAGTCATGCATTTTGGAAGGTCGAACCCGAATGCTGAATATAGGATTAAAGACAGGATTCTTGGGAGTGTGGAGGAACAGAGAAATCTTGGTGTTCAAGTGCATGGATCCCTCAAAGTTGCCACCCAAGTGATAGGGTTGTTAAGAAAGCATATGGTGTTTTGGCTTTCATTAACAGGGGGATCGAGTTTAAGAGCCATGAGTTTTCGTTGCAGCTCTACAAAACCCTGGTGAGACCACACTTCAAATATTGTGCCTTGTTCTGGTCACCCTATTATAGGAAAGATGTGGAGGCTTTGGAGAGGGTGCAAAGAAGGTTTAGATTAGATTAGATTAGATTACTTACAGTGTGGAAACAGGCCCTTCGGCCCAACAAGTCCACACCGCCCCGCCGAAGCGTAACCCACCCATACCCCTACATCTACCCCTTACCTCACTCTACGGGCAATTTAGCATGGCCAATTCACCTAGCCTGCACATCTTTGGACTGTGGGAGGAAACCGGAGCACCCGGAGGAAACCCACGCAGACACGGGAAGAGTTTACCAGGATGCTACCTGGGTTGGAGGGCTTGTCTTACAAAGAGAGGTTGACTAAGCTCGGACCTTTCTCGCTGGAGAGACGGAGGAAGAGAGGTGACCTGATTGAAGTGTACAAGGTAATGAGAGGCATGGATAGAGTCAATAGCCAGAGACTTTTCCCCAGGGCTGGATCAACTGCCACGAGGGGTCACGGTTTTAAGGTGTGAGGAGACGTCAGAGGTAGGTTCTTTACACAGAGAGTTGTGAATGTATGGAATGTGTTGCCAGCGGTGGTGGTGGAAGCAGAGTCATTAGGGACAAGTAAGTGACTGCGGGACATGGACATAGACAGCAGTGAATTGAGGGATGCTTAGGTTAGGTTTTTTTATTTTAAATTAGGAATAATCCTCGGCACAACATCATGGGCTGAAGGGCCTGTTGTGTGCTGTACTTATCTATGTTCTATGTTCTATGACAGCAGGACACGTGAAGGTATCACATTTCATATTTCATATAAATGTCAGACCAAGCAAGTTACTGACTTTAATGATTATCTGGACAACGTGTTTGAGATAGAATTTAACAATTCTACCAAGAGAAAAGTTTACATTCAATATACAGCAGAGAAAAAGGCCATTCAGCCCAAGTAGTCTGTACTCAAGACAAACCTTCTCGTAATCTATTTCATCTCACCCCATTGGATGTATCCTTCTCTGCTTTTCTCTCTCACAAACATACCGAGCTCCCTGTTAAATCTCTAATGTGCCTCAGCCACTCCCTGTAGGGTGTGTTCCACATCCTCCCCACTGCCTGGGAAAAGAGGATCTCCTTTCGATTTTTTTGACTGTCTTATGTATATGACCTTGACTTTTGCACTCACCCATTTCACTCCTAACATTGACCCTTTGGAGCCCAAATTATCATCTGAAAGATCTCGACCAAGTCAGCACCTGTCACAAGCCCTCACTGCCATGGGAAAGATGTTATTAAATTGGAGAGGGTTCAGAAAAAATTTAACAAAACAAAACATGAAAAGGTACAGCACAGGAATGGGCCCTCCAGACCCCAATTTTGTGCCAAACATGACGCCAAGTTAACCTAATCCCTTCTGCTTGTCGTTGGTCCATATCTCTCCATTCCTTGGATATTCATGTGCTGATCTAAAACTCCCTTAAAAGCCCCTAATGTATCTGCCTCCACTATCACTCCATCAGTGTGTTCCAGCCTCCTCCCACTCCCTGTGTAAAAATACTTACCCCTCCCATCTCCCTTGAATATACTTCTGTCACTTTAAATGCATGTCCCTAATTTTGGACATTAAAACTCTGGGAAAAAAGATTCTGACCATCAACCCTATCTATGTGTCTCTTAATGTTATAGACTTCTATCAAGTCTCCCCTCGGCCTCTATCACTCCAGAGAAAATAACCCAAGTTTCTCTAGCCTCTCCTTATAGCTCCTACCCTCTAATCTGGGCAGCATCCTGGGAAACCTCTTCTGCATTCTCTCCAAAGTCTCCACATCCTTCCTGTAATGTGGTGACCAGAACTGTACACAATACCCGACATGTGGCCTAATCAAAGTCTTATAAAACTGCAACATAACATCCTGATTCTTGTGCTTAATTCCCTGACCAAAAGAAGGCAAGCCATACACCTTCTTTCCCACCCTATCTACTTGCATGGCCACTTTCAGGGAGCTATGGACTTGAACCCCAAGATCCCTCTGTACATCAAGGCTGTTCAGGGCCCTGCCATTAACTGTATATTTTCCCTTAACATTTGATTTCCCAAAGTGCAGCACCTCACACTACCCGGGTTAAACTCTGCCCATATCTGCAACTGATCCAGATCCTGCTGTATCCTTTGACAACCTTCGACACTATCCATTAGCCAACCAAACTTTATGTCATCTACAAACATATGAACCCACCTATCTACATTTTCATCGAGGTAATACATATATATCATAAACAGCAGAGTTCCAGTACGGATCCTGCAGAACACCACTAGTCACAGCCTTCCAGCCTGAAAAACACCCCTCCACCACAATCCTGTGTCTTCTATGGGCAAGCCAATTCTGAACCCATGTGGCCAAGTCACCATGGATCTCATGCATCCTAATCTTCTGGATGAGCCTACTACAAGGGACCTTGTCTGAAAGCCTTACTAAAATCCATGTTAGCGAGTTTTGAGAAGTTTTGTAGCTCAGGCTGAGGTTTTGGATGTAGGTTTACTCACTGAGCTGGAAGGCTCGTCACCCTACTAGGTAACATCTTCAGTGGGCCTCAGGCGAAGCACTAAAATCCATATGGACAACATCCACTGCTCTACCCACACCGATCATCTTGATCACCTCCTCGAAAAAATCAATCACGTTAGTAAGACAGTCCCTAATTAGGCCATGCTTTTCCAAACATGTGTACATACAACATAGAAGAGTACAGCATTGTATAGGCCCTTCAGCCCTCGATGTTGTGCTGGGCTTTTATCCTACTCTAAGATCAGACTAACCTACATACCCTTCATTATACTAGCACCCATGTGCTTATCCAAGAGTCACTTAAATGTTCCTAATGTCTCTGACTACCACCACAACTGGCAGTGCATTCCACAGGACAGAAGTGGGTACTGCAGAGTCAAGATTAGAGTAGTGCTGGAAAAGCACAGCAGGTCAGGCAGCATCCAAGGAGCAGGAAAAAAGCCCTTCCTAATGAAGGGCCTTTGCCCGAAACGTTGATTTTTTTCTGCTCCTTGGATGCTGCCTGACCTGTTTTCCAGCACCACTCTAATCTTGAGAGTACATTCCACACACCCACCACTCTCTGTGTAAAGAACCTACCTCTGACATCTCCCCGAAACTTTCCTCCAATCACCTTAAAATTATGCCCTCTTGTGACAGCCATTTCTGCCCTGGGAAAAAATCTCTGGCTATCCACTCTATCTATGCCTCTCATCATCTTGTACACCTCTATCAAGTCATCTCTCATCTTTCTTCACTCCAATGAGAAAAGGCTTAGCTCCCTGAACTTTTCTTCATAAGACATGCCCTCCAGTCCAGGTGGCATCCTGGGAAATCTTCTCTGCACCCTCTCTAAAGCATATACTTTCAAAATGAATCACTTCACACTTTTCCAGGTTGAACTCCATCTGCTACTCCTCAGCCCAGTTCTGCATCCTGTCGATGTCCTGCTGCAATCTCCAACAATCCTCCACACTATCCACAACTCCAACAACCTTTGTCTCATCTGCAAATTTACTAACCCACCCTTCCACTTCCTCTTCCAAGTCATTTATAAAAATCACAAAGAGCAGAGGTTCCAGAACAGATCCCTGTGGAACACCACTGGTCACTGAGCTCCAGGATGAATACTTTCCATCTACCACCACTCTCTGTCTTCTATGAGCCAACCAATTCTATCCAGATTTCCCTGTATCCCATGCCTCCCATCCCGTGCATTAATCCTATCTCAAAGAATTCTCTCCAATAACTTCCCAACCACTAATGTGAGAGTCACCGGTCTATAGATTCCTGGATTATCCCGATTTCTCTTCTTGAACATTTACCAGGATGTTGCTGGAAATGGGGGGCTTGAGTTAGAAGGATAGGCTGTGACTTTTTTTCACTGGAGCAGATGAGGTTGAGGCGTGACCTTATAGAGGTCTATAAAATCATGAGGGGTATAGATAAGGTGAATGGCAGGAGTCTTTTCCTGAGGATGAGGTATTTCAAGATAAGGAGGCATATTTTTAAGGTGAGAGAAGAAAAATTTGAACAAGACATGAGCAGCAATTTATTTTTACACAGAGCATAGTCTGTGTGTGGAACACTTCCAGAGGAAGTGGTGGACTACATCGTTCAAGTTAACCCAATTTGATCAAAGTGTTCAAGCCAGGAGTAGGTAGACCAGAAACGGTTCCCTTTGGTGGAACACCAGATACCAGAGGACACAATTTAAGGCAACTGACAAAAATAAACAATGGTGTTATGCAGAAATCCTTCCTCATGCTAGCAAGTGGTTAGGGTCCAGAAGGTACTGTCTGAGAGTGTGGGTCAGGCAGGTTCACTTAAGGCTTTCAGGAGAGAGTTGGATCATTATCGGAAGACAGAGAATTAGCAGGATAGTTGCAGTGGGGAAGGTGAGAGAATGGTGATAGACGACTAGCAGTTAGAGACAGCTGGCACTTTCAGTGAAGAAACCATTGAATGATTCTATGAAATTATGCCCCATGTAAACTCATATTTAACATTAAACTCCCATACAAATATCCCACCAACTTCCCAAGTAGGGTGCAACCAACAAACACTTTGTGTGTAGCTTGCAGGAGACTCTCTTGTGGGTTTTCAGGATTCCACGATGCTGTCACGATCTGTTTTTACTGGTTATACAATAGCTCTCCACATGGTATTCTTCATTAAAGGACAGATTCTTGTTGGCCAGTGCCCTAAGATCTGTCCTACTTCATACAAACCAAGCACATCCCTACTCCACAGTCCCCTCTCACAAATCACAGGCAAACAAAGTTGAAATGTTTTCTTCCTGACACCAAGTCCTCTGCACTGTACAGTTTCCTAACTCTATCTAGCTAGGACAACACTCAAGCACCTTCCAGAAATAAGGGTACACCCGATTAAAAACCAAAAGAACAAAGAACATTACAGCACAGGAACAGGCCCTTTGGCCCTCCAAGCCTGTGCCGATCCAGATCCTTGATCTAAACTTACTGCCTATTTTCTAAGGATCTGTATCTCTCTAATCCCTGCCCATTCATGTATCTGTCAAGACTCATCTTAAATGACACTATCGTGCCCACCTCTACCACCTCCACTGGCAACGCGTTCCAGGCACACACCACCCTTTGTGTAAAGAACTTTCCACACATATCTCCCTTAAACTTCTTCACTCTTACTTTGAACACATGACCCACTCTGGGAAAAAGTTTCTTGCTATCCACCCTGTCTATACCTCTCATGATTTTGTAGACCTCAATCAGGTCACCCCTCAACTTCCTTCTTTCCAATGAAAATAATCCTAATCTACTCAACTTCTCTTCATAGCTAGTGCCCTCCATACCAGGCAACATCCTGGTGAACCTCCTCTGCACCCTCTCCAAAGCACCGCCATCCTTTTGGTAATGTGGCAACCAGAACTGCATCCACATCCTTTTGGTAATGTCATGATCAGACTATATGCAGTATTCCAAATGTGGCCGAACCAAAGTTTTACACAATTGTAACATGACCTGCCAACTCTTGTACTCAATACTCCGTCCGATGAAAGAAAGCATGCCGTATGCCTTCTTGAACACTCTACTAACCTGCATTGCCACCTCAGGGTACAATGGACCTGAACATCCAGATCTCTACATCAATTTTCCTCAGGACTTTTCCATTTACTGTATACTTTGCTCTGGAATTGCACCTTCCAAAATGCATCACCTTGTATTGGTCCGGACTGAACTCCATCTGCCATTTCTTTGCCCAACTCTCCAATATAGAACATAGTAAAGAACAGCACATAACAGGGCCTTTGGCCCACGATGTTGTGCCAAGAATTTATCCTAATCTAAAACAAAATAACCTAATCCATGCTTCCCCCCAATTCACTCAGTCGCTTAAATGTCCCTAATGACTCTGCTTCCAACACCATCGCTAGCAATGCATTCCAAGCGTGCACAACTCACTGCGTAAAGAACCTACCTCTGACGTCTCCTCTATACCTTCCTGCTAACACTTTAAAACCATGAGCCCTTGTGGCAGTCGATCTTGCCCTGGGGAAAAGTCTCTGGCTATCGACTCTATCCAAGCCTCTCATTACCTTATACACCTCAATCAGGTCACCTCTCTTTCTCGTTCTCTCCAGACAGAAAAGTCCGAGCTTATTCAACCTCTCTTCATAAGACAAGCCCTCCAGTCCAGGCAGCATCCTGGTAAACCTTCTTTGCACCCTCTCCAAATTTTCTGTATCTTTCCTGTGATAGGGCAATGCGTACTGGACACAATATTCCAAGTGTGGTCTCACCAGGGTTTTGTAGAGCTGCAGTAAAACCTCGCGGCTCTTAAACTTGATCCCCCTGTTCATGAAAGCCAAAACACCATAAGCTTTCTTAACAACCTTATCCACTTGGGTGGAGAAAGTGAGGACTGCAGATGCTGGAGATCAGAGCTGAAAATGTGTTGCTGGAAAAGTGCAGCAGGTCAGGCAGCATCCAAGGAACAGGAGGGAATCGACGTTTCGGGCATGAGCCCTTCTTCCTGAATGAGGAAAGTGTGTCCAGCAGGCTAAGATAAAAGGTAGGGAGGAAGGACTTGGGGGAGGGGCGTTGGAAATGCGATAGGTGGAAGGAGGTTAAGGTGAGGGTGATAAGTTGAGCTCACCCTCACCTTAACCTCCTTCCACCTATCGCATTTCCAACGCCCCTCCCCCAAGTCCCTCCTCCCTACCTTTTATCTTAGCCTGCTGGGCACACTTTCCTCATTCCTGAAGAAGGGCTCATGCCCGAAACGTCGATTCTCCTGCTCCTTGGATGCTGCCTGACCTGCTGCACTTTTCCAGCAACACATTTTCAGCTCTTAGCCATTTGCGTGGCAACTTTGAGGGATCTATGTACTAAAACATCCAGATCTCTCTGTTCCTCCACCCTCCCAAGAATCCTGTCTTTAATCCTACATTCTATATTCAGGTTTGAACTTCCAAAATGTATCACTTCACATTTATTCAGGTTGAACTCCATCTGCCATCTCTCA
Source organism: Chiloscyllium punctatum (assembly GCF_047496795.1). Taxonomy (NCBI): domain Eukaryota; kingdom Metazoa; phylum Chordata; class Chondrichthyes; order Orectolobiformes; family Hemiscylliidae; genus Chiloscyllium; species Chiloscyllium punctatum. The sequence continues at coordinate 101,228,396 of NC_092753.1, read as the reverse complement.
GCCCAGTTCTACATCCTGTCTATGTCACACTGCAGCCTACAATAGCCCTCGATACTATCAACGGCACCTCCAACCTTTGTGTCATCGGCGAATTTATTAACCCACCCCTCAACCTCCTCATCCAAGTCATTTATAAAAACTACAAAGAGCAGAGGCCCAAGAACAGAGCCCTGCAGGACCCCACTCAACACTGACCTCCAGGCAGAATACTTTCCATCTACAACCACTCTCTGCCTTCTGTCAGCCAGCCAATTCTGAATCCAGATAGCCAAATCTCCCTGTATCCCATACATCCTGACTTTATGAATGAGCCTACCATGGAGAACCCTATCAAATGCCTTGCTGAAGTCCATATACACCACATCCACTGCTCGACCTTCGTCGCCCTGTCTCATCACCTCCTCAAGGAACTCAATAGGATTTATGAGGCATGACTTGCCCCTCACAAAGTCATGCTGACTGCTTTTGATCATGCTATGCTTTTCCAAATATTCATAAATCCTATCCCTCAGAATTCTTCCCAAAGCTTTGCTGACCACAGATGTAAGACTGACTGGTCTGTAATTGCCAGGGATTTCCCTGTTACCTTTCTTGAAAAGAGGAACAACATTCCTCTCCCTCCAATCCTCCGGTACGACTCCCGTGGAGAGTGAGGAGGCAAAGATCTTCACCACTGGCTTAGCAACCTCCTTTCTCACTTCCCGGAGCAGCCGAGGATAAATCTGGTCTGGCCCTGGGGACTTATCAATCTTAATGTTTTCCAAAATTTCCAGCACATTAGCTTCATCAATCTCGATCAGGTCAAGCCTGTATCCCAGCTCCTCAAAGTTCTCACTCACAACAAGGTCCCTTTTTTTTCATGAAAACTGAAGCAAAAAACTCATTGAGAGCTTCCCCTATCTGCTCGGACTCCATACACAAGTTCCCTCCGCTATCCCTGATCGGCCCTACCTTCTCCCTGATCATTTTCCTATTCCTCACATATGAGTAAAATGCCTTTGGGTTCTCCCTGATTCTTCTTGCCAAGCCTTTCTCATGCCCCCTCCTGGCTCTCCTCAGTCCATTTCTGAGCTCCTTTCTAGCAAGCCTGTAATCCTCTAAAACTGTGTTAGATCCTTGCTTCCTCCACCTTACGTATGCTGCCATTTTTCTTTTGACGAGAAGTTCCTCTGTTCTCGTCATCCAAGGCTCCTTAATCTTATCCCTTCTTACCTGTCTCAGAGAAGTAAATTTGTGCATCACCCACAATAACTGCTCCTTAAACTGCCTCCACATATCTGTTATGCCCTTTCTGTGGAACAATTGCTCCCAATCTGTACTTCCCAATTACTGTCTGATAGTGTCATAATTTCCTTTTCCCCACTTAAATATCTTCCCTTGGTAACTGCTCTTTTCCCTCTCTAAGGCTACGGTAAATGTGAGGCAGTTGTGGTCACTGACACCAAAGTGTTCTCCCACCACAAGATCTGACACCTGTCCTGGCTCATTGCCGAGCACCAAATCCAAAATGGCCTCTCCCCTCGCTGGTCTGTCTACATACTGAGTAAGGAAACCCTCCTGAACACACCTGACAAAAACGGCTCCATCCAAACCATCTGCACTAAGGAGGTTCCAGTCAATATTGGGGAAGGTTGAAGTCACCCATAACAACAACCCTGCTACATCCGCATTTTTCCAAAATCTGCCCTCCTATGAGTTCTTCAATCCCTCTAGTGCTATTAGGGGGTATGTAGAATACCCCCAATGAGGTGACTGCTCCCTTGCTGTTCCTAACTTCCACCTATACTGACTCAATAGACAAACCTTCCTCAACAACCTTCATTTCTGTAGCTGTGATACACTCTCTGATTAGCAATGCTACAGCCCCTCCTCTTCCCCCCATCCCTGTTCTTTTTAAATGTTCTCAACCCTGGAACATCTAGCAACCATTCCTGCCCTTGTGAAACCCATGTCTCTGTTATGGCCACAACATTGTAGCCCCAAGTACTGATCCACGCTCTAAGTTCATCACTCTTATTTCTGACACCCCTTGTGTTAAAGCAGAAAGACTTTAATCAATCCCTTTGTTCCATCACATGAATAACCTTCCTGATAGATTCACTACGTCCTGTCACTGCCCCATCTACAACCACCCTCCCTCTCGGATATGTAGCTCTGGTTCCCACTCCCTTGCCAAACTAGTTTAAACCCTCATGAAACACACGAACAAATCTCCCACCCAGGACAGTTGTGCCCCTGCCGTTCAGGTGCAACCTGTCTTTCATGTATAGGTCCCACCTTCCCCAGAAGGTGGGGAAGGTGGTCTAAGTGTCTGAAGCCCTCCCTCCTGCACCAGCCTCGCAGCCACGTGTTAAGCTGCACTCGCTGACTGTTCCCGACCTCACTGTCTTGTGGCACCGATAACAAACCTGAGAACACTACTCTATTTGTCCTGCTCCTCAGCTTCCATCCTAGCTCTCTGTAGTCACTTTTCAGATCCTCAATCCCTTTCCTGGCTATGTTATTGGTGCCAATATGTACCACGATTTCTGGCTGCTAACCCTCTCCCTTCAGGATCCTGTAAACCCAATCGGCGACATCCTGGACTCTGGCACTGATGAGGCAACATACCTTCCGGGAGATCTGTTCCTGATCACAAAGTCTCCTGTCAATCTGTTCAAAGAGTTGTGAATGTATGGAATGCGTTGCCAGCGGTGGTGATGGAAGCAGAGTCATTAGGGACAAGTAAGTGACTGCGGGACATGCACATGGAGAGCAGGGAGTTGAGGGGTGCGTAGGTTAGGTTACAATATTTAACATTAGGATTATGTCTCAGTACAACATCGTGGGCCGAAGGGCCTGTTCTGTGCTGTACGTTTCTATGTTCTATGTTTTTATGTTCTAACTATTGAGTCCCCTACCACTAGCACCTTTCGATTCTCCCCCTTCCCTTCTGAGCGTCAGTGCCAGGCTCAGTGCAAGAGACCTGACAACTATGGCTTTCCCCTGGTAGGCCGACGCCACCAACCACAGGGGATCCCAGCTCTGTCTGTCGGTTCCCTTTCCTCCCCCTGACTGTAACCCCAGCTGTCCTTATCCCATATCTGAGGAGTGACCACCTCCCTGTACATCCTTTCAATTTCCCATCAGCCTCACTGAGCTGTACCTGCCCTCTTGGGTGGAGGTAAAACATCCCACGACACTAATTTTAGGATGAACTGGGAAGTTTTCCCTGGTTAATATTTCCATCTCAATCAACATAATTAACAATGGGTTGTCTGGCTATGACCATTATGACTCTTGGTAGGAGCTTGCTATGCACAAATTGAGTGCCAAGTTTCCTGTATGACAACTGTGTCAACTTTTCTTTGAACTTGTCTGAGGTTTCAAAAGGCAACATTTTCTTCCCAAGTTATTCCCTGCTAAGGTCTCTAAACTGTGGACTCTCTCTACCTCTCGGATTTCTCAGCCCGATGGTATAATTTACTCCTGACTTCCAGATACTGCCCCTGTGTTTACTGGACCTCACTTTGCTCCCCACTCCAGCTCCAGTTCATTTACACCACTTTGGTTCCTTTAGCTTTCGCTTGCCTAGTCTGATGATGTAGCTCTAAAGATTAGTTTTGTCAGGCTTAATTATTCCTGCGACAAAAAGGACTCATGGGGTTGAACCAAGGATTTGCTACTTTTATTTTTGAAAAATGTACGAACAGTGCGTTGAAATTAAAATTAATGGCTCATTTAGTGTTACTGGCAAGGTGTTAAAATTTGAAGCAATTATCCAGGCAACACACATCATCAAATTCCAGAATTAGTCACTGCACTTAATGTTAATTTTTCTTCAGGCAAAGAATATATAACGGTAGTTTACTAAACAAATCAAGAATTGACACTGTCATTCTTCATCTCATGCCTGAGCTGCAGAGCCAACAAGTCTCAGTGGGATTTGAGCTCTTCAACTGGTATCGAATGTTTTGAGTTGTGCTCTGACATCGAAGCTGGCAGTTAGAATGAGATGCTACACTACAGTCAGTGAGCAATCTGATCTGTATGGTAGCTTTCCATCAGGCATTGTAGAATTCTCAGGAAACTTGACACTCAATTTGTGCATAGCAAGCTCCCACCAAGAGTGATAATGGTCATGGCCAGACAACCCATTGTTAATGATGTTGATTGAGATGGAAATATTAACCAGGACAAACTTCACTGTTTTTCTTTAAACTAGTGTCATGGGATTTTTTTTAAACCTCCATTAAAGAGGGCAGGTAAAGCTCAGTGTAATATCATCTCTGAAGGCACTGTGCCTTCAACAGTGCAGCACTCCTTCAGTGCTACGCTCCCTCGGTGAGACACTCCCAGCTCTGGAGTGTGTATCTAACTACAGGAACAAGGTATAAACTTATGTCAGAATCAGTTCAGAGGCTAATTCTTGAGATAAAAAGGTTTTGCTCTAACTTAAGGCGTTCTACAAGGTTCCCCATGGGAGACTGATTAGCAAGGTTAGACCACATGGAATACAGGGAGAACTAGCCATTTGGATACAGAACTGGTTCAAAGGTAGAAGACAGAGGGTAGTGGTTGAGGGTTGTTTTTCAGACTGGAGGCCTGTGACCAGTGGAGTGCCACAAGGATCGGTGCTGGGTCCTCTACTTTTTGTCATTTACATAAATGATTTGGATGTGAGCATAAGAGGTACAGTTAGTAAGTTTGCAGATGACACCAAAATTGGAGGTGTAGTGGACAACGAAGAGGGTTACCTCAGATTACAACAGGATCTGGACCAGATGGGCCAATGGGCTGAGAAGTGGCAGTTGGAGTTTAATTCAGATAAATGTGAGGTGCTGCATTTTGGGAAAGCAAATCTTAGCAGGACTTATACACTTAATGGTAAGGTCCTCGGGAGTGTTGCTGAACAAAGAGACCTTGGAGTGCAGGTTCATAGCTCCTTGAAAGTGGAGTTACAGGTAGATAAGATAGTGAAGAAGGTGTTTGGTATGCTTTCTTTTATTGGTCAGAGTATTGAGTACAGGAGTTGGGAGGTCATGTTGTGGCTGTACAGGACATTGGTTAGGCCACTGTTGGAATATTGCATGCAATTCTGGTCTCCTTCCTATCGGAGAGATGTTGCGAAAATTAAAAGGGTTCAGAAAAGATTTACAAGGATGTTGCCAGGATTGGAGGATCTGAGCTACAGGGAGAGGCTGAACAGGCCGGGGCTGTTTTCCCTGGAGCGTCGGAGGCTGAGGGGTGACCTTATAGAGGTTTACAAAATTATGAGGGGCATGGATAGAATAAATAGGCAAAGTCTTTTCCCTGGGGTTGGGGTGTCCAGAACTAGAGGGCACAGGTTTAGGGTGAGAGGGGAAAGATATAAAAGAGACCTAAGGGGCAACTTTTTCAGGCAGAGGGTGGTATGTGTATGGAATGAGCTGCCAGAGGATGTGGTGGAGGCTGGTACAATTGCAACATTTAAGAGGCATTTGGATGGATATATGAATAGGAAGGGTTTGGAGGGATATGGGCCGGGTGCTGTTAGGTGGGACTAGATTGGGTTGGGATATCTGGTCAGCATGGATGGGTTGGACCGAAGGGTCTGTTTCCATGCTGTACATCTCTATGACTCTATGACTCTATAATGGCTGAGTAGGTTGGATCTATACTCATTGGAGTTTTGAAAAATGAGAAGTGATTTTATTGAAACAGAGTAGAGATGGGGTGGAGTTTAACAGGATGGATGCTGGGACAAAGTTTCCCATCAAAAAGGAATCTCAATCTAGGGTAAACATTTAAAAAATAAGGGATTTATACTGAAACTGAGCAGGACTATCTTCTCTCAGATGATACCCAGTGCTTGGAATTCTCTTCTCCAGAAAGCAGTGAGGGTTAGCTCATTGAATAAGTTCAAGGCTGAGCTACATTGGTGACTGATTGATGGGGGAATTGAGGATTATGGTGGAATGGGCAGGGTGGGGGGGGGTAGGTTTAGGAAAGTGCGGTTATCGTTGGAATCACATCAGCCATGATGATTCTGTGGGTCTGAGCTGATTCCTGCTCCTTATTCCTATGATCTGAAGCACTGAATAAGAAGGGGAAGCATTTGGGGGAGCCCTGAAGGTAGGTAAAAGAAGACCGTTTTTGCTGAACATTTCAGAATGACAGCAGAATAATTTCAGTTTTAATTAATTGTCCTGAACAGATTTAAGGCATTCTTGTCATTAAAAATAATTCTATTTGATGTCCTCAGTAAAACCCTGCATACAAATTTGCAGTCACTTGTAGTATTTTGGTCGTTGATTCATGCCACTGTCAAGACTTTTAATGATGCCAGCAGGTGCCTCTGGGAGAAAATGAAACTGTGGAATTCTTCAGGGAATAATCAAAGCATCTCGAACTGCAAGACAGTACAAATTAGTCATTGGCCGTGCACTGTCGCTATGAGGAGAGTAGCCTACCCTGCTTTACTGCTGTAAAGGATAAAAGGAAACTGTGAATTCTAAAAGATGGCAAGGCACATTCATACAAGGTGGATAAAGATGGGCTTGGACAGCTGGACAAGACCAAACTAAAGTTGAGAGACTCAGGGAATTTGGCTGCAGGGAATGGAGGTGCAATGGGAAACAAATCAAAAGAAAATTGAACCTGGACCTGATTGAGAGACTGAAGGAGTAGTCCTGACTCTGAATCCAAGCACTGTGTCAGGAACAGTCCCCAGACAGTGCAGCTTGCTCTTAGCCATTATTGGTATCAGAATCAAAAGAAAAACCCGCATTGGTATCGTGTCATTCTCAACTGGTGAACAACTTAAAGTCAATGAAGAATTTTAGCAGTGTAGTTGCTGGAATGTCGGCAACCTGGAAGTTGATTTGTGCACAACAAGCTCCCACAAGGACATAATAGTCCTCACACGACACTCGCATTCTGGGGTCAGTACTGGGAACAGTCCAAAGACAGTGAAGCTCCCTCTCTCTCCACCTGAGATGGAGTGTAGTTACAAAGTTTAGGGATCTCAATGCACACTGTGTGCGGACTGCACTGATTCTTTCATTCTCCAATAAATTGTCAGGTTTCTGACACTCTGCATATGTCATTTTGTGTGAATAAAGCAAGCTGCCCGACAAAGAACATTAATCTGACTTTCAATCATATCAAAACCTGGCCAGGTACAGCTGCAGTCTCCTCCCAGGAACACACATGAATCATTCCATTATTCTCATGCTGAGGGGTTAATAAGACTAGCTTTCGGGCTTTTTTATTCCCAACGGGTATCATTGTATTTCTGAAGGATGGAACAAGAGCTTAAATACATTTTTGCTGAGCTTTTTTGATGAATTTAGGCAGACAGGAGTTCAGATTCAGAAACGGAATCACATGAAGCAGCTCTTAATTCAGCAAAAAAAATCCCCAAAGGTTTCCTTAACCAGCAGCAGATTAAAATAAACAAACAACAATCAGGAACAAGTGCCCTGTGAAAACATATTAAACAATTTCAGTACGAAAGCTCATTGGAGACAGAAAGCAGCAAACAGGAAGAATTGGGAAATACTACACATTCCAAAAAGTGTTAGCTCTAATGACTCAGTAATGAGAGTTCATTCACATAGAACAGGTTAGAGATTTGTGTTGAGATTCAAATTGTTCAAATAAGGTTTGGATGGACAAAGTTCAGATGGACATCAATTTAACAAAGAAACATGCAGAACAATACAGCACCAAGGGCAGAGACAGTGTACAGGGTAGGGACAGTGGGAGAATGAAGGTAAACTCCTGAGCTTCTGAGCAATGGTGGGTACCCTCTATTAGCACAGTGTTATTTGACCGTATCTCCCAAGAGAACAAAGCGCCTGGACTAAATGGAGGTGAGTGTTTGGATGGTCACTGTGGGCTCTTACAGTACGTGGTTTGAGTTGGGTTAACACAAGATCTCTGTTTTCTTCAGACATATTGTCAGGCCCAAGTTGAGCTGCAACTATACAAAACCCTGACTAGATCCCATCTGGAGCACAATGCGTACATCTGGGCACCACATCTTAGGAGGGATATACTACCCTTGGAGGGAATACAATGTAGTTTTTGTTATTCACTCATGGGATGAGGGCATTGCTGGTGAGGCCAACATTCCTCACCCACCCCAGGGGGCAGTTAAGAGTCAACCACATTGCTGTGGGTCACTTCAGGGGTAGGTCATGAGGAGAGGTTATATAAATTAGGCTGGTTTCCATAGAATTTAGAAGGTCATGAGTGGTCACAAAGTCTTCAAGACAGGGTAGAAAAAGATAAACTATTTCCACTGGTTGGGGATTCTAGAAGCAGGGGCATAGTCTGACAGTGAGGGCTAAATCGTTCAGGCGAGATATTAGGAAGCACTTCCACACACAAAAGGTGGGCGAGTTTAGAGCTCTCTCTCTCACAAATGGTGATGGATGCTAGATCAATTAGAACATAGAATATTACAATGCAGTACAGGCCCTTCGGCCCTCGATGTTGCGCTGACCTGTGGAACCAATCTGAAGCCCATCTATCCTACACTATTCCATTATCATTCATGTGTTTATCCAGTGCCCATTTAAATGCCCTTAATGTTGGTGAGTCTACTACTGTTGCAGGCAGGGTGTTCCATGCCCCTACTATTCTCTGAGTAAAGAGACTACTTCTGATATCTGTCCTATATCTATCACTCCTCAACTTAAAGCTATGTTCCCTCGTGCTCGCCATCACCATCTCTGGCAGCATATTCCAGGTACTCGCCACACTTTTTTTGTGAAAAACTTGCCTTGAAGTCTCTTTTGAACTCCCCCCTCACACCTTGAACCTGCGTCCCCTAGTAATTGACCCCTCCACCCTGGGAAAAAGCCTCTTACTTTCTACTCTCTCCATGCCATTCACAATCTCATAAAATGCTATCAGGTTGCCCCAAGCCTCCGGCATTCCAGAGAAAACAAACCCAGTCTATCCAACCTTTCTTTCAGGTTATGCAGGCCTTGAGTCTTTGTACGTTCCTCCTGATTTTATGTCAAGGTCCTTGAGTGTGGGCTGGAGCACGGCTAAGAAGGCTATGACAGTTAGCACTGGAGCCAATCCACAGGACTGCTTGGTGCTGATGGTGACAAGAAAGACTAGCAATGATCTACCATCAGACTGATCATCATCATCATTATCATAATCACTGTCACACCATCAGGAACCATGTGACTGACACACATCCCATCAATCAGTTCATGGCAGGTCAAATCCATCAACTGCTCTTATCCGTTTACAGGATCAAAGTTCTCATTCACGTCAATGGGTGCCCTAGAGAGGACCTGATTCTGTTCCCTGGACTTTTGTTCAATTGGACATGCTGCAGAGATGATATCCCCAGGTCCCTGACCTGCATGGGAGCTACACAGAGATTCCAGGTACACAGAGTCAATGCAGTGAGTCACAAATGAAATCCCTTGATGTTAGACTAAAAGGTCCAGGAGCAGCATTAGCCCATTCAGCCCACTGAAGTCCGCTCTGCTATTTGATCATGTCTGATATGTTCCTCAATCCCAAACTCCTGCCTGCTTTCGGAAACCTTCATTCCCTTATCAACCAAGAACCTATTGATCTGTGGCTTAAATACAATCAATGACTTGACTTTTTTTGAAAGAAATGATATTGCAGGTGGACCTGTTCCCTTTCTGTTTGTAAAAAATAGTTTTGGGGCACAATTTCTTGACAATATGAGTGCCTTTGTGCTTGCATCTTTCAGATGGGATGCCAACAGCTCCTGATGACTTGGTCATAAAAAGCTGCTTAATGGCCTTGGTGACTTAGCATCTGCCACTGTCATCATTTACCCATTGTCATTGGGCTTGGAACATCTATTTTAGCTGATGGCATCTTGCTGACTAGCCGACTGTTGGACTAAATTTAAGTGGAGAGAGCCGGTCACCCGTCCCCAGCCAGGACAGCAATTGTTCACTGCTTCAAGCAGGGCCTCAGCGCAGAACTGGATCCGGGAGGCTGGATTTGAAGTTGTCCGTGTCTTGGATGAGTTGCTGAGCAGGCTGCAGGCTTTGGCTATCTGTGGCATTGCCACCCAATCTGTTAGCACTGTTTTGTCATCCACACTGTCACTGGCAGCTGGGATCGACTCAGTTAGTTATTGCATAAACTGCCAATCATTAACCCACCAGCCCTGCAAACCCAGAGCATAGGGAGATACTGCCCACAGAGGGGAGATTATAGGGCATGGAGAAGGTACAAAGCATGGAAGGAAATACAGAGCATAAGGAGAGTTACACGGCACAGAGCATGGAAGCTAGGCACGGAAGGGCATGGAAGGGATTAAGAATACGCGGAGTTGGAGAGCATTGGTGGTAATACAGAATGTGAGGTTAGTTTCATGGCATGGGGGTAGATATAGAGCTCTGAGGATTACACAGCATATGAGGGAGGAACAAGGTATGGGCAGTTACAGGGAACAGGGGAAGGTTACAGGGCACAGAGTTGGTATATAATGCTAATAGTAGTGAACAAGGTTGTACAAATTGTATTGGGGGGAGGATACAGTGTAAAGAGGAGAGATATAAGCCATAGGCTGGGAGGAGATGTGATGCACAAGATAAAATGCTGCTCACAAATGGCAAATTTAATAATGAGGGATTTGTTTCTATGGAAACCTCACTCGAAGGTGGAATTTATCGAGCTGTGGGGTCAGGGATTCACCTTGCAATGAGTACAGTTATTCTGTTACAGATTCATAAGGAACCAGGAACTGGCCATTTTCCATTAGAAACTCATGTCACCAATTGTCAAATCTCAGTCAAACAGCACGCTTCCATTCCCAGATATTTTTTAATAAATTGGTTGTTTTTCCAAAATGCTGCAGCGAATATTCTCCCAGTTTTGCTCAATGTGGAATCTCTAGTTCCTAGGTGATCCCTGAAGCTGATTGGCTACTCATGCTGGATTGGAGAGAGGCAGAGTCTCTGGAAAGTGGAATACTATTCTGGGATCACTCAGGCCAGAAGAATGAGACTGGGGGAAGGGCCCGAGGATGAAGACAATGACTTCAAAATGAACAGGGAACAAGGAGTGGGGAAAACACAGAGCAATGGTGTCATTAGAGAGAGACAACTTGTGGGGATTTGACTTGAGTGCCACTGTGCCTCAGGCAAAGGGAGAGATGGAGAAGGAGGGTCCTTCATGTTAAACTCAGCTGGTGCAGGAATTGAACCCAATCTGGTAGTGTCACTCGACATCATAAACCAATCTTCCAGGCAACTGAGCCATCCGACCCCACCTAGCCATCTCAAACTAGCTGCATCTTCAGCAGTAATTGGGCTCCGAAGGCTCAGAATCAGAGTCTGGTATTTTGAGCATAAAAAACCCCCTGCAATCCCAATGAATGACAGCTCCTGACTGTAAGGGCTGAGTTTGAAGTGAAACACTGAGCTTTGTGCAGCACACGATGGAGCCTTGTGCTGGCAGCAAAGAAGGTTGGTGACGTCAAAGCTGGAGATTCAAAACCGCTGACAATTCTAAACACTGCGCTATGAATTTTACTAGCTATCCCTTATTAATTAAACTTGACGTTAGAGAGACAGGCAGACCATTGGCTACCTTGAGGCCAATCAGGCAGGCAGCCAGCAATGTGTATGTATCAGAGTGTGTGCAACTTGACTGTGCTTCTGGATGATCGCGGATACCAATGAAGATGATAAACATGAATGAAGCAAAGTTGCAACTCTGAAAAAAACACACGGTAGAAAATGAACAATGACACTTATGGGTGGTATGGTGGCTCAGTGGTTAGCACTGCTGCCTCCCAGCACCAGGGACCCAGCCTTGGACGACTGCCTGTGCGCATTCTCCCTTTCTCTGTGTAGGTTTCCTCTCACAGTCCAAAAATGTGCAGGTTAGGTGGATTGGCCATGCTACATTGCCCTATTGTGTGCAGGTTGGGTGGGTTAGCCGTGGTAAATGCAGGGTTACAGGGATAGGGTAGGGGGTGAGTCTGGGAGGGAAACTCTTTGGGGGGGTCAGTGTGGAGCAGATGACTTCCTTCTACACTGTCGGGATTCTATGATTTTTTGGAATGTAGTAGAAAAACAGTTTTTTTTGTGTAATTGTGGAAATTCCTACCACTCAGAATTGTGGAGATTAATAAATACATTTCAAAAGAAGCTAGATAAACTGGTGATGGTGAAAGGAACAAAAGGATATTCGGATCAGTTTAGTGGAAGTGAGGTGGGAGCATGGAGCATCTGGGACTGATGGCCTGTTTTTAACTGCCTCATAGTACACACAGACACAAAAACTATTTATTTCCTTAAGAAACTCATTCCTCACATTCATTCAGGAATAAAACACTCAAAGATCAAACACCACTGACAATAGCTTCCCTTCCTGCATTGTTCCCTCTGGTGTTCCCTAGGATTGATCCTTGACCCCTCCCATTTTCTCATATACCTACAACCCCCTCGGTGACATTACCCTGAAGTCCACGGTCCACAGTGTCACTGAGTTATGTACAATACTACAACAACAACCTTTAGAAACTGCTCTTTTATATACCCACTGCATGTGCAGCTCCCATCCATCACTCACCATTGGCAGTCAGGCTCTGGACTTTGAAACACCTTCACAAATTACATTTTTTCTTTTCCATCCTCGAACCCCACCTTTCACTCAGTTTGTATTTATTCTTCCTCAAATCCCCTCCTTCAGTTTGACATTGATTTTTATTTGATGATGTCTCTGTTAACCACCTTGGGATGTTCTTCAACATTAAAGGCATTATATGAAGTGTAAGTTGTTGTTGTGTTATTGGCAACGTTTATAACGAGTGAAAGATGTGTAACTGAGAGAGTCATAATTATGAGCCAAATAATGAGGATAGGACACCCTGGAGTCTTCAGTAATTAAAGATTAATCTCCAGGATGCTGCTGGGAGCAACCCAGGAAAAAACCCAATGGAGCAGTAAACAAAATTGTTCCTTTTTAATTTTCTTTGAAGCCTTTCTTTATTAATCATAATTCACTGTTTGATTGACAGTGAAGAGCCACTCAAAGAGAGTTAGTGACGTATTGGTAATGTCACTGAATTAGTATTCGAAAGTTCCAAATGAGTGTTGTGGGAAACATGGATACAAACCCCACCATAGCAAATGATGAAATTTCAACTCAATAAAGATCTGGAATTAAATGCTAAAGACTGTGCAACAATTGTTGTAACAGCCTGTCTGGTTCAGTATGAAAGGAAATCTGCTTTTTTACTGTCAATCTGCCTCTTGAAATGATCTAGAAAGCCCTTCAAGGGAAATAAAAAATGGACAACAAATTTTGGCCTTCTCCATGATGCCCACATCCCAAATAGGGATAAGGAAAACAACATGAAGACTGCACTTCTTCCCGTTGGTGCGGGACAAGGCACAGCATGGATTGACATGGTGACCAATAGTGAGAGCTTGGAGACAGGAGACCTGGGAATTATTGTCACAGAGAGGATGGTGAGTGATGTAATTCAGGTTAGAGTGTGCAGCAGATGGAGGTGGGTCTTTGTAGAAGGGAAATGGGTTCCCTTTTTTAACATTGTTGAAGACACAGTTAAGAATGTTCCAACAGCACTGACAGCAAAGCAGGTAGCACTGCTGTGAAACCACCATTTAAGCATTGCATTGTGAACACAGTAAACACATCACCAAATCACACTGTTTTCCAGAATATTCCATAACAAGTACAAGAGGTTCACTGACCTTTACTTTTGGTCTTCGTTGCAACCACTGGGAGGATAAAGAGCGAGAGCAATGGGTGAAGAAAACAGACAAAGATGAGGAATTAGACTGATGTTTGTTTAGTAACAGCACAAAGAAACTGTACCTTTGTATTGTACTGACTGCCAAGCAGCTTTACAGTGGATTTACTCAAGGATGGGTACAATTTCCTTGACACTGTTTTGAAGCAAGCAACTATATTAAGTGACTGTGTAGAACAGAATACACATTACACATTGTAGCTCAGATCACTCAATGACCCCATCACTAGTGGTATGAGACAAAGATTGAAAGATGTTTGTTGAGTCAAGATATTCAGGGATGGGGAATGAAGGTGGGTAAAGGGGTTTGAGGCACAGGCCAGTTATTATCTGATTGAACCAAAGAACATGCTTGATGACTGAATGGTCTCCTTGTGTTCCAACGATCTTGAAACATGAACACACTGTGTTAGAGAATATGAGTGACGCCAGAAATCCCAACACCACCTCCCTCCCCCCCCCCCAGTACAACCTCTGACATCCTACTGACATGCACACACTCACACCCATAAACACCAACTGAAATCTATTCACACTGACACACACCCCGACACACACCCATGCATTCACAGTCTCTCTCTCACACACACACAAACACACACACACACACACACACACCTTTCTCGTTCAGCAAGTGGCGAAAATGGAGAAGGGCTGAAAATAGTTTCAAGATTCAAGACTCACTTTCATCTCAGAATACAAGGAACACTCCAAATAAGTGCTTCATTCTCACTGAACCTTTTATAAAACAGCTTTTCAGAAACAATCACTGTCTCAGCCCACATTTGATGAGGTCATTTTCCATAAAATTAGGTTTCATAGAAAGAGCTCACACACATTAATTTTAAAAATGAAAGCTAGAAAGATGCAGTATTACTTTATTTGCATAATGCATTTATCCTGGGTTAACCTCTGCATTCAAACAGCCAAGAAAGGAGTGCCATAAAAACAGTTTAATTGGTCATCATTAACATTTGTAGGTGAAGGTTGAGAATCAAAAGTACAAGCAAAGGAGATAAGTGATTAGTTGCTGTTACTTTGTTAAAGACAGGGGTCCTTTCACATCTACCAGATTCACTGGGACAAGATCCTGAAGGAATAGCACCTCTGAGCATATGGTACTCCCTCAGGTCTGCCTGGAGTCAAAATACAATTCAAACCTTCAACCTTCCAGAGTCATGGCTGAGAGAATGACCAAACTGATCAAGTAAAGAATACCATTTGTATTTCAGGTGCTGTGTATGGAGTTACAAATCCAGATTGAGAATTGGTTGACAAACAGGAAGCAGAGGTTGGGAATAAATGAGCCTTTTTCTAAGTGGCAGACAATAACGAGTGGGATGCTACGAGGATCAGTGCATGGGCCACAGCTATTCACAATATTTATATAAATAACCTGGACGAGGTAAACCAATGCAACATTTTTAAGTTTTCTGATGACACAAAACTGTCTCTGATTGTAAGTTGTGAAGAGGATGCAAGGAGACTCCAAGGTGATTTCGACAAGTTGAGTGAATGGGTAAACAGATGCAGTACAATGTGCCTAAATGGGAACTTATATACTTCAATGTGAAAAACAGAAAGGCAGAGTTTTATTGAAATGGTGATATGATGGGAAATGTGGATGTACAAAGGAATCTGAGTGTCAGTCAGTGAATGAAAGTAGACAGGCAGGTGCAGCAACAATTCAGAAGATGAGAAGGATACTGACCTTCATGGTAGAGGATTTGAGTTAGAAGTGGGATATCTTACTGAGGTTACTGGGTGGCACAGTGGCTCAGTGGTTAGCACTGCTGCCTCACAGCACCAGGGTCCCAGGTTTGATTCCAGCCTTGGATCTGTGTGGAGTTTACACATTCTCCCTGTGTCTGCGTGGGTTTCCTCTCACAATCCAAAGATGTGCAGGTCAGGTGAATTAGTCGTGCTAAATCGCCCACAGCATTAGGTGCATTAGTCAGAGGGAAATGGGACTGGGTGGGTTACTCTTCGGAGGGTTGATGTGGAGTATTGTGTACAGTTTTGGTCTCCTTATCTAAGACAGGAGATATATTGTTAATCACCCTGTTTGGGGCTGTTAGGGCACACCCCTGGGATAGATGGACTTTCAACCCAGGCTAGAGGGGGGGGGGGAATATCATACATGACAAATATCGAACAAAAAGGAGCTATACTTGCCATAGAGGGAGAGCCGAGGATGTTCACCTGGCTGATACCAGGGACAGCAGGACTATCCTATGAGGGAAGGTCAGATTGACTGGGCCTGTATTCACTACCGTCAAAACGTGTGGCACTGGAAAAGCACAGCCAGTCAGGCAGCATCCGAGGAGCAGGAGAGTCAACGTTTTGACCATAAGTTCTTCATCAGGAATGTGGGGAGTTGAGGGGGTGTGGGTGACAAGGGGGCTGATAGATAAACTGGAGGGGGATGGGGCTGGAGGAAAGGTAGCTGGGATTGCAATAAATAGATGAAGATGGGGCAGTGGTAATGATGATAGGTTGGAGTGGAGCGTGGAACAGATATTTGGGAAGGAAGATGGACAGGCAGGACAGTTCATGAGGACAGTGCTGAGTTGGAGGGTTGGATCTGGCATAAGGTGAGGGGAGGAGAGATGGCGAAACTGGTGAAATCAACCTGCATCCACCTATGACCTTTCTAGCTACCCTCTAGGTTATTTATTTCTCATCTCCATTGGCTCCACCCTCCACCCAGCCACCAACTCCCACCCCCCCCCCCACCCCCCCCCCACCCATCTCCCAACATTCCCAGTGAAGGGTTTATGCTCGAAACATCGATTCTCCTGCTCCTCGGATGCTGCTTGACCTGCTGTGCTTTTCCAGCACCAGACCTTTTCATTCTGATTTCCAGTGTCTACAGTCCTCACTATCCACTATATTCACCACAGTTTAGAAACATGTAATATTCTAACAGGACTGGGCGGACTAAACGTGAGGAGACTATTTCCCCTGGATGGGAATCAGGGAACACAATCTCAGGATATGGGCCATGTAGGACTGAGATGAGGAACGAAGGTGGTAGAGAATTCCAAAGGGTGACCACTTGGGTAAGCCAAATCACTGAAAGTATCCAAGAAAGAGTTAGATAATGTTTTAGATTGGAAATGCATCAAGGGATAGATGAAGAGAAAGTTGCAAGATGGCATTGAGTTAGAGGATCTGCCATAATAATATTGAATGTATGACTCTATGACTCTATGGCTGAGCAAACTTGATGGGCTGAATGGCCTACTCTGCTCCTATTTTGTACATTTCTGAAGAAAAGGTTTGGACAAATGGTACCACCGTTTAATTCAGGGGTTTTGTTATAAACAAACTTTTACCTTAACTCGGTGAAAACTCAGATAAAACTTCAAGAGAACACTTGAACAAATCACCTGAAACCACTCCAACGTAACCCTGTCGCTGAGATCAGTTTGATTGTCATTTGGGACAGTGGAAGCTTGGCAGTTAAACCTTTCATTGTAATCGTAAAATTCCTATTCTCTCCCTGATCAGTTGTATTCAGTGATAGATCCGTTGGCTCTGAATCAACCACAATTTCCCTTCTTCAGCTGCATAAGGGTGCAGCCATGTAGCTAATGGGATCACCCCAAAAACAGGCTGCACACAAGCAATGGTCCCTTTAAGAGGCACTCATTCACAGTCCTGTGAGAATCTTAAAGGGACCATGCATTACACAAGGCTAGCTGTCTATAGGAAACAGAAGTGAGCTCTGGGCCCATTCCAGAAGGTGAGCACATACTGACACACTCAGGGAATTTCTGAGCAAGTTCACTGCCTTTTATCTTTCAAATGAAATGTCAGACCTAGTCACTCTCCCCCCTCTTTGGTGAATGAGAGTGATTTCTCCACAATAGCCGAAGAGACACTTTCTTTCCTTAATCAACATCTAAGACAGCTGAGCTGGACATTAACTTGCTCTGGGAGGTTGCTGTGCTTCATATGAATATTTAACTGCCGACACCTTTAACAATTACTTTATTGATAGAGGACACTTTGGAGTATCCTGAGGGCACTAAAATTACTGTAAAACTGCAGGTTAATTTGTTAATTGTAAATCTGAGCAAGATGAATGTTTGGCAAGTAAAAGTATTAAGGAATATGGGCCAAAGGCAGGTTTAAATAAAAAGCCCATCCATAGATCAGCCATGATCTTATTGAATGGCAGAAGGGACTTGAGGGGTCGGAATGGCCTACTCCTGTCCCTATGTCCCTGTGAGTTTAATTTTTTGTCCTGACTCAGCGAACAATGATGGCACAGTGGTTATGTCAGTGGGTAAGTAATCCAGAGGCTGGGGTAATGTGCTGAGGGTTGTGTGTTCAAATCCCACCAGAGTCGATGGTGGGGGCTGAATTTAATTCATTAAAGTCTGGGACTGGAGAAGGAAAGAAGTCGCCAAGTCAATAGTGACTATGACAACTCAATTATTGTTGATCCCATCTGGTTGACAAATGCTGTTAGGGAAGAAAACCTGCTGATATCATGTACCTCTTTATGGCCCAGCAAGTCCCAAGGTGGGCAGTAAATACAGGGCTTAACAATGATACCTGGACAAAGGGGGGAATGAATGACAGAGCCAGTCCAGTACCGTGAGGACAAGCAACAATTCAGTTCACATGGTTAACATTGTAAAGTATACCAAAGTGCTTCACAGAAGTATTATTAAACTCTTCACATTGGAAAATTGGAAATCATGTAGGGCAGGGGAACAAAGTTTGGTCAAAGTGAATTATAAAGCCAGACAATTCCTGTGACTGAATTACTGAGCTTAGGGAACAAACAGCAGACAGCAAGAAAACCAAAGAACTACAGATGCTTGAAATCAGAAACAAAAAACAGAAAATGCTGGAAAAAGCTCAGCAGGTCTGGCAGCATCTGTGGACTGAAAGCAGAGTTAATATTTCAGCTTCAGTGACCCTTCCTCAGAACACTAGACAGCGAGGTTGCCCATATCAATGTGATGAAAATCCACAACATAAGGGAAGCCATAATTGGAGGAGTGTGGATATTTTGGAGGGTTGTGATGATGCATGATGGCTCAGTGGTTAGCACTGCTACCTCACAGCTCCACGACTGGGGTTTCAGGAATAGGTCCAGTCAAGGATAGTAGTGGGAAGTTGCGTGTGGAGGCTGAAGAGATTGGGGAGACACTGAATGAATACTTTTCGTCAGTATTCACTCAGGAACAGGACATTGTTGCCGATATGAATATTGAGTCACAATTAATTAGAATGGACGGCTTTGAGGTATGTAGGGAAGAGGTGTTGGAAATTCTGGAAAGGGTGAAAATAGATAAGACCCTGGGCCTGATGGCATTTATCCTAGGATTCTCTGGGAAGCAAGGGAGAGATTGCAGAGCCATTGGCCTTGATTTTTATGTCCTCGTTGTTTACAAGAATAGTGCCAGAAGACTGGAGGATAGCAAATGTGGTTCCCTTGTTCAAGAAGGGGAGTAGGGATAACCCTTGTAACAATAGGCCGGTGAGTCTCACTTCTGTTGTGGGCAAACTCTTAGAGAGAATTGTAAGGGATAGGATTTATGAACATCTGGATAGGAATAATGTGATCAAGGATAGTCAGCATGGTTTTGTGAAGGGCAGGTCGTGCCTCACAAACCTTATTGAATTCTTTGAGAAGACGACTAAGGAGGTGGATGAGGGTAAAGCGGTAGATGTGGTGTATATGGATTTTAGTAAGTCGTTTGATAAGGTTCCCCGTGGTAGGCTACTGCAAAAAATACGGAGGTATGGCATTGAGGGTGAGTTGGAGGTTTGGATTAGGAATTGGCTGGCTGGAAGAAGACAGAGGGTAGTAGTTGATGGTAAAGGTTCATCTTGGAGTGCAGTTACTAGCGGTGTTCAGCAAGGATTTGTTTTGGGACCATTGCTGTTTGTCATTTTTATAAATGACCTGGAGGAGGGGCTAGAAGGTTGGGTGAGCGAGTTTGCGGATGATACGAAAGTCGGTGGAGTTGTTGACAGTGAGGAAGGATGTGTCAGGTTACAGCAGGATATAGATAAGCTGCAGAGCTGGGCAGAAAGGTGGCAAATGGAATTCAATGTGGGTAAGTGTGAGGTGATTCACTTTGGTATGAGTAACAAAAAGATGGGGTACTGAGCTAATGGTCGGATACTTGGTAGTGTGGAAGAGCAGAGGGATCTTGGTGTCCAGGTGCACAGATCTTTGAAAGTTGCCACCCAGGTAAATAGTGCTGTGAAGAAGGCATATGGCATACTGGCTTCTATTGATAGAGGAATTGAGTTCCGGAGTCCTGAGGTCATGTTGCAGTTGTATAAGACTCTGGTGCGGCCGCATCTGGAGTATTGTGTGCAGTTTTGGTCGCCATACTATAGGAAGGATGTGGAGGCACTGGAACGGGTGCAGAAGAGGTTTATCAGGATGTTGCCTGGTATGGGAGGAAGATCCTATGAGGAAAGGCTGAGGCACTTAGGGGTGTTTTCATTGGAGAAAAGAAGGTTTAGGGGTGACTTGATACTCTATGCTACTTTCTCCCCACTCCCACCCTCCTCTAGCTTATCTCTCCATGCTTCAGGCTCACTGCCTTTATTCCTCATGAAGGGCTTTTGCCCGAAACGTTGATTTCGAAGCTACTTGGATGCTGCCTGAACTGCTGTGCTCTTCCAGCACCACTAATCCAAAATATGGAGGATAGTGGGCTAGTGTAGGTTAGGTGGGCTTGGATCGGCACAACATCGAGGGCCAAAGGGCCTGTACTGCGCTGTATTTTTTCTATGTTTCTATGACTCTCAGTGGGAAGTTTGCATGTTCTCCCCATGTCTGAGTGGGTTTCCTCCCACAGCCTAAAGATGTGCAGATTAGGGTGGATTGGCTATGCCAAATTGCCCATAGGGTCCAAGGATGTGCAGGGTTAGTTTGATTGACCATGGGAAATGCAGGGATAGAGTTGGGGGGAAGGGGGGGTGGTGGTGGGTATGTGTGAGATGCTGTTTAGAGGATCAGTATGGACTTATGGGCTGAATGGCCTACTTCTACACTGTAGCAATTCTATGAAGAACAGCAGAAGGATGAGAATGTTTAAATTGAGTTGAAGTCAGTGTGAGCCAGCAGGATGGGTGAGCAAGATTCAGTATGAGGTAGTTGTGAGAGAGCTCAGAAATGGTACAACTCAGAACAAACTGCTGAAGATTGCAATTGGGAACGATGTAATTCCAGTGACAAAGACAAAGTCTTGTTATGAAAATCTAAACTGCAATCCAGTCTCACTATTGCACACTCATCGTTTTATTTGCTTTGTTATCATTAGATTGAGTTATCCTGGCAGCTGTTACCTTCCAATGATGTCACATTCCAGATTCTACAAAGGGCTAATGTTCATCCAGGCAGATCATCTACCCTCTAATGGCTGTCAAAGGGAATGTGAATTTCCACTTCACACTGTACACTGTGCTGATTGATGGCTTCTAACACACAGCTATTCCCCTTCAGTAATCACCCCTTTGCTCGCTGACCTCCATTGACTCTCATTCCAGTTAGACTTCAATATCAACATTTCTATTCTTGTTTTCAAGTTCTTCGATAGGCATACCCCTATCTATTGCTGCCACTTCCTCCAGCCCTACAACTTTCTGAGGAATCTGAGCTCCTTCAATTCAGGTTTCTCCAGCAAGCCTGATTCCAACTGAGAGTCATCCCCTCAGTTGCCAGGTTTCTCAGTTCAGGAATTCCTTCCCTAAACCTCAGCATCTTTGATTGAGCTTTCAGCCACTTGTTCCAATATCTTCTGATGTGGCCTGCCGTCTGATTTAAACGATAACATGACTCTTTGGGATGTCTTCTTACTTTAAGGCTGTTAAGTAAATACTGTGTTGTTTAAAATATAACAATAGGATACCCCTCCCATGGATACCAACCAGTTCGAAATTTTCCCAATGTGGCAACAACAGCTATTCATTCAGTGCCACAAGCCCTGCAATTTTCTTCCTGTCCATTTGCTATGGTTTTGTGTCTCTCTGTGGGAAACTGAAAGGGTAATTTGTCTGACCCCAGCAAACAGTGATTCAGATCAACTTCAAATCAACTGTGAAATCCCGGCTAACAGCCTTGCAAACGCCAGGAGATAAAATTAAACAATAATAATAAAAAAGCAATAAGTTGCTTGCAATAACCAGTATCCTTTCATCTGCCTCCTTACTGATGTAGTCTTTCAGCAATTCTCTACTGCCTGAACACAGCTTGGGCAACTAAAAGCAGCAGAAAGCAGTCAGGAGGAAATTGAAAGTGACAGCTTTACCTCAACATCTTGTAAAGATAAGAGATCACATTGTTGGGCATTACAGGCAAGGAGTCCCCCAACTGAAGATAGAAATGTTTCTATTCATCCCATAGGCCTCTGACATGCTTTTATGTCAATCATTTTCATTCAGGTTCGAGGAGAAACTACATTTTATTGGTAGTCCAATTCTTTGTGTTAAAAAATTATTTGATTTCAAAACAGTTAAAGTGAATTAAAGACCTTTTGGCAGGCATTTTTCTTCAGTTGTCATGTTAATCGACTGCTCGAGTTCATGTCACACCCATGATGATGGCTTTTGCTTCCATCAATCTGTTCAGCTGGTATTTCTGCC
Organism: Chiloscyllium punctatum; assembly: GCF_047496795.1. NCBI lineage: Eukaryota > Metazoa > Chordata > Chondrichthyes > Orectolobiformes > Hemiscylliidae > Chiloscyllium > Chiloscyllium punctatum. The sequence goes on along the minus strand of NC_092753.1, from coordinate 101,206,009 downwards.
ACATCATTCACATCCATTGATGTACACCAACCTCCAATCACATCTCACCATCAAGTACTTCTGTCAGCTGGCTGATGTTCTCATTTCCTATACATGTTCCTCTCAATCTCTCCCCCAAGGTATGCTAGCACTGAAATTCATTTACAGAACACACTATTACCTAACTTTTACTGGCATAAACTCTCATAACTCTTGAATAGATTTGAGCCTTAATTACAAACTACAAAGAACATTACAGCACAGGAACAGGCCCTTCCGGCCAATCCAGATCCTCGATCTAAACCCGGCGCCTATTTTCTAAGGATCTATATCCCTCTACTCTCTGCCCATTCATGTATCTGTCTAGATACATCTTAAGTGACACTATCGTGTCCGCCTCTACCACTTCCGCTGCAATGCATTCCAGGCACCCACCACCCTCTGCATAAAGAACTTTCCACACATATCTCCCATCAACCTTTGCCCTCTCACCTTGAACTAGTGACCCCTAGTAATTGAGTCCCCCACTCTGGGAAAAAAACTTCTTGCTATCCACCCTGTCTACACCTCTCATGATTTTGTAGATGTCATTCAGGTACCCCTCAATCGCTGTCTTTTGAATGAAAATAATCCTAACTTACTCAACCTCTCTTCATAGCTAGCGCCCTCCACACCAGGCAACATCCTGGTGAACCTCCTCTGTACCCTCTCCAAAGCATCCACATCCTTTTGGTAATGTGGTGACCAGAACTGTACACAGTATTCCAAATGTGGCTGAACCAAAGTCCTATACAACTGTAACATGACCTGCCAACTCTTGTATTCAATACCCCGTCCGATGAAGGAAACCATACCGTATGCCTTCTTGACCACTCTACTGACCTGCATTGCCACCTTCAAAGTACAATGGACCTGGACACCCAGATCTCTCTGTACATCAATTTTCCCCAGGGCTTTTCCATTTACCATATAGTTCATTCTTGAATTGGATCTTCGAAAATGCAGCACCTTACATTTGCCCGGATTGAACTCCATCTGCCATTTCTCCGCCCAACCCTCCAATCTCTATATTCTGCTATGTTCTCTGACAGTCTCCTTCACTATCTGCTACTCCACCAATCTTAGTGTCATCTGCAAACTTGCTAATCAGACCACCTTTACCTTCCTCCTGGTCATTTAGGTAAACCACAAACAACAGTGGTCTCAGCATGGATCCCTGAAGAACACCATTGATCACATTTCTCCATTTTGAGAAACTCCCTTCCACTACTTCTCTGTGTCTCCTGCTGCCCAGCCAGTTCTCTATCCATCTGGGTAGTACACCTTGGATCCCACGCAACTTCACTTTTTCCATCAGTCTACCATGGGGGACCTTATCAAATGCCTTACATGTATATGATGTCTACAGCCCTTCCCTCATCAATCAATTTTGTCACTTCAATTGACTCCACAAAATCTGCAATTCTGTAACAAATGACCCAAACCCCTCAATTAGCTTCCAGTCTGTAACTCACTCCCAGGTATTTGATGTTCTGTCTATAAACCAACTTGAACCCCTCAATTAGATTTCAGACTGTAACTCACTCCCAGGTGTCTGATATTCTGTATATAAACCACCCAGAACCCCTTAATTAGATTCCAGACCGTAACTCACTCTTGGATATCTTTGTTCTGTACATAAACCACCCCAAACCCCTCAATTAGATTCCGCTCTGTTATTCACTCGTTGGTATCTGTTATTCAATATGTAAACCACCTTGAACCCCTCAATTAGATTCCAGACTGTAACTCACGCCCAGGGATCTGTTATTCTATATATAAACAACCCCAAACCCCTTGATTAGATTCCAGTCTGTAACTGACTTGCAGGCATCTGTTCATTTGTGCATAAATCTTCCCAAATCTTTTGAATATATTTCAGTCTTTAATCTCCAACCCCTCAATACTGCAACCCTGAACTATGATTAGATTGCAAACTCTAATTCTCTCCTGGTTACCTACAATCCCTAGCCCTCTTTCCTTCCTTACATATTGCACCTTTGCAGTAACATCTGCAGGCAACTGGTCTGCAGCCACATTATTAAGTTTACCTTCTGCTTTGTCTCTCCAAACCTCTGGGTTCATCCACAGTGTTACAAAATTGCTTATGCATCATGTAACCTGCAAGACTAATAAATACTGTGCCTCATGATTTGAGTTATCTTCCCATATCCACATTGACACCTGTGTGAACATCTCACACTGTAGTTATACCCTCCCACCAATGGTATCACTGTATTGTCTCAAACACAAGGTGTGTGCAGTCGCACTGTGAAACAGGAGCACGGCCAGAGTCGCCATAAGTAGAGAACAGAAACGTCTAAAGAGCGCAGAAGGATTACATAACATTCGAGTGTCCTAAGTTGCTCTGCAGCCAATTAAGCTCTTTTGAGCCAGTTCCATTTGGAGCCAGTTCCATTTGCAGCCATCAAACACTATAACAGCACTATGTAGTGAAACAAACCTCTTCCACTGATGTCAACTGAGGCATCAGTATTGGTGAAGACATCTGCTCATGGTACTTCACAAAAATACCATGGGATCTTTTACACACCCCCCTCCAGACAGTCAGTTTAATATTGGTGTCGGATCTTCAGTACTGCGCTGGAATTGTCTGCCAGGATCATGTGTTCAGGTCTCTCAAAGCTACACTTGTCTGCTTCTGAGGGATGAGTCCTATCCAGTGAACCATAGCTGACAAACTAGAAAAAGCCGTCATGAGATGCACATCAGGCAAATATTTAATACGTTAATATAGACAGTAATACATTCAGGAGTATTATTAAACTTGACTTGAATGATGTCAGTTGGTGTGGTGAAAGCTCTGACATCCTTGTGGGTTTCTACTCAGGTTTAAATCATACTTCCCATCATTAAATGATGTTTTGAAACAGACTGCCTGAGACATTAGGAAACTGTTGCCAGCTCTGACTGTGTGCAGAGTGCATTGAGCAGGGTTGGTAAAGGACAGAAAGTTGATTGCTGTTGTACTAAATTAGCATTTTATTCTCCAAAAGCCTGGTGAGCTGTTATCCTAATGAGCAAAGGGAGAACCTAAACACAAAGAGGAATTTTGCCATCGTTGATCTTTTTTTGTCAGTTAATTAAATCTTCATATGTAAAAAAAATACATCAAGCTATGTTTTGGAGGTTTGGTGAGAGATTTTGTGATATCTGACCTCCTTCATTTTAATGGTAACAAGGGTGTCTGTTAAAGAAAAGTCATTATAGTCCAAAGATACAGTTTGAAAACGTAAACTTAATGTTTCAGGGCACAGTGACCCTTAGAGATGAGTTAAGGGATCCAGCGGCAGTTAAAATATCCTGAGATGCCTGAATTAGGCCCCATCAAACAAGTTAATAAGGCTGCAATTTTACACTATAAGAACCTCTGACAACATTATGTCCTTTATTCATTATTTGCTTCATTTTCTTAGTAATTAGCTGCCATTTTTTTGTCAATTTCCCCATTTCAAACAAGCAAAATAAAAATCAATTAATACCATGACAGCCAATTTCACAATAAATTACAACATTTAGGAAGCTCATGTTGATTATCCTGCACAGACAATCCAAAGTTATATTTTCATAAAAATGAGGCATCTTTGTTATCTCTCAGCATTCAGACTGCAGGACCTCATTATCTATTACCTACATACACCAACATTGAATGCAATAAATTATAAACTGCTATTTAGTTTGGAATGTTCAGCATCTGTAAAAATGCCAGACAAGTAATTTTGCTGTTTTCCAAAACAAATTGGATGGACAACATGTCTACTTTACTACAACAGAAATGGCTGGATAAACTCAGCAGGTGCGGAGAGAGAAACAGAGTGAAGATCTAACAGCATGGTGGCTCAGTGGTTAGCATCGCTGTCTCACAGTGCTCGGGATCTGAGTTCCATCCCATCCTCAGGCAACTCTCTGTGTCGAGTTTGCACATTCTCCCTATATCTGTGTGGGTTTCCTCCAGGTGCTCTAGTTTCCTCCCACAGTCCAAAAATGTTCAGGTTAGGTAATGATAAAAAGATATGATGGCTGGGATGCGTTTTGGAGGATCGGTGCAGTCTCAGTGGGTTCAATGGCCTTCTTCTGCAATCTAAGGATTGTAGGATCGGAATCCAATGTGAATTCTTCAAAGATTTGTTGCAAAAGGAGCTCTCTCTTTTTCTGGAACAGGATTGTGTAAGTGTTTGATGGGCATGGTGGAAAGAAAGATTTACTATGTGATTAACCTCATGCTGTCCATGTCCTGGGATTGTTGGATGGAGATACATGGGAACATTACCACCTCCAAGCCACTCACCATCCTGACTTGAAAATATATCACCACTCATTCACTACCGCTCCATCAACATCCTAGAATCCCCTTCCTAAGAGCATTGTGGGTCTACCTACAGCATATGGACTGCAGCAGTTCAAGAAGGCAGCTCACCCCCACCTTCTCAAGGGGGAACTCAGAACAGGCAATAAATTCTGGGCCCAGCCAACAACACTTATGTCCCACAAGTAAGTAAATAATTTTTAAATCAGTGCAGAGGGTGCTTTATTCTATTTCTAACATCTGTTGGACAATTAAGTATCCTGCAACAAAATATAGCTGACACGAAGTGCTGTCATTAAGGGGTCAGAAATAGGTCTCAGGTAGAACACTATGCTTTTCTCTCTCACCAATACGCTGACCTGTTTAATATTTTCTAGATTAATTGAAAACGGAGCTGCTCTAAGTGCTGCCGTCCATTAAACAAATGCTACATTAATGGATCTCTGTCACAGTTCTTGTTTTATTAATTCTGAAATGCCTTTCAATCTCCCCTTAGAGAGGTCTGCCTCATCTTATATACAATTTTTCATTTCGACAAGGAGTCACTTTCTCATTTCATGCCCCTTTCCAAAACTCACTCTTTGAGCCCTGATGCCGAAATAATTGCCCCAATGGGACCAGTAAAATCTGACACAAAATGTTGAGGCAACCCTTTGAAGAAACGCCAGAGCTCCCTATTGATCAAGTACTGAAAGGAAAGTTGCTGTTTGTCAGTTATTTAACTGATTCTGGTTTGAGTTACAGTACAAGGCAAAAAGCAGAGCTTCCTGCAAGGTTCAAGATGTCAAGAGTGAAACCTGATGACATATCAATAACTCATCAAACACACATTCCTGACAGAATACTCTGTTGTTAGGTTTCACCTGTCCTCAGTCCAAAGTCCAGACATCTAACCTTACAACTCAAATAACTATCCAACCTTGGGCCTACAGTCAGGATGACGAAATCAGAGTGCTGAGTGATTGCAGGTAAGCTCTCCTGATGGAATCACTCAACTCCAGGGTGCACTGACTGTCATCCACCACGTTATCACTGCGCTCGCTGCACTTCACCTGCTCTATCTGAGCTCAACATGGCCCTCGATCTCAGCTCCAGGCTGCAGAGTCCTGGTTCAGCCAGTGGTGTTGGGATACATCCTGCAGCTTCTCTCTTCTTTCTGTAGGGTAGGTTTGCATAGGCACCTGCCTACGGATTCTGGATTAGTGGTGCTGGAAGACCACAGCAGTTCAGGCAGCATCCAAGTAGCTTCGAAATCGAGGTTTTGGGCAAAAGCCCTTCATCAGGAATAAAGACAGTGAACCTGAAGCGTGGAGAGATAAGTTAGAGGAGGGTGGGGGTGGGGAGAAAGTAACATAGAGTACAATGGGTGAGTGGGGGAGGGGATGAAGGTGATAGGTCAGGGAGGAAAGGGTGGGGTGGATAGGTGGAAAAGGAGATAGGCAGGTAGGACAAGTCCGGACAAGTCATGGGACAGTGCTGAGCTGGAAGTTTAGAACTAGGGTGAGGTGGGGGAAGGGGAAATGAGGAAGCTGTTGAAGTCCACATTAATGCCCTGGGGTTGAAGTGTTCCGAGGCGGAAGATGAGGCGTTCTTCCTCCAGGCGTCCGGTGGTGAGGGAGCGGCGGTGAAGGAGGCCCAGGACCTCCATGTCCTCGGCAGGGTGGGAGGGGGAGTTGAAATGTTGGGCCACGGGGCGGTGTGGTTGATTGGTGCGGGTGTCCCGGAGATGTTCCCTCATGACTTGAAAAGGAGAAATAGGGAAATACTAGGCTGAGAGAAGGTGAGTCATGGCTCCAGACGCAAAGATAATAAAGAGGTGATAATGACAGTGCACAGAAAGATTATAGGGAGATTAGGAGCTGTGAGTGACCAAGGCTGAAGCCAGTGCTATGTGACAAAATATGTGGGGATGGGGAGGATGGGTGAAGCAGAGGCAAAATGGAAAACAGGGGAGAAGGGTAGCAAAGGGGGAAGAGGAGAGGAAAAGGGTGATGTGAGAGTGGGGAGCGAGAGAAAGAGAGACAATCAAGAAATAAGAGGTACAGTACAGTGAAAAAAATATTTAAAAAGATAAATAAAATAAATGAAATAAAATTACGGAGCAGAATGAAAACAGAGGGGTTGAGATGGGATAAACATCTGAAATTATTGAATTCAATGTTGAGACCGGCAAGCTGTAACATGCCCTTCTCCCCTGTTTTCTCTCTATGCACTGTCATTATCACCTCTTTATTGCTTCCATTGCTTCTGGCGCCATGACTCACCTTCTCTCAAGGTAAACGCCTGGAGGAAGAACGCCTCATCTTCCGCCTCGGAACAATATAAGGCTACTCTCTCCCCACCCCCACCCTCCTCTAGCTTATCTCTCCATGCTGCAGGCTCACTGCCTTTATTCCTGATGAAGGGCTTTTGCCCGAAACGTTGATTTCGCTGCTCGTTGGATGCTGCCTGAACTGCTGTGCTCTTCCAGCACCACTAATCCAGTATTCACCTTCTCTCAGCCTAGTATAAATACCTCCCTATTTCTCCTTTTCTTAGTTTGACAAAGGGTCAGTTAGACTCGAAACGTCAGCTCTTTTCTCTCCTTACAGATACTGCCAGATCTGCTGAGATTTTCCAGCATTTTCTCTTTTGGTTTCAGATTCCAGCATCTGCAGTAATTTGCTTTTTTACACCGAGTGAGTCTTGGTTGATCTGAATCATCACAAACTATGGTGGCCTGAGGGAAACCACTTTTAAACAGTGAACAGTTAGGGTCTGCAACGTACTGTCTCAGAGTGTGAGAAAGACAGGTCACTCCAGACGTTAGGGTCTGACAGTGTGGGGGAGGGACGATTAATCTTGATTTTCCACTGGGAGTTTGTTAAGCACTCAAAAAGCAGAAAATTACAGAACCATGAGTAAAGGGCAAGTGGAAGAGAGAGAGCGAAAGTTGTGTTGTGGAGAGCAACAGCGTTGTGATGGAGTAAATGGCTGTAACTGTTTTCTGTTTCTGCCCTTGGACTCCAGGAATTCAGTTGTTGCCAATAGAAACCATCACTGTCAATCACTGGATCAGACTCTGTTGTGGAAAGGTTCAACCCTACAAATAGCACCATTGGAAATGAATACTTTCGAAAATCAAATACTGGGGATGCTGTGATCTTATTTGTAATGATGGCAAAGTGGCGAATGATTATTTTATTCATACTGAGTAAGCAAGGGGACTGACAGCATTATTGTGCTCACACTCTGAAATCCATATAAAATAACAGATTGATTCCTATTTTCAATAAATATTATCACTAGGATCTGAATACAGAGCAGATTTGTGATTTTTGAGATCACAGTTCAGTTAACCCGACTGTGTACTTATAGATCACTCAGACTTCTCGACATATTCAACAGCTGCACCACATTCTCCTTGAATCCCATTCAGTAAGGCTGAACAGAAGCTGGTTTTGTGTGTTCTTGCTCAGGCAGTTGGTTCTCTCACAGTCCCTGTGTGCTGTAAATCCCACATGTTATATAGCACTGGCCATACACATTGTAATACTGGGACCTGTGTTATAGCTTTCGGTGCTTTCTTTGTGATTAAGAAATTGAATGAGCTTTTTTGCTCTTTTTCCATACGATGGGGGTCTCGGTGGTTGGGTCAGCATTTATTGCCCATTCCGAACTGCCCAGAGAACAGTTAAGAGTCAACCACATAGCTGTGGGCCTGGAGTCACATGCTAGACAGACCAGGTAAGGAGGGCAGATTTCATTCCCTGAAAGACATTAGTGAAACAGATGGGCTTTACAACAATCAGTGGTTACATGGTCAGATTCCACCGTGGCAGATAAGTTAATAAATATCTGGATTCAGGAATTAAATGATGACCATGAAACCATTCTTGTTTTGCCCGAACAACTCATCTTCAGGGAAGGAAATCTGCCAGCCCTACCTGGTTTGGTCTACATGTGGCTCCAGACCCACCAGCAATGTGGTTGACTTTCAACTACCCTCTGGGCAATTAGGGATGGGCAATAAATGCTCGCATAGCCACCAGGGCCCTCATCCTGTGAATGAATTTTTTAAGAGCTGAAAATGTGTTGCTGGAAAAGTGCAGCACGTCAGGCAGCATCCAAGGAGCAGGAGAATCGACGTTTCGGGCATAAGCCCTTCTTCAGGAATGAGGACAGTGTCATTCCTGAGGAAGGGCTCATGCCTGAAACGTCGATTCTCCTGCTCCTTGGATGCTGCCTGACCTGCTGCGCTTTTCCAGCAACACATTTTCAGCTCTGATCTCCAGTCCACACTTTCTCCTCAATGAATTTTTTAAAAAAGGATTTGAACATTTGTGCCCAGAGTATTAGTCTGAGGTCCCAGATTATAAATCCTCATAACATCACCACTTACTATTGGAGGTCAGAGCTCCTACATTGCCTGAAATGTGTGCAGGCTTGAGAGAAAAAGGTGGATCCTGCTAACACCCTACCTGAGGGTGGATCCTGCTAACGCCCTACCTGAGGGTGGGTCCTGCTAACACCCTACCTGAGGGTGGGTCCTGCTAACACCCTACCTGAGGGTGGATCCTGCTAACACCCTACCTGAGGGTGGATCCTGCTAACACCCTACCTGAGGGTGGATCCTGCTAACACCCTACCTGAGGGTGGGTCCTGCTAACACCCTACCTGAGGGTGGATCCTGCTAACACCCTACCTGAGGGTGGATCCTGCTAACGCCCTACCTGAGGGTGGGTCCTGCTAACGCCCTACCTGAGGGTGGGTCCTGCTAACGCCCTACCTGAGGGTGGATCCTGCTAACACCCTACCTGAGGGTGGATCCTGCTAACACCCTACCTGAGGGTGGGTCCTGCTAACACCCTACCTGAGGGTGGATCCTGCTAACACCCTACCTGAGGGTGGGTCCTGCTAACGCCCTACCTGAGGGTGGATCCTGCTAACGCCCTACCTGAGGGTGGATCCTGCTAACGCCCTACCTGAGGGTGGATCCTGCTAACGCCCTACCTGAGGGTGGATCCTGCTAACACCCTACCTGAGGGTGGGTCCTGCTAACACCCTACCTGAGGGTGGATCCTGCTAACACCCTACCTGAGGGTGGGTCCTGCTAACGCCCTACCTGAGGGTGGGTCCTGCTAACGCCCTACCTGAGGGTGGATGCTGCAAATGCCCTACCTGAGGGTGGATCCTGCTAGCACCCTACCTGAGGGTGGATCCTGCTAACACCCTACCTGAGGGTGGGTCCTGCTAACACCCTACCTGAGGGTGGGTCCTGCTAACACCCTACCTGAGGGTGGATCCTGCTAACGCCCTACCTGAGGGTGGATCCTGCTAACGCCCTACCTGAGGGTGGATCCTGCTAACGCCCTACCTGAGGGTGGATCCTGCTAACACCCTACCTGAGGGTGGGTCCTGCTAACACCCTACCTGAGGGTGGGTCCTGCTAACACCCTACCTGAGGGTGGATCCTGCTAACGCCCTACCTGAGGGTGGATCCTGCTAACGCCCTACCTGAGGGTGGATCCTGCTAACGCCCTACCTGAGGGTGGATCCTGCTAACACCCTACCTGAGGGTGGGTCCTGCTAACACCCTACCTGAGGGTGGGTCCTGCTAACGCCCTACCTGAGGGTGGGTCCTGCTAACGCCCTACCTGAGGGTGGATGCTGCAAATGCCCTACCTGAGGGTGGATCCTGCTAACGCCCTACCTGAGGGTGGGTCCTGCTAACACCCTACCTGAGGGTGGATCCTGCTAACACCCTACCTGAGGGTGGATCCTGCTAACACCCTACCTGAAGGTGGGTCCTGCTAACGCCCTACCTGAGGGTGGATGCTGCAAATGCCCTACCTGAACCAAACAATTTAGTGGTTCATGGCTAATAGTCACACACTGTAAAAGTTTAAGCCTGTGCCACTTGGCTGTGAAGTATTAAGGTGGAGGACATGTCAAGGAGAATGATCAAGGTGACAGCATGCAATGATTTCATTGACAGTAACTGCATCACAGATGGAGCTCCCAATATGATTGACAGGTGGACAGGTGAATGACTATTGTTCTTTTGTCTCCCCGTGTCTGTGTGCATTTCCCCCGGGTGCTCCGGTTTCCTCCCACAATGCAAAGATGTGCAGGTTAGGTGAATTGGCCAAGCTAAATTGCCCAATGTGTCCAGGGATGTGTGGGTTAGGTGCAATAGTCAGGGGTAAATGTCGTGTAATAGGGTATAGAGGTCTGGTTGGTTACTCTTCAGAGGGTCGGTGTGGATTTGTTGGGTCAAATGGCCTGTTTCCACACTGTAGGGAATCTATGATTTTATGACTATTGTGATGGACAGAGAATTAAAGACGACACAACTGGTTGCTTGGAAGGTTCTGAGAGTGAGTTTTGAGAAGATTTGTAACTCAGGTTGGGGCTCTGGATGTAGGTTTGTTCTCTGATCTGGAAGGATCATTTTCAGATGTTTCATCACCATACTAGGTAATATCATCAGTGAGCTTCTGGATGAAGCACTGATGGCATGGCCCACTTTCTATTTATGTGTTTAGGTTTCCTTGGGTTGGTGAGATTTCCTGTGGTGACATCATTTCCTATTCTTTTTCTCAGGGGGTGGTAAATGGTAATTACAAAATACCGTGCAAGGATAGTAACAAACACTACATTGGACAAACAGGCAGAAAACTAGCCACCAGGATGCATGAACATCAACTAGCCACAAAAAGATACGACCACTCTCACTAGTATCCTTACATACAGATGAGGATGGACACCACGTCGACTGGGACAACACATCATTCCTCGGACAAGCCAAACAGAGACGCGTGCGAGAATTCCTAGAAGCATTGCATTCCAACCAGAACTCTAACAACAAACACATTGACTTGGATCCCCATTTACTAACCCCGAGAAAAAGAACAGGAAATGACATGACCAAAGGAAATAACTTCACCATAGGAGACTACATCACAAAGCCAAAGAAACCTAAACACATAAATAGAAAGTGGGCCATTCCATCAGTACTTCATTCAGAGGCTCACTGATGATGTTAGCTGGTATGGTGAGGAAATGCCTCAAAATGAACCTTTCAGCTCAGCAAGCAAACCTACATCCAGAACCTCAACCTGAGCTACAAATCTTCTCAAAACTCACTAAAATGAACTATTGATGTACCACTGGTCACCTCGATTTCTCTGCTCCACCTTACCAATTCCAACCTATCGCCCTCTGAACTGACTCCATGCTGTTAGATCCAACCCTGACTTTGTAATCAAGTCTGCTGACAATGGTGGTGCTGTTACTGTCTGGTGCACTGAGCGCCAGCTCTCTGATACCTCCTCCACCGATCTCCCCCGGACCATGATCCCACCATCGAACATCAGGCCATTGTATCAACTATGATCACCAACCTCATTTTGTCTGGTGATCTCCCCCGACTGCCTCCTAGCTGATAGTCCCCTAACCTCACACACCCCATTTCTATCTTCTTCCCAAACCCACAAACGGGACTGCCTGGGCAGAACAATTGTTCCAGCCTGCTCCTGCCCCACAGGAACTCAGCTCCTCATACCTCAACTCAGTCTTTTCTCCTCAGTTTAGGGCACTGACTCTGTGCTTCTAAGTTCCACCCCGCACTCACCTTCACTTGATCTATCTCTGACTCCTCCCTTCCCTTCCTCAACATCTCTGTTGATTTTCTGGGGATAGGCTGGCCATCAATATCCACTATAAACCCACCAACTCCCACAGTTACCTGGACGATACATCCTCACAGTCTGCTTACTGTAAAGAATCTATTCCATTCTCCCAGTTCCTCCATCTCTGTCACATTGGTTTTGATGGTGCCAACGTCAACAAGGGGGTCTTCAACAGCAGTTCCAATTTATTCTTCAACTGAGGATTCCCCAGCACTGTAGTTGACAGGGCCCTCAGCTGGGTCTGATCCATCTTCTGTACTTCAGCCCTCACTTCCTTTCTTCCTGCGATAGGGTTCCCCTTGTCCTTACCTACTATCCCACCAGCATCCACATCCAGAGGATCATCAGCCACCATTTCCACCACCTCCAGCAGGATACCACCACCAGACACATATTTCCCTCCCCTCTCTTGTCCACCATCCTCAGGGACTGTTTCCTCCGGGACACCATGGTCCATTGCTCTTCCACTCCCAACACTCTGCCCTAGTCCCATGGCACCTTCTCCTGCAATCACAGAAAGTGTAACACCTGCCCGTGTACTCCCTCCCTCCTCAGTATCCAAGGTCCCGGGCATACCTTCCAGATGAAGCAGCCCTTTACCTGCACTTCACACAATCTAATCTGCAGCAACATTCACTGCTCACAATTGGTCTTCTCTACATTGGGAAAACAGAGCACAAACTGGGTGACCACTTCACAGAACACCTATCTCTGCCCTCAGAAAAGATGCTGAGCTTCCAGTTGCCTGCCATTCACACTCCACCCTGTTCCCTGGCCAACATCTGTGTCTCAGGCTTGTTGCAGTGCTCCAGTGAAGCTGGAAGAACAGCACCTTGGTTTTCCCCTTGGGAGCTTGGCAGTCTTTGGGAGTCAGTATTGAGGTCTACAATTTTAGGGCTAAAGTACTTTCTCCCACGTCCTTACCCCAACCCCCCATACACCAGGCCGTGTCATCACATGTCAGCCACTAACAGTGACCATGAGCAGCTATTCACTCCTCAGACTGACCTTTCCCAATTCCTTTGTCTGCCAAACTATGTTTTTCTCTCTCTCTCTGGGCTCCATCTCCAGCTATTGTCGACTCCTTCCTGTCTTCAGCACATACATCAATCTTTTCCCAGCTGCAATTGACCTGAAACATTAACACTGCTTTTTCTCCACAGATGCTGTCAGACCCTGAATTTTCCAGCAATTTCTGTTTTAGCATCTGTGCTGGATGCTTGTAAGAGCACTCTGATAATAACACAGAGAAGTTTCACCATCTTTTGAAAACAAATGTACAAAGTATGGCGCAGTCACAATCAGTTTGAGATTTGAAATTAACATCAACAACAAAAGGAATTACTGCTCTGCTAATGGGATCCTCCAGAAAAGGGACAGCAGGGATTTCTGCTCCTCTGACAGTTAGGAAGGTCAGACACTGAGTGACTATAAGAGTGGCTGCTGTTAATCATAGGGTCACAAGAAATCGTGGCAAGAGAAGACTATTCAGCCCATCAAGCCTGTTCCACCGTTTAGTCATGGCTGACTTGATTTTGGCCTTAATGCATTTTCCTGCTCCCTCCCCATCATCATCGTCATCCTTGTCGATCAAAAATCTGTCTAACGTTCAGACATGTTCAATGACTCAGTGGTAGCAATTTATTCCCTTATTCCCTTATTCCCTTTGCAATAAATAAATGACAACATTCATTTACCTTCCTAATCACTTGCTGCACCTGCAAACTAATTTTATGTGATTTATATACAAAGACATCCAGATCTCTTCATGCTGCTGTATATTTCAAACTCCATTTAAATGAAATGCTGCATTTCTATTCTTCGTACCAAAGACAAACATTTTGTACTTTCCCACATTGCATTCCAATTTCCCAATTTTTGCCCACTTCCTTAACCTGTCTATATCCCTTTGCAGATTCCTTGTGTCCTCCTCACAACTTGTTTGCTGACCTATCTTTAAATTGCCTACAGAATTGGCTAAAATACTCTCAGTCCATTCATCCAAATCATTAATAAAAGTTGTGAGTAGCAGCAACAGGCCCCAGCACTAATCCCTGTGGCATCCGACTGGTTACAGATTTCTAACCTGACAATGACCCATTTATCCCAAATCTCTGTCAAGGATTTGAGGTTTGTAGACTGTCAGGGAGCAGAAGCTCCTTGGCATCACAGATCAGGCAAAATAACTGAAATAGAAAGAATGAAAGTTTTCATTTCAATCATTCTTTCATGACTACAACCCATCCATCCCAAACACTCTGCAGTCAATGAATTGCATATTGTACATGGTCTGTTGGAAATGCCTGACTCAAATTAACATTGTCTATTCTTATGGCGGAGTGTGTTTGGTGCTATCGAGCCTCAGATAAGATGATGAATGTGGCAGCAACACCATAATGGGATGAAAGAGAGGCCTGAGCTTTGGATGGATAGAGACACTGTATTTCTGTTAAACAGGCAGCATTATTCATTAAGTGTGAATAGTGCAAGAAACATTAGCCTCATTCTAAGCACCAGTAATCCTGACTTGCTCTGAGATCTGGAATATAACAGTCCCCAGATAGATGTATTTATGGCACAATGAATCTGTCCATGACATTCCTGTATTGTAATACCAGAAGAAAAAGCAGCACAAATAATGCAGCAAGAATTGATTACATTTATCTGCCAGAATATTAACTGTCAATCTGAAAGAAATATCAGGTGCCCAAAGGTAGGTACAAACCCAGCAATGGTACATGCTCTGCCTGAACTAGATCTGGGCCACTGCAGGTCATTTAATTTCCCAACAGGGGTAGGTTGTCAAATCACAAAACTGGACCCAGTTTGCCAGGAAGCTACCTCATGGGACAGAACAGGAAATAGGGTGTGGGGACTGAATGACAATTTTTATTAACAAGGCTCTTTGTTTGCTATTTCATTTCACATTCAGCTTTAATGCTGAACCATTCTGGCTGGTTTTCTGAGGCTGGGAACGATGGCAACTTAGAAAGAGGAAATGTTTTTTCCAACACAGCTTGGGGGCCAGGAAGTGGAATGTTTCCTCGTCCATACACCTAGCCTCGGTGTACATTGCAAATCTTCTCCCTGAGCACTCCCACTCAAGGACAAAGGAGGGAACTTGTGCTTGCAGGCAGAGGATGCAGGCGGGCTCCTACATGAATAATTTACATCAATATTCACCTGGGGAAAGATATGGTGGATAACATGGTGCATGCTAATATACGAGGGCATTTGAGATCAAGAAAGAAGTGGTGTAGAGTCTTTTGAAGAGCATTAAAGTGAATAAGTCCCCAGGTTACTGAAAGATACAAGAGAGGAGATTTCTGGGGCCTTGATCAAGATTTTTCTATCCTTGTTAGCCACTGGAGAGGGTCCCAGAGCACTGGTGAGTAGTTAATGTTGTTCCCTCTTCAAGAAGGGAAATAGGGACAATCCAGGAAATTATAGACTGGTGACTCTCACATCATGGTAGGGAAGCTATTGGAGAGAATTCTTAGGGATAGGATTTATGTACATTTGGAAAAGCATGACCTAATATAGGACAGTCAGCATGGTTTTGTGCAGGGGAGGCTATGTCTTACAAACTTGATTGAATTTTTAGAGGAGGTGACAAAGGTGATTGATGAGGGTAGAGGAGTGGATGCTGTCTACATGGATTTTAGTAAGGCTTTCATGGTAGGCTCATTCAGAAGATTAAGATGCATAGGATCCACAGTGACTTGGCCTCATAGATTCAGAATCGGCTTGCCCATAGACGGCAGAGGGTAATGGTGGAAGGATATTTTTAGGCTGGATTTCCGTGACGAGTGGTGTTCCACAGGGATCCATACTGGGATCTCTTCTGTTTGTGTTATATATAAATAGCTTGGATAAAAATGTAGATGGGTGGGTTAGTAAGTTTGTAGATGACACAAAGATCTGTGTCAAAGGATGCAGCGGGATATGGATCAGTTGCAGATATGGGCGGAGAAGTGGCAGATGGCGTTTAACCCGGGTAAGTGCGAGGTGCTGCACTTTGGGAGATCAAATGTTAGGGAAAAGTATACAGTTAATGGCAGGACCCTGAACACCATTGATGTACAGAGGGATCTTGGGGTTCAAATCTACAGCCCCGTGAAAGTGGCCATGCAAGTAGATAGTTGGTAAGGAAGGTGTATGGCTTTCCTTTATTGTTCAGGGAATTGAGTACAAGGATCAGGATGTTATGTTGCAGTTTTATAAGACTTTAGTTAAGCCACATATAGAGTATTGTGTTCAATTCTGGTTACCACATTACAGGAAGGATGTGGAGGCTTTGGAGAGGGTACAGAAGAGATTTACCAGGATGCTGCCCGGATTAGAGGGTATGAGCTATAAGGAGAGGCTAGAAAAACTCAGGTTGTTTTCTCTGGAGCAGCAGAGGCTGAGGCAAGAGTTGAAAGAAGTTCAAAGGAGATGTGAGAGGCATGTTTTTTTCTGGAACGCACTGCTGGGGTGGTGGAGACAGATAAGTTAGGGGCATTTAAGGGATTTTTAGATAAGCACATGAATATGTACGGAATAGAGGGATATGGACCAAGGGCAGGCAGAGGGATTAGTTCAACTTGGTGTCATGTTCAGCATTACATCATGGGCCTAAGGGACTGTTCCTGGGCTGTAATGTTCTATGATCCCTTCCCTATCTTCTCCCAAACAGACCATGTGCTCCTCAATCTGCCATTTCCTTGTCATACTCTAGAGCAGGACTGGACAAAGCAAAGGCTGCATTCTGTTGAAGCTTCACCTTTCCAGATTTCTCTGGCTTGAAGGATGTCGCCAACAAAAGTGATGGCAGCTGACTGTTAGTAAGTCACTGGTTAGAGACAAAATAATACTGCAGATGCTGGAATCCAAAATAGACAGGCAGGAGGCTGGAAGAACACAGCAAGCCAGGCAGCATCGGGAGGTGGAGAAGGGTTACAGCTGAAACGCGACTTCTACAGCTCCTGGTGCTGCCTGGTTTGCTCTGTTCTCCCAGCCTCCTGCCTGTCTATTATCAATCACTGGTTGGCACATTCACCCATATTTCCATCCATTCCAATGCAGCTTGAGGTGGCTGTACCATACTAAGGGAGCACTGCACTGCAGAAGGTGCTGTCCTTTCAATGGTATCTTAAAGACTCACCTGGCTCCTCAGTTAGTTATAAAAGATTTCAAAGAACATTGTGAAGGTGTTAGGGAAGTTCTCCCAAGTTTTCTGGCTAATATTCATCCTTAAAACAACAGAGTGAGAACAGATTATCTGGTTATTGTCCAATTGCTGTCTGTGGGATCTTGCTGTGTGCAATTGATTGTCATACTTCTCCATTTCAAGAGTGATTATACTTTAAATAAATGCAGTTCAGTGGCAGTAAGATGTGTCAGAACATCCTGAACAACTCTTTAGGAACACAAGTCTATCTTTCCCGTCACGATTTATGTGAAGTTTAATTATCACAACATCAAACAAATGTTAATTTGAAAATGCAGATGAATTTCTGACCCTTTGATTACTTTGAAAAATTTTTAATCAAATCATTTACTTTGTCCATTTAATCTGTTTGTGTCACACATATATTTGTACAGGTCCTATTCTCATCTAGCTGTGAGTAGTACAATAATGACTGTTCATTTTCGATTACTAAGACATAACAACACTGGGTAATGGTTTCTCTCATGTCAGGGGAGCAGGTTAATAGTCCGTGTCTCCTCGGTTTTGAACGGATGAATTCAGCAGTGTTGTATTCATTCCATTTTGCTCACATTTGCTGTGTTTCAAAGATAATATTCAGGGATTCTGTCAAGTCCACTCCCATTGGAGCAAGGTCTGTCCAGTTGGTACTCCCTCCCAGTCTCCACCCCCCACTCCCCCCACCCGCTCACACCTTTTTAGGTGGGATTCACTCTAGCAAGTTGTAAAGATTCATAGCCATAGGAAGGTGGAAGGTGGAAATCCCATGACCTTTGCCTGATGGGAGAAGTTTCAGAAACTAAGCTATCAACCACAGTTTAAAGTCACTCTTTCGATGAGAATGGGCCGTCAATCTGTTTCAAGAACACATTTGTCAGATAGGTGGGCTTGGCTTTCCAAGTACACATGAACAATTAGAGTTAGGAACAGACCACTTAGCCAGTCGAGCCTGCTCTGCCATTCCAAGAGATCATTGCTGATCTAATTACTCCATACTCCCACTTACCTCTGGCAACCTTCTCCATCATTCAACAAGATCATGGCTGACCTGTGACCTAACTCCAATGCCTATCTTAGGTCCATATCCCTTGATAGCCTTGTTTAATAAAAAATTGTCTACCTCAGATTTAAATGCAACCATTAAATTAGCATTGACCACTATTTGAGGAAGAGAATTCCAAACTTCCACTATTGTTTGTGTGGAATGCATTTTAGCATCTCTCTTGAATGGCCTGGCCCTAATTTTTAGACTAGAACATAGAACAGTACAGCACAGTACAGGCACTGCAGCTCTTGATTTTATGCTGACCTTTTATTCTACTCTAAGATCAAACTACCCTACATACCCTTTATTGTACTATCTGCCATGGACCTATCCAAGAGTTGGTTAAATGTCCCTAATGTATTGACTCTACTACCACTGCTGGTAGTGCATTCTACACACCCACCACTCTCTGTGTAAAGAACCTACCTCTGACATCTCCCCGAAACCATCCTCCAATCACCTTAAAATTATGTCCTCTCATGATAGCCATTTCTGCCCTGGGAAAAATTCTCTGGCTATCCACTCTATCTATGCCTCTCAACATCTTGCACACCTCTATCAAGTCACCTCTCATCTTTCTTTGCTCCAATGAAAAAAACCCTAGCTCCCTCAACCTTTCTTCATAAGACATGCCCTCCAGCCCAGTCAGCATCCTGGTAAATCTGCTCTTGCACCCTTGCTAAACCTCCCACATCCTTCCTATTATGAGGCAACTAAAACAGAACACACTATTCCAAGTGTGGTCTAACCAGGGCTCTATGGAGCTGCAGCATAACCTCGCAGCTCTTAAACTCAATCCCCTGCTAATGAAAGTAAACACACCATATGCCTTCTTAACAACTCTATCAAATTGGGTGGCAATTTTGAGGGATCTATGGACATGGACCCCAAGATCCCTCTGTTCCTCTACATTGCCAAGAATCCTGTCTTTAACCCTGGAATCTGAATTCAAATTTGACCTTCCAAAATGAATCACTTCACACTTTTCCAGATTGAACTCCATCTGCCACTTCTCAGCCCAGTTCTGCATCCTGTCAATGTCCCATTGCAACCTACAACAGCCCTCCACACTATCCACCACTCCACCAACATTTGTGTCATTGGCAAACTTACTAACCCACCCTTCTACTTCTTCATCCAAGTCACTTATAAAAATCACGAAGAGCAGAGGTCCCAGAAACAATCCTGCTGCCTCACAGTAACAGGAACCTGGGTTTGATTCCCGCCTCGGGCGACTGTCTGTGTGGAGTTTGCACACTCTCTGTGCCTGTGTAGGTTTCCTCTGGATGCTCCATTTCTTCCCACAGTCCAAAGATGTACAGGTCAGGTGAATTGGACGTGCTAAATTGTCATAGTGTTAGATGCATTCGTCAGAGGGGAATGAGGCTGGGTGGGCTACTCTTTGGTGGGTCGGTGTGGATTTGTTGGGCCAAAGGGCCTGTTTCCACACTGTAGGGAATCTAATCTAAATTGCCCTAGTGTTACAGGAATGTGCAGGTTAGGTACACTAGTTAGGGGCAAATATAGAGTAATATGGAAAGGGAATGGGTCTGGGTGGGTTACTCCTCAGAGGAGTGGGTGTGGATGTATTGGGCCAAATGGCCTGTTTCCACACTGTAGGGATTCTATGATTCTAATCCATGCTGACTGTCTCTAATCAAACTATAGTTTCCCAAATAACCATAAATCCTGTCTCTCAAAATCCTCTCCAATAATTTGCCCACTGACGGTCTGTAATTCCCAGGATTATCCCTTTTCCCTTTCTTGAACAATTTGAACATTTGCCACCCTCCAATTATCTGGCACTACTCGAGTGGACAGTGAGGAATCAGAGATTATCGCCAAAGATGCAGCAATCTCTTCCCTCACATTCTATAGTAACCTTGGGTATATCCTGTCTGGCCCAGGGGACTTATCTATCCTCATAGTCATAGAGTCAAAGAGATGTACAGCTTGGAAACAGACCCTTCGGTCCAACCCGTCCATGCCGACCAGATATCCCAACCCAATCTAGTCCCACCTGCCAGCACCTGGCCCATATCCCTCCAAACCCTCCCTATTCATACACCCATCCAAATGCCTTTTAAATGTTGCAATTGTACCAGCCTCCACCACATCCTCTGGCAGCTCATTCCATACACGTACCACCCTCTGCGTGAAAAATTGCCCTTTAGGTCTCTTTTATATCTTTCCCCTCTCACCCTAAACCTATGCCCTCTAGTTCTGGACTCCCCCACCTCAGGGAAAAGACTTTGTCTATTTACCCTATCCATGCCCCTCCTAATTTTGTAAACCTCTATATGGTCACCCCTCAGCCTCCGAAGCTCCATGGAAAACAGCTCCAGCCTGTTCAGCCTCTCCCTATAGCTCAAATCCTCCAAATTTCAGCACATCCTCCTTCTTAATATCAACCTGTTCTAGCATATCAGTCTGTTTCACACTGTCCTCAGAAAATGAAGAACCCCTCATGCCTCCTCTGACTCCAGGCACAAGTTCCCTCCACTATCGCTGATCAGCCCTACCCTCACTCTGGCCATCGTCTTGTTCCTCACATTTGCATAGAATGTCTTTGGGTTTTTCTCAATCTTACCCGCTAAAGCTTTTCCATGCCCCCTTTTAGCTATCCTAAATCCAGTCTTCAGTTCCTTCCTGGCTGCCTTGTAACCCTATAGAACCCTCTCTGATTCTTTCCTCCTCAATCTTCCTCTTGATGATGTTCCACATCCCTTGTCACCCACAGTTCTTTCAACTTACCATCCTTTCCTTGCCTCAGTGGGACAAACCTGTCCAGTACTATCAGCCAGTGCTTCCTAAACAAGCTCCATATTTCTGTTGTGCATTTCCCTGAGAACATCTGTTCCCAATTTGGGCGCCTCAGTTCCTGCCTAATAGCATTGTTATTCCTCCTCCCCCAATTAAATACTTTCCCTACCGTCTGCTCCAAACCTTCTCCATGAATATAGTAAAGGTCAGGGTGTTGTGATCACTGTCACTGAAATGCTCTCCCACTGAGAGATCAGAAATCTGACCTGGTTCATTGCCAAGCACCAAATCCAATATGGCCTCCCCTGAAGTCGGCCTATATTGAGTCATGAATGCTTCCTGGACAAACCTGACAAAAACTGCTCCGTTCAAACTATTTGAACGAAGGACATTCCAATCAATATTAGGGAATTTGAAGTCATCCATGACAACAACTCTGTTACTTCTGGACCTTTCCAAAACCTGCCTCACAATCTGCTCCTCCGTGTCTCTGTTGCTACTGGGGGTCTGCAGAAAACTCCCAATAAAGTGACTGCTCCTTTCCTGTTTCTGACTTCCACCCATACTGTCTCTGTAGACAAACTTTCCCCTCGACAACTTCGCTTTCTGCAGTTGTGATACTATCCCTGATTAGCGATGCCTTTCCTCCACCTCTTTCACCGACCTCCCTATTCCTTTTGAAATATCAAAATCCCTGAACATCTACCAACTATGCCCCTAGTTCTAAATTCTTCATCCAGTGAAATAATTTATATTTATCTACCTTTTTTCTCCCTGTTAATATCCTGAAGACCTTGATTAGATCACCGCTTAAACTTCTAACTCCCGGAGACTGAAGGTCTAATTTGTCTAATCTCTCCTCATGGCCTGACCCTTGAAGTCCAGGTTTCATCCCTGTAAACCTGCACTGAACACTCTCCAGGGCCAAAACATCCTTCCCTAAGGTGTGGTCTCCGGCTCTGCTCACAGTGCTCGAAGTGAGGACTAACCAGGGTTTTGTATAACTACAGCGTAACACCTGCATCCCTGTACCCCAGCCCTTCAGATATGAAGGCTGGGGTTCCATTAGCTTTTTTTGACTATTTTCTGCTCATTTTCATGGCATTTTAAAGAACTCTGCATCTGAACCCCCAAATCCTGTTGGACATTCACTGTATTTAACTTTGTGTTTTCTAAAAATACCCTTGTTCAGTCTAAAATGGATAATCTCACACTTTGATTATGTCAAAATCCATCTACCACAGCTTTGCCCTTTCCCCTAACCTATCAATATCTTGTTGCAATTTTATACTGTTGTCAACACTGTCTACAATGAAGACAAGTTTGTGTCATCAGCAAATTTGGATATTTGATTTCTTTATGGCATTATCCAAGTCATCCACTTTCAGCCCCTTTCTTATCAAGAATCCATTCACATCTGCTTCAAGGTCTCGAACCCACTGCCAGCTCTCTTCTGGGAGTTCCAAACCATTTCAAGCAACAATTTGATTTGAGGTAGTCGACATGGTTTCGTCAAGGGCGGGTCGTGTCTCACAAACCTCATTGAGTTTTTTGAGAAGGTGACCAACCATGTGGATGAGGATAGGACAGTTGACGTGGTGTACATGGACTTCAGTAAAGCCTTTGATAAGGTTCCACATGGTAGGCTGTAGGAGAAAATGCAGAGGCGTGGAATTGAGGGTGATTTAACAGTTTGGATTAGAAACTGGCTTTCTGAAAGAAGGCAGCAAGTGGTGGTTGATGGAAACTATTCAGCCTGGAGTCCGGTTACTAGTGGTGTGTCACTGCTGTTTGGGACCACTGCTGTTTGTCATTTTTATAAATGACTTAGACACAGACATAGGTGAATGGGTTAGTAAATCTGCAGTTGATACTAAAGTTGGTGGAGTAGAGGACAGTGTGGAAGAATGTTACATGTTGCAGGGGGACTTGGATAAACTGCAGAATTGGGCTGAGAGGTGGCAAATGGAGTTCAATGCAGCTAAATGTGAGGTGATGCACTTTGGGAAGAATAACAGGAAGGCAGAGTACTTGGTTAATGGAAAGATTTTTGGTAGTGTGGATGTGCAGCGGGATATTGGAGTCCATGTACATAGATCCCTGAAAGTTGTCACCCAGGCTGATAGTGCTTTTAAGAAGGCATACGGTGTGTTAGGTTTCATTGGTGGAGGGATTGGGTTCCAGAGCCGCAATTTCATGCTGCAACTATACAAAACGCTGGTGCGGCCACACTTGGAATATTGTGTACAGTTCTGGTCGCTATATTTCGGGAAGGATGTGGAAGCATTGGAAAAGGTGCAGAGGAGATTTACCAGGATGTTGCCTGGTCTGGAGGGAAGGTCTTATGAGGAAAGGCTGAGAGACTTGGGTCTGTTCTCATTGGAAAGAAGAGGGGATCCGATAGAGACATACAAGATGATCAGAGGATTAGATAGGGTAGACAGTGAAAGTCTTTTTCCTAGGATGATGATGTCAGCTTGTACGAAGGGGCGTAACTACAAATTGAGGGGTGATAGATTTAAGACAGATATCAGAGGCAGGTTCTTTACACAGAGAGTGGTAAGGGAGTGGAATGCCCTACCTGCTAATATAGTCAACTCAGCCACATTAGGGAGATTTAAATAATCCTTAGATAAGCACATGGATGATGTTGGGATAGTGTAGGGGGACAAGCTGAGAATAGTTCACAGGTTGGCACAACATTGAGGGCCAAAGGGCCTGTTCTGCGCTGTATCGTTCTATGTTCTATCTGGGAGAAAATTAAAAAATCGGATTTCTATCTGAAATGAATAGCACCTTGTTGCCAGTTACCAGTTGCAGATTTTCCCACACAGAAAATATCCTTTCCACCTTCAGTATTTCTGGACTGCTTAGATGCTTCTATGGTTCGATCTTACTGTTACAGACTCCTGCAGGTGGAAATCCAGACCGTCCAACCTTTCCTCATAAAATAGCCCCTCGTTGCAGGTGTCAGTCTAGTAAACCTCTGAACCTTTCTACACAGTGATCAATACTGTGCACAGTGCTCCAGATGTGATCTCACCAGTGTCCTGAATAACTAAAACAGAACCTCCCATTTCTGTATTCAAATTCCTTTGCAATAAACAAGAGCATTCCATTGATTTTCTTAAATATCTTATGTAACTGGAGGTTAACATTGTAATTCATGCAATAGGACATCCAGGGCCACATCCATCCCAGAGCTCTGCAATCTCTTAGCATTTCAATAATACATTTTTTCATTCTTCCTGTGAAAATTGATGATTTCACATTTTCTTACATTATAGTCCATTTCCTACTTCTTTGTAGCTTCTTTATATTCAACTTCCAACTCAGTTTTCCCTGATCTTTGTGTCATTAGCAAATCTTGTAACAGTATCTTCAATCCTTGTTGTATATTGTAAAAGGGTAAGGCCTGAGAATTGATGCCTGTCACATAGCTCCCATTACATCTTGCCAACCAGAAAACTACACAATCACAGAGGAGTTGTGTTTCATGAGGATCCATTCAGTTCACACTGGCTTTGTGGACGAGAACAAGATGTGGAGCCATTCTTTTGCCTTTTCCTCATACCCTTGCATATTGTTTCTATTAGATTAGATTAGATTACTTACAGTGTGGAAACAGGACCTTTTGTTTAAATAATCATCTAATGCCTCTTGAATGCCTCAACTGACTGTGCTCTCACCACACTTCCAAGCAGTGCATTCTACGCCTCAAACATTTTTATTCTCACCTATCATTTGCTCCTTTGGCAAATTCCTTCAAATCTGCATCTGCTCTTTCTTTTTGAATGCCATTGGCTAGTTGCCTATCACTGACTGTCTGGGGGCAGTTAAGAATCTGTGGGTCTGGAATCACATGTCAGCCTTACAATGTAAGGATAGCAGATTTCCTTCTCTAAAGGACATCAGTGAACCAGATGGGATTTTTCTCCAACAACCGACAACAGTTTCATGGTTAGCATTAGGCTCTTAATTCCAGATTTTTTAAACTGAATTCGAATTCCACCATATGCCATGGCAGGATTTGTGCCAGGTCACCAGAACACTACCTGGGTCTCAGGATTAATAGTCCAACAATAATACCACTAGTCCATGCCTACTCTTTCACACTGTTGATTTTGTTCAGACCTCATCTTTATCAACTATGCTATCTACCTGCCTTGTCATCTTTAAGGACTTATGTATATTTACACACAGTCTCTCTGCTCCTGCATACCTTTAACTTAAATTATCTTTCCATGTTCTTTGCACTGAATGTTTACCCTGCCCACTTCTTTACACTGGATTTCATCTGCCATCTAGCTGACCATTCCACCATGTTTGAGATTATCCCCCTCACAGCTGAGAATGATTTCAAATTTTATATCATCTGTTTGAAATTGCCCCTGTACACCGATATCTAGATCATTAATATCAGAAAAAGCAAGCGTCCTGACACTGATCCCTGGGGAACTCCACCTCAAACCTACCTTCAGCACAAAAACTATCCAGTAACCTTTATTCTCTGTATCCTGTCACTCAGGAAGTTCTATATCCCTTTTATTTTTATTGAGCTATCACTTTCCTCACAAGTCTGTTGTCTAGCACTGTACTAAATACCTTCAGAAAGTCCATGTAAATCACTTCAACATTACCCTCATCAGCCCTCTGTGCTACCTATTCAATAAACTCCAGCAAGTTTGTTAAACACGATCTTCCCATAAGAAATCCATGTTAACGTTCCTTAATTAATCCACATTTATTCATGTGAATTTGATCTCCAATTATTGTTCCTTGAAGGTTCCCTGACAACAACATTAAGCTGGCTTGTTTGTAATTACTGGGTTTATTCATGCTTTTTTCAAACAAGACATTTTACTGCAGTTTTCTGGTCATCTTGATTTTCTGGCATTAGCCTGAATCTAAAGAACACTGAAAAATTTGGGACAGTTTCTCAGTCATTGCATCCATCTCATTCATAGTTCCTTCTCAACTTTAAGGACAGATGGCATTTTTAGCACCTTCTCTTTGTTAATGTTGAACCCTACTAGGGTCTGAGTTGCCTCCTCAGTGACCATGATGTGGGCAGCATCTACTACCTTGGTAAAGACAAGTTCTGATTTCGTACCTCCATCACATGCCTGCTTCCACTTGGGAATTCCGTTTCGAGTCCCAAGTTGAACCCTCCCCCTCCTTTTATCTCAGGTGCCTTTGAAGACTTTGGGATTCCATTTTATGTTAATTGCCAATCTCTTCCTATAATCCCTCTTTGTTTCTATTTTTTGCTTTTTCACCACTCTTCTGAGACTTGGTTTATTAGTCCTGTCATTAACACCTTTTCTCTTTTATCCTGATTTCAATCTTGTTTTCATCCAGGGAGCTGTGGAGATGTTTGGACTATCGTTCCCTTTTCGATCTTGATGGTGCATGAATCATCTCATCTTCAATGATAGCTCACTGCTCAGCTCCAGTTTTTCCCAGCATCCCTTGGCTCCAGTGATCAGGCCCAGTTTCATTCCATAGTCTGGCTCTTCCCCAGTTCACTATGCTCATTCTGCATTGTTCACCATGTTGCATCATCATCATAAACCTTAGGATGCATTGATCACAGTTCACTAAACTTTTAAAAAATTAATTTCTGCAGCAATGTGGTTGACTCTTAACTGTATTCTGGATAATTAGGGATAGCTAATAACTACTGGCCTAGCCAGTGAAGCCTTCGTCCCATTAATGAATAAATAAACTATCTCACGAGCCATCTTGTTATGACTCTGGGATGAAGTCCATTAGGACACAGGCACTTGTCAGTTCCCTCAACAATTTACTCAGTACCACTTCTCCGGCAAATGTGATCTTCTTGAGTTCTTCCCTCCCATTTTCTGATTTACAACTGTTTCTGGAATGTTATTTTCATTCTCGGAATGTATCTTTTCTGTGAACTTCCCCTTAATTGTTTCCCACTGCCTCTTTATTGACCTATTCCATCATTCAATTTGCCAGTTCACTTTAACTAACTCTGCATGCATTCCCTTTTAATTACCTTTATTTAAGTTTAAAATAGTAGTCTTGGGTCCACACTGCTCTTCCTGAAAATGTATGTGAATCTCAACTATATTATGATTGCTGCTGTTTGTGTCTCCTTCACTCTGAAGTCACTAATTACTCTTATCTAATTGTACCAAAGCAAGTACATGATAGGCTACTGTCTGTTTGGCTCCAGAATGTGCTGACTAAAGAAATTCTAAGTGAATT
This sequence comes from Chiloscyllium punctatum, assembly GCF_047496795.1. Classification (NCBI taxonomy): domain Eukaryota; kingdom Metazoa; phylum Chordata; class Chondrichthyes; order Orectolobiformes; family Hemiscylliidae; genus Chiloscyllium; species Chiloscyllium punctatum. The sequence continues at coordinate 101,178,755 of NC_092753.1, read as the reverse complement.
GTTATGATGATAATGGATCAGATTGCTTGCTAACATGCTGAACTTTTAAACAGGAGCTACAAGCCAAGAATGTTCAAAGTTTGGGAGAAGATTTGTAGCTCGGGTGCTCGTTGTTGTGGTTCTGTTCGCCGAGCTGGGAATTTGTCTTGCAAACGTTTTGTCCCCTGTCTAGGTGACATCCTCAGTACTTGGGAGCCTCCTGTGAAGTGCTTCACAGGAGGAAACAGCACAGAAGCGCTTCACAGGAGGCTCCCAAGCACTGAGGATGTCACCTAGACAGGGGACGAAACGTTTGCAAGACAAATTCCCAGCTCGGCAAACAGAACCACAACAAGCCAAGAATGATTGATAATGTAAATCCTGAGAGTGGAATACATGGAATGTTGAAAGTCCCTGTGTCAACCCGTGAAATATCATACCTGTAGAATGTTTGGGAAATTTGAAATTGAGACTGAGAAGGAAGAGATGGAAGGCAAAACTCAATACCCTTCTTAGCAGGATTACATCTGAAATAGTGGGCATGAATTGAGAGTTACATTTATGTTTTACCCTCAGGAATAAAGAAGAGCAGAGGCTAAAAATCCCTGTGTCACTGATCTCAGTGTGTTAATGGGCTAATATGCTAATGTAGACCATTATGCTTTGAAGGTCACAGTGTGAGGACAGCCACTAAACACCCCTAGACTGCAGGTAGAGAAAGACTCTTTCACCATTCTAGACAGCAGGCCAGTGAAGCCGCTATCAAAAAAGAAAAAAAGGACAAAAAACTTCCTTACAGAGACTAGAATTTTAAATAATTTGCTTCAGCAATGTCAACATTACCAATGTCATCCAACTTAATGGCTACAACATTCTACCTTCATGGACTCTTCTGTGGTTCTTCATGGAACCCAGAGTGATTTGTGTAATTTTTAATGCTTATCATTTTACGTGATTCACAATTACAATCTCTCTGTATGTGTGTCACATTTTATTATCTTTTCTGATGTTTAGCAGCTGACAAACTCATCTTTAGTTTATTTCAAGAAAGCTTAGTTAATTTGGCTCCTTTTAAAATATAAGATGATGGGGTGATAAAAGCAGATTTATTTTGGATTTGGAAGGTGCTGTCTGAGTCAAAATCTGAGAACTTTCTTTCACATCATTGTGGGTCTACCTACAGCACATGGACTGCAGTGGTTAAAGAAGGGAGCTCATCTCTATCTTCTCAAGGACAACTAGCGATGGACAATAAATGCTGACACACACACACACACGCACAAATACACACACATGCAAATACACACACACAATAGACAATAGGTGCAGGAGTAGGCCATTCTGCCCTTCGAGCCTGCACCACCATTCAATATGATCATGGCTGATCATCCTTAATCAGTATCCTGTTCCTGCCTTATCTCCATAACCCTTGATTCCACTATCCTTGAGAGCTCTATCCAACTCTTTCTTAAATGAATCCAGAGACTGGGCCTCCACTGCCCTCTGGGGCAGAGCATTCCACACAGCCACCACTCTCTGGGTGAAGAAGTTTCTCCTCATCTCTGTCCTAACTGGTCTACCCTGTATTTTTAAGCTGTGTCCTCTGGTCTGGCACTCACCCATCAGCGGAAACATGTTTCCTGCCTCCAGAGTGTCCAATCCTTAAATAATCTTATATGTCTCAATCAGATCCCCTCTCAGTCTCCTAAACTCAAGGATATACAAGCCCAGTCGTTGCAGTCTTTCAGCGCAAATACACACACACATACACATGCACAAATACACACACGCACGCACATGCGCGCACACACACACGCAATTGTGTTATACATGTTATTTAACCGGAGGTATATATTTCCACTTTAAGGTACAAAACAATGATGGAAGCTCAGAATAACAAAAGCTGCATGGACGTTTCACATTTTACAAAACTCAGGCCATTAATCTTTTGTTACAATTCCTATGAAAGGAACCAACACAAAAATGTAATGAATCAATGTGGACCCAGGTTGTATCACGATCCCGTCTAGTTTTCAATGAGTGAAATATACTACAGAACAGCAGGCTGTGTGACCACCCACACTGTATTGGGCACAGCAACACAGCTTGCAGGTAGCTGAGTTATTGAGTGTTTTCGATTCATCACGCTGGATCACACAACTGTGCCTGGGTGCTGCAGGTAGCTGATTCTGGGAGCATCTTTACAGATAATGAAATAATGGTCTGACTGCAATCTACCAATCGCTGGGTAGCAGTGATTGCACATTCAGTAGTAACACAATGGAACAGACCAATCACATGCAGCACACACTGACAAAAGCCTACTTCTTGGAGCTGGATCCTTAGGAATCCGTACTTTCAGATCATTAGAGACCAATAAATGCAGTCTTCAGCAAGTTTAAAGCCCAAGCCATGTCGGCATTGGTCACCTTTTGATAGAAACAAAATTAAGAAAAAATTTAAAGGAAAGCTCGGTCTACACTGTCCCCAAAAACACTCCCAGGAGAGGGATAATACAGGGTGAGATACAGAGTAAAGTTCTCTCTCTTCTCTGAAACTGAAAGTTAAGGTTCCACTACTCTTTTAACCTGAAAGTAATGCTCCCTCTACACTGTCCCCATCAAACACTCCGAGGACAGGGACAGCACGGGGTTAGATACAGAGTAAAGCTTCATCTACACAGTCCCCATAAAACACTGTAAGGACAGGGTCAGCACACGGTTGGGTACAGAGTAAAGCTTCCTCTACCTGAGGAAGGGCTTATGGCCGAAACATCGATTTTCTTGCTCCTTGGATGCTGCCTGACCTGCTGTGCTTTTCTAGCAACACATTTTTCAGCTCTACACAGTCCCGGTCAAACACTCCCAGGAACATGGACAGCGCAGGGTTAGATACAGAGTAAAGCTTCATCTACACTGTCCCCATCAAAAACTCCCAGGACAGGGACAGCATGGAGTTAGATACAGAGTGAAGCTCACTCTAAACTGTTTCGGTCAAACAATCCCAAAACAGGGTCAGCACAGGGTTAGATATAGAGTAAGGCTTCTCTAACTGTCCCTCCTCAAATACTCCCAGAACAGATGCAACAAAGATAGTTTGTTGTGTGCTTTGACATCTGGTATTATCATGTAGTGCAAAGTTCCCTTGACTATATTTCAGCTAACATGTTCATTCCAAGTATATGATGCTCGCTAGATAATACTGTGTGCGCAGTGCACCAGCCCCAACACCAGATCGGATGTCACTGTTTGACTAGACGACTGCCAAAGTGTAATTGAAATTGATCAATGACATCAGTAATGGAACATTGCAAGCAACAGGTATTAATATCTATTCTTGTGTTTCAAAACCCCTCAATTTTCTCAGTGTAACCAGGAACCCATTAGCAGTGAAGTATTTTCTGGTCATAAATTAAATAGACTTAAACTCAAGGATTTTCCATCAGTTTATGGATTTTCTTTTTGCCTTCTGGATGAAGTGAGATTGAAATCTGTTTAATGTGAATTCCCTGGTCCCATTTGAATTCCTTTAATCGTTTCATCTTAATTATTTTGTGATTTAAAACTCCATCAGACAATAAACACATTTGTGATGTATATTTTTTATGAGCTTTTCACTTTTTAGCACTGTAAGACTGAAGAGATCAGAATAAAGATTAAAAGCTAATTTAAAACCAATGTTGCTTTTTATTGCATTTTGATGAATGTTTGAAAAAATTTAGAGTTGCAATCATTCAATTTTGTGTTTCAAATATTGGTGAATGGAGAATATCAGGGGGTATACTGGCTTATACATCCATTGGGTTTGCGATGGGAAGGACCTGTCATCAGCTCTATCAGATATTGTTAATATCCTCACTGTGCTGACTGCAAACAGACAACTGCTACGAAGGAATGCATGGTAACATAGGTAGTTCCTGTTTGGGACTGTGCGGGATCAGGAGTGAATGAGGGATGGTGTTTCCCAGAAGTAATTCCTGCATGAGCATCAGTTTCTGTTGCACGCTTCCACCTCCTGTTCATCCATCTTGTACACTGATTGGAATTAGAATAATGAGAGGCAACCCGACCGAAAGATATAAAATTCTTGGCTTGACAAGGTAGATGTAGAAAGGTTGTTTCCCCTTGTGGGAAAATCTCCTCCATCTATCAAAATCTCTCTGCAAACTGTTTGAATCCCTCTCGCTACTTGCCTTTCCATCTAACACTTGCCTTCCAAGTGTTTATTTCTCTTCCTTCCTCCAGCTCATTATTAGCTTTGAAAACAATATATGTGATATAGGACACCAGTGATAAGGCAACATCATTAAAAAGGAACAGCAAGTTATATGTTCTTTCACTTAGGATAGCCATTGGGATCTGTGAATAACTAATCCCAGTGAGTTCTCAACTTATGAACAAAAAGCAATAAGTTCATGACTGATCTGATTTTAACCTCAGCTCTACATTCCTGCACATCCCCAAAGATCTTTCATCCCCTTGGTAATCAAGAATGTGCCTACCTGTGGAGAGGATGGCGGTAGGAGGCTGGTTGTGTGACTGGAGGCCAGTGCAGTAGCACAGGGATCAGCGCTGGGTCACTTCCTGTTTGAGATGTATCGAAACAATGCAGCTGAGAATGTATGGTGAGGGGAATGATAAGTACATTTGTGGGTGATGCTAAGATTAGTGAGGCGGTGGACAGTGAGGAAGAGAGTGTTAGGTTATAGGAGAAAACAAATAGATTGGTCACATGGGCAGATTAGCAGCAAATGAAATTCAATCTGATAAGTGTGAGATGATGCACTTTGGAAGAAGGAACAAGACAAGAAAGTACTTAATGAATGGCAGGACACCAGAAGCTCAGAGGAACAGAGGGGTGCTTGTCCACAAACCCCTGGGGTAGTTAGGAAGGCAAATGGGACACTCATCCTGTACCTGTTACAAGAGCAAGGAAGTGATGTTGGCGCTGTACAGCATTTAGATGAGGCCACAGCTGAAGTACTGTGTGCAGCTCTGATCACCACACTGTAGGAAGGATGGGATTGTATTGGAGGGGGTGCAGAGGAGATTCACCAGGATGTTACCTGGGATGGAGCATTTTAAACAATGAAGAGATTGGATAAGCTTGGGTTGTTTTCTTTGGAGCAGACAAGGTTGAGGGGGACCTGATGGAGGTGTCTAAGATTATGAGGGACATGGAGAGGATCATAGAATAGAGTCTCTACAGTTTGGAATGAGGCCATTTGACTCATCAAGCTCACACTGACCTTCCAAATATCATCCCACCCAGACCCAGCCCATCACTATAACCCTGCATTTCCCATGGCTAACCCACCTAGATTGCCACCACTGGACACTATGGGCAATGTAGCATGGCCAATCCACATAATCTGAACATCGTTGGACTGTGGGAGGAAACCAGAGCACCCGGAGAAAACCCACGCAGACATGGGGAGAATGTGTAAACTCCACATCAGAGGAAACATCCTTTCAACATCCACCCAGTCATTCCCCTTAGGTTTTCAATATATTTAAATTAAGTCACCTCTGAACCTTCTCCACTCATGGGACATTGGCATCAGTCCTGGGGAAGGTGGGAGCTGGTCGGAAGGGAGAGACTGCACCTGAATCAGGCTGGCACCAGAGTCCTGGTGAATCACATAACTAGGGGAGTGGATAGGGCTTTAAACTAAATACTGGAGGGTGGCATCAGCTGCAATGAATATTATGGAAAAGGTCAAGAGGGTGAGGGCTCAGGAGAAATCATTAACGTTTCCAGAACAAGTAATAGGACAGAGATTATGGAAAGGGTCAAGAATCTAACTTCAGGCACAGCAGATCAGGGGACAGGTATGAGAAGAGGGGCAGTCAACACATGACTGAGGCTGTTGGACTTAAATACATGGAGTATAGGAAACAAGGGAAATGAGCTTGTAGCAGATTAAAATGAGCAGGTACAATGTTGTGGGGATCACCGAGACGTGGCTGCAAGGAGACCAGGACTGGGAACAAAATATCCAAGATACATGTCCTATTAACAGGACAGGCAGATGGGACAGAAGGCACGGGGTTGCCTTGTTTATAAGGAATGAAATTAAATCAATAGTAAAAAGTGATATCGGGTCAGAAAACATGGAATCTGTGTGGGAAGGATTAAGAAACCACGAAGGAAAAAAGACCCTAATGGGAGTTGTGTACAGGCATCCCAGCTGTTAGTCAGGATATGGGGAAGAAAATAAATCAGGAGATAGAAAAGGCATGTAAAAAAAGCATGGAAATCGACGTTTCGGGCAAAAGCCCTTCATCAGGAATAAAGGCAGAGAGCCTGAAGCGTGGAGAGATAAGCTAGAGCTCCTCTAGCTTATCTCTCCACGCTTCAGGCTCTCTGCCTTTATTCCTGATGAAAGGGCTTTTGCCTGAAACGTCAATTTCGAAGCTCCTTGGATGCTGCCTGAACTGCTGTGCTCTTCCAGCACCACTAATCCAGAACCTGGTTTCCAGCATCTGCAGTCATTGTTTTTACCATGTAAGAAAAGCATATTACAGTAATCATGGAGGACTTCAATAGGCAGGTGGGTGGGATAATCAGGTTGGGATCAGATCTCAAGAGAAGGACTTTGTATAATGTCAATGAGATAGTTTCTTTGGAGCAGCTCATTGTCGAGGCCTGTTACTAGGGAACAGGTAGTCCTGGATTTGGTGATGTGTAATGAGGGAGATTTGACTGGGGAGACAAAGACAGACGTTGCTGGAAAAGCTCAGCATCTGTGTAGAGAAATCAGAGATAATGTTTCAGGTCCGGTGACCCTTCCCTAGATTAGGGAGCTTAAGGTGAAGGAACCCCTCGGGGACAGTGGCCTTAATACGATAGAATTGACCCTGCAGTTTGAGATGGAGAAGCTGGAATGAGATGTAACAGTATTACAATTGAATAAAGGGAACTATAAAGACATGAGGGAGGAGCTGGCTGGAGTTGATTGGAAGGGGAGCCCAGCTGGGAAGTTGGTGGAGCACTAATGGCAGGGGTTTCCGGGGATTCTGGGAGTCCTATCAAAGGCCTTTGATCTGTAACATTGACTTTCCTGCTCTTCAGATGCTGTCTGACCTGCTGTGCTTTTCCAGCTTCACATCAATTGACTCTGACTTATAGAGTCATAAAGTCATAGAGATGTACAGCATGGAAACAGACCCTTCGGTCCAACCCATCCATGCCAAACAGATATCCCAACTCAATCTAGTCCCACCTGCTAGCACTCGGCCCATATCCCTCCAAATGCTTCCTATTCATATATCCATCCAAGTGCTTCTTAAATGTTGCAATTGTACCAGCCTCCACCACTTCCTCTGGCAGCTCATTCTATACATGTACCACCCTCTGTGTTAAAAAGTTGCCCCTTAGGTCTCTTTTATATCTTTCCCCTCTCACCCTAAACCTATGCCCTATAGTTCTGGACTCCCCGACCCCAGGGAAAAGACTTTGTCTATTTATCCTATCTATGCCCCTCATAATTTTGTAAACCTCTATAAGGTCACCCCTCAGCCTCCAATGCTCCAGGGAAAACAGCCCCAGCCTGTTCAGCCTCTCCCTGTAGCTCAAATCCTCCAATCCTGGCAACATCCTTGTAAGTCTTTTCATAACCCTTTCAAGTTTCACAATATCTTTCCGATACGAAGGAGACCAGAATTGCACGCAATATTCCAACAGTGGCCGAACCAATGTCCTGTACAGCCGCAACATGACCTCCCAACTCCTATACTCAATACTCTGACCAATAAAGGAAAGCATACCAAATGCCTTCTTCACTATCCTATCTACCTGCGACTCCAATTTCAAGGAGCTATGGACCTGCACTCCAAGGTCTCTTTGCTCAGCAACACTCAAATGCAGTCCTTACTGTTTCCTAGTTTATGGGGATAATTTTGGCGGCATAGCAGAAGGTCATTCTGAGGAAGGAGAAATATCCGAAGGGGAGGATGATGTTGACCATGGCTGACAAGGGAGGTCGGGGCAGCATAAAAGCAAAAGAAAAAGCATACAATGTGGTGAAGATTAGTAGGAAGCCAGAGGATTGGGAAGCTTTAAAAACCAGCAGCGGATAACTAAAAAATCAATAATGGGGGGAAAGATGAAATAGGAAGCTGGTAATATAAAAGAAGATTACAATAGGTATTTAGATATTTAAATTGTAAGAGTGAGACAAGAGTGGATGTTGGACCGCTTGAAAATGAGGCTGGATGTGTAGTAATGGGGAACAAATAAATGGCAGAGGAACTGCCGGTGCTTTACATCAGTTTTAACAGTGGAAGACATCAGCAGCACAGCAGAACTGCTTAGTAAGAAGGAGGGGTTGTTGTTAGGACCACAACTATTCACAAAGGTAGGTGGAGGGACAGGTAGAGTTGAGGAAATGGGAAATCTGCAGAAGGACATGGACAGGCTGGGAGAGTGGGAGATGGAATACGATGTGGGAAAATGTGAGGTTACGCACCTTGGTAGGACAAGTAGGGGTGCATACTATTTTTTTAAATAGGGAAAGGCTTCAGAAATTTAAAGCACAGCGGGACTTGGGAGTCCTGGTTCAGGATTCTCTTCAGGTTAACATGCAGATTCAATTGGCAGTTAGGAAGGCAAATGGAACGTTAGCATTCATTTCAAGATGGCTAGAATACAAGAACAGAGATGTCCTGCTGAGCTTGTATAAGACTCTGGTCAGACCGCATTTGGAATGTTGTGAGCAGTTTAGGGCCCCGTATCTAAGGAAGGATGTGCTGGCCTTGGAGAGGGCCGAGAGGAGGTTGAGGACTCTGGGTCTGTACTCGATGGAGTTTAGAAGGATGAGGGGGGTCTGATTGAAACTTACAGAATACTGAGAGGCCTGGATAGAGTGGACATGGAGAAGATGTTTCCACTAGTAGGAGAGACTAGGACCTGAGGGCACAGCCTCAGAGTGAGGAGATGACCCTTTAGAAGTGAGATGAGGAGGAATTTCTTCAGCCAGAGGGTCGTGACTCTATGGAATGCATTGCCACAGTGGGCCATAGAGGCCAAGACATTGAGTGCATTTAAGACAGAGATAGAGCGGTTCTTGGTTACTATGGGGAACAAGGGTTACAGGGAGAAGGCATAGAAACATACCAGCCATGACTGGCACAGCAGAGTCAATGGAATGAATGACCTAATTCTGCTCCTAAATTTTATACTCTCAACTCCAGAAGGTAAAGGCCCAGCCTCTCTATCCTTTCCTCATCAGGCAACCTTCTCATTCCAGATATCATTTGAGAAAACCATCTCTGAAATTAACATCCTTCCATCAAGTAGGGTGGCACAGTGTCTCAGTGGTTAGCATTACTGCTTCACAGCACCAGGGACCCGGATTCAATTCCTGCCTCGAGTGACTGTTTGTGTGGAGTTTGCACATTCTCCCCTGTGCCTGCATGGGTTTCCTCCCACAATCATAAGATGTGCAGGTCAGGTGAATTGGCCATGTTAAATTACACATAGTGTTAGATGCATTAGTCAGAGGGGAATGGGTCTGCGTGGGTTACTCTTCAGAGGGTCGGTATGGACTAGTTGGGCTGAAGGGCCTGTTTCCATACTATAGGTAATCTAATCTTAAAAAAAAGTAGTGACCAGTACTGTACACAATGCTCCAGGTGCAGTCTCACCAATGCCCTGTATAACTGAAGCATTACCTCCTTACTCTGACATTCAGTTCCCCTCACAATAAGCTATAACATTCTATTTGCTTTCCTGATTATTTGTTGTACTCCCTCATCCCTGGAAACTCCAGCAAGTACAGACCTGGAGTCCTCAGCTGCTCCTTGTGACATCCTGCCAACCTGAGAAAGACCCATTCATTCAAACTCTCTGCTCCCTGTTATCCAGCCAATCTTCTATCCACATCAAGATGTTACCCTGACACCATTTTATTTTCCGCATAAGCCTTTAATGTGGCACCTTATCAAATACTTTCTGGAAATCGAGGTGGAATACTGTACATCCACTGGCTCCTCTTCATCTACAGTCCAGATTACTTCTTCCAAAACAACTCCAATAAATTCATTCAGCATGATTTCCCTTTGACAAAACTATGTTGGCTTTGCCTGATTGTGTTGAACTTATCCAAGTGTCCTTTTATAACATGCTTAATAATAACTTCAAACATTTCCACAGTGACAGATATCAACATGAATTACTAAAGAGTTACTGAAAGTGAATTTATTTATAATCTTAGATGGGCAGTGCCAAATCACTTGCTGACAACCTATCAATTCTGAGTTTAATGTCATGTGATCATAGCTGTCACATGCTAGCAAACCAGCAGGTGGCATTGCCTCACCACATTCACAGTGAAAGGTAAGTGCGGAATTTTGACTGGTTAAAACTTCACACCTTAATGACAACAGTTGCAAAGTAGATAATGCCTACTTGAAATCGGCTATAATTCTTAGGCATACTTTTACATGTATTTTCAACTGTGTTGACACAACCCCTCCTTCTTACTAAGCAGTTTTCAGCCAAATCCAAACCAATTAATCTTCACAGTGTTAATCTCTATTATAAAGCAACAGTTCACATTTATATAACAACTTTAATAGAGTAACACATACCCAAAGGCACTTCACAGGAATGTTACCAAAAATAATTTGACACTGAGCCACATAAGAAGATGTAACGTAGAATGACATTAAACTGACTTTTGGATTGTTAAGTTGTTTTTCCTGTTATATTGTAAACTAATGGTATTATCTAGATCCCATTGAGAGCCAAGTATGCAAATCAATCATCCTACTGCACTTCCAATGATAAGAGGAAATGTGGCTTTCCCTCAAGCTTACCTCACTTGCTGGCAGCCTGCAATACATTGCACAGACTGTCAACTGCTCAGCCTGAACTTCACTCAATTACAAGAATGGACCCATTGTTACATTCTGGGCATTTTCTTAATGGATGCAGAGGTCTTATCTTACAAGGTTGGGATCTTAATCATAGATTCATAGAGCTATGTAGTAGGGAAACAGACTCTTCGGACCAACCAGTCCATGCCGAACACAATCCCAAATTAAACTAGTCCCACCTGCCTGCTCCTGGCCCATATCCCTCTAAAACTTTCCTATTCATGTACTTACCCAAATGTCTTTTAAACATTCTAACTGTGCCCACATCCACCACTTCCTCATTCCACATGCGAACAACCCTCTGTGTAAAAGATTTGTCCCGCATTTTCTTTTAAAATCTCTCTCCTCTAACCTTAAAAATGTACCTCCTTGTGTTGAAATCCCCCATTCAAGGGAAAAGACAACTATCCATACCCCTCATTATCTTACAAACTTCTATCAAGTCACCTCTCAACCTCTGAAGCTCCAGTGAAAAAAGTCCCAGCCTCTCCTTATAACTCAACCTTTCCATATTCAGCAACATCCTGGTAAATCTCTTCTGAACCCTCTCCAGCTTAATAATATCCTGCTTATAACTGGGTAATCAGAATTGGACACAATTTGGGAGAAGATTTGTAGCTCGGGTGCTCGTTGTTGTGGTTCTGTTCGCTGAGCTGGGAATTTGTGTTGCAAACGTTTTGTCCCCTGTCTAGGTGACATCCTCAGTGCTTGGGACCCTCCTGTAAAGCGCTTCTGTGATCTTTCCTCCGGCATTTATAGTGGCCTGTCTCTGCCGCTTCCGGTTGTCAGTACCAGCTGTCCGCCGCAGTGGTCAGTATATTGGGTCCAGGTTGATGTGCTTATTGATTGAATCTGTGGATGAGTGCCATGCATCTAGGAATTCCCTGGCTGTTCTCTGTTTGGCTTGTCCTATAATAGTAGTGTTGTCCCAGTCGAATTCATGTTGCTAAACTACGAAAGCAACCACCCCAACACACAAAAGGAGTTGCATCAAGACACTATTCAAAAGGGCCACAACACACTGCAGCACACCAGAACTGCAAAAAGAGGAAGAGGAACACCTCTACAATGTATTCGCCAAAAACGGATACCTCCGCAATTTCATCAACAGGTGCCTAAGGGAGAGACAATGGAACGAGGACATGCCGCAACCCAAAGGACTAGCCACACTACCATACATCAGGAGCATTTCTGAACTGACAGCCAGACTACTGCGACCACTAAGACTCATACCAGCACACAAACCAACAGCCACTCTCAGACAACAACTCACCAGGACAAAGGACCCGATACCCAGCATGAGCTAAACCAAAGTAGTGTACAAAATCCCATGCAAGGACTGCACAAAACACTACATAGGACAAACAGGAAGACAGCTAACGATCCGCATCCACGAACACCAACTAGCCACGAAACGACACGACCAGCTATCCTTAGTAGCCACACACTCAGATGACAAGCAACAGGAGTTCGACTGAGACAACACTACTATTATAGGACAAGCCAAACAGAGAACAGCCAGGGAATTCCTAGAGGCTTGGCACTCATCCACAGATTCAATCAATAAGCACATCGACCTGGACCCAATATACCGGCCACTACAGCGGACAGCTGGAACTGACAACCGGAAGCGGCAGATTCAAACCACTACAAATGCCGGAGGAAAGATCACAGAAGCACTTCACAGGAGGCTCCCAAGCACTGAGGATGTCACCTAGACAGGGGATGAAACGTTTGCAACACAAATTCCCAGCTTGGCGAACAGAACCACAACATTGAACACAAATTCCAGAAGAGCCTCACTGACGTCCTGTATAACCTCAACGTGTTAGCATTGCCTTCTCAGATTAACATAAAATATTCTGTGGCACGATTTAAAGAACAGGGAGTTCTCCGGACCAACGTTCATCGTCTAACTATAATGTCCAAAACTGGTGTCCCAGCCATGACTTCATTACCGATTGTGGCCTCTATTCCTGGTGAAGGGCTTTGGCTTGAAATGGCGATTTTCCTGCTCCTCAGATGCTGCCTGACATGTTGTGCTTTTCCAGCACCACTCTAATCTAAACTTTGTTACCGGTTCTGTTAAGTTACTACACACAAACTGTATTACATTTTACTATTTTAATACTGGGGTGACCTGTATTTATTAAAGTGCTTTTAAACATCACTGAAGTTGTTAGAAAACTGTGTATCTTTGTTTCTTTATGTAAATTTGATTGCTGTAAAATCACTGTGGATTATAATGTTCTAGCTTCGATTCCCAGTTCTCCAATCCCAGCACCCATTCCAGTGAGGTCCCGTGATGTGGCTGAGGGTTCAAAATGCACATTCATAGATTGTGTGTCCACCCAACAATCTTTTAGGATAATAATATTTGCAGTTTCTTCCTCTGCATATCCAAACAGATTAACAGAAACCCAAATTCATCCGCGTGCTGAACTCCAGAATGCATCAAGTACCGACACTGTTAAATAATACATAATAAGCAGTCCCCAGAGAGCTGGCAAAATTAATAAAAGCCTCGAGCATCTCCGCAAGGACCGTGAGCTGTCAAAAATCCTCATCATTTGTGTCTGTGCCGTGTACTGGAATGGCATTATTTTTAAAGGGAGGAGCAGAAATTGGTTCTGCTCTGGATACCTTTCCGTAAATCATCTCAAAGGCACAACCTTCAGGAAAGGTTTTGTAAATGATTTTTAATTAATTATAACATGAATGTGTTGCCTGCCTATCTAAACACTCACTTTCCCCTCAGTTTTCTCCTCAGAACCCTGAGATCAAAAGCTTTCATCAGGCCTGATGTTGGCATTTGTACTCACACAAAACTAATCTCATTTGCATGTGAATGTTTTGCAGAGAAGCAGCATATATAATGTGCCAAGTCAAGACTTTAGCAGCACATTTTGATGTTGTTAGATATTCAGACCAAGGAAAATCTGAATGTATAATGATAGCAGCTCTAATAGTTATCTTTTTGCAAACAGACAGACTGCAGACACTAATTTGACATATTCTGGTGAAAAATCTGCTTTTCGTTTTGAGAATATACATGATTGTTCCTTCACCTCTGAAAAGTAAACAACATCAAAACCGTCTCTGAACTGCAAAAACTAAGCATGGAATCATCTCATTTTAACCTTAAAATTCCATGGCACAATGATCAGTTCAAATATGAGAGCAAGAATTTCATCCTTTCTGTGTGAATGACTCACCGCGCATTCTGTGACAGCAAGAGAAGCATAACATGGTTCAGAAGCACACTCAATTTTTATGACCCTCACTTTCTGACTTTCGGTAGATGACACCTCGTCAATTTACTGACTTTACCATGAATTCAATAGTGTCTCCCAGAGAGTCAGCACCTTCAGAATCTGCATCCCAGTGAGAGTCAGCACCTTCAGGAACTGTATCCCAGAGAGAGCCAGCCCCTTCAGGAACTATATCCCGGTGAGAGTCAGCCCCTTCAGGAACTGTATCCCGGTGAGAGTCAGCACCTTCAGGAACTGTATCCCAGTGAGAGTCAGCCCCTTCAGGAACTATATCCCGGTGAGAGTCAGCACCTTCAGGAACTGTATCCCAGTCAGAGTCAGCACCTTCAGGAACTGTATCCCAGTGAGAGTCAGCCCCTTAAGGAACTGTATCCCAGAGAGAGCCAGCCCCTTCAGGAACTATATCCCGGTGAGAGTGCCCCTTCAGGAACTGTATCCCAGTGAGAGTCAGCACCTTCAGGATCCATATCCCAGTGAGAGTCAGCCCCATCAGGAACTGTATCCCAGTGAGAGTCAGCACCTTCAGGATCCATATCCCAGTGAGAGTCAGCCCCATCAGGATCTGTATCCCAGTGAGAGTCAGCACCTTCAGGAACCATATCCCAGAGAGTCAGCACCTTCAGGAACTGTATCCCAGTGAGAGTCAGCACCTTCAGGATCCATATCCCAGAGAGTCAGCACCTTCAGGAACTGTATCCCAGTGAGAGTCAGCACCTTCAGGATCCATATCCCAGTGAGAGTCAGCCCCATCAGGATCTGTATCCCAGTGAGAGTCAGCACCTTCAGGAACTGTATCCCAGAGAAAGCCAGCCCCATCAGGAACTATATCCCAGTGAGAGTCAGCCCCATCAGGATCTGTATCCCAGTGAGAGTCAGCACCTTCAGGAACCATATCCCAGAGAGTCAGCACCTTCAGGAACTGTATCCCAGTGAGAGTCAGCACCTTCAGGATCCATATCCCAGAGAGTCAGCACCTTCAGGAACTGTATCCCAGTGAGAGTCAGCACCTTCAGGATCCATATCCCAGTGAGAGTCAGCCCCATCAGGATCTGTATCCCAGTGAGAGTCAGCACCTTCAGGAACTGTATCCCAGAGAAAGCCAGCCCCATCAGGAACTATATCCCAGTGAGAGTCAGCACCTTCAGGAACTGGATCTCAGTGAGAGTCAGCACCTTCAGGATCCGTATCCTAGTGAGAGTCAGCCCCTTCAGGAACTGTATCCCAATGAGAGTCAGCCCCTTCTGGATCTGTACCCCAGAGAGAGTCAACCCCTTCTGGAATTGTATCCCAATGAGAGTCAGCCCCTTCTGGATCTGTACCCCAGAGAGAGTGAGCACATTTAGAATTTGGCTGAGGAAAGTGAATGTACGGGAGCCAAATTTGCTGATGACACAAAAAATAGATGGAAGGCAAGCATTGAGGGTGACACAAAGAGGGATTTAATTAGGGTAAATGAGTATGAAAATCCTGGAATGTGCAGCATGATGTTTAAAAATGAGAGCCTATACACTTTAGCAGGACAAAGGAGAACTGAGTAATATTTAAATGACAAAAGATTGGAAAAGCTCTCGAAAGGAGCAATTTTGAAGTCCTTGTCACTGAATTACAAAACGGTAGCATCTTGGGTAATAGGAAAGGCAAATGGAATATTGTTTTTTTGCAAAGAGAATGGAGTATAAAAGGAGGGAAGTTTTGCATATCTATACAATGGACTAGTCAGACCACAGCAGAAATACTGGTCCCTTATCTAAGGTAAGATGGACTGACAATGAAGGATCTTCACAGAATGTTCACTTGGTCAATTCTGGGTATGGAGGGACTGTTTTATGAGGAGAGGTTGAGTAGCTTGGGCTTATATTCATTGGAGTTTAGAAGGATAAGGGGAAGACTCTCTGGAAACATAAAAAATTCTTAGAGGACTTGACTGAGCAGATACAGATGGTTGTTTCCCCCATGGGAGAGTTGAGGACCAGATGGCTTAATCTAAGAATGAGGATTTGCCCATTTAAAACAGAGATGAGGAGGAATTTGTTTTCTTCCAAGGCAGGGAATCTATGGAATTCTTCACCTCTGAGGGCTTTTGTGCCTGGGTCATTAAGTTTATTCAAGACTGAGATAGACAGGGTTTTAATCAGGAAAGAAATTGACGGAAAGTGGATTTGAGCATGATCAGATTAGCCATAATGTCAATGAATGATGGAGCAGAATCAAGGGCTGACTGGCCTCCTTCTGTTTCTGGTGTTATGAGCTGTGTCTTGGTCATGAACAGAACAGGGGAGAAAAGTCAGGAGTAAACTACGCACTCTCTCATCCTACACTCTCATTGTAAGACTCTCAATTATTTCATGGTTTCATTTGTAAGATATTGAATTCATGTTTTAAGCTACATATTGTAATTTGTTCAGTTATCCATATCAAGGATCAAATATTGCTGTAAAATGACCAGACGATGTTCACAAGCACCCTGTTTTCTATAATGAGCAGCTAAAATAATTGTATTGACTGTATTATATTTTAAATAAATAACATGAAATATGAAGATAATTTAATTTTATTGTGCTGTAGGCCAAAGCTTGTGGACACCTGAAACATATCTGCTTCTTCAAACTAAAATATTTGATAACGTAAAGCTGTATTTGGCCGAATTTTATGATAAATAAATACAGATTACTGTGGTCTGAAGAAAGTACTTGTGCAGCATCATCTAATGTCCAAGCTTGTTTAGGCCAACATTATGATCCCCTTTGGACAGCATGCCTCTTACCAAAAGCCAAGCATAAGGGATCTGCTTTTAAGGAGCATTTTGAAGGTAAAAGTGAGGAAAAGAGGTGAAGAAATTTAGGGAGGGAATTCCAGAAATTCCAGGCAACCTGGGGCATGGCCACCAATGGTGCAAAGATTGCAATCATAAATAAAGGACTGCAGATATCCCGGAAGTTTAGATATTTTCGAATCAATATTATGACACACCTTTGGAGCAGTTGGGACTTGTACCCAGGCCTCCTGGCTCACAGGCAGAGACATTACCAATATGATACAAGAGCCCTTATCTCAGAGGTTTATGAAGGAGATTTAAATCGGGGCAAGGCCATAGGGCAGTTTTAAAAAGGAGAATGAGATGGTGTTTTTGACTGGGAGCTAACGTGGAGCAGTGACCATCGAATGTGTGCAGCAAGTGGAACTCAGCACGAGTAAGGAGTCAGGCAGCAGTGTTCTCGATGCCTCTGAAGTTTATGGTGATGGAACATTGAGGAACATTGGATGTCAAGACACAGATGGGAGCTTGACAGCATGACTATGCTTTCAGACCACTTGCACAAAGCTTCACACTCACATACCTTTGACCTGAAAAACTCACCAGCTCCTAATTTCAAATAATCCCAATAATGTCATACATACTGTGCCAATATTTCATAGTTTCTTAAAATAGTCACACACACACACACACATCCTGCACTGCATTTTAAAGCAGGATGAAGTTGACAATGATTACAGTCTGGCTTCAACTCACTGAGCCTCAATATATAAAGGAACAGTCTCAGAAGGGAACCGATGGGACAATGGCACACTGTCTTGACAACAGTTGGGAAACAGGTGGGAAATAAAGTTAAACACCACACACACCAGGTTAGAGTCCAACAGGTTTACTTGGAAGTACTAGCTTTCGGAGCGCTGCTCCTTCATCAGGTGGTTGTGGAGTGTAAGATCATAAGACCAAGAATTTATAGTAAAAGTTTACAGTGTGATGTAGCTGAAATTATATATTGAAAAAGACCTGGATTGTTTGTTAAGTCTCTCATCTTTTAGAATGGGCATGTTGGTTTTAGTTCTTTCAAATGGAAATCCCAGAACTTTTTTAAAGTTACATTCTAAAGTGAGCTATCTCCAAATCAATTTTAACAATAGGTGCCAGGTTGGCATGGAAGGTGCGAGGTGGCCTGTGTGAGACTGTCTGTACTCCAATGTTCAGATTGACTCTCATCTAAAAATAGGGATTTACAGAATCTTACAAGGATTCATGCAGTTTTTGAACAAAATAAAATGTAATTCTGCAAGTACAAATTCACCCCACAAACTCGTGTGTGTGTGTGTGTGTGTGTGTTGGGGTATGGGTGTCTGTGAGAGAGGGTGTGTATGTGCGTGAGAGTGAGTGTAAAGGGGCATAAGTATGTGAGAGGGTGCGTGTGTGGGTGTGGGGGGGAGTGTATGTGTGAGTGTATGAGAGAGAGCTTGTGTATGAGAGAGGGTCTACATGACTGTATTTTGTGTGTGTGTGTGTGTGTGTGTGTGTAGTGCAGTGGGGTCACTTGGAGTGTGACATGATTCCATGTAAGATTCTGTAAATCTCTTTTTTAGAAATAGAATGTTAATCTGAGCTAGGATTTGCTCTCTGAAAATGCTGTCAAAATTTTATGGTCTGTATTTGAAGAAGAGTTGGGGAGTTCAAACTGTTATTTTCTATCATTACTGAAAGACAAGTTATGATCCCAGCTGATGGTAATACTGGATAAGTCAGATTCCAGAGTGGAATGTGACCATTAATTGCATTAATTACAAACAAGCTGCCAGAGTTCTTTGATTAAATTTCAAAAGGTGTTTCATTGATTATGCAGTGCTTCGGGCCACCCTGAGGCTGAGAAAGGTGTTTTATATAGTTGTACATCTTGCTTTAGTCGTCCCACAGTCTCACCGACTGTTTTATATCTGCAGGTTAAACTGCAGTCACTTATTCACAAATTTTAACTTCAATAATTTTCTGGGTGGCATGAAGTTATAAGTCAGAATGTTATTCAGTATGTCTCATGTAATCAGAAGTGGTGAGGAATTGTAAACAGAAAATATTTCATCAAGAGTTCCTGATCATTGAATAAGCAGGCATTGATGGGAATGTGAATGGTAACCTGTTCTCTCTCTGTGCTTCAATGCCTGCCCTGCTGAAGGTCCAAAATGGAGGAGCCAGATAAAGATCAACCTCCAGCATTGCTTTCCAGGGGGACAAAACTTACATCTTGCAAATCATATTAAAAGACTTTCTCTTTTGGTGCCAGCATGTTTGTTGGCAAGTAACACACTGAATCACCTACCAGTCAGCTCACTAAGAGCTGGAGGTGAATGAGGGCAGATATCTCAACCTATTGCAGGCCTTGACACTGTTGACACGAGGTCACTAGAAGCTGCCAGCCTCTGGGAATTAAACTTTGCTGGTTAAGGCCTACGTTTTGGAGGATCCAGTCTGGCCTTAGTGATAGAAATGTGTATCCTGTACAAGATGCAGTGCAGCATCTCAATAAGGCTCCTCCAATAGGACCCTTCATCCCCTGACCTCTACCATCATGTTTTTCTTCTTCTCAAGGGGTGGCAGTCAAAGGCGGTGGGGGCTTGATGGGGTTTGAAGGCGAGAGCAGTGGGGCAAATCCCTTGCCCATCATTGGTGCCTCTGACTGCTCCCAGACTGGGAAGCCTCACCATCCCAGTAGGCAGGATTCCATAATTCACCAACTGGCAACTAGTCAACTTTCTTAGCTCCCAGAGAGATAGCTGATTGGGCATTGCTAAGTTAAAGTCCTTAAGTTGCCATTAATTGATCACCTAAGGGCATTAATTACAGTTGGTTCTGATATAATGCAATAATCCCATTCTCGTGTGAGAAAATCAATCAATAACTGCATAAATTAATGGGGCCGGAATGCGTTATAGCCAATACAGGTAAGGAAAGTTTGCGTTCTACAAATAATGGTCTAAATTCTTCATTCGCATTAAGGCCAATTCATGTTGAAGAAACATGTGTTAGAGCAGGACGAACTGTACTGGTGAGCTGAGTAAGTCACTCATGGACCTTTTCACCCAGCCCTTAACTTCTGACATGGCAAGGTAACACAGGGGTTTCTTTCCAGGGCCAAAGTGTTCAATTTTTTCCCCTCCTTGGCACCTGTCGGAAGGAGTGAATCCCTCAGGATGGTGAGTGGTTTTATTTTGGAGGGGAACTTGCAGGGGGTGGTGTTTCTATGCAGCTGCTGCCCTTGTCCTTCTAGATGGAAGTGATCATGGGTTTGGAAGGTGCTGTTGGAGGAAACGTGTTGAGTTGCTGCACTGCACCTTGTCGAGGGACACATTGCTATCACTAATCCAGACTTTAACTGAACTGAAATTTCATCATCTACCATGGTCTGTAGTTTGGGATTCTGGATTACAGTGCAGCAACATTGCTATTGCCTCCTCCAACTTGCTACCTTAAGGCAGGTGAATAAACCTGTAGGTGAGGGGAATCAAAGTCAGCAGAGGAGGGAAAAGGAAATAACGAGATATATTAATAGGATGAGTGGCAGTTGGTTTGTACAGAATATAAACTCTGGTATTGTCCAGATGGACATTGTGGCCTGTGTCTGAGCTGTATCTTTAATGTAATCATTATGAAAACAAAGAGAAATGAAAATGAGGATACTCGTATTGATCCTGGAAAAAAATCTATCGGTTTTATCTCACCTTGCATCACGCCACCCGAATTCTGCTTTGTAAAAAGGTGAATGAATTAATGATCTACTGTCTGGTGAATGAATGATCTTCTAGTCACGTGTATTTTACAGCGAGAAAAGCAGCAAAATACAGGGAAAAGCTTTCCCACTGTCACAACGATCCAGTGCTATTTTGAATAGTTTAAGAATAAGCAAACAAAAAAGAGCTAGAGCTGAAAGAATGTCCGTGAGCCCTGAGCCAGCTCATCATCAACAACACCCTCACTGCCATCTACACTGGACCCAACCAATGTCAAAGTCGTTGATCTTCAGGTACCATCTTTCACTGCTGGTCCAATTTCCCTTCGCCATGCCCTCACCACCTCTGTACCACACCCCCCAATGCCAGTGTTGCACCTCTTTCCACTGAGCTGATGGTGCCAGCGCCAGAACCAACCAACAACAAAGTCACCGATCCCCAGGTGCCATCTCTCAGCACTGGCTCTATCTCACCGACATTATCTCCACTAATGTAGCAGCTTCCATTCTGGTGCCAACTCCTGTGCTCACCCCGGAAAAGTAAGTAGGCGCTAACCTGCCACCTCCATGAGGTCCATGCTGGGCCCACTCACCCTGCCGATGCTGCCCAAGCTCAGGACAAGTACCAAGTAAAGCAAAGAAAAAACAAAAAAGAAAAAGAAAAGCCCCCAACAGCTTGGTCCACCGATGCCGGTCAGACAGACAAAACCAAGTGGGTACTATATGCTGTAATACACTGGTCTCCCTAGCCAAATTAAGAACATATCAGAAATGACAACCAGGCTCCTAAGACCACTGGGAATCACGACAGCACACCATTCCAGAGCCACACTACACCAATTACTCATGAGGTCAAAAGACCGCCACACCCACAAAATGCAGGATCAACAAAACGTACAAAATCCCATGTAACCACTGCCCTAAACACCACATCAGACAGGCTGGAAGAAAACTAGCAATCCGGATACACAAATACTAACTCAGAACAGTACAGCCCATTGCTCACCTCAATCATGCTGATCCATCTAAACCCCTCAGAGAAAAAATATATTTAATCAACAGGGCTCTGGGAGTACCTGGTGTCTCTATTCTGCTCCTTGCTTCTCTATCCCAACCCCTGGTCATGTCCAATGTCCTTCCTGGATCTGCACACAACCCAGTAGTTACACGTAAGCCTTATCCTAACTTCATTCACAGATACTCCATCCGTTGTCATCTCCAGTCTGCTGTATAGGGTTTGCTGCTCTGTTCACTTCTCATCCAGTTTGCTGTGCAGTG
This sequence comes from Chiloscyllium punctatum, assembly GCF_047496795.1. Lineage (NCBI taxonomy): Eukaryota > Metazoa > Chordata > Chondrichthyes > Orectolobiformes > Hemiscylliidae > Chiloscyllium > Chiloscyllium punctatum. The sequence goes on along the minus strand of NC_092753.1, from coordinate 101,156,855 downwards.
TAAGTTTGCAAAGTTTATAAGCAATGTTTTGGGCTGTACTCAAAGGCAACTACCATTTACACAGAAATAACTCATTGAGAACTGGCTCACTTCCTCAAACTCAACTCAAGCAGCAGTAATTGAGGTTTTTTGTATCTGTTTTTTTGTGGACAATATTGGTTTGCAATATTGTGAAACATTAAAACGGGCAATAATCTGTGGAATAAAAACAGTGATAGATCTCAGGACCGAGTCTTTTCACTTCCTCTCCACTCTATATGAGAGGCAGTTCCTCTCCTGCTGTGGCTGACTTCAATAATAAGCATTTATATAACACCTTTAATCTGATAAAATGCCTCAAGCTGCTTTATGTGAGTAGTATCAAACAAGATGTGTTTTCACACCAACTCTTAACTTTAGAAACTCTGCATTTTCTCCGGAATTCCTGCATGCTCTCTCAACACTCATTGCTTCCAAAAAACCTTTAACTCTTTTCACTGTTCCCCCATCAGGTCTTCGAATCCCCATCAGAACTCACCACTCCCCGCTCCCATATAAAGGGACATGGTGCAAGCTCCCCCTTCACCATAAAACCCCACCACAACCAATCCAAGAGGGGCTGAAAGAGATTAATAAATGTTTAGATCTTAAACGCATCAGGAGATATGGAGTGAAAGTGGGAATGTGGTGTTGAGACAGAGGATCCACTACAATCATACTGATTGGTGCAGCAGGCTAGAAGGACCGAATGGCCTATTCCTATCTCTAATGTACATTCCCTCAATACTGTTCAACCCCTTTTCCCTCCAACCTCTGAGCATGTATCATCGCTGTCCCGTTCTGTGCCTTCCGAGTATTCCTTGTTCGAGTCTTTCCAGTCCGGCTTCACACTGAGATATTTTTGGCCAAAGTTATGAATGATGTTTCTTGTCCATTTGGTGCACGGCCCTGCACCAAGCCTGTGCTGGCTTCCTGGAGGGCACTGGGTTTTATGTGCCAGCTCTGTGGCTGGCAGAGGCTCCTCACCGCCTGTTTGCCAGAAAGGAACAAATTAAGTGCCATTCAGGCACTAAGCTGGACAGTAGCAGCTGGGATCAACTTCAACTGAATATTGAAAGCCTCATCATTATCTCTACAGATCTTGCTACTTTCTCTATTTCAGTTCCCAAAATACTCATTGCGTATAATCTGAATACACAAGATCTATCCGTTTGCTTTGACCCCTGGTCCTGCCCATCACAGAGGTTTCGTTCCATCATCCACCCCCTCCCCTCAGCTTCTCTGCCACTGCAATTTTTATGCCTCTTAACACTCTGTGACCTAGCTGCTAGCTTCCTCCACACTACATAAATTAACCTGTTCAAAATACTGAGTTCTGAAACAAAAATAGAAATTGTTGGGAACACTCCGGAAGTCTGCCAGCAGCTGTGAAGAGAAAGCAGAAATAACGTTTCGAGTCCAGTAACTCCAGTTTTCCCAGCAGCATCAGCAGTTCTCATGTATTTCTGTTTACGAGGTGAAAGTGAGGACTGCAGATGCTAGAGATTAGAGCCGAGAGTGTGGTGCTGGAAAAGCACAGCATGGAGCAACAGGAAATTCCTGATGAAGAGCTTTTGCCCGAAACGTCAATATTTCTGTTTACTGTGGAGTTCTGGGTCCCTAAAAGACCCAGTCCACACTGACCAACACTGGCTTTCTGTCTCCAAAAACATGAAGCTTACAATATATATCATCCTCTTGAAAATAGTCTCTGGCCTTGCTTGGCTCCGTCTTGCAACTTCTTCCTTCATTTCATTCACTCAATCTTTTGTGCACATCCCTTTCCTTTAGCTCCAGACAGCTCCCATAGCTAACCTCCCTTTCTGTTTTTCCTCTTTTCTCCAGCTTTCAAAACACACTCAAAACCAATCTCTTCAGTCAAACTGCTCTTAAACTCTCCTTTAATGGCTGAGTGTTGTTTTCCTATCTATTCCGATCCTAGTTTTACATTCATGACCTTAAATGTGAGGCTTGATCTTCAAAGCTGATTTTTGTTTGACCTGTCTTCTTTTCACTCTTTTCATTTTCTTTCTCGTGCTCTCCTTTCTGTACTGCTTAATTTCACTTCTTTTTCTATCTATTATCACCTAATCTGACATCTCTATTACTCTATTTCCGTAAGTGAATCAGGAGCAAATATATTCTGTAAAAACTACACATCTCATTAACGGTTAGCTGAATACACTGGAACATCATTCTTTCTGACAATGTGGCCCAGGGGAGAGAGGTTTTCGCCATTAGTTTTGTTCTTAAAAATCAATCCAAATGTTAATTAAAATATTAATAAGAATAATACCAAAGACTGAAAACATCACAAGTCTTAGGGATGATGTTTAATGCTATTGATATTCCACCCAGCATGAACTCGGTGCTTATTTGATTAATAAATACCCATCTTCTGATGATCTCATTGTCAAGCCTGAGAAAATGGCTTCTTCAGTTTAAAATGATGTATCTAGGATGAATGCGAACCGTAAAGGGGGAAAAAAGTTAGTCCATTTGAACTCCTCATTCAGTTCATCTCCTCTGTTTTTTCCACACATCCTCATTCACCACCTTTTTCTTCCTCCTCCACTTATTTCTCACCTCACAACCTCAACTCACTCTCCCTCTTTCTCCCCCACTGCTTCTTTGTTTTCATGCACCTGTATTTCTTCATCATCTGCCCCTCCATTTATACCTTGCCTTTCTTTTCCTCTGTATTCTCCCAATTTATTTATTATTCTTTCTCGTCAATTTATTATGGGTAATCCACAGATCCTCGGTGAGATCGCAGCTAGAGTATAGTGATCTGGTTCCCTTACTTAAGAAAGGGAAGTGATTTGACTTGCTGTGACACACCTACAGGACAGGTTGGACCTGAACCTGAATCTTCTGGATCTGAGGTAGGAATACTACCATTGCACCAAGGGAGTCCTCCTAAGCAAAAGTATACTTGTCTCAGAGGGATCCCTATTGAAGAAGGATTAAATAGACTGAGCCAATGTTCTCTCGAGTTTTGAAGAATATGACATGATTGTATTGAAAAGTACAAAACCCGTACAGGGTGCAGAGTATGGATCGAGGAAAGATGTTTCTCTTTGGTTTAGAATCTAAGGCGAGAGGACACACTGTCAGGGGAAGGGGCAAGTCATTTACAACTGAGATTAGAAAATATTTCTTTATTCAGAAGGTGGTGACACTTTGGAATTCTCTATCCCATAGAAGTTCAATCATTGAGCAGGGTCAGCACAGAGATTGATATACTTCTATACATTAATGATATCAAGGGACTAATGTAGGAGATTGACATTGAGGTAGAAGATCAGATAGAACCAACTGAATAACAGAATTATCTGAGCGGCGAAATGGCCTACCTCTGATGCCATTTCTTACGTTCCTAGTACCTTTTCAGAAGTAATCAATACTTGAACAGATGGGGACAAAAGGTTTACTGCAATTCATTTAATTGGAGGAAGACATTTCAATAAAGTTTGATCCCAATGGAGCAGAAACCTGACATTTTATTTCCAGAACCACCGACTGATGACTTTATGGATTTTAGACAATTTATCTTTTGGAGTATTCATAATGTCAGGAAGGAATGATATCCGATGCAGACTATGGTTTTTGTGGAGGTTGGAAGTCAGGGTTGATTCCCCAAAACAGGAGACCTTTTATATAACGTAAACTTACACAGACCAGAAGGTTAAAAAGTGTTCGGAGGAAGGACAGGTAGAAGGGTGGGAATGTTTAAACTAAGTTTAAACCATGAGTGATTGTGGTAAGAGAGCAAATACACATTGAGGGCAATCACAGTGTGAGTGAAAACATAAACCCAAGTGTTGTAGGTTTTGTTCCAATTGATGGGGGCAAAACAAAGTCAAAAAGTTAATAAAGTAAACAAGAAAGGGAGGAAGTATTGGACTTGTGATCACATTGATGCAAGGCATCTGACCTGAAAAGTCTTGCAATGGTTGATAGATTGGATATCATTAGTGTCACAGAGGCACAGTGGAATGATTCCAATCAACGAGAAACGTATCTGAAGGAATATAAAGTATTCAGAACAGGAGAGAAGGGGGTGGTGTGTAAGTATGACTGAACTCCAGCATGGAGACCCAGGCTGTCGAGAATATAAAATCAAAAAGGGAAGACAAGAAGCATGCTGAGTTCAATCAACGTTGGCAGATGTAGACTATTGCTAGTTTGCTCCAGGACTCTTGTATTCATCCCATGCTCATCCTCAGCGTATCCTGAGTGAAGCTGGGAGCTGTTCCTTGAAGGTATGCGGTAAACGAGTGAGTAATCTTCAATCTTAATCATTGAGAGATTTCAACTTCAAAGCAACGACTACTGGAAAATGCTCTTGTTATTTTGCACACAGAATGATCCCATATACAATAAATTTGATTAGAGATGCTTACTTTTGATGGCAGGATGGAATGTTGGCAGGATATCAGGAAAGCTCCTTGCTCACCCTGAAACAGTAACAGGAGCAGCGCGCCAAAGTGTAAACCTATTATATGTTTGGTTTTAGCTCTTGGTGCTGAACCCAACCCTCTGGCTCAATGGTATTGAAGCAAGCTGACAGTGAACATGATAAAGCGATTGCTGAGAAAACTAGGGAACTTCTCCGTTTCCAAGTTCTGAGAAGAAGGAAACACCCAGTGCCCCTCCCCATCTTTGCCCCATTGACCTGCAAGCTGTACCTTTTCAGATAACAACCTTCTCTTTTGAAAGCCATTGATTGAATCTTCTTTTCAATGCACTCAGGCAGTGCATTCCAGATCCTAACCACTCATTGAGTGTGAAGGTTGTTCCTCGTGTTTCTATTGCTTCTTTTGCCGATTACCTTCAATCTGTGCCCTCTGGTTCCTGATCCTACCATCAATGGAAATAGTTTCTCCCAATTACTTCTCTCAAAATCCCTCATGATTTGAACACTTCAATCACATCTCCTCAACCTTTTCTTTTCCCAAAATGACCAGTTTCACCTTCTCCAGTCTATCCAGGAAATTGAAATAACTCATCTCTGAAATGTGATCATTAACCCCTCCTGCACTTTCTCCATTGCTTTCAAAGCCTTGATAAAAGGGGAACTGTACACGATGGTCAAGTTAATGCTAAAGCTGTGTTTTCCACCCCAATGATGGTGTTACCGTATTGGTGTTGCTCAGAACATGGTGGAGGAGTGTGAGTTGATGTGGGTGTACTTTTTGTAAAGTGCAGTGGCATTGTGGGTGGGTGGAAGGCTGGTTGAGGTTGAATATTGAGTGAGGACATGGGTGAAGCAAATAGTTTGTCCCATTTTAAAAAAGGTAGTTGATAGGAAACTGAGCCAAGTTCAGTACCCATGAGGATGGCCTCAACTGGGACCTTGGGTTCATGTCACACTACAGGTGACCCCACTACACTATACACTCTCAAACACACACACACACGCACACATTTACACACACTCACACAGATCCTCTCTCATACACACACTTTTTCTCTTTCACACACACACATACTCATACACACGATCATACTCACACACACCCTCATACACATGCTCTCTCACACACAAAAACAATGCTTTCACTCTCTCTCTCTATCTGACACACAGACACACAAACACACTCACACAGACCCCCTCTTATGCACATACTCTCTCTCACACACTTTCCCTCTCCCTCTCACACACATATATAAGTTTAGATTACTTACAGTGTGGAAACAGGCCCTTCGGCCCAACAAGTCCACACCGACCCTCCGAAGAGCAACCCACCCAGACCCATTCCCCATACATTTACCCCTCACCTAACACTACAGGTCATTTAGCATGGCCAATTCACCTAACCTGCACATTTTTGTACTGTGGGAGGAAACTGGAGCACCCGGAGGAAACCCACACAGACATGGGGATAATGTGCAAACTCCACACAGACAGTTGCCTGAGGTGGGAATTGAACCCGGGTCTCTGGCGCTGTGAAGCAACAGTGCTAACCACTGTGCCACCGTGCCAGTTTATGGGGTGATTTTGCATTTGCAGATTTGTATTTGCAGATACATTCTATTTTGTTCAAAAAGCACACAATCCGTACGCAGTCAGTCGATGTGACATTTTATCAATTCCTACTTTGAAAATAGAACCAGTCTGACTCTAGGTTGGGATACAGACAGACTCTAACCTCACACCTTAACGCACTGTCTGAGCTGAGATGTCACTTCTTTTTAATATACTGATAAAACCTTAAGTTATCTCAGTGCTATACTTGAAAAAAATTCTGAAATTTACATTTTAATCAACTGAAATCTGCATCCCCATTCGAAGTGATTAAAGACTTAACAGCCATCTAGGTCTGTCTAATATATCGCATCAATTGTATGACACTTTGATCTTTTGCAATAAGTTCTGTGTCCTTTGATCCTGCCCCACCAGCTACCTGATGAAGGAGCAGTGCTCTGCAAGCTAGTGCTTCCAAGTAAACCTGTTGGACTATAACCTGGTGTTGTGTGATTTTTAACAAAGTCCCTCATGGCAGGCTGATACAAGGGGTGAAGTCCCATGGGATCCATGGTGAGTTGATAAGATGGACACAGAACTGGCTCTGTCATAGAAGATGGACAGTAGCGGTGGTAGGATGTTTTTTAGATTGAAAGCATGTGACCAGTGGTGTTCTGTAGGGATCAATACTGGAACCCCTGTTGTGTGTAATATAGAAATGATTTGTAGGACTATGCAGGTGACCTGATCAGTAGGTTTGTGGATAACACAAAGACTGGGGAAGCCGTGGACAGTGAGGAGGATTGCCAGAGGATACAGCAGGGTATAGATAGGCTGGAGACTTGGGCAGAGAAATGGCAAATGGAGTTTAATCTGGACAAATGTGAAGTGATGCATTTTGGAAGATCTAAATCAGAAAGGAAATATAAGTAAATGGCAGAACCCTTAGTAGCATCAACATGCAGAGGGATCTAGGTATGCAGGTCCACAGTTCCATGAAAGTAGCAATACAAATAGATAATATGGTTAAGAAGGCAGAGGGCAGGCTTCCCTTCTTCAATTGTGATGTAGGGAATAAAAATTGGCAAGTCAGATTGTAGCTGTGCAGAACTTGAGTTAGACCACATTTGTAATATTTGTACAGTTCCAGTCACCACACTGCCAGAAAAAAGTGGAGGCTTTAGAAATGGTACAGAAACAGTTTACTAGGATGTTGCTTGGTTTGGAGGGTATTAGGTATGAGGAGAGACTGGACAAATTTGGTTTGTTTTCACTTGAACAGGAGGTTGAGGGAACGACCCTGATAGATGTGTATAAAATGATGAAAAGCATGAATAGAATGGATAGTCAGTCTTTTTCTCAGGGTAAAGTGCCAGTTACTATGGGACATAGAGTTTAAGGAAAAAGAGGAAAAGTTTAAAAGAGATGTGAGCGCCAGGTTTTTTTTTACACAGAGGGTGTAAGTGCCTACAATGTGCTACCAGAGAAGGTGGTGCAGGCAGATACAACAGCAATATTTAAAAGGCCCTTTGACAGATAGATGGTTAGACCGGGAATAGAGGGGTGTAGCCCATGTAGAGGCAAAAGAGTTTTGGTTTTGCCAGGCATCAATGGGTCAATGGGCCTATTCCTCTGTTGGACTGTTTTTCATTCTGAAAGAAGTGATTCCAAATTTAATGAGAGACATCAACAAACTAGATTTATACCACTAATTGGAATCAGATCTTGGATCCGTATGTAATCATCTCATAAATCCCATCATTCGAGCTGCTCAAACTGTGAGAAGGAATGATCAGCTTGAATGAGAAAATGTCATTGTTTGCTGCACTGCGTGAGAGCCTTTCATCCTCAGCACTCTTCCTGAGATGGAGAAACAACCCAATTTACATCTCCATCCTCCTCCTTACATCCTCACTGCAATGAAATCTTCAAACCATCTCCTATGCTAACAGATTCTCTCCTCGGATCTGTCCATTTAGTCTCCCTAGCCTGTTTGAGTTTACAGTATGTTACAGCCCACATTGGGCATCACCCTATCACTTCATTCATCCCATTTTTAGCTTGATTCTCTCATCAAAAAAGTCAGTCTGACAATGGTAAATGACTTTATTTGTGTCAATAACATGTGGAATGAAATAACGAGATTACTGGACAATTTACTCAGCAGCAAACAACATGGAGGCTGCTTTACCTTTAAACAATGAAATATCCCACATCTAATTTGTCTATCTCACTTTGAAAGATATTGGTAACGACACTGAAAATCGCCAAACTGATGTCGTTGAGGGCAACTACCAAAGCAGGAAAGGAATTGGAGTGGATTTTAAGAGGAATGTAAAATGAGTAAGGTTGCAGTACCAACTGGATGGACCAAATGACTTCCTTATCTGTTGCAATATTCTATGGTTCCAAAATTAAGGTGTTTTTATTCATTCACACGCTAAGCCAGTACTTAGAACATAGAAAAGTACAGCACAGAACAAGCCGTTTGGCCCATGATATTGTGCCGAGGATTAATCCAATCGAATAAAATAACCTAACGTATGCACCTCTCAATTCACTGCTGTCCATGTGCATGTCCTACCTCTGACATTTCCTCTATACCTTCCTGCTAACACCTTAAAACTATGATCCCTCATGGCAATCAGACCTGCCCTAGGGAAATGTCTCTGGCTATCAACTCTATCCATGCCGCTCATTATCTTGTACACCTCAATCAGGTCTCCTCTCTTCCTCCTTCTCTCCAGAGAGAAATGCCCAAGCTTAGTCAACCTCTCTTCATAAGATAAGCCCTCCAGTCCAGGCAGCATCCTGGTAAACCTCCTTTGCACCCTCTCCAAAGCCTCCAATCTTTCCTATAATGGGGTGACCAGAATTGGACAGAATATTCCAAGTGTGGTCTCACAAGGGTTTTGTAGAGCTGCAGCAAAACCTCGTGGCTCTTAAACATAATCCTCCTCTTGATGAACGCCAAAACACCAAATGCTTTCTTATCAACCCTACTTATTGGCCACCCCAGAGGACAGTTAAGAGTAAAGTACATTGCTGAGTCACATGTAGTCCAGACAAAGATAATGGTTTCCTTCCCTAGAGGGCATTCATGGTTTCTTAATTCCAGATCTCTTTTTCTTCAGCCCTCAATGTTACGCTACCCTGTGAAACCAACCTGAAGCCCAACCAACCTACACTGTTCCATTTTCATCCATATGTCTATCCAATGCCCATTTAAATGCTCTTAACGTCAGCGAGTCTACTACTGTTGCAGACAGTACATTCCATGCCCCTATGACACTCTGAGTAAAGAAACTACCTCTGACATCTGTTCTATATTTATCACCCCTCAATTTAAAGCTATGTCCCCTCGGGCTAGTCATAATCATCTGAGGAAAAAGGCTCTCACTACCTATCCTATCTAACCCTTTCATTATCTTATACGTCTTACTTAAGTCACCTCTCAACCTTCTTCTTTCGAATGAAAACAGCCTCAAGACCCTCAACCTTTCTTCATAAGACCATCCCTCCATACCAGGCAACATCCGAGTAAATCTCCTCTGCATCCTTTCCAAAGCTTCCACATCCTTCCTTTCATGCGATGACCAGAACTGTACACAATACTCCAAGTGCGGCCGCACCAGAGTTTTGTGCAGCTATAGCATGACCTCATGCTTCCGAAACTCAGTCTCTCTACCAATAAAAGTTAACACACCGTATGCCTTCTTAACAACCCTATCAACCTGGGTGGCAACTTTCAGGGATCTATGTACCTGGACACTGAGATCCCTCTGCTCCAAGAATCTTCCCATCAACCCAGTACTCTGCATTCCTGTTGCTCCCTCCAAAGTGAATCACCTCACACTTTTCCACACTAAAGTCCATTTGCCACCTCTCAGCCCCAGCTCTGCAGCTTATCTATGTCCCTCTGTAACCTGCAACATCCTTCAGCACTATCCACAACTCTACCGACCTTAGTGTCATCCACAAATTTACTAACCCATCCTTCACCCTCATCCAGGTTATTTATAAAAATGACCAACAGCAGTGGACCCAAAATAGATTATGATGGTACCCCCCCTAGTAACTGAACTCCAGGATGAACATTTGCCATCAACCACTACACTCTTTCTGCTAGCTAGTTTCTGATCCAAGCCACTAAATCACCCTCAATCCCACGTCTCTGTATTTTGTGCAATAGTCTACTGTGGGAAACCTTATCAAATGCCTTACTGAAATCCATATACATCACATCAACCACTTTACCCTCATCTACCTATTTGGTCACCTTCTCAAAGAACTCAGTAAGGTTTGAGAGGCATGACCTACCCTTCACAAAACCATGTTGACTATCCCTAATCAACTTATTCCTTTCCAGATGATTATAAATCCTATCTCTTATAACTTTCAACACTTGACCCATAACCGAAGTAAGGCTCACTGGTCTATAATTACCGGGGTTGTCTCAACTCCCCTTCTTGGACAAGGGGACAACATTTGCTACCCTACAGTCTTCTGGCACTATTCCTGTAGACAATAACAAATTAAGATCAAAGCGAAGGTTCGGCAATCTCCTCCCTGGCTTCCCAGAGAATTCTAGGACAAATCCCATCCGGCCAAGGGGACTTACCTATTTTACACTTTCCAGAATTGCTAATACCTGCTCCTTGTGAACCTCAAACCCAGCAAGTCTAGTTGCCTGTATCTCAGTATTGTCCTCGACAACATTGTCTTTTTCTGGTATGAATATAGACAAAAAATATTCATTTAGCGCTTCCCTTATCTCGTCTGAATCTACGCACAACTTCCCATCCTTGATTGGCCCTAATCTTATTCTAGTTATTCTTTTATTCCTGTTATACCTACAGAAAGCGTTAGGGTTGATCATATCCGCCAATGACTTCTCATCTCCCCTCCTGGCTTTTCTTAACTCTCTTTAGGTCTTTCCTGGCTAACCTGTAACTCTCAAGCGCCCTAACTGAGCCTCACACCTCATCCTAACATAATTTGGAGATGCCGGTGTTGGACTGGGGTGTACAAAGTTAAAAATCACACATCAGGTTATAGTCCAACAGCTTTATTTGGAAGCATCAGCTCTTGGAGCACTGCTCCTTCATCAGGTGGTTGTGGAGTGTAAGATCATAGGACACAGAATTTATAGCAAAAGTTTATAGTGTAATGTAACAGTTAAACAGTACTAACAGTGCACCCGAGTGTAAGTCTGTTTTCTTGTCTCTGGTTAAACTGTTGGTGCTGAGCCCAAACCCCTGTGACCCAAAGGTGAGAGTTGTTTTCTATTGAAGCAAGCTAACTGTGATAAAGCCAGTGGCTGAGAGAACTTTGGCATTCCTTGATTCTTGGGAGAATAAAGCACAAAAGACACAGCATCTTTGCAACTGAATTGTCAAGGATTTCTGATTGTAAATCCCAAATGAATTACTCTAAGAGTTGTGATCTTGATTGGAGCTAATGGTTGCTTTGCTGCTGTTGAAAAATCTTTTGAAAACTTCAGTAACCAATGCAGAATCTGAATCTTCAGGTAACACTGTGAGAAACAGTGCTGTCCAATCCAAACCAGCTGGCAATCCTCAAACCATAAGAGCTTTCATAAGAATGGCAGCTATGGGAGTTTGAGAACTCCAACAGAAGCTACAGCATCCTTATTTAAATCCTTCACATCTGGCACTGAGGATTGATTCTGTCTGCCTCACAGCCAGAAGCATACACACTTGCAGATGTTCACTACACTGTGTGATTGTGTTCTCTCTAGCTGGACCCAGCTGGATAACTGAACGTGGGCAGCAGTGATGGAGCTGCCTGCAACTCTATGCTGGTAAAAGGCACAAGGTAACCCCGTGAGTCAGGCGAGGGTCCTTCAGAACTGGGAGATGCGCTGTGCTGACACACCAGGTTTGTTGTCCATCCCTGTTTCCTCACTCTGGAAGTGATTCTTCACCCTGTGTAATGATGACAGACACTTCTTCAATGGGGCGAGAGGTGAGATTGTAGGATTTTCATCCAGCAATGATAAAGGAAGGGCAGTTTCTCCCTGTCAGAATAAAGTGGGACTTGTGAGAATTAGGATGAGAATTAGAGTTTATTGTCATGCAAATGGAACTGCTTTTGTGCTTCTAAGTGGTGGAGGTTGATTATTGGCTTGGTCCTGCTTTGAGGAATACATTCAGATGCCTGTTCAGCTATCCACTCCAATACTAACAATATATGACAATGACATCAGGAAACAGTAATGTCAAAGCGCAGGATGAAAAGGAAGAGCCACAGGGAGAAGGATATCAGTCCCTAATGGCTCCAGTGCATACTTGGCATCTTATTCTGCACTGCTCATTGATGATTGACATCTCTTCCAGGCTTCCATCTGGGATGCCAAACACCTTGAACATAAATACCTGTTCCACTGTGTCATTTCTTCTCCTGTCAAATGTTGGCTGTTGCATTTGTTTTTCCTTTAAACCAGCATTCAATTTAAGGGTACATTGGGCATTAACTGCCAGATATCTGGATTACTACTGACTGGGAATATCCCTGAAGTAAAATTACTGTGTAAGTACAATATGGAATGGACAGCAGGTTACAGCAAGCAAATCACAGCACAGTGCTCACCATTTACAGAGTTTGCAACAAGAAACTGGTATGTTTTTTTTGTTCAGAATATCATCTGTTTTCTCCCTTTGCCCTCTCTTTTATTGCTGAGTATTATACTCGGCAGAGAGACTAGACATTGAAGCTGCTCTTTGTCTTTGCCAACATTACCCTCACTGCAGTAATTCTGCTGCCTGCATAGACTATCTCTTACTCACGCAGGAAGGTAAAAATAAACAATAACAACCCAATGCAAAAAGCATCGCCAAACAGGTTGCCTTCACTGCTTGAAGTGTCAAGTTTTGTCATTTAGGAAAGAAAATAAGTTTGATGATTTGTGATGTGCCCAGCAGTACAATTGAGTGCAGCTGCACTTCAGAAGATGTGAATGCCAGGAACAAGCTTAAAGTGGAAGAAAATGGCTGATATAATTAAATATCTCAGAAGTGATGGGAGTTGGATACAAACTGCAAACCGCATTGAATAGAAAGCAAAGCCAGCTGCCACCACTGGAAGGTCATTAGGAGTGGGTATGTCAACCGACATAACCTGAGCTTCATCCCCAAACCCTCTCCAGCATTTCTACTGCCTACTTCAACCTCCATAACAAACTCCTTAGAAACAAAGGAACATAGAAATAGGAGCAGGAGTAAGCCATTTGGTCCTGTGAGCCTAATCCACCATTAAATATGGACATGGGGATCTGCACCTCTCAAATGAACAGGCTGGAGAATCTCATATCCACTGCTATTCTGTGGTCGACTAAACTGAGGCAGTTCATGCTGCACACTGGAGTTGGTTTCCACTTTAAGGAAGAAGTATAAAATGTTATGATCTCACAGGATAGATCGAACCCTTCTACTAGAAAGTAATACAAAAAAACAGCATAATTGCAGCCTTTAAACAATATTTAGGATCACCACTGTTCAGATGGGTACTAGACTGATAAAAAAACACCAGTAACATTTTCTCAAGGAAAAGATTTCTTCTGGATTTGACAAAGGAAGGTGCCCAGGTCCTATGTTTGGTAGTGTGCACAAAGTTAGAAATCACACAATACCAGGTTATAGTCCAACAGGTTTATTTGAAATCACAAACTTTTGGAGTGCTGCTCCTTCACTAGGTGAGCCTCACCTGACAAAGGAGCAGAGCTCTGAAAGCTTATGTTTTCAAATAAATCTGTTGGTCTATAAGGTGATGTCATGTGACTTCTGACTTTGTCCACCCCAGTCCAACACCAGCCCCTCCATATTTTTGATGGTGTGAGTTATGAACTCGAGGCAACATATGCAGCAGTGCACAGAATCCAGCAGGCTGGATACTCTATTGTAACCAGTTTATAGAAGATATAATTGGACAATATAATTCCCAAAATTACAAATCAAATCAAAATTAAAAATCTACCTTTATAAAACCTGTTTTTTTTTTCTCTCTTTTCCCATATCCTGAGAGTGTGATCTCTGATTTTGGACTCCTTTGTCATCATGAGCATCTTCCCTGTGGTTCCCCTGTCAAAACCTGAACTGTCCCAAACAATATAATAAAATATTCTGAAGAAGAGAACAATTTACACCCCTTACCATTTCTGGTCAATAAAGGCATAAATGGATCATAAATATGATCAGCTACTGACTCCATCTCATCTATTTAGTACAACCCCATAAAGTCAAAATCCACCCCAGTTTGTGTTAAAAATTCCAAACTGTCAATATTTTTCAAACAGGCTGATGTGCAGCGAGACATAAGGATCTCTTTCACTTAGAACAACATAAATATCCATGGGCAGCTATCTCCAGCGAAGGCTCATTACAGCTGCATGAGAAAGTCAAATATGGCACCTATACAATGCAACCACTTCATACAATCCAGTCTACATCTGACTCTTTATATCGGAGGGTTTAGGTCACATCTGCTGCGTAAGGCTATTTCACTGTTATTCATGTCGCTAACATTTCATCTTTTTGTTGTGCTGCAGAGATAATCTGAATCATTGCTCAAGTGTTCCGAGAGTAAAAACATATACATTCTTTTGGAAGCATTCATTCTGAGGATAGCTTGGCAGGAAAATGTGATGTTATGATCTGTCACTAGCATCTCTTGCTCTGACTTTTGAACAAAAAGATCTGTCCGACAGAATCATTGTCAGAACACTGTGCAGCACAAGGGAGCAAATGCAGTGCTAAAAATGGGATCCTTTCACAGAAATGGTCAGACCACAAAACTCCAAAATTGCCTGACTGCATAAATCACAGAAATTTACATCAAATGGAATGAACATTAGAGAGAAACCAACCAGTCATTTTATTTAAATTTAACAGACAGTCCTCTGGAATGGCCTAGCATGCCAGGCAGTTCGAGGGTAATCATGGATGGGTGCCAGTGCTGGCTATGACAGTGATACCCACGTTCCCTGAAAGAATAAAAAACAAAATGGTCCCAATGGTACCTGTCAGCATCGATTACCTTGCTCAAGTAGCCATTGTATCTTGACAGTGAGTCAGGCGAGTCAGGGGAAGTTAACTCCCAGGTGGGCAGAGGATAAACATCTGAAAATGAGCAAACCACCTTCTTGTTGACAGAGAGACCCATGGGTGAGGGAGAACCAAGAAATTTTCACACAGCAACAACAAGTCTTGAAAACATTTAAAGGAGTTTTAATTTGGAGGTGCCGGTTTTGGATTGAGCCATGCAAAGTTAAAAATTACACAGCAACAGGTTACAGTCCAAAGCACTAGGTTTTGGAGCACTGCTCCTTCATCAGATGGTTGTGGAGTATAAGATCGTAAGACATAGAATTTATACCAAAAGTTTACAGTCTGATGCATCTGAAATTATATATTGAGAAAGACCTGGAATGTTTGTTATGTCTCTCAGCTTTTAGAATGACCATGTTAGTTTCAGTTCTTTCATATGCAAATCTCAGATTTTGTTTGAAAGTTACATTCTCAGATGAACTTTAACATTAGGTGTCATGTCAGCTCAGATAATGCACTGAAAGTGTGAGGTGCCCTGTGTGAGGCTGTCTATGCCCCAATGTTCAGACTGATTCTATTTCTAAAGAAGGGATTTACAGAATCTTACATTGATTCATGCAGTTTTTGAGCAAAACAAAATGTAATTCTGGAAGATACAAATTCACCCCACGAACCTGTGTGTGTGTGTGCAGGGAGCAGGGGGTGGGGTGGGGGGGGGGGGGGGGGGTATGAGTGTCCATATGTGAGTGTAAGTGTAATGGGTATAAGTCTGTGAGAGGGTGTGTGTGTTGGTGTGAATGTGGGGTTATGTATGTGTCAGTGCATAAGAGAGAGCTTGTGAATGAGACAGGATCTGCGTGAGTGTATGGGTCTGTAGGAGTGTGTGTGTGTGTGTGTGTGTGACCTGCAGTGTGACATGAACCCAAGGTCACGGTTGAGGCCCTCCCTATGGGTACTGAACTTGGCTATTTGCCTCTGCTTGGCCACTTTGCATTGCTGCCCCACCTGAAGTCCACCTTGGAGTGTGATCACCCGAAGGTCCAAGGTCCAATGTCCCGGACTGCTGAAGTGTTCTCCGATTGGGAGGGAACATTCCTGTCTGTTGATTGTTGTGCATTCATCCGTCGTCATTGCCTCTGATCAGTCTTGCCAACGTACCATGCTTCGGGGCATCCTTGCCATCAGCATATGAGATAGACAACATTGGCTGGGTCACATGAGTACCTGCCATGTACATGGTGGGAGGTGTCCCCACATGTACAGGTGGTATCCCTGTTGATACTCTGACACGTCTTGCAGTGTCTACTGTGACAAGGTTGTATGGTGTTGTCCTGAAAGCCAGGTAGTTTGCTGCGAACAATCATCTGTTTGAGGTTTGGTGGTTGTTTAAAGGCAACAAGTTGAGGTGTGGGGAAGGTCTTGGTGAGGTGTTCGTCTTCATTGATGATGTGTTGCAGGCTGCGAAGAACAAGGTGTAGTTTTTCAGCTCCTGGGAAGTACTGGACAGCAAAGGATATCCTATCGGTTGCAGTTTGTGTCTGTCTCCTGAGGAGGTCATTACAGCTCCTCGTTGTGACACATTGGAACTAGCAGTTGATGAGCTGAGCATCGTATCCTGTTCTTATGAGGGCATCCTTGAGTACTTCCAAGTGCCTGTCACGTTCCTCCTCATCTGAACTGATCCTGTGTATGTGTAGGGCTCCTCCATAGGAATGACTGCTTTAATATGTTTCGGGTGGAAGCTGGAGAAGTGTAGCATTGTGAGGTTATCCGTGGGTTAGCGGTAGAGTGAGGTGCTGAGGTGCCCATCCTTGATGAAGATGCATGTGTCTAAGAATGAGACAGATACTAAAGAGTACTCCATGGTAAGTTTGACGGTGGGATGAACCTTGTTGTAGTTGTTTCAATGGCTCCTCACCATGGATCCAGAGGAAGAAAATGATCTCAGTATACCTGGTGTATAGTGTTGGTTGGAGGTCCTGCGTAGAGAAGAAATCTTGTTCGAACCTGTGCACGAAAATGTTGGCATATTGGGGTGCAAATGTGGTCCCCATGGCTATTCCGAATGTCTGGATGAAGAACTGATTGTCAAAGGTGAAGATGTTGTGATCAAGGATAAAGTGGATGAGTTGTAGGATGGTGTTTGGAGATTGGCAGTTGTTGGTGTTGAGTACTGAGGCTGTTGCCACGATGCCATCATTGTGGGGGATGCTGGTGTAGGGTACTGAAACGTCCATTGTGACGAGGAATGTTCCTGGTTCGACTGGTCCATGGGTGCTGAGGCTTAACAAACAATCCAGGTCTTTTTCAGTATATAACACACTGTTTCAGTTACATCACACTGTAAACTTTTGCTATAAATTCTGTCTTATACTCCACAACCACTTGATGAAAGAGCAGTGCTCCAAAAGCTAGTGCTTCTAATAAACCTGCTGGACTGTAACCTGGTGTTGTGTGATTTTAAACTTTAAAGGAGTTTGTCTGCCTTATTTTATCTTAACAGTTTTTTTTTAAACTCCTGCCTCAGGAAAGCCAACACATGAAGGGGAGCATGAAGGGGCCAATTCCAATGATAGCTGTCTCTGCAGCTGGGCTTATGTGCCAGGAGGAGAGGAGTGCTTGCTCTGCGCCTCCAAGTTTCCTGCTATCTTATTGTCCTCTCATTCTGGCCAATTCCTGTTTCACCTCCCTACTGTGTGAAATCCAAGGCCACCCAAGGCCGGAGAATCATAGAGACAATTGTTGTGGGAGGGGAACCTTAGCCAGGCCCAATCATAGGGATATTTTTATTTGTGGGAGGGAGTATTCACTAAAAAATAGTCACTAATAAACCTGATGGGTAATTCAAGAGAAATGCCTTCACCGAGTGGGTGATGAAAATGTGGAGTTCACTGCCACAGGGAGGGATCAAAGTGCCAAGACACAGATGCATTTCAAGAGGGGAGTCGAGAAGAAAGGGAAAGCAGAAACGATTATGTTAGGTAAAGACGAGTGAGTGGTTCGTGTGGAGTACAAATACAGGTACAGGCTTTTAAATATTCATTTACGGGATGTGGATGTCGCTGGCGTAGCCTGGCATTTATTGTCCATTTGTATTTACCCAGAGGGCAGTTAAGTATCAGACACATGGCTGTGGGTCTGGTGTCACATGGAGGCCAGACCAAGTAAAGATGGCATTTTCCTTCCCTAAAGGACATTTGTGAACCAGATGGGTTTTTCCTGACAATTGACAATGGATTCATGGTCATCATTAGACTCTTAATTCCTGATTTTTATTAAGTTCAAATTGCATCAACATTATCTGGGTCTCTCGATTAACAGATAGGTGATAATATCAATAGGCCATCAACCCCCTTATGGGCTAGTTAGGCTGAATGGCCTGTTTCAGTCCGAACATATAAATATACACAGCTGTTCAGTCAGCATCCAAGGAGTAGGAGAGTCAACGTTTCCAGCATAAGCCCTTTGTCCTGATGAAGGGCTTATGCTCGAAACGTTGATTTTCCTGCTCCTCGGATGCTGCCTGACTGGCTGTGTTTTTCCAGCACCACACTCTTTGACTCTGATCTCCAGCAACTGCAAATCCTCACTTTTTCCACATAAATATACAAACAAGAAACACCATTCAATAAGGTCATGGCTGATCTGATTTTTGCCTCAACTCTACATTGCTGCATATCCCAAAAATCTTTCATCCTCTTGGGAATCAGGAATCTATTTAACTCTACCTTAAAAATATTTAAAGATTCTGCATCCATCGATTTTTGGGCAGAGGAATTCCAAAGACTCACAACCCTCTGAGAGAAAAAAAATGTTTCCTCATCTTTGTTTTTGAAGGACAACCTCCTATTTTTTAACTTTGACATCTAGTTTTAGATTTACCCACAGGATAACACATCCTATCAACATCCACCCGCTCATTCCCCTCGGGCTGTTGTATGTTTCAATGGAGTCACCTCAGACTTTTCTGAACTCCACAGGATACAGGCCTGGCCTGTCTAGTCTTTTCTCATAAGGCAAACCACTCATTCCAGGCATTAGTCGAGTAAACTTTTTTTGAAATGCTTCCAACACATTAACATCCTTCCAAAACTACGGTGGCCAGTACTATATACAACACCCAGATGCAGTCTCACCAATGCCCTGTATAATTGAAGCATAATCTCTCTATTCTTACATTCAATTCCCCTCATGGGGCGGCACAGTGGTTCAGTGGTTAGCACTGCTGCCTCACAGCACTAGGGACCTGGGTTCGATTCCAGCCTCGGGTGACTGTCTGTATGGAGTTTGCACATTCTCCCCGTGTCTGCGTGGGTTTGCTCCAGTTTCCTCCCACAATCCAAAGATGTGCAGGTCAGGTGAATTGGCCATTCTAAATTGCCCATAGCGTTAAGTGCTTTAGTCAAAGGGAACTTGGTCTGGGTGGGTTACTCTTCAGAGGGTCAGTGTGGATTTGTTAGGCCGAAGGGCCTGTTTCCACACTCTAGGTAATCTAATCTAAATGATAACCTTCTATGAGCTTTCCTGATTACTTGCTGTATCTGCGTGCTAATCTTCTGTGATTCATGCACTAGGACACCCAGATCCTTCAGTATCTCAGAGCTCTGCAACAAGCTACCATTTAGGAACTATACTTCATTTTTGTTTTTCTGCTAAATGGACAATTTGACACTTCCCACACTGTACTCCATTTGCCAGAATTTGTCCATTCACTTCACCAGTCATTATCCCTTTGTAGGCTATTTATGTCCTCTTCACAAAACACTTTGCTACATAACTTTGCATACAATACTGTACACTGAAATTCTATATGATTCTGACATCTACACACGATGTTGCAGGACCAAAAAGGAATAGAAACTCTGGCCCTTATTCCCCTCCAAGACAGCAGTCAATAGTTGCTGCCCTATTGATTTACACAACACTAGATGATAATCCAACAAGTTTATTTGGAAGCACTAGCTTTCAGATCGTTGATCCTTCATCAGGTAGCTGTGGAGCAGGATCAAAAGACACAGAATTTATAGCAAAATATCACAGTGTCATGCAACTGAAATGATATATTGAACAAATTTAGAATGCTGTTAAGCCTTCCATTTTTTAGAACGGTTGCAGATTTGGTTCATTAATATGTAAATCCTCGAACTTCTTTAAGTCACCTTCTTGAGATAACTTAAGGTTTTATAAAAATGAGGCGACAACTCAGCTCAGACAATGCATTAAAGGTGTGAGGTTAGAATCTACCTGTACTTGATTTACATATTAATGAACCGAAATCTACAATCCATTCGAAAAGATTAAAGACTTAACGGCAATCTAGATTTGTTCAATATATTATTTCAGTTACATGACGCTGTGGTCTTTTGCTATAAGTTATGTCTTTTGATCCTGTTCCACAGCTACCTGATTAAAGAGCAGCGCTCCGAAAGCTAGTGCTTCCAAATAAACCTTTTGGACTATAATTTTTAACTTTGATTTTGAACTTTGTCCACCCCAGTCCAACACCAGCACCTCCACATCATGGCCCTGACTGATGCTGGTTTAACATAATCTGCGTAGCTCAGTTACTGAAAGAATGAACAATGAACACTCTGATCAACAGGAGAAATGTATCCATCACATAGATACACTTCTAATCAATTCTACAGGTAATCAATGTCCAGTTTGGTCTCTAACATTAAGATTTTAAATAAGAGAGGTCTCCAAGAGATTGTTGGCCTTATTTAGCACACTAAAAACAGACAATAAACAATAGACAATCGACAATAGGTGCAGGAGTAGGCCATTCTGCCCTTCCAGCCTGCACCACCATCCAATATGATCATGGCTGATCATCCTTAATCAGTATCCTGTTCCTGCCTTATCTCCATAACTCTTGATTCCACTATCCTTGAGAGCTCTATCCAACTCTTGCTTAAATGAATCCAGAGACTGGGCCTCCACTGCCCTCTGGGGCAGAGCATTCCACACAGCCACCACTCTCTGGGTGAAGAAGTTTCTCCTCATCTCTGTCCGAAATGGCCTACCCCGTATTTTTAAGCTGTGTCCTCTAGTTCGGCACTCACCCATCAGCGGAAACATGTTTCCTGCCTCCAGAGTGTCCAATCCTTTAACAATCTTATATGTCTCAATCAGATCCCCTCTCAGTCTTCTAAAATCAAGGGTATACCAGCCCAGTCGCTCCAGTCTTTCAGCGTAAGGTAGTCCCACCATTCCAGGAATTGACCTTTTGAACCTACGCTGCACTCCCTCAATAGCCAGAATGTCTTTCCTCAAATTTGGAGACCAGAACTGCACACAGTACTCCAGGTGTGGTCTCACCAGGGCCCTGTACAGCTGCAGAAGCACCTTTTGCTTCTATATTCAATCCCTCTTGTTATGAAGGCCAGCATGCTATTAGCCTTCTTCACTACCTGCTGTACCTGCATGCTTACCTTAATTGACTGATGTACAAGAACACCCAGATCTCTCTGTACTGCCCCTTTACCTAAATTAATTCCATTTAGGTAGTAATCTGCCTTCCTGTTCTTGCCACCAAAGTGGATAACCATACATTTATCCACATTAAACTGCATCTGCCATACATCTGCCCACTCACCTAATCTGTCCAGGTCACCCTGTAATCTCCTAACATCCTCCTCACATTTCACCCTACCACCCAGCTTAGTATCATCAGCAAATTTGCTAATGTTATTACTAATACCATCTTCTATATCATTAATATATATTGTAAAAAGCTGCAGTCCCAGCACTGATTCCTGTGGTACCCCACTGGTCACTGCTCTTTGTTTCTTGTCAGCCAACCAACTTTCAATCCAAGTTAGTACTTTGCCCCCAATACCATGCGCCCTAATTTTGCTCACTAACCTCCTATGTGGGACTTTATCAAAAGCTTTCTGAAAGTCCAGGTACACTATATCTACTGGATCTCCCTCATCCATCTTCAGAGTTACATCCTCAAAAAATTCCAGAAGATAAGTCAAGCATAATTTCCCCTTCATAAATCCATGCTGACTCTGACCTATCCTGTTACTACTATCCAGATGTGTCGTAATTTCATCCTTTATAATAGACTCCAGTATCTTTCACACCACTGAGGTCAGACTAACTGGTCTATAATTTCCTGCTTTCTCTCTCCCACCTTTCTTAAAAAGTGGCACAACATTAGCCACCCTCCAATCCGCAGGAACTGATCCCGAATCTATCAAACTCTGGAAAATAATCACCAACGCATCCACGATTTCCCGAGCCACCTCCTTCAGTATCCTGGGATGTAGACCACCAGGCCCCGGGGACTTATCAACCTTCAGACCTAACAGTCTCTCCAACACCAAATCCTGGCAAATATAAATTCCCTTCAGTTCAGGAAGGTTACCTCAGGAAGATTGCTTGTGTCTTCCCCAGTGAACACAGATCTGAAGTACCAATTCAATTCTTCTGCCATTTCTTTGTTCCCCGTAATATATTCCCCTGTTTCAGTTTTCAAGGGCCCAATTTTAGTCTTAACCATTTTTTTACCTTTCACATACCTAAAAAAGCTTTTCATATCCTCCTTTACCTTTGTACCTCATTTTTTTCTCTGCGTATTTCCTTCTTAGTAATCCTCTGTTGTTCTTTAAAAGCTTCCCAGTCGTCCGTTTTCCCACTTATCTTTGCTATGTTATACATTTTCTCTTTTAACTTTATGTGTTTCTTAACTTCCCTCGTCAGCCACGGCCACCCATGCCTCCTCATAGGATCTTTCTTCCTTTTTGGAATGAACTGATCCTGCATCTTCTGCGTTATACCCAGAAATATCTGCCATTGTCCCTCCACTATTGACACTTATTGAAAATTCCTGCATGCTACAGTGCTTGAGGGGTTAAATGCACTTAATCAAGGAATATAATGACTTTAACTTGAAGAAGCAATTGCAGAAGACACAGTACCTATCTTTAAAATAGGTCTTGATGCTGCCTGATCCAATGACTTGTCAAAACTCCCATGTCTATTAAATAATACCTTCTGTTAAAATCGTCTTCATTTCTGACATTACCCACCATAATGCAAATTAAGTATTAATTGTAATGTTTGTCAAGAGCATCAGAAGAATTTAAATTGCTTAATGTGTTTTTTGTAGGGTGGGGGTTGATGGAAAAAAAAGTTTAACAAAGAAAAATCTTTTCACTTAACATCTCACATGCAAATCATGAAAGAACTGCAAATTGACCAATTTACGTAGTCTTCACATTTCTTAAAAAAAAAGACAAAAAGGAACCCACTCCCCATATCCTTCACTCCCTGAGACACCAAAAATATATAAATCTCAGCATTAAATATACTTATCGACAGTCTCCACAATCCCATGGCTCAGAAACTTCTAAAGAATAATGGTCGTTTGAGTGTAGAAATTTCTTCTCATTCCACCTCTCATCCTAACATTCCACAGATTCAGAAAGAGATTATTTGAATAATTTACTCATATAATCCTCATCCCAGAGAGCAGTCCAGTGAACTTGCTCTGTACAGCTTCCGAAACAGAATCTGATACTATTTTGAGTATTTGCACACCTTGTTCTGGTCAGGTATGAAGGGATATAAGCTTTAATTGGCAAATCTTTTCAAAGTTGATTTTCTTGGGCACCGGTGGTATGGCCGGTTGGAATGAGGACCAGGTCAATTCCATTCTGCTCCCGCATGAATGTTCTTCAGCTGATTGATCAGTTTCCCACTCTCGCATTCTCATAGTCTGCTCCACATGGCTTCGATCCTTTCGATGCTTGTGTGTTCCTCTTGTTTTTGTCTTCTCCAGGTTTTTAACTTCTGCTTTCTCCCATCAGTTATTCATCTTAGAATTAAGGTGCCTGTGGTAAAACCTACCCATGAAATTTGATCCAACAGTTGTGTTCATACTAGAGAGAGTAGACAATAAATATATTTTGTCTTGATGTTCTTCCAACACGTTCAGAGTCTTTGGAAATCTTCAGATTTGAGATTTGTTTTAAAGTAGAACATTTCCTCTTTAATTTGCAAACCTTCCCTACTTTCTGCCAATTATTTTTGATCCCTGAATTTAAATTGTTTTTGTAACTTTAAAATGATGACATATCCACAAATCTCTATCAGACTGACCCCGCATCTCAAGACTGCACTGACTGCATTCTGCCCTAAGCCTAACACTAACCCTCCCCTCAGCATAAACCTCACCCTCAACCTAGCCTTTACCCTGACTCGGACCCTAATCCTAGACCAAACACTCACCATCAGCCCAACCCTCACTCTCACCCTAACCCTAACCCTAACCTTAACCCTAACCCTTACCATCAACCCAACCTTCACTCTCACCCTCAACTTAACCCTAACCCTATTCCTCACCCTAAACCTAATCATCAGACTAACCCTCACCATAACCCTCACTCTAACCCTCACCCTGATCCTGACCCTGACCCTAACCCTGACCCTGACCCTAACTCTAACCCTCACCCTCACTCTAACCCTGACACTAACCCTCACCCTGACCCTGACCCTAACCCTATTTCTCACCCTAACCCTAATCATCAGACTAACCCTCACCTTAACCCTCACCCTGACCCTGACCCTAATCCTATTTCTCACCCTAACCCTAATCATCAGACTAACCCTCACCTTAACCCTCACCCTGACCCTGATCCTAACCAGAACACGTTCCAGACCATTATCTACCTCAACACTGATTTCCTGTTTTACTCCCACTTCCTTTGATGTCATTCGTATCTCGAAATTTACTGTTCTGTTTTGAATAGAGCTTCAACAGATCTGAGAATTGTTGCCCCTTGTTCTGGGACTGTGCCCTGTGGTTGTAAGCTGCACTCCCCACCTCACTCCCAGCCAAGGGAAACATCCTTTCTGCAGTGACCCTGTCAAAAACTTTAAGGATTTGGTATGGTTCTGTCAGAATGCCTTTCATTCTTCCACAGACGAGAGGCCCTGTCTTATCAATTTCTCCTCGCCATCCAGGAATCAGGCTGGTGGTCTCTGCAAGTTTAACCTTCATTATGCAAAGGGATCACAAGTATACAAAGGATTCCAAATGTGTCTCACTCAAGGTTCTATTTATTTGAAGCAGGACTGCTTTACTCCTCTACTCACACTGTCTTGGTGATAAAGGTCAATCTACTATTTGCCTTTCTAACTGCTTGCTGCACCTGCATATTGGCTTTCAGTGATTCATGACCAATGTGGAAATTCTGATATTCACCACTGTGCCTTCAGCTGCCTGCCCTGAGTTGGATGATTCTTTCCTCAACTCTTGCTCATTTTTGAAACTAACTCTTTGACCTGGTTTTTGTCATCAGCCCTAATATTGGCTCAGTGTCAGATTTTCTTCGATAGATAACCAATAAGCGCCTCGGGACATTTTATTATGCTTAAGGTACTAGAGAAGCTCAAGTTCTGGCAGTTACGAGAACCAAGGTGGCTTTCAATGGGAAACAAACACAGGGAATGCTGGGGAAACTCAGCAGGTCCAGCAGGATCGGTGCAGAGAGAAACTGAGTTAATGTTTCTGGAATGACCCTCAAAACTTTACACAGGATACATTTGGCCATTTTTGAGATGCAATTCATCACTAACAGCTGCTTTTGTAGCTGATCATACAATTAAATATTGGACAGTGTTGGCACTGTACTGAACGCAAGACACTTAGATCCTTTTCAGGAACAACCAGGCTATCTTGGAGAGACCTGAAAGGCTAACAGCATACCAAGGATACTCAAGGTAAACAGTCAGAAGAGATCGAGGGTTGTAATAGAGTCTACACTGGTCAAATCACTGTAAGGCAGCAATAAACAAAACATGCTTAATTATACTTTCAGGTCAGTGACTATCAATTGGGAAATTTCATGCTGTAAACCTGCTCTGATCAAACAGCAATGTAAGTCTCCAAGATAGCGGGAGAAATTCAAGCCATGGAAACAGCAGCGCAAAGATCCATGTGACTGATCTTTGCAAGGAAAGGATCTGAAATGAGCTAGGATGAGGGAAATTAGAGCTTAATAGTCTGAGATGATGGAGGTGGTGATAGAAGCTTGTAAAATAATTACTGGTATACATGGGGTTATTCTGGATTATTGCATCAAGGAATGCCAGCCTCAGTAATCTCCCCAGAAAATAGAGGGAATGGTTTTCAAGATAAGATACTGAAGGTGAAAAAGCTACCAACCAGTGAAGACACAGCAAAATGACATGTTTTGGTAGGGAGCTAAATGTTGCTTTAATTGGGATTGGATGAACTAAGATGGGCTTAATGGCCTCCCTCATCTGTACTTATCTTGTCTCCTGAATGTCAATCAACAGCCAACGACACAGTGCAGAGATATCAAAGAAGAAAGATTATCAGTTTCGTTTCTGACATGTTAATAATGGTCTTCAAAGCTGCATCTGTTTGAGATGACATAATGGATTTTAAAAATAAAAATATCTTAAAATAGCTCTTAAGAAAAATTAGTTTAGCTGAATGCTCAATACTATTCACTCATTCTCATAATATTAGTTAATATTAACTGATTGAGCGACATTAAGAAACTTTATTTAAATGAGTTGGACCCTTTGGGTACATGGATGTGATTGAACCCTCCCAGGTAATTTCGCAGGTTGACTGTGGACAGCTGCTTGTACCCCCCCTCCCACCACCTCACTAACTCAGCAATTCCGTGTTGGGCGTAATGGTCCATCTTGCCTTATCACCAATGAAGACACCAACAAAGGTAATTAATAGTTACTTGTGAGCCTCAGCTGACCCCCCCATCCCACCGCCCTCCACACACACACATACACAATTACCTGCCTTCCTAGCAGGTGAGCAAAGGGACTGCTTTCCTACCAGACTCTCCTGCCTGTGGTTTAATATGGGCCAATTGAGGGCAGGGCTGGGGGCAAAGGAGTGGGGGTGGAAGACCATCCCACTGCTCTTCTTCCAGTTCTCTGACCCCTCTCGCTTTATGGTATTCATCCTGTGAGACTGTGAACTAACGCACCTTCTCTCTTACCCCGACAGCTTGGGCCTCCAGCAATAATTTCCAACATCCAGAAATCAGTAGCTTCCAATTGAGTGGTTGCAACTGGCAGAGCAGGATGTCAGGATTGAGGCTTGTGATTGGCTGAGATATGTTTGAAACTGCTGTTAGTGATTGGAACCTGATCCCATGAGTATTCTCTCAGGTAGGGACAGGGAAATCAGTCACCCTGAAAGTGCCTGCCCTCACACTTAGTGCATGGAGCACTAAATCTCAGCCTGTCTATGAGACGATGCAGTGTTGTAACTGCAGAATCACTGAACACAAGGTGAGTATCATCCCCTAACACCTCACATTCCTCACCTCTCTAACTCAATGGAACTCAGCATGTGCCTTTATTAAATCACTGCATTCTTCCCTGAACTAATTAACAAGTTTGCGGCTCAGTACGGGGCAACCTTTCTATTAATTTGCTACTTTACAGGAGCTACAGGTTTCAGTTCAGCTGAGGTATAACAAAACATATCAAAGACCTGTCAGAGCAAACACAGGGATTCCTTGAAGATTGAATGTGTCACTGTACATTTATCGCTACTTCCCAATGCACACACTCGACCTGGAATGAAACATTTCCAATCATCTTGAAGCTGAACTGTTAAGGTATTGTTGAACAATAACAGTGTGGGCTTACACTCACTGATACAGAATCCCCACCTCTCACTGGGAGGGCAGTCAACCAGAAACATTGCAATTCTTTCTGCACCAACGCTCCCTTCAAGCAGCTCAGCTTCCTCCATTGTGCCAAAGACTTCTTTTTGCCTCGACAAGTCGACTTTGGACAACACCAGTGAAGATGTCAATGTGGAGCGGAGAGTTTTGAATGTGTTTTTAAAACTTCTTTCACACTCTAACATGAGCTAGAAGTAAACTGTTTTGACTGTAAGGTAAGGGGGAGGGGGGAGTGAGTATGCATATAGGCAGGTTCTACGTTTGTGAGGGGCCCTTCACTGGGCACAGATACCTGAGCAGGTACCAGTCTCCACCAGGACTGCCAAGGTGTCATCACCATGTTGTCAAGGTTCTTTGCTGCTGGTCCAATAACAGTGATGGGGGAGAAGGCCATTTTATTGGCTCATTTCTTGATTCATAAGGGCATCCATTGACCTAAATGTGTTCAGGCTACCTGATATCTACTCACTGCAGGTCAAACCCCCATGCAAGTGGCTAGGTCACACCAAGTCACCTGATTTTACCCAGTCACCTTCCAGCCTCAGAGCCAGCTGCAGGGAGGCTCCAATCACTGTTAGGGAGGTGGGCTGGACTGAGAATAGAGCACAAAGTCCAAGCTAACACTCCAGCAATCCTGAGGAAATGCTGCACTGTCAGAGATGCTATCTTTTAGATGAGATGTCAAAATGAAGCTCTGTTTGCTCTTTTCGCTTGATATGGAAGAGATTATGTTGGAGAAGAGCATGGGAGTTTTGCCGGGTGTACTCGTCATCATTTAGCCGACCTGGAAGTGATTCTGCAAGTCACTGTCTTAATGCTGAAGGAGCACACTTTCTGTAATCAATTTGTGATCCTACAACATTTACTGCACTTCAAACATATCAGCTGGTGAGAATGTCCGCATTCATGATAGGTGCTATATCACAGAAACATAGAAACACAGAAAATAAGGCCAGGAGTAGGCTATTCGGCTCTTTGAGCCTGTTCCACAAATCATTATTTTCATCGCTTCAACCAACTCAATGGCCTGTTCCTGCTTTCTCCCCAGATCCAGCCCGAAAAGCTACATACAACTCCTTCTTGAAATCATACAGTGCGTTGGCCTGAAGGAGGCCACAGCATTGTGCTGGACTGGCTGCTTCAGCACATCCAGCACAAGGACAGCTATGATTTAGAAAGAACACCTTTCATCACCACTTTCTCAGGGCCAATAATGATGGGAATAGATGAGCCCATAAAAAATATATACACAGTAAGAAACCAGTAGGGTACAAAAGTCACATTCAGGATGTTAGAGGCATGAGATAGTGACCTGGTTTGGAAAACTAAATTGCCAGACTGAGAGAGAGATTGCTTATGATTTTCAGTGTGTTGAACTCATACTGTCCTGACAGGAATGATTATTGGGAAATCATCTTCTTGAAAGCACTGCAGCCTAATCCACCTCAACTGTGACTGAGCTGGCAGTGATCACAATCAGGAAAACATATTGTGCCATCTCATCTTGTCACAATAACTGAAGGAATATGAAAATGAAGTCAGACTGAGGCCATGACACTTTGCTGTGAGGTTGCAAGTTGAATGCTCCCAGCTCCATGGAGACTGGTTTGGAGATGATCAGTTTGGAGCTGAGTCAGATAGGATCTTGACCCTGGGGACCTTTGCCAAGGATAGATGGATAACAGCTTGGTCAATCTTGAATATGTTCTGAGCAGGTCCAAACAGCTCTCACTGTTGTAACAGAGGCCGTGACAGCCACTTTGTGCACAGCAAGCTCCCACAAACAGCAAGGAACTGAATGACAGGATGCAAACATGGAGAACACTGAAGAGCCTCAGTTCTGAAGAAGAGCCGTACTGGATTCAAAACATTAACTCTGTTTCTCTCTCCACAGATGTTGCCAGACTTACTGAATTTCTCCAGCATTCTCTGTGTTTCCACCATCAACAGTATTTTGCCTTGAATTAAAAGACCAGCTAGTTTGTTGAGCAACAATGTTGGCCAGGCCCAGGACACAGTGGAAACAATCATTGCTCATGTCCACTGGTCCCTTTTAAATCTTTGTCCTCCCACCTTAAATCTATGCCCTCCAGTTTGAACTCCCTCACCCTAGGGAAAACACCTTTGCTATTCACCTTATCTATGTCTTTCATGATTTTATAAACCTCTGTAATGTCACCCCTCAGCATCCAATGCTGCAGGAAGAAGAACAACCACCTATCCAGCCTCTCCTTCTACTCAGACTCTTCGGTCTTGGTAACATTCTTGTGAATATTTTTTGCACCCTTTCCAGTTTAAAAACATCCACCTATAGCAGGTGACCAGAATTGAATACAAAACTCCAAATGTGGCCTCACTAACATCTTGTATGGCTGTAACATAGTGTCCCAACACCTGTACTCAATGCTCTGACCGATGAAGGCCAAATGCCTTCTTGACCACCCTGTCTACTTTTGATGCTACTTTCAAGGAGCTATATATCTTGATCTCTCTGTTCGACAACACACTCCAGGATTCTACTATTAACTGTTAAGTCCTACCTTAGTTTGTCTAACCAAAATGTAACACCTTGCATCTATCTGAAATAAACTCCATCTGCCATTCCTCTGCCCACTGGCCCAGTTGATCAAGATCCTGTTGAACTCTTAGATAACCTTCTTCACTATTCATATGTAGTATCACCAATTTTGGTGTCATCTGCATATTCAGTAACCATGCCTCCTATACCTCACCCAAATCGTTTCTATAAATGACAAAATAGCAACTTTTACACTCCAAAGGGCTGCATAGATGGAACAAGCTGCCAGAGGAAGTGGGAGAGGCGAATACAATTACAATATTTAAAAGACATTTGGACAGGTACATGGAAGGAAAGGCTTAGAGGGATATGGGTCAAACTTAGGTACATGGGACAAGTTCAGATGAGGAAAAGGTGAGGACTACAGATGCTGGAGATCAGAGTTGAGAGTGTGGTGCTGGAAAAGCACAGCAGGTCAGGCAGCATCCAAGGAGCAGGAGAATCGATGTTTTGGACATAAACCCTTCATCAGAACTCCTGAAGGGCTTATGCCGGAAACATTGATTTTCCTGCTCCTCAGATGCTGCCTGACCTGCTGTGCTTTTCCAGCACTCTACTCTAGTTCAGCTGAGGAAACATGATTGTCAAGGATGAACTGGGTGGGGGAGCATGTTTCCACTCTATGTGCCATGGATCTGAATGGGGAGATAGGGCTTTAGCTTAAGGGGTTATTTGAAATGCTGCACCTCCAAAAGTATAACTGTCTGTGCCAGCCCAGAGCTTTATGCCTATGACCTGAGAATGTTACTTGAACAATCAGATAGGTTCCTGATCTGTTCAATGTTGCCTGATCTATTCAGTATATGCCAGCATTTTCTGGTTTCATTTCAGATTTTCAAGGTTTGCAATATTTAGTAATGGCCCAGCTTTATCTATTTCAATTCATTTTTCACAATGAAAATCTCAAGTTGCAAATAGGTACAAACTGCAACGCAGAATCAGCTGTTCAATCCAATTTGGTCTATGCTGCTGTTTGTAGTCCTGTTCCTATTAGCAGTTCCCATGGAGACCTCCATCTGAAGTAACTTGCCATTGATATACAGAGGAAAGGGCTGACAGCAGTCAGTTCCAGTGCACTAACCAAATCTGCTTTCAATCATTTGAAAGGCCTGTGATTTGTAGACACACACGATTGAGCCATCTTCCACTTTCTTTCCCGCAGCTAAACTTTCTGAAGAAAGAAAAGTAAATTCCTGAACCAATTTAAAACTGAAATTTTAAATGAAAACATCTTGCAATGTTAATTTTCTAGCTTCTTTTCAAATCATATGGAAAGAGTGAAAAGGCTGACATCTTGAAATAACTTGAGACAGAGGGAGCCAATCAATTTGGAAACCTCTCCATGTTGTACTGCCTGAGGCATCCTAAGATTCAAACTGGTTATAATTTGTAAACAATTAATTTGCTTGGGTTAATTGAACACGATCCAAAATCTCAGGATTTATTCAACTGCTACACATTCAGTGAAGTACACAAGAAATGCAATCATTGGCATAATGTCGGAAACAGCCAATTTGCACACAGTTAGCTCCCACAAATGACAATGTGTTCATAACCAACATGACGGTGATTGAGGGATAAAAGTTTAGACATGAGGAGAACCACTCTATCCCTATTTGTTAAAAAAGCCCCACGGCAGGTTTGACACCCGGTAGAGAGGGCAGATGAGATGTTGGTTTAATGGCTCATCCAAAACAAAAGAGGTAATTGAGAATGCAGTGCTCCTTTCATTCTACACAGAAACATTAGCCTGGATGATGTACTTGAGCCTCTGGAATGTGTCTGACAGTGAGCAGTATTCTGACTCTAAGATGAGAATAGTACCACTTACTTCAGACTGATAGCTCTGTCCAGCCAACAGAGTAATAACTGGGCAAACTATTAACCATATACCAAAGATTCTGAGACAGTCTGAGGGGACGAACAAAATCATTTAAGATTAATTTTTAAGGGAACTAAAGACATAGGTGTTATAAGTAAGCTTCACTGTGTCATTGTGAAAATTATATTTTTAAATTAGGAAGCTCATTTGGCGTTTGTTGGAAAAGAACAATCCAACAGAAAGGCTTTCAGAATCCATTCAATGGGATTTGATAGGTTCAGTTTCTAATCAGCAATTCTTCAGTGTAACTCAGGTGGCTGTTCTGGAGAACAGCTTTTACCCAAACCAGCTGGAGAACTGGTGAACAGTGCAACAGGCACCAAACACATCGTGCATCGCCAATGTACATGTGAGATTGGCAGATTTTCTTTTGTTCGGCTGAAGAGAAAAAAGGTTGACTTTTTTTTTAAACATTCTCCTATTTTCTGCATACAAACATATGATTAGATTACTTACAGTGTGGAAACAGGCCCTTTGGCCCAACAAGTCCACACCGCCCCGCCGAAGCGTAACCCACCCATACCCCTACCCCTTACCTAACACTACGGGCAATTTAGCATGGCCAATTCACCTGACCTGCACATCTTTTGTGACTGTGGGAGGAAACCGGAGCACCCGGAGGAAACCCACGCAGACACAGGGAGAACGTGCAAACTCCACACAGTCAGTCGCCTGAGGCGGGAATTGAACCCGGGTCTCTAGTGCTGTGAGGCAGCAGTGCTAACCACTGTGCCACCGTGCCGCCCATATACTTAAAAGGTGGTAATGTTTAACTCACTGTCACATCTCTTCCAGGCATGCTTATCTGGAAGAAGTTCTTCTCCTCTCTCTGACAAGATTTCCATTCCAATCTTTTTTCTTGTTCACTGTCATTAATGTTTGTTGCCCTGGTGTTTGTTAAGGTATGTGCTGCATAATTTCATTTCCACAGCCACATCATGTTTCTCAGTGACTGCTTCTGCCTCAGACTCACCCCAGGTGGATTCCAACTCAAGTCAACTTCATGTTGAGGTGTGTGAATGTTTCCTGAGTGCAAATTGGTGACTGTGTACATGGTCCTGACATTCCAAACAAAAGGTCAGCTTTTTTGCTTATGTTTGCTGATTTATTGGCCATGTGCGATGCCTGCAATGAGCAGAGGCTCAAAGCTCCCAGCACCAAGGCAGCAGAGTGGATCAGCACTTTCCCAGCCTGGCAGCCCGATTTGAGGTGGGTGACCATTGAAAGAGAGTGCCTCCTCCCACCAACAAAGGCATCCATGATCTCTATGCCATTTCAGTTGGCGTCCCTTTTTAAGATACTATCTCTGGTGTTGTGCCAACACACAGAGTGTCCCTCTCCAAGATGCAAGCCTAGACAATGTTTATAGACACCCTGGGCCACCCGAGTATTAGGATCCCTCTCTCAATGTCCCCTCTTGATTCTGAAGTGATTGGCCTGATTGCAGGTATTGTTGGCAAGGTGACACCTGGGAGGGATGGAACGATACTG
This sequence comes from Chiloscyllium punctatum, assembly GCF_047496795.1. Classification (NCBI taxonomy): domain Eukaryota; kingdom Metazoa; phylum Chordata; class Chondrichthyes; order Orectolobiformes; family Hemiscylliidae; genus Chiloscyllium; species Chiloscyllium punctatum. The sequence continues at coordinate 101,123,149 of NC_092753.1, read as the reverse complement.
AGTTGTAGGGAAAAGACTGTTGCTAAGGGCACTATTGAAAGTCCATGTATCCAGGCAGAGCTGACTGCTGTTTGGCTCAGGACAGGGTAGAGTTGGATTCGTGAAGGAGCAGCAATGTGTGTCGGCTTTGAGTCTGGGGACTGATGTCATGCACACTGTCATCATTGGCTTCAGCAGTGACCTTGTCAACTGGAAGTTGAGTGCTGTCCAAGGTACTGGAAATGCAAATCAAACTACCTTCGTTTCTTGTCACATTATTACTGTCATGCTACAACACTGGTAATTAGCATAAAGCGTGGAAAATTATCCAGGCATGTTCAGTACAGAAAAAGTAAGACAAATCCACCCCAGCTGAATACTGCCCCATTAGTTTATTCAGTAAAGTATGGTCGAGCTCATTGAAAGTGCTATCAAGCAGCACTTGCTCAAAATTAACTTGCTCACTGATGCTCAGTTTGTGTTTTTACCTGGATGCATGAACTGAATTCCAGAGGTAGGTGAGTGCAACTGTCCTGAACATCAAGGCAACATTTGACCAAATGTGCATCAAAGCACCCAAGCAAAACTGGAAACAGGCAAATTCTCCAATGGTTCGAGTTATACCTGGCACATAGGAAGATGGTTGTGGATGTTGGAGGTCAGTCATCTCAGCTCCAGAACATCTCTGCAGGAGTTCCTCAGGATAGCGTCCTAGGCCTAACCATTTTCTGCTGCTTCCTGAATGCTGCTGACTTACCCTCCATCACAAGGTCAGAGTGGGGATCTTCACTGATGATTGCACAATGTTCAGCACCATTCATGACTTCTCACATAATGAAGCAGTCGAAATTCAAATGCAATAAGACCTCGACATTTCCAGGTTTGGGCTGATAAGTGGAAAGTAACATTCATGTCACACAAAGCGCCAGGCAATATCCATCCCTAGCAAAAGGGAATCTAATCATTGTTCCTCAACATGCAGTAGCATTTCCATCATTGAATTCCCCAATGATCAACATCTTGGAGGTTACTGCTAAAACTGAACCGAACCATATAAATACGATAATACAAAGTAAGCCAGAGGCTAGAAATTCTATAGTAGGTAATGAAATCTTCACTCTCACACATCTCAGTCAGTTCCTGGTTGGGCTTCCATCCCAACCCTCTCAAAGCTAAGGTGAGAGAAATTCGGCACATATTCCTCATCAGATGTCCAAATGCTGCAATATCTGCAAAATATCAAGGCTTAGGGTGAAAAATGTCACACAAGTGCCAGGCAATGACCACCTTCAACAAGCGAGAATCTAACCATCACCATTTGATGTTCAATGGTATTACTATTGCTGAATACCCCACGATCAACAACCTTGGGGTTACCATTGACAGAAACTGAGTAGTCGTAGAAAAACAATGGTTACAAGAGCAGGCCAGCAGTTAGGTACTCTGCCATGTCTTGCCTCCTGACTTCCCAAAGCTTGCCCAGCATCATCCAGGCATGAGTCAGGAATGTGAAGGATGGTTGAATGCAGCTCCAACAACACTGAGAATTCTCAAGTCCATTTAAGACAATGTGGTCCACTTGATTGGCACTTCATCCACCACCTTCAGTAATCACTCCCTCCTCTGCTACTGCATGGTGGTAGCAGTGAGCACAATCTACAAGACTAACTACACCCCATTGTCAAAGCTCCTCTGACAGTACCTTTAAAACCTATGACCAATACCATTCAGAGGACAAGGACAGCAGATCATAACCTGTAAATTCCCCTCCAAGCCACATACAATCTAACTTGGAAATATATTGTGGCCCTTCACCACTGCTGAGTCAAAGTCCTAGACCTCCCTCCCTAACAGCACTATGGGGCTGTATCTGGATGACATGGACTGCAGCAATTTAAGAAAGTAGCTCACTCACTTCGCAAGGACAATTACAGATGAGCCACAATACTAGCCCGGCCAGTAACACTCACTCCTAAAGATTACAAAACAGGAACAGTGGCATAGAGATATATGAGTACAAATCCATGAAGTAGTGGATTTATAAGTCGTGAAAATGTTTGAACAGGTGTATAGAGTCTTGAACATTGTAAACAGAAGCACAGTATAGAAAAGCAAAGCAATTGTGGTGAACCAGACATCAGGTCATCTTGAAGTGGAGAATTATATCTGGGTATCACATTTTAGGAAGAATGCTAGGCTTGAAACAGGATGAAGTCAAGATTTGCAAGCATGGTCCCTGAATTGAGAGATTTGATTGGAGAATTGAGAAAGGGAAAGGTTGAGAGAAGATTGGAAAGGAGTGTCCGGATAGGTCTTGTCAGAGCAACTGGAGACAAACATTTCACAATTGCACAAAGCTTGAGATCCAGACAGCAATGTTTAAAGATGTCTGACAAAAAAGCAACAATGAAACAGAATAAACCTTTTCACATAACAAGTGGTTAGGATCCAGAATGTCTGAGGGTGTGGGGAAAGTGGGAGGTTCATTCCAGGGGTTCAGGTCTGGAATATGCTGTCAGAGCGTGTGGGGGGAAGCAGGTTCACTCGAGGGGTTAGGGTTGGAATGTACTGTCTGAGAGTGTGAGGGAGACAGGTTCACTCGAGGGGCTAGGGTCTGGAATGTACTGTCTGAGAGTGTGAGGGAGGGGGAGGTTCACTCGAGTGGTTAGGATCTGGAATGTACTGTCTGAGAGTGTGAGGGAGACAGGTTCACTCGAGGGGCTAGGGTCTGGAATGTACTGTCTGAGAGTGTGAGGGAGGGGGAGGTTCACTCGAGGGGTTAGGGTCTGGAATGTACTGTCTGAGAGTGTGGGGGGAGGGGGACGTTCACTCGAGGGGTTAGGGTCTGGAATGTACTGTCTGAGAGTGTGAGGTTCACTCGAGGGGTTAGGGTCTGGAATGTACTGTCTGAGAGTGTGAGGGGAGGGGGAGGTTCACTCGAGGAGCTAGGGTCTGGAATGTACTGTCTGAGAGTGTGAGGGAGACAGGTTCACTCGAGGGGTTAGGATCTGGAATGTACTGTCTGAGAGTGTGAGGGGAGGGGGAGGTTCACTCGAGTGGTTAGGATCTGGAATGTACCATCTGAGAGTGTGAGGGAGACAGGTTCACTCGAGGGGTTAGGGTCTGGAATGTACTGTCTGAGAGTGTGAGGGAGACAGGTTCACTCGAGGGGTTAGGATCTGGAATGTACTGTCTGAGAGTGTGAGGGGAGGGGGAGGTTCACTCGAGGGGTTAGGATCTGGAATGTACCGTCTGAGAGTGTGAGGGAGACAGGTTCACTCGAGGGGTTAGGATCTGGAATGTACTGTCTGAGAGTGTGAGGGGAGGGGGAGGTTCACTCGAGGGGTTAGGATCTGGAATGTACCGTCTGAGAGTGTGAGGGAGACAGGTTCACTCGAGGGGTTAGGGTCTGGAATGTACTGTCTGAGAGTGTGAGGGAGACAGGTTCACTCGAGGGGCTAGGATCGGGAATGTACTGTCTGAGTGTGGGGGAGGGGGAGGTTCACTCGAGGGGCTAGGATCTGGAATGTACTGTCTGAGAGTGCGGGAGTGGCAGGTCCACTTGACATGTGGTGTACAGGTTCCACTTAAGCTTTTAAAAGGTAATTTGATCACACTCTGAAAAGGAAAACAAAATGCAGGGCAATGTCAAAATGCAGAAGAGTGGAACAAACTGAATTGCTCTTCTAGAGTATGGGCACTACAAGCCAATGAGATCTTTCTGCGTTGTAATTCTAAGACTGTGCATTCTGCCACATTTAAACATAGTACCAAGAGCCTTTATGCAACTGTGCATGATATAAATGTCACCCCTAGACATGGAAGTCATTGGTATTTGGTGAAGTAAGTAAAATTGTAGAAAGCTATTCAATTGAGTGGCAGCATGGTTATTGGTGTGTGGGCTTTAGTGAGATGGTTTTCGTGAGTGATTTTAGTCAGCAGCGTGGCTTTGAATAATTACTGTGGCTTCTTCAGGAATGATGTGCCTTTGAAGAGCCAATGCATCTACAATGGGCTGAATGGCCTCCTTCTGTATTATAACAACTCCGTGATTCTTATAGGATGTTAGCTTGTGTTGCACATTTTTCTTTGGGGATTTTTTGCTTATTTACCTCTTTGCTATTAAGGAAGATGCACAGCTTTCAACAAGTGAGCCAGGAACACAGTGCCAATTCTCTGCTGCCCTGTCAGCAGGCTGCCGACAGATGGGTAAAGTTTGCTTCATTGCTCCGAATGCTGGTGTTTCCCCACTGTGAGCAGCTCCTAGTTGCACCAGCAGTCTAGATGTTGATGTAGTGGGAGGCTGTCAGAGTAAACCCACACGGTGAACAGTGCCTGTAAGTGCCAGGGAGACACAGTAATTGGAAGGGTTAAAAGTAGAACAAGCTGTTGGCACTGAGAAGATGGAAAACCAGCAGAAATGAAATAACCTGTCAATTATTCACTGTGCTGACACTTCAAGGTATTCAAATGATTCTATGAAAATAAATGCGATCAGAAATGATGGCAGATTAATTGCTACCTCTATCTGCCAACAGTAAATATATAAATAAATAAATGATACTTCCTGGCATTTAAACTTTTAATGAAACAAAACAAACAGAGGAAGCAACTGGGTGACTCAGTGCCTGCAATTGAAGAGGCAGTGTTAATAACAAGGCAAGGAATATTGTCCAATTAACTACCGATGTGCCTCAATGCACGTCAGGCTTTTTGTACACTCCAACCTCTTTCATTTTCGTTACGAATAATTTGGAAAAACGTTAGCTGGTGGAAACTTAATCAGAAATAACTGATGAGCTTTTAATGCCCTATAATGTTGCACAGATACATAAATAAAGGTTCCGTCAGCTCTCTGCACTCCACCACTTTATCAAGTGTTCATTGTTCACAGAAGGGAAGCAGCTAGGCAGCAGCCTGGTGTGTAAAGCATTGGCTAGCATGGTAATAAGTCACAAGGAGCAGGGGGCACCAGCTTTAGCAACACAGGGACATAAATAGACCATTCAGCCCATCAAGCCTGCTCCTCCATTCAAATTAGATCCTAGCTGAACAGTAAACTCTGCACCATTTTCCTGGGCTATGTCTGTACCCTTTGATATCATTAGTGGCCAGAAACCTATCAACTTCTATCTTGAACTTGCTCAATGACTGAGCTTCCACTTCCCCCAGGGTCAAAAATTCCAAAGTTTCAGCACCATCTTAGTGAAGAAATTCCTCCTTATTTGATCTTAAATTACCTACACTTTAATCTGAGATTATGTTTCCTGGTTTTAGCGTCACCGTGCCAAGGGGAACCTCTTATTTACAACCAGACTGGGACATGCTTTAAAAAGTTTGAAAGCTTCGACAAGGTCGTCCCACATTGCTTAAAACACTAGTGAACACACCCAATTTCTTCAATCTCTCCTCATAAGACAATTCAGACATTCCAGGTGAACCTCTGTAGGACTCCCTCTTCCTCAGAATATCCTTCCTTAGAGCAAACAGGACTCAATGCTCCTGGTGCAGATTCACCAAGGCTCCATACAACTGCAGCAAGTAGTCTTTACTTCTGGACTCAAATCATCTTGTAATAAAGATCAATAATCCATTTGCTTTCTAATTGCTTGCTACATCGTTATGCTAGCTTTTAGTGACTCTGAAAAGTTCCTAAAAAAATGAAGATTTCCCAACGTTTCACCATTTCAAGTATAGTTATCTTTCTGTTTTTCTACCAAAATAAATAACTTCAAAATAACTCACATTCTGTTCTATCTTCCATGTTCTGACCCGTTCACAGAGCCAGTCCAAATTTTGTTGAAGCCTCTGCATGACTTACATTCCTCCTCCATTTGGTGTTATCAGCAAACTTGGAAATACTATAGCTGGTCCCCACATTTTAAAAAAATTCATTCATTGAATATGAACGCCACACACTGCCCGTCCCTAGTTGCCCCATGAGAGGGTGGGGGTGAGCTGTCTACTTGAGCTGGGGCAGTCCACCTGCTGTGGGTTGACCCACAATGGCCTTGGGGGAAGTTCCAGGATATTGACCCAGTGACAGTGAAGCACTGGTGATATATTTCCACATTGGGATGGTGCGTGGCCTAGACAGGAATTTGTATTTGTTGATGTTTCCAAGTAATTTCTATAGTTTGTGAAGAACTGTCGACCAAGACCCTTCAGTAGCCCAATAGTAACATTCTGCCTTCCTGAGAATAACCTCCTTATTGAGACTTTGCTTTCTGTCTAATAACCACTTGTCAATCCAGACAGTACATTTCCTCCAATCCCATGTGCTTTAATTTTGTGTGGAACCTGATCGAAAGCCTTCTGAAAATCCAAATAAATAATATCTGCTGTTCCTTTTTGATGAATGCATCAATGAGTATCCTCCAAACACTCCATCACGTTCAGTAAACATGATTTCCCGATCATAAACCCACGTTGACTCTGGCCAAATTTACCATTCTGTTCAAAATGTACAGTTATCTCACCATGTATTAGAGATTCGAACATTTTCTCTACAACTGATGTTAAACTACTGGATATGCAATTGGCCACTCTCCCTCCTCCTCCTTCCTTGAATAGTCAGGTTACATTCCAGTCTACAGGAACCTTTCGAGAAGTTATAAGGTTTGTCAATACAGTCACCAATACATTCACTGCAGCCACATCCTTCAACACTCTGCCATGTAGCCTAATCTGACCCAAGAGATTTATCAATGTTCGATCCAGTTGCACTTTTGAGTGCTACCTCTCCAGTACTACTAATTCCTTTCAGTTCCTCAGTTATACAAGTCCCTTGGTCACCTCATACTTTGAGAGATTTTCTGGATCTCCTTCCATGAAGACAGGTGCAAAGTCGTTGGTTAATTATTTCACCATTTCACTCTTCTCCCACCTATAAATTCTCCTTTCCAAGTGTAGCAGGCCCATACTTTTCTGAGCTAACCTTTTCCTTTTCACATGCCTAAAGAAGCTTACACAGGCCACCTTTATACTTCTGGTTAGGAACAGTCACGTTCTCTCTTCTCTTTTTTAGTCCATTTCTTGGACCTTCTTTGATGGGTCCTAAGTTGCTCCGAGTCCTCAGGCTTACCATTTTCTGGCATTCTTATAAGCTGTTGCTTTGATCTAACATAATCTTTGTTCTCATCCAGACTGACGTCAGAGCTTCTGGAATTTGCCTTCACTTTGCTGGCAAGGTTAATGCACTTGCCAAAGTTGGAAAGTGAAAAGGCAATTATCAGTTGAGGGTTAGATTGGAGTTATCGGTAATGTCTCCTAAATGATGTGCTTCCCATAATTGATGCATCATTACACGAGGGAGGAGGGAACTCTATCCTCTGATTCAGGGCTTTATGATGAGAGAGTGTATGATGAGGGAGTTGTATACTTCAACGCAAGGAGTATCAGAAATAAGGTGGGTAAACTTAAGGCGTGGATCGGTACCTGGGACTACGATGTTGTGGCCATCACGGAAACGTGAATAGAAGAAGGACAGGAATGGTTGTTGGAGGTTCCTGGTTACAGATGTTTCAGTAAGATTAGGGAGGGTGATAAAAAAGGAGGGGGCGGGTGGCGTTGTTAATTAGAAATGGTATAACGGCTGCAGAAAGGCAGTTCGAGGGGGATCTGCCTTTGGAGGTAGTATGGGCTGAAGTCAGAAATAGGAAAGGAGCAGTCACCTTGTTGGGTGTTTACTATGGGCCCCCCAATAGCAGCAGAGATGTGGAGAAACAGATTGGGAAACAGATTTTGGAAAGGTGCAGAAGTCACAGGGTAGTAGTCATGGGCGATTTCAACTTCCCAAATATTGACTGGAAGCTCTTTAGATCAAGTAGATTGGACAGGGCGGTGTTTGTGCAGTGTGTCCAGGAAGCTTTTCTAACTCAGTTTGTAGATAGTCCGACCAGAGGGGAGGCCATATTGGATTTGATATTTGGTAACGAACTGGGCTTGTTAGTGGGTGAACATTTTGGTGACGGTGACCACAATTGAGAGAGATAGGTGCATGCAACAGGGTAGGTTCTACAATTGGGGGAAGGGTAAATACAATGCTGCAAGACAGGATCTGAGGAGCATAAGTTGGGAGCATAGGCTGAGGGAAGGATGTCGTGGAAATGTGGAACTTTTTCAAGGAACAGATACGACGTGTCCTTGATATGTATGTACCTGTCAGGCAGGAAAGAAATGGTCGTGTGAGGGAACCTTGGTTGACGAGGGAGGTTGAATGTCTAGTAAAGAGGAAGAAGAAGTCTTACATAAGGTTGAGGAAACAAGGTTCAGACAGAGCGTTGGAGGGATACAGGATAGCCAGAAGGGAGCTGAAGAAAGGGATTAGGAGAGTTAAGAGAGGGCATGAAAAATCTTTGGCGGATAGGATCAAGGATAACCCCAAGGCATTTTATGCGTATGTGAGAAACATGACAATGACGAGAACGAGGGTAGGTCCGATCAAGGACAGTAGTGGGAGACTGTGTATTGAGTCGGAAGAGATAGAAGAGGTCTTGAATGAGTACTTTTCTTCAGTATTTACAAACGAGAGGGACCGTATTGTTGAAGAGGAGAGTGTGAAACGGACTGGTAAGCTAGAAGAGATACTTGTTAGGAAGGAAGATGTGTTGGGCATTTTGAAAAACTTGAGGATAGACAAGTCCCCTGGGCCTGACTGGATATATCCTAGGATTATGTGGGAAGCAAGAGAGGAAATTGCAGAGCCGTTGGCAATGATCTTTTCGTCTTCCCTGTCAATGGGGGTGGTACCAGAGGACTGGAGAGTGGCGAATGTTGTGCCCCTGTTCAAAAAAGGGAGTAGGGATAACCCCGGGAATTGCAGGCCAGTTAGTCTTACTTTGGTGGTAGGCAAAGTAATGGAAAGGGTACTGAGGGATAGGATTTATGAGTATCTGGAAAGACACTGCTTGATTAGGGACAGCCAGCACGGATTTGTGAGGGGTAGGTCTTGCCTTACAAGTCTTATTGAATTCTTCGAGGAGGTGACCAAGCATGTGGATGAGGGTAGAGCAGTGGATGTAGTGTACATGGATTTTAGTAAGGCATTTGATAAGGTTCCCCATGGTAGGCTTATGCGGAAAGTCAGGAGGCATGGGATAGAGGGAAATTTGGCCAGTTGGATAGAAAACTGGCTAACCGGTCAAAGTCAGAGAGTGGTGGTAGATGGTAAATATTCAGCCTGGAGCCCAGTTACAAGTGGAGTTCCACAGGGATCAGTTCTGGGTCCTCTGCTGTTTGTAATTTTTATTAATGACTTGGATGAGGGAGTCGAAGGGTGGGTCAGTAAATTTGCAGACGATATGAAGATTGGTGGAGTTGTGGACAGTGAGGAGGGCTGTTGTCGGCTGCAAAGGGACTTAGATGTGATGCAGAGCTGGGCTGAGGAGTGGCAGATGGAGTTCAACACTGTCAAGTGTGAGGTTGTCCATTTTGGAAGGACAAATAAGAATGCGGATTACAGGGTTAACGGTAAGGTTCTTAGTAAGGTGGAGGAGCAGAGGGATCTCGGGGTCTATGTTCATAAATCTTTGAAAGTTGCCACTCAGGTGGATAGAGCTTGTAAGAAGGCCTATGGTGTATTAGCGTTCATTAGCAGAGGGATTGAATTCAAGAGTCATGAAGTGATGTTGCAGCTGTACAGGACCTTGGTAAGGCTACATTTGGAGTACTATGTGCAGTTCTGGTCGCCTCACTTTAGGAAAGATGTGGAAGCTTTGGAGAGGGTGCAGAGAAGATTTACCAGGATGTTGCCTGGAATGGAGAATAGGTCGTACGAGGATAGGTTGAGAGTGCTAGGCCTTTTCTCATTTGAACGGCGAAGGATGAGGGGTGACTTGATAGAGGTTTATAAGATGATCAGAGGAATAGATAGAGTAGACAGTCAGAAACTTTTTCCCCGGGTACAACAGAGTGTTACAAGGGGACATAAATTTAAGGTGAAAGGTGGAAGGTATAGGGGGGATGTCAGGGGTAGGTTCTTTACCCAGAGAGTGGTGGGGGCATGGAATGTGCTGCCTGTGGGAGTGGCAGAGTCAGAATCATTGGCGACCTTTAAGCGGCAATTGGATAGGTATATGGATGGGTGCTTAATCTAGGATAGAAGTTCGGCACAACATCGTGGGCCAAAGGGCCTGTTCTGTGCTGTATTGCTCTATGTTCTATGTTCTATGAGTGCTGTACTGTTCGAGGTGCCAAGAAATGGATGAGGTTTTAAAATGAGAGCTATGAGATATTTCTCAGCCACAGCTCAACGGAAACCGGGATGCTGTTACAGGTCCAGCAGTGGATGAGAAACATCAACAGATATTGAGGGAAGTGAGAGTGGCAATTGCTGAGGCATTGGCCTTGATTTTTCAGAGTTCTTTGTCTGAAGAATTGCAAAGATTACACCCTGGACAAAATAGAGGATGGATAGGTAAGGCCATTAGCTACAGGCAAGTCAGTTTAACTTTGGTGGTGGGAAACTTACAGAAACAATAATTGGGATAAAATTAATAGTGACACAGACAAATGCAAGTTGATGTGGCTTAACACCGTACATTCTCTGTTCCTTCACTGTTTGTTGCAATGTCCCTCCTCAAATGTGAATCCGGTCGGCCCGAATGCTTGTGAAGTGATTGTGTTCCACTAAACATGGACCTTTTCAGAAATCTGATTATTTAAATTCCTTATAACTGTGCTTCAGGTAGAGTCTGACCTTTTCTAGGACTTCGTTTGCATCACTTTAACCATATGTCTCACAGAAAATGTCATTCTGGTGTCTTGATGCCAAATTATGTCTCAAGTGTTGAATAATTAAAGTTAAAAATATGCAGCTCAGTATTTGGGATACCTTTCAGAAGCTGGGAGCTTTGCAATTGCAGCTGTCTGCAATAGTCTCATTATGTGTGTAGTCAGACAATTCAAATGTCATACGTTTGTCAATGTTCATTACAGACAACTCTCCATCTTCCACTATGCTTTAAAGTAGGCAGATCAGCACTAACCGCAGGCAAATGGGCAAACCTGTCAGCTCGTTCACTCCTGCATCATAGGCTTGTGAAATGTATACAATCAAAGCATGTTTCAGTAATCAACAGACTATTCAGCCCATCAAGTAGTTCCCAGTGGTTTTCTCTGCCTGAGACACATTTTCTAATCTGCTCTCCTGTGAGGGAGTTTGATATTCCAATGAGTTACATTAAACAGTAATGATCCCAGAGAGAGATATGGTTAATTCAAGACTGAATTCAACGTCAATGGAAAGCAAAACCAGATAAATGGGTGGCCAACTTGCCCTCACATTGTTTCTCCTGAGAATAAAAGTTAGAAACACTCCCCACTGGGAGTGTGGTGATATAATGTGGGGAACACAGCAGCAGCTGCAGTAATTCTATCCTGAAAGTGGATTTGTCTGTTATTGTGGAACATCAGAGGGATTTGTGGAGACAGGGTCACAGGAAATAAAAGGCTGCACCTCGAGTTAATAATGACAAAAAACAACATTGGTGGCTTTAAAGGGATCAAAGTGTGGAGAAAGTGGGAACGGGGTACTGAGTTGGAGAAGTGGTCATGATCAAATTGAAGAGCAGAGCAGAGTTGAAGGGCTGAATGGCCTACTCCAGCTGCTGTTTTCTATGATTCTATCACAAAACTTCTGGAGTGTAAAGCATGAGCTGCAATGGTGATCTCTTATAAAACTTTAATATTGCGGGAACATTGGGAAGAAGCAACAAAGGCTTGGCTGTTGGGTTCCAAGGAGGGTTTAGATTAGAAGAATCTAGATGGAAGAAATTGAGGGGTTTGGGGAGGGAATTACAGATGGAGCCATGGCTGCTAATGGTAAGGAAAAGGGGAAAGTTCCAGAAGAGGCACGGAGAGATTAGTGGCGTAAGGAGAAGATTGTAGGGCTACAAGGATTGGGTGGGGAGAAGGCACAGAAGGACAGAAAATTTAAAGTTGAGGTGTTGTGGGTTGGATATGATGGGTAAATACGATGGTGCAATATTTAATATAGTTGGAAATTCAGAGGAATTTCTAGAATGTGTACAGGGTTCCTGCTTATGACAGGCAGAGAATAGGAGGCTGACCTCGAGAGCTGGAGCAGTGATGTCTGCAGCTAAATGAGTGAGAGTTTCAATAACAATTGGGGCAAAGGTAAAGGCAAAGATGGGCAATGGCATCGAGGTGCAAAATAGCCACTTTTTCCAGTTCTGTCAACCTGAAACATTAACTCTCTCTCTCTTCACAGATGCAGCCTTAGCTGCTGAGTATCTCCAGCAGTTTCTGATTTTATTTGTTGTAACATACTGTTGAAAATTTGCAGTTTTTGTGCGGAAGCAGGTGTGAGACCAGAGGCTCAGGAATAAACACAAAGTGCTGGCAAGGGATATTGTGGTTTAGTCTGAGACTATACCCTGAGGAGGGTCTTCAGCAGGTGATGGGTAATAAAGTTTGGGACACTCTCTGACTGCACATTAATACTGGACTAACTGCTATCGTCGATGCTCACTTTGGTGTTTGTTTGCTTTTATTCTCAGAAAGCTTCACCTGCTCAATTGGATTTTCACATGTCCATGCCTTCCTGTCTCCTTTAACCTTCACACTCTATCTGCTTTTACATTTCTTAAAATTAAAATTCTTGTCCTGTGTTGAAATCCATTCATGATTTCTCCCCACTCAGTCCCTGTGTCTTATAATTTATCTGTTTGATTTCCCTCAGTTTGTCTCTTGCTAACGTCGTGTCAACCAACCAGTCACCTGCCTACACCCAAACATTTCACAGTTCATCTTGTTCCTGCTCCATTCTTCACCTGTTCGAATGCTGCTCATCAGTAAAACACCCCAGGGTGGGGGCAACACCAGTTATCACCAGCTTCTGGAGGAAGGGCTAGATGGTGAGGAACTGAATGGGAATGAGAATGAGGGAGCAGGAAGAGGGTTCCATGGATGAGGTGAATTCAGAAAGCTACCAGAGTAGTGAGGAAAACAATGTGAAAGAAAGAAATTTACCTTGGAGTCTGAACAGAAGTCAGATTGTGCAAGGGACTCAAAACTCCGAGACACTCTGAAACCTACCATCATCCACTAGACTCACCTTCACATTGCCAAGTGCACACTGTCCCTTTTCCTAGTGAACCTTCTGTTTTAAACTCACTTCTGTACAGCAGACACTGAAGAGCTAATTATTCCATAAACAAACCATGGCAGCTGGCTGCTGGATTTACACTTTTCCACTGCATTAACAAAGTTTACTTGCTCTTCCTGAAACAAAAGCCAAAAGAGTGGACAGTCTATACTATACCCAAGGCTCATTGACTATGACTGAAGCAGAAAATATGAATGCAGTAATGTGTAATAATATCAATTATTAATTCACCCGATCAAATCTGATTATCCAAAGTAAGTGGAGATCTATATTTCTCCTACATCTGAACAGTTTGCAAAGTGCACAAAGTATCTGCATCCAGACAAAGAACAAAGAACAAAGAACAAAGAAAATTTACAGCCCAGGAACAGGCCCTTGGGCCCTCCAAGCCTGAGCCGATCCAAATGCACTGTCTAAACCTGTCGCCCAATTCCTAAGCATCTGTATCCCTCTGCTCCCCACCTATTCATGCATTTATCCAGACGCATCTTAAATGAATCTACCGTGCCTGCCTCTACCACCTCTGCTGGCAACACATTCCAAATGCCCACCACCCTCTGTGTGAAGTACTTGCCACATGTATCCCCCTTAAACTTTCCACCTCTCACCTTGAAAGTGTGACCTCTGGTTATTAAATCCTTCACCCTGGGGAAAAGCTTGTCTCTATCCACCCTGTCTATACCCTTCATGATTTTGTAAACCTCAGTCAGGTCCCCCCTTAATCTCCTTTTTTCTAGTGAAAATAAACCGAACCTACTTAACCTCTCTTCATCGCTCGCACCTTCCATACAAGGCAACATCCTCGTAAACCTTCTTTGCACCCACGCCAAAGTGTCCACATCCTTTTGGTAGTGTGGCCGAACCAATGTCCTATACAATTTTAACGTGACATGCCAGCTCTTATACTCAACACCACGTCCGAAGAAGGTAAGCATACTATATGCCTTCTTGACTACTCTATCCACCTGTGCAGCAACCTTCAGGGTACAATGGACCTACACTCCCAGATCTCTCTGCTCATCAACCTTTCCCAAGGCTCTTCCGCTGATTGTATAATTCGCTCTAGAATTAGTCTTGCCTAAATGCATCAAACAGACACTGAAACAGTCTGCAAGAATCAATCGTTGGGTGGAGGGGATTCGTGGTACACCAGTTAGAAAACCACAGGTGAATCACCCACACTGAATATGGAGCTTCTCATGCAGTTGTAATTAAAAGATATCAACTTTAAACATTGACTTGTTTTTTTTCCATTTTTCACAGATGCTGCCAGACTTATTAGGCATTTTCAGTGTTTCTGTTTTTAATTTTAGCTTCTATAAGCAGTTATTTTCCCAGGTAAACACTTCTCCTAATCACATGGAAATAAAGCCTACTTGCAATCTCTCACCTGCTGACTACACCGTGAAACAATAATGTCGACATTCATAACAACACAGTATGTGTAAATAAGGTTTGCGTTTAAATGTAGCAACCTCTTTAATTAACAACAACAAAACCAAAGGGCTGCTTCTCTTCCTCTCAGCCTTGTTCAACTTTGACTGGGCACAAGACCCAATTTTAGGGCTCAACTCGGTTGTACCTTGCCAAGGTCTTTCTTTCAGAGATGGGGGAGATGAAAGGTTAGTCCTTGGAGGCTTGGAGCAGTGGTAATTCTCACCCCAGTTGAAGACCATAAGATAATGGAGCAGAATTAGACAATTCAACCCACCAAGTCTTCTCCAGCTTTTGATCATGGCTGATACATTTCTCAAGTGTCATCAGGCACATTCCTGATGAAGAGCTTATGCTCGAAACACGATTCTCCTGCTCCTCGGATGCTGCCTGACCTGCTGTGCTTTTCCAGCACCACACTCTTGACTCTGATCTCCAGTATTTGCAGTCCTCACTTTCTCCTGATATGTTTCTCAACCCCATTCTCTGCACCTTCTCTCTTTAACCCTTGATCCCCTTATTAATCAGGAACATATCTATTTCGACAGCCTTCTGCGTTCCTCTGGCTGAAAAACTCCTCCTTCTCTCATTTCTAAAGGTTCACACTTCTCTCTGAGCCCATGCCTTTGGTTCCTAATCTCTCCAATTAGTGGCAACATCTTCTCGATGTCCACTCTATCCAGACCTCTCAGTGGTCTGTAAGTTTCAATCAGATTCCTCTCATCCTTCTAAACTCCATCAAGTACAGTCCTGGAGTCCTCAACTGCTCCTCATATGACAAGCCCTTAACCCCCGGGATCATTCTTGTAAACCTCTTGAATTGCTTCCAAGGCCAGCACATTCTTCCTTAGATATGCAGTCCAAAACTGTACACAATATTCCAAATGGGGTTAGCATTGATCAGAAACTGAACTGGACTCGTCACAGCAGCTACAAGAGCAGGTCAGAGGGTAGGAATACTGTAGCAAGTATCTCACCTTCTGACTTCCCAAAGACTGTCCACCAACTACAAGGCACAAAAGAGGAGTATGATGGAATATCCCCAACTTTCCTGGATGGGAAGCAGCTCCAACAACACTCATTAAACTTGATACAATCCAGAAGAAAGCAGCTACTTGATTGGCATCAATTCCACAAGCATCCACTCCTTCCACCACTGGCGCTCAGTGAGCTGTCTACAAGATGCTCTGCAGAAATTCACAAAAGATCCTCAGACAGCACCTTTCAAACACGTGACTACTTCCATCTAGAAGGACAAGATCAACAGAGACATGGGAACACCACTCCCTGCAAGTTCCCCTCCAAACCACCCCATCCTGACGTGGAAATATATTGTCATTCCTTCAGTGTTACTGGATCCTGGAATTCCTTCCCAAAAGGCATTGTGGGTCAATCTATAGGACATGGACTGCAATGGTACAAGAAGGCATCTCACCATCACCTAGGGATGGGCA
Organism: Chiloscyllium punctatum; assembly: GCF_047496795.1. NCBI lineage: Eukaryota > Metazoa > Chordata > Chondrichthyes > Orectolobiformes > Hemiscylliidae > Chiloscyllium > Chiloscyllium punctatum. Next base: position 101,107,153 of record NC_092753.1, on the reverse strand, counting down.
ATAAATGTTGGCCTAGCCAGTGACACCCATGTCCTGAGGAAATTAAAAAATTACAATCTGACCAGACCCTTATAAAGCTTCAGTATACACCTCTGCTCTTGTATTCTAACCCTCTTGATATGAACGCTAACATTGCATTTGTCTTCTTAATTGCCAACTAAACCTGCACGTTAACCTTAAGAGAATCCTAACTAGGATTCCCAACTCCCTTTGTGCTTCAGATTTCTAAATGTTCCCATTTAAAAAATAATCTATGCCTACTGGCTCATTAGAGCAAAGAAGGATGAGAAGTGATTTGGTAGAGGTGTACAAGATGTTGAGAGGCACAGATAGAGTGGATAACCTTTTCACCAGGGAACATAATTTTAAGGTGATTGGAGGAAGGTTTAGGGGAGATGTCAGAGATAGGTTCTTTACACAGAGAGTGATAGGTGCATGGAATACACTGTCAGCGGTGGTAGTAGAGTCATAGAGTCATAGAGATGTACAGCACAGAAACAGACCCTTCAGTCCAACCCGTCCACGCCGACCTGATATCCCAACTCAATCTAGTCTCACCTGCCAGCACCCGGCCCATATCGCTCCAAACCCTTCCTATTCATATACCCATCCAAATGCCACTTAAATGTTGCAATTGTACCAGCCTCCACCACTTCCTCTGGCAGCTCATTCCATACACGTACCACCCTCTGCGTGAAAAAGTTGCCCCTTAGGTCTCTTTTATATCTTTCCCCTCTTACCCTAAACCCATGCCCTCTAGTTCTGGACTCCCCAACCCCAGGGAAAAAAACTTTGCCAATTTATCCTATCCATGCCCCTCATAATTTTATAAACCACTATAAGGTCACCTCTCAGCCTCCGATGCTCCAGGGAAAACAGCCCCAGCCTGTTCAGCCTCTCCCTAGAGCTCAAATCCTCCAATCCTGGCAACATCCTTGTAAGTTTTTTCTGAACCCTTTCAAGTTTCACAACATCTTTCTGATAGGAAGGAGACTAGAACTGCACGCAATATTCTAACAGTGGCCTAACCAATGTCCTGTACAGCCCCAACATGACCTCCCAACTCCTGTACTCAATACTCTGACCAATAAAGGAAAGCATACCAAATGCCTTCTTCATTATCCTATCTACCTGTGACTCCACTTTCAGGGAGCTATGAACCTGCACTCCAAGGTCTGTTCGTTCAGCAACACTCCCTAGGACCTTACCATTAAGTGCATAAGTCTTGCTAAGATTTGCTTTCCCAAAATGCAGCACCTCGCATTTATCTGAATTAAACTCCATCTGCCACTTCTCAGCCCATTGGCCCATCTGGTCCAGATCCTGTTGTAATCTGAGGTAACCTTCTTCGCTGTCCACTACACCTCCAATTTTGGTGTCATCTGCAAACTTACTAACTGTACCTCTTATGCTCGCATCCAAATCATTTATGTAAATGACAAAAAGTAGAGGACCCAGCACCGATCCTTGCGGCACTCCACTGGTCACAGGCCTCCAGTCTGTGACCAGTCTGTGTCTTCTACCTTTGAGCCAGTTCTGTATCCAAATGGCTAGCTCTTCCTCTATTCCATGAGATCTAACCTTGCTAATCAGTCTCTCATGGGGAACCTTGTCAAATGCCTTACTGAAGTCCATATAGATCACATCTACTGCTCTGCCCTCATTAATCCTCTTTGTTATTTCTTCAAAAAACTCAATCAAGTTTGTGAGACATGATTTCCCACCCACAAAGCCATGTTGACTATCCATAATCAGTCCTTGCCTTTCCAAATACAAGTACATCCTGTCCCTCAGGATTCCCTCCAACAACTTGCCCACCACCGAGGTCAGGCTCACTGGTCTATGGTTCTCTAGTTTGTCTTTACCGCCCTTCTTAAACAGTGGCACCACGTTTGCCAACCTCCAGTCTTTGGGCACCTCACCTGTGACTATCGATGATCTAAATATCTCAGCAAGAGGCCCAGCAATCACTTTCTGGCTTCCCACAGAGTTCTCGGGTACACCTGATCAGGTCCTGGGAATTTATCCACCTTTACCCTTTTCAAGACATCCAGCACTTCCTCCTCTGTAATCTGGACATTTTGCAAATACTTTAGGGAGATTTAAATGACACTTGGATAGGTACATGGAAGATAGTACAATGAAGAGTATGTAGGTTAGTCTGACCTTCGAGTAGGATAAAAGGCTGGCACAGCATTGAGGGCCGAAGGGCCTGTACTGTGCTGTTCTGTTCTATGTTCCACGTTCTATTCTTCCTACTAAAGAGCATAACCTCACAATTTCCCACAATGTAATCCATCTGCCATGGATATCCATAGAAAGGGGATAGACACTGGGGAGTCAGGAGGTGAGTTACTCACTGCATAATTCTCGCTTTTATAGTTACAGTTATAACAATAGTTATATGATTTGTTCAGTTCAGTTTATTGTCAATCGTGATCCCCAGATTTTTGAAAGCGGAGGATTCAGTGATGGTAATGCCATTGAATATCAAAGAGTGATGGTTAGATGTCTCCTATTGGAGGTGGTCACTGCCTGGCACATTGGATATGGACTGCTTTAGTGTCTGAACTGTTGCGAGTGGTGCTGAACATTGTGCAATCATCAGTGAACAATCCCACATCTGACTTTATGATGGAGGGAAGGTCATTGATGAAGCAGCTGAGGATGGTTGGGCCAAGGACACTACCCTGAGGAACTCCTGCAAAGATGTCCTGGAGCTGAAATGACTGACCTCCAACAACCACAAACATCTTCCTACGTGCTAGGTATGACACCAACCAGTGGAGACTTTCCCTCTGTTGACTCCAGCTGATCCATTACCTTAACTCTTTCACTAGGACTTTGTCAACAACTCCTTCCTTGGTAACAAGAAATGGTTCTGCCAGCCACTCAGATTATATCAACAAGGAAGCTCATTCCCAACATCTCCATTAAAGATGGCAATACATGCTCACCTTGTCGGATGTCTACATTCTCTGACTGCATTTTAAAAAAAAGAGATGTTGTCGATAGCATTGGATAAATCATGTTACATATTTGTTTTCCTTCCCAGGTTATTCTAAAATATATTTGGAGATGAAACTAATAGGAATACTGTGAGCTGAACAAGGAATAATCAGTGCTAGAAGGCATTATCTACTTAGCAACATGAAGATTGATTGCTAGTTCGAGCAAAAGAATAAATGAATTCTGTTCGAAGGTTTCACCAGGAATAGAGTGCAGAGAAAATTGTGGCCTGTGGTGATATAATACAATATCGCTGCTAATGATGTTAGCTGAACTGAACGTAACAGTACAGACTTTGTTGTGGTCTGACTTGAGGCCACTTTTCAGTTTCTCCTCCTCTACATTATTAACTTATTATTCACTGACATTGCTGGGGTCCCCAAGCTTCCGTGAATCAGCTGCTGCGAGATCTGCCAAAACAGCTTGAATCAGCATAATCCCTGATCCTCACTTCCTTTCCCAAGGGAGCAGTGTTCTTCCCAGGTGAATGGACTGAGCTTATCGGAGCTGCAGCAGAGGGAACAGCAAGGCAATGGACAGGGGACTCAGAGAGCACACATAGCTTGTGTGTGGCAGCAAGACTTGAGTATTTCAAGCATAGTTCAACCCAGGCATATGAGCATTTGTAGCATAAAGAATAAATAAACACGTTTCAGCCCAGTGGGAAATTAATACAAGAAGAAAACATCACAATCTGCTGATATCATCAGGAAAATAGCCTCCAGTTATTCCCACACAGCCCACAGTAAATTAACAAATATACACTGACATCAAGAAGCCAGGTGGGATTTTAATGAGAAACAAAAAGAACGTTTGAAATATTTGAGAAGATTTATATCAGATTCTGTTTGACAAGATTGTAGCACAAAGCCTCCTTCCCTTAAATATTGCCTCCTTATCTTCAAAGGGTAAAACAACCAGTTCCTGTCTCTGCCAATGAGGGGTTAAGATAGTTACAACAGTTGTTGGGTGTGTTATAGCAAGAATTTGCACTTATACAGCACTTTCAATGCAGTAAAAATCCCAGTGTGCTTCAGGAAAGTGCCATCAAGCAAAATCTGACATTGAATAAGATAAGGAGCTAACAGGGCAGGTGACTGAAAGGCAATTCAATGATGCCGGATTATGAACAGGGTCTTTTAAAAGAGCAGAGCGATTTTGAAGGAAATCCAAAGCTTAGGGGCCAAGCAGCTGAAGACACAGCACTTACAACTGGGAATGTGCAAAAAGGGCAGAGCTGAAGGATGCAGAGATCTCAGGGGGTTACAAGGATTTTGGAGATTACAGAGATGGGAAGTGAGGTCAGGAAGGGATTTGAACACAAGACTGAGATATTAGATTTTGGGAATTGCCAAAACAGAAATCAGTGCAGTTCAGTGTGCACAGAGGAAATGGGTGAACAAAGCTTGATATGATTTATGATATTAACTGCAGAATGGCAAATATAACAGCCTTTCAGCAAGTGTAAAGGTCGGCAGCAGAGTGTGGGGCTGGTGGAGGGGTTGGGATACCAAATTGTCTGTTCTTGACTCTGGAGTGTGCAGTCAAAGAGTGTGGCGCTGGAAAAGTACAGCTGGTTAGGCAGCATCTGACGAGCACTGACCGGCTGTGCTTTTCCAACACCACACTCTTCGACTCTGACCTCCAGCATCTTCAGTCCTCACTTTATCCTTTGGAGTGTGCAGTTTCACAGAATGAGCCCAGCAGTCCAGCTCCACACTCTCTCAACAGTTAACCAACAAGAATAAGCCATTACTCACTCAATCGACCAAAGGTGGTTGGCTAACATCCTGCACGTTCCAACCACTGTATCCAGCTCCGTGATATTGACCACCCAACACACCTAGCCTTTGCCTGATCAGCAATCAGCAAGCAAACACACTCTTCATTACCTGATTGGCTCTCACTCAGTCTTTTTCCAGAAAGGTATCGGTGCTTTTTCAGATTTAGTGCCTTTATAATTCATATATAAAAATACCTAAAGGAAATATTTTGAACTCACGACTTTCTAACAGCCCAATGACTTTTTCTCAGACAAATAAAATAAGGACAGTTGTGAGGGAGGGTCATTGGACCTGAAACATTAACTCTGATTTCTCTGCACAGATGCTGCCAGACCTGCTGAGCTTTTCCAGCTACTTCTGTTCTTGTTTCTGATTTATAGCATCCACAGTTCTTTCAGTTTTTAAACAAAATAAGGAACTGTGAATGCTGGAAGTCTGTACCAAAATCTGTAACAACCAGAAACTGCTGGAGAAACTCAGTTGGTTTAGCAGCATCTGTGGAGAGAAAACAGAGTTAACGCTTCGGGTCCAGTGACCCTTCTTTGAATTAGTGGGAGTTGGATAATTCTTTAATTCTCGAGATTACAGGATAATGCTTCCTCTCTGAGGTTTTTATTTGTTGCATGATGTGCCCAGGAAGGTGTGGGGTTGCTATGTGAAGCTGGTTGTAAAGGCTCACAATGGAAAAATATTCTCCTCATCTCTATCCATTGTGCCCTCTTGACATCACAAACACTTTGCCCTTTTTTATTCTATCAAAGCTCCTCATAATTTTGATGCCTCTGTCAAGTTCCTTCTTAGCCTCCTCCATTCTAAGAAGAAGAATTTCTGCTTTGTCAGTCTCTCCATCTTCACTGAACTCCCTCAGTGCAGGTAACAAATACTCAAGCTGTGATCCGAGAGAGAGAGTGAGAGAGAGTGAGTGAGAGAGAGATGTGGAGATCTCTGCAATGCAGTGTGCCTGGCTTGCGGTGGTATGGACCCACCCAGTGGTCCAACAGACCATAAATGACAAAATGTCAAAATTGCACCAACATCTGTCACAAGACTAAAATTATTTTGCTTGTGGCAGGGTATTTGGCCTTTGCAGTGAGTGGCATTTTGACTTTACAGAAGGTCAGAGTGAAGACCACACTGCGGGAGATCTAAACATAAAACAATTCACCTTGATCAATTATCATCAGTCTACTCTTGATCATCAGTAAAGTGATGGAAGGTGTCACCAACAGGGCTACCAAGCAGCACCTGTTCAGCAATAACCTGCTCAGTGATGCCCAGTTTGGGTTCCACCAGGGCCACTCAGCTCCTGACCTCATTACAGCCTTGATTCAAACATGGACAAAAGAGCTGAATTCCAGAGGGGAGGGGTGGGGGTTGGGGGGCGGGGGGGGGGGGGTGGAACAGCCCTTAACATTGAGGCAGCATTTGACTGAGTGCAGCATCAAAGAATCTGAGCAGAACTGGAATCAATGGGTATCAGGGGAAATCTCTCTGCTAGAGTCATACCTGGCATATATGAAGCTAGATGGCATTGTTGGATATTAATCATCTCTGTCCAAGGAGACATCCACAGGAATTTCTCAGGATAGTGATCCAGATGCAACTATTTCAGCGGTTTGAGCAATGACCTTCCCTCTATCACAAAGTGAATAAACCCCCACCCCTACCAAAGCCTATCTCCTACAGGTCAGGAGCGTGAAGAATACATTTCACTTCCATGGATGTATATAGATGCAACAACACTTGAGAAGTGAGACACAGTCCAGGAAGCTATCCACCACCTTCAACACTCACTCGTTCGTCCCTGATATGTAGCTGCAGTAATGTATACCTTCTACATGATGCACTGTGGCAAATTGCCAAGACTCCTTATTCAGCATCTTCAAAATCCACTATATCCTCCATCTAGGACAAAGGCAGCAGACATAATGGGAACACCTCAATTTGCAAGTTCCCCTCAAAGCCACCCACCATCCTGACTTAGCAGTATATCACTGTTCCTTCACCTTTGCTGGGTCAAAATCCTTGTGGATGTTCATCCATCCCAAGAACTACACAGTTCATGACTTCAGCCTACTATCACCTTCTGAAGGGCAAAGTGGTCAGAATAAATGCTCTGGGAGCCAGTGAGTAGAGAATATCTAATCCGAGTAGTGAAACCTTTGTGTAATCTCGGAGCAAATTAAAGCAGATGCTGGAATCTGTACAGAACAAAAGATGTTGGAAATCACAGTCGATCAAGCAGCATCTGTGGAGAGGGAGCAAGCTAATGTTTCGAGTCTAGGTGACTCTTCAGAGCTGACTTGCTGTGATTTCCAGAAAATTTTGGTCAGCTTTCTGAAATCTGTTGGACACCTTTTGCATGTGGAAGTTATTCCACAACAAACTTGTTTGTGAGCTTTTATTATGCTACATTTTGTCAAAACATGAGCACAGAATCATTGTCATTAAGTGATCACTTGTGATCAATACACTGTTTCAAATAGAAATCAATGGACTGGTGGATTCTTGGTATTCTGCGTGTTCTTGATAACTGGCACCTACTTGAATCCATTTGCTTATCCTCAGCCAACTGCAAGATCAATTCGAGTGAGAAAACTTTCAAACATCAACATTTTGCCGAAGGCTGCTGTCTGACAAATGTGATGTGGGCACATTTAGTTCACAGTCAGCTTGCAGCTCTAGGGGTGCTAAGTATTGCTGGTGGTGGTGTCACAGCCTGAATATAACTTTATTATGCATGTTAAAGGAGCTGCTCCCCTGCTGTTTGTGTTGTCACCACACTTTCAAATCTGCAACCAAACTGCCAGCTGTCAGCCTTGAACACAGAGAAAGAAGATAGAGTGAGGAAGAGGTAATAAAACACTCCCAGGACAGGGACAGCACAGGGTTAAATACAGAGTAAAGCTCCCTCTACACTGTCTCCATTAAACACTCCCAGGACAGGGACAGCGCGGGGTTAAATACAGATTAAAGCTCCCTCTACACTGTCTCCATTAAACACTCCCAGGACAGGGACAGCGCGGGGTTAAATACAGAGTAAAGCTCCCTCTACACTGTCTCCATTAAACACTCCCAGGACAGGGACAGCACAGGGTTAAATACAGAGTAAAGCTCCCTCTACACTGTCTCCATTAAACACTCCCAGGACAGGGACAGCACAGGGTTAAATACAGAGTAAAGCTCCCTCTACACTGTCTCCATTAAACACTCCCAGGACAGGGACAGCACGGGGTTAAATACAGAGTAAAGCTCCCTCTACACTGTCTCCATTAAACACTCCCAGGACAGGGACAGCACGGGGTTAAATACAGAGTAAAGCTCCCTCTACACTGTCTCCATTAAACACTCCCAGGACAGGGACAGCACAGGGTTAAATACAGATTAAAGCTCCCTCTACACTGTCTCCATTAAACACTCCCAGGACAGGGACAGCACAGGGTTAAATACAGATTAAAGCTCCCTCTACACTGTCTCCATTAAACACTCCCAGGACAGGGACAGCACAGGGTTAAATACAGATTAAAGCTCCCTCTACACTGTCTCCATTAAACACTCCCAGGACAGGGACAGCACACTGTTAAGTAGAGTAAAGCTCCTTCTACACTGTAGCAAAAGTGAGGACTGCAGATGCTGGAAACCAGAATTTAGATCAGAGTGGTGCTGGAAAAGCACAGCAGGTCAGGCAGCATCTGAGGATCAGGAGCAGGACCTCCTGATGAAGGGCTTTTGATGGAAGTCGATTTTCCTGCTCCTCGGATGCTGCCTGACCTGCTGTGCTTTTCCAGCTCTGATTTAAACTCCTTCTACAATGTCCCCATCCAACACTCCTGGACAAGGATAGCACTGACCATGTAGAGTAATGTTCCCTGCACAATATGTGCTTTCAAATGGATTGCTGTGTTGAATGACCTATGTACTGAGTATGAAATAAGAGAGAATATGTAATAGGCAGTATGTTCAAGTTATGCCCATGCTGATGGGACCACAATTCCTTTAGCTGACAGCTCAGGCAGCTATCTAGGAAATAGAAGGCAAAAATATCATCTGGTGACGTGTTTTCATGCTTTCCCTGGTAAGGTACCAAAAGGGTATCTTTCACCAAGTTTGTCAGGTTGCGATGGGAGTAGTGGGGTGGTGGGGTGTGCAATCATGGGGTCTCTGTCTTTACAGGATCATTTGAGAAAACTTCAGTCTGGTGGGTCAGTGTGCACAGGGCCAGCTGCACAGCACATATGGAGAATTGTTTTTAAAGGAGGAGTTTTTTTTATTCATTCACAGGATGGGGGCGTCTCTGGCTGGGCCAGAATTTATTGCCCAGAGGGCAGTTAAGAGCCAACCTCATTGCTGTGGGTCTGGAGTCACAAGTCGGCCTGACCAGGTAAGGATGGCAGTTTCCTTCCCAAAAGGACATTAGTGAACCAGGTAGGATTTTCCTGACAATTGGCAATGGATTCACGGTCACCATTAGACTCTTAATCCCAGACTTTTAACAGAATACAACTTCCACCATTTACCATTCTCAGATTCGAACTCAGGTCTCCAGACCATTACCTTGGTCTCTGAATTAATAGTCTAGCGATAATACTACTAGGTCATCACTTCCCCTGGAGATTTCCTCTTATGATGAATCTAGACTGAGAACTGGAGATCCCTGTTTAAATACCAGAGTCAACCATTCAAACAGAGATTGTTTCTGACAGAAGAGGGAGTGGAAGCAGAATGTTTGAGTGATGTTAAAACAGTGCTGGCTATATTCCTGCTGTGCAAGGAGTATGAAAGGTTACTGGGGCAAGTGGGAATATTGACTTGAGGTTACCATTGATCAGCCTTGATCTGACTGAACAGTCAAGCAGGCTTGAGTGGCTGAATGACCCCTTCCTAATTCATCCATGTGTATGTGAGTGAACGCTTCAGATGTGAGATAACGAACTGCTTTCTCATGGGAAGAATTGGAACATGGGACGGGAGGAGACTGAGGAGAAAAACCATTGGTGAGAAACAAATTTTGGAGAAAGCACCTGGCAGTCTCTCATTCCAGCTGCCACAGGACTGATCTTTACAGAAAGGATCACAAAAACCAAATCAAATTGAGATCACACGTGGCACAGCTGCAGCTGACAGTAGCAAGATAGAAAGTCACTGGGGCTTAAAGTCGAAGCTTCTCCAAGCAGTATGGGCTGCCAGGAGAGACAGACTGAGAGGGCGAGTGGAATTACACATAAATCAGCAGCAGCAGAAGGCCATTCAGCCCCTCCAGCCTGCTCAATACGATCATGGCTGATCTGCTTGCAACTTCAAATGTTCTGCCTGATCCTGATAACCTTTCACACCCACTAGCACCCCGTGGCCCCTCCTCGCTTGCTGAATAAGAATCTGTCCACCTTTAGGTTATAAATATTAAAGGACTCTGCTTCCCCCAACTTCTCAGGCAGACTCATGACCCTCAGAGAGAAAAGAACTCTCCTCATCCTGTTACAAATAGGCAACCTCTGATTTTTAAACAGTGATCCTTCCTTCTATATTTGCTCACAACAGGAAACTTCCTCCCTACATCTCCCTTGTTCAATATCTCTCAAGATCTTAAATGTTTCAATCAAGTTGCCTCTCATTCTTTTAAACCCACCCAACCTTTCCTCATAAATCAACATCTCCTTCTATTGGAGGCAGTAATCACGTGAGCCTCCACTGAATTATTTCCAGTGCATTGACATCTTTCCTGAGATAAGGGGCCAATACTCAACACTGTACTCTTCATTGTAATGATTCAGGTGATCAGTGGATACCTGTTGGTGTTGGATGCGTGGAGGGGTGTCTTATTGCCCTTATCTGGAGCTGCATCAAACAGGGAAATCTGAGAGAATGACAGGATGATCAGGAAAGGATGAGAGATGGCAGCAATGCCTCACTATTAGAGAGATATAGAGTTAAACAGCATGAAAACAGATCCTTTTTTCTAAATCATTCATGCCAACCAGATATCTTAATGTGACCTAGTGTCATTTGCCAGCATTTGGCCCATATCCCTCTGAACTCTTCCTATTCATATACCCATCCAGATGCCTTTTCAATGTTGTAATTGTACCCGTCTTCAACTCATCTTCTGGCAGCTCATTGCATACACACACCACACTCTGCGTGAAAAGTTACATTTAAGGTCCCTTTTTAATCTTTCCCCTCTCACCTTAAACCTATGTCCTGTAGTTTTGGACTCCCTCACCCCAGGAAAAAGACCTTGTCTATTTATTCTATCCATACCCCTCGCGATTTTCTAAACCTCTATAAGGTTACCCCTCAACCTCCGACACTCCAGGGAAAACAGCCCCATCCTATTCAGCCTCTCCCTATAGTTCAAACCCGCCAAATGTGGCATAAACCTTGTAAATCTTTTCTGAACATTTTCAAGTTTACAGCACCATTCCTATAGCAGGGAGACTAGAATTGAGCATAGTATTCTAAAAGTGGCTTCACCAATGCCCTGTACACTCACATCCAATGCACTGGCCATTAAAGGAAACGCCTTCTTCACCACCCTGCCTATCTACGACTCCACTTTCAAGGAACAATGCACCTACCCCACTGGGTCTCTTCGTTCAGCAACATTCCCCAGGACTCTACCATTAAATGCATAAGTCCTGCCCTGACTTGACTTCACATTGCAAACACTTCACATTTATCTAAATTAAACTCCATCTGCCAATCCTCGGCCCATTGACCCATCTGATTAAGGTCCTATTGTACTCTGAGATAACCTTCTTTGCTGTCCACTACACCTCTTATTTTGGTGTCATCTGCAACCATATTAACTATACCTCTTATATTCACTCCAGCACTGATCCTTATGGTGCACCACTGGTCACAGGCCTCCAGTTCAAAAAGCAATCCTCCACCACCATCCTCTGTCTCCTACTTTCAAGCCAGTTTTGTATCCAATTGACTAGCTCGCCTGGATTCAATGTGATCTAACCTTGATAACCAGTCTACTATGTGGAACCTTGTTGAACACCTTACCGAAGTCTATGTAGACAATATCTATCACTCTGCCCTCATCAATCTTCTTTATCACTTCTTCAAAAAAACTCAAGCAAGTTAGTCAGACACGATTTCCGATGCGCAAAGCCATGTCGACTATCCCTAATCAGTCCTTGCCTTTCCAAATACATGTAAATCCTGTCCCTCAGAATCCCCTCCAACAACTTGTTCACCAATAACATCAGGCTCAGTGGTCTATAGCTCCCTGGCTTTTCCTAACCATCTTTCTTAAATATTGGAACCACATTAGCCACCTTCCATTCTTCCAACACCTCTTTCCTAGCAATCGACGACACAAATATCTCAGTTTAGGCCCAACAATATTTTCCCCAGCTTCCCACAAAGTTCTGGGATACACTTGAACAGGTCCCAGAGATTTATCCACTTCTATGCGTTTAAGACATCCAGCACCTCCTCTTCTGTAAGATGGACACTTTTCAAGACTTCACTATTTATTTCCCCAAGTTCCCTAGCTTCCATGTCATTCTCTACAGTAAGTACTGACACAAAATACTTGTTTAGTATCTGAACCCATTTCCTGCAGCTCCACACATTATCAGCCTCATTGATCTTTCAGTGATTCTATTCTCTCCCTTGTGACTCTTTTGCCTTTAATGTATTTGTAGAATCTCTTTGGATTCTCCTAACCCTATTGGTCAAAGCTATCTCAGTCTCCTTTTTTCCCTCCTAATTTCCCTTGAGTATACTCCTACTGCCTTTGTACTCCTCGAGGGATTCAATCAATCCCAGTTGTCTATACCTGACATGCCTCCTTCTTTTTCTTGACCAGAACCACAATTTTTCTCACCATCCAGCATACCCGACACCAAACAGGCTTGCTCTTTGCATTGACAGTACTGTCTCTGAACTTTTGTCATCTAATTTTTGAAACCTTCCCAACTTCCAACTGTTCCCCCAGTCAATTTTGGAAAGACCCTGACTAATAGTGTCAAAATTGTTCCTCAAAGTAGGAAGGAAAATTTGGGGCTGTACTTGAGAGGTGTCCAGCAGACGTTTTGAGTACCACTGAGTCAGGCAGGAACTGCAGTCATTCAGCTGCACTTTGAACCTCACAAACTCCAAGTAGCACCAAGGGGTGGGAATGAATGCAGGAGTTTTGATTCCATATTCCAATGATTCCGGTGACCAAACCAATCATGCAATGATGTCTTACCCTCCGTAGGCTGGTTGTGAACTTCTATACTGCTAAACTAATTATCACGGCACCTGGTTAAATGCAGGAAGTGGCAAGATTTCTTGTGAGGCAGCCCCTCATTGCACTGGTCTGACTGGCCAGAATGCACAAAACCGAGTATCAAAATAATGAAATAAATTACACATCATGTTATTTATTTTGCATCATTTTATAACTGTCATGTATTGGAATTTTCATTTGATTAGAAATATATAAAGAATTAAGTTTTGAGACAACCAGATTAGGCCATCATCAGTGTGGAAATGGTAGTGACAGAGTAAAACCCATGAGGATACACTCTGCTGGAAAGATAATCCTGAAGACACCGGTTTGCTTGACTGGACAACTGCAACATTCCTGAACAGTGAAGGAGGAGACTGAAGCAGAAATATCCTACTCGCTTTGTAAACCCAAGGAAGGAAAAGTGAGAGGAAGAGATTAAGAGAGAGAGAAAAAAAACCTGCATCTACAAAATTCAGTTTATTCTTGTCAATAATATGCGACAGATTGAGCACTGAACATTCAGAGTGTTGCTATGAACTAGAATCAAGGATCCAATGAAATAAAGAGTATTAAAAATCTTCAAAAATTCAGTGCAGTTTCAATGGGAAACGTCCTCCCTTCTCCTCGAACCCTGGTGATGGATGAGATATTTAAACAGTTTGGTGAATGAGGTTCCTGCTCTGGTAACCAACAGTGACCTGTAATTGAAGGGTTTTCAGCTGTCTGATACAAAGGAAATAATACTGATGATTATATAATGACATTGGTGTGTAATTTCACCTAACATCATTCTGAGGTGTTTATCTCTGTGTACTGCAGTACTGAAGCTTAAATAAGTGCACAATTACCTTGTTACTGCATGTGAGGGAACCCTGGAGGATGTAAAATAATAAATCTCTGACAACGTGATTCAGTGGCTGCAGTCTCTTGCTGAATATTAATTATAAGTTTTGATATGTGTGCTTCTGACGACCCTGCTAAAGGCAGTGTGTGCAGCTGAGCTGCTCACTTACAGTCATCTCATGATCAATCCCCAGTTTATACTCAGATGCCTGATTAAATCTATGGTGGTAGCAGGGGTCTTTGAATAGGTCAGACCACCTCTAGGCCAGTGAAGGGGAAAGTAGGAACAGTAAAAGGCTGTTCAGCCCCTCAAGCCCATTCTGTCATTCAATTACATCATGGTTGATCTTCATCTATATTCCATATCCATGTGTGTTCCTCTGTAATGTCGAATCCTCTTGTCTAATACCTTTGCCATAGAGTCATCGAGTCATTTACTACAGAAGATGCCCTTCAGCCCATCAAGTCTGCATCAACCTATCCACACCAATCCTGCTGCCCGGCACTTGAATGTTATAATATTTTAGTTTTTAAAAAATTGGAGGTTTTCTGCCTGAACTTCTCTCCCAAGCAGTGCATTCTGGAAGGAGAAAAGAATTTGAAGTCTTTTGTCTTGAGCTGTTCAGGATTGGGATGTGAGAAACAAACTTGAAAAAAAGGACTCCTATTTACACCGCATGAGATTAGCATGCAGCATTGTTGGGCTATCATTGACATAGAGATGCAGCAAGAAAAGTTAACTGTCAATCTTTGTCTTAGACCAGGAAGATGAAACATGATTGATCAGGAATTGGTGATCCTTTATTCAAGTCTGTTGTTGTGTTCTAGTTCTGAAGAATACAAGACAAAAAGCTTTGAGTCTCCTTTTAGCAATGTTTAACTTCTTTGTTATCAAGCACTTGTTTCACAGATTGTGTAATTCCCATATTTCAGGGAATGGGGAGAGGTACACAGGCTGCAGGAAATACTGCAGCTGTCTTATATCCAACTGAGTGACACTGGCATCCAGCTAAAGCACAACGCTCTCATGGTTTTTGAAGATCAAACAAAAATAAACCCTCAATGGAATTGAGCTGCTGCTTATGGAGAAAAGATTGTATCACATTATTCCTGAAGGAGTCACGTAAAATAGTGCTGCAGGAAAGAAAATACATTTTTACTATTTTTGCTGTTAGAAGTTTTCCCCTATTTCCCATTGTTTCACCAACAGATTTCCCCTCTAGGCCTGACACAATACAAGGAGGTCCTCTCTGGAGGAAGACATTTGTGTCAAACAGAAATGAGACTTTCTTTCTCCCTTTAAAGAAGTTTTGGCTGGCCATGTTGCTGCATACACACACACCACCGCATTCTAGTGAACCAACCTATTACACTGACAGCTGTTCTCCACACTGCAATTTTATAAAGAGAGTAGCTCTAGGCTACTGCTTTCAGCTTGTAACTTGTGTGACGTAAATGGGGCCAAGCCATGTAATGACTCTTGGCAAGTGACTTGAGGAGAAGCATACAATTTGAGAGCAAAATCTGGCCTTGTTTGCATGTTACCAGTTAACTGGACATCAAGTGTGTGACACAGTACACAGTTGGAGTACGTCATTTTAAACTGAGTTGACAGCTCAGGCCTGAGACAGGGACAGGTCTGCGGGTGAGAGTGTCTAACAGGCCAGCAGCAAACTAGCTATTTATTTAAGGAATGTCTCTGAATCATTTTACCAGCCACCAACAGCAGTCCCTTTTCAGGGTTCAGCAAGTCCCCTGAAGATGCTCCATTCTTAACCCCTGTTGGACAAGGAGGTTCCACGTTTAATCAAATCTGAACCCAGCCCTTCTGAAAATGGCATAAGGGGATCATAATCTTGGCGCGTGCCCCATCTCCTGTCCTCCCTTTCCCTTTTTAATTGGCAGGAGTCTGTTTTGCAGAGAGCTGGCATTTGAACATGGTCTCTGAATTGCTTTGTACTTAACTGCTCAACACAGCAAGGAAATGGGACTATATTAGGTTAGGATATCTGATCAGCATGGACGAGTTGAACCGAAGGATCAGTTTTTGTGCTGGACATCTCTATTACTCTATAAATAATGAATAACAGTGGACCTAGGACAGATCCCTGTGGCACACTGCCAGTCACAGGCCTCCAGTCTGAGGAACAATCCTCTCCCACCATCAACCTGAAGCAAATTTTGTATCCAATTTGCCAGCTCTCCCTGATCCCATGCCTTTTATGGATAGGATAAATTTACAAAGTCTTTTCCCTGGGGTAGGGGAGTCCAGAACTGGAGGGAATAGGTTCAGGGTCTTCATGATCTTATAAACCTTTATAACATCATCCCTCAGCTTCCAACACTCCAGGGAAAACAGCCTCAGCCTATTCAGCCTCTCCCTGTCGCTCAAATCCTCCAACCCTGGCAACATCCTTGAAAATCTTTTCTGTACCCTTTCAAGTTTCATAACATCCTTCTGATAGGAAGGAGACCAGAATTGCATGCAATATTCCAAAAGTGGCCTAACCAATGTCCTGTACAGCTCCAACATGACCTCCCAACTCCTGTACTTCAGATAACTGTTTAAAAGTCACAATTAAGTCTACCTCCACAACACTCTCACAGAGTGTATCTGAGCTCCTAAACACTTGCTGTGTAAAACAATTCTTCCAGATAGAGCAGGTTCAAAGGTCCAATTGGCCTACTCTTGTTCCTCTTCATCCATTCCCTTAAAAACTGTAACTCTTATTTTATCTTGTCTGTCCTACAATACATTTCCTCTGGCACTTGTCCACCCATTCCACCAGCTGGTTTGTATTCTGTTGAAAATGTATCCCTACCTTCCTCAGAGTTCACAGAACTTCCAAACTTTGTGTCATCTGCAACTTTTGAAATTATGCCTATACACTCAAGTCGAGGCCATTAATATGGAACAAGTTCAGTATTGCTGATGAGCTGTCTTCATTAAACATCTTTTGGAAGTTCAAATACACCACATCAAACACATTGCCCTCATCAACTTCCTTGTTACCTCATCAAAACAAAAACAAATTAATCAAACATAGTTTTCCTTAATTAACAAATTCATGCTGACTTCTCAAAGTAAACCAAGGCATTGATGCATTTCTCCTAAATAAAAGTTCTAAATGTTTTCTCACAATTGTGGTTAAACTGACTGGCCTGTAGTTGCTGGGTTTAACCTGATAATTTCTTTTTGTTTTGAAACCAAAGAGTAGTATTGTGATTCTCCAGTCTTCTGGTGCCACCCTGGAATGTAAGGACCATTGGAAGGTCATAACCTGTGCCTTTGTAATTACCACCCTCATTTACCTCAGACACTCCGAAGCATTCAATCTGGGCCTGATGACTTAGCAACTTTAAGTTTAATCAATCTATCTCAGAGTTCCTCCTTATCAGTTATTAGCATATTAAGAGTCTCAAACAGCTCATTTTTCAGTCACTTTGGCAACATCTTCTTCCTTGCTAAAGACAGGTGCCAAATACTCATTTAGTATCTTGGCCATGTTCCTGCCTCCTTGCATTAATCCCTTTTAGGTCCCACTTGACATTTTACCACCCAAGTATTATTTACACATCAGTAGAAGGCGAGTGAATTCACTTAGTTTGGCCTCCAGTCTCTTTGCATACTGTCTGCTTGCTTCTCCCTTCTTTTTTCACTTCAACCTTAAACTTTCCCTTCAGCCTGAGGTCAAGTTGTATTATTCATTTGACATTTCTCACATCCATCATTTTTTTCTTTTACTCTTTCTAGTTTATCTTCCACAAACTAATTATCTTACTCTCTATCATTGTCAATATTCAGGTTTTGCTACCTTGCCCCATCATAGAAATGTAGTTTGACTGGTCTTGAATTATCCCCTCTTTGAAGGCAGCTCCCTGCTCAATGACAGTTTTACCTGTCAATCTTTGATTTGATTTCACTGCGCCAGACCTGTTCTCATTCCACTGAAGAAGAAAATCCTGCACTAATTAGTTATTGTTATTTTGGGCTGCTCCTTGTCATTTAGATGGGGAAATCTGGCAGGTCTTCATTTTTGTGGCTCATGACCAAGGAAGTGAGAGACTGTAAGGAAAGCTAAAACTCAAATAGGAACCTGGATATCGAATTCTAATTAAATGAAAGCAGTGAATGAAATCTTCCGCATTAGGATTGTTTTACAATCTCCAAACCAGTTATATCATTACGCAGATCTCGTGAATTATTTGGAGCTCCTTGAAGTCCTGTCCTTCTGCACCACACATCTGCCTTTCATAAACCATTCAGAAGCTCAGGATCAGGCTGAGAACCATAATGTAGACTTTAGCAAAGTTGCAAAAAGTAGAATAGAAGATCAGATAAAACATAGTGGTCTTTGTGGTGAAGAACGGCATAGTGGCCTCGTGAAAATGTCATGGCTGAGTAATCTAGACCCCAGGCTCATGTTCTGGGTGTGAATTCCCACCACAGCACGTAGCAAAATTCAGATCCAGCAAAGCAATTTGGAATCAAAAGCTATTCCAATGGTGACCAGGGTTACTGCTGTAGATTGTTATCGGAACCCATCTGATTTATTAATGTCCACTGGGGAAAGAAATCTGCCATTTCTCACTGGTCTGGCTTACATGTGACTCCAGAACCACGGCAACGTTATTTACTCTAAGTAACCTCTGAAATGGCCGAGCCAGTTTTAACAACCGTTATGAAGTCTCATGGCTTCAGGTTAAATATGAACAAGGAAACCTCCTGTCGATTACCATGTACTATTTTCCCTCAGCTAATGAATCAGTACTCCTCCATGTTGAACAACACTTGAAGGAAGCACTGAGGGTGCCAATGGAATGTCCTCTGGCTGGGGGATTTCATTGTCCATCACTAAGAGTGGCACTGCAACAACATTACTGATTGAGCTGGTCGGGTCTGAAAGGACATCATTGCTGAACTGGGTAGTGAAGGAACTAATAAGAGGGAAAAATCTATGTATATATGAACAAAGAGCAGGAGAAGACCATTTGGCCCATTGAACCTGCCTCCCCATTAAATAGGATCATGGCTGGTTTGATTCTAACCTCAAAGTCACATTCCTGCCCATTCATACAACCTTTCACTGATACACTCCCCTTGCCCACTCCCTCTCCACTGAAGTGAGCAACCCCTTATTTTTAAAGTGATTCCTAGTCCTAAATTCTTCTGGGGAGGAAACATCCTGTCCACATCCGCTCTGTTAAGACCCCTCAGGATGTCAAATGTTTCAATCATATCACCTCCTACTCTTCTAAACTCCAGTAGAAAGAAGCCGAACATCACCAGACAGACAAACAGACAGACAGACAGACAAACAGACAAACAGACAGAGATGAGGAGAACCTCTTTTTCTCTCAGAGGGCTGTGCAACTTTGGAACTCTCTGCCTCAGAAGGCAAGGAAGGGTGGGTCATTGAATATTTTTAAGGTTGATTGCTTTGCCTAATAAGAATCTTAAATTATCAGGATTAAGGGGAATATGGAATTTGAAAGACAAGTAGATCAGCCGTCATTTTACTGAATAGTGGAGCCAGCTGAGGGGGCCAAAAGGCCCACCTCTGTTCGTAATTTGTATGTTCATAAGGAGATTTTAGATCGGATGACAAAAAAACAGCAAGATAGAGAGGCATTGGACATATCCCAGAGTACGGAGCCCAGGCAGCTGAAAGTACAGCCATCAAAGGAAGAATGTTTAAAATCCAAGATGGCCAAGAGACCAGAATTGGAGGAGCATGGAGATCTCGGAGGCTTGTAGGGTTCAGGCAGATTACAGAGTTAGGGAAGGCTGGCCATTGTGGGATTTTAAAACAATGAGGAGAATTTTAAAATTGGGACGCTGCTTCACTGGCAGCCAATATAAGGTATAAAACACACAGGCAATGGGGAAACAGGATGTGACATGTGTTAAAATCCAGGCACTGAGTTCTCGAGTTTACATCAGGTAGAATGTGGGGATCTGTCATCGGAATAGTCAAATCCAGAGGTAACCAAAGCATAAAGGAGGGTAAAGCAGATGCTGTGAGGCAGGAGAAAGTCATTAGAAGTGGAAATAGATGGTTTTCATGAGAGCACAACTACACAATTAGAAATTAGTGTCAAATTTGACACCAAGGTTCAGAGAAGACTGGTGTCAAGGAGAGAGACAGGGTTAGTTACTAGGGAATGGAATTTGGATCAGGGATTGAAAAAAATGGCAACAACATTCATACATTTATATAGTAACTTTCATCATAGAATCCTGGATAGAAGAACACCATTCAGCTCATTGTTATCTCTGTTCACTTCAGGCCCATCATGCCTGCAAATTGTTACTTCATGCCAGTCTCTTGCCTTTTCCCCATACCTCTGTACATGATCTCAAGGGTTCAGAAAATACTTACTAGGATGTTGCCAGGATTGGAGGATTTGAGCTATAGGGTGAGGCTAAATAGAATGGGGCTGTTTGTCCTGGAGCGTCAGGGGCTGAGGGGTGACCTTATAGAGGTTTATAAAATCATGACGGGCATAAATAGGATAAGTAGACAAAGTCTTTTCCTGGGTGGGAGAGTCCAGAAATAGAGGGCATAGGTTTAGGGTGAGAGGGGAAAGATATAAAGGAGATCTAAGGGGCAACCTTTTCACACAGAGGTTGGTGCATGTATGGAATGAGCTGCCAGAGGATGTGGTGGAAGCTGGTACAATTACAACATTTAAAAGGCATCTGGATGGGTATATGAATAGGAAGGGTTTATAGGGATATGGGCCAGGTGCTGGCAAATAGGACTAGATTGGGTTGGGATATCTGGTCGGCATGGACGAGTTGGACTGAAGGGTCTGTTTCCATGCTGTACATCTCTATGATTCTATGATTCTATGACACTACCCAAATAATCATTCAATACCCCTCTTCGATGCTCCAACTGAACCTGCCTCCACCACATTTCCAAGCAGTTCATTCCATACTCTAACTTCTCATTGTATGAAAACAGCTTTTTCTTACACCATCCTTGCTGTTTTTGCACATTATTTTAAATACAGGCCCCTCTTATTTTTTTCCCTTTTTACAAACAGGAACAGCTTCTACCCTATCCAGCCCAATCATGATTTTGAAAACCTGTTTCAGATTTCCTCTCAGCCTCCTTCTCTTCTAACACAGGAGAGTCCTAACTTCCTAATTTCTAAGTGCTTCAATCTATCCTCATCACTGAAGTTTCCCATTCCTGGAACCATTCTTGTAAATCCATTCTGCTCTCTCTCCAGTTGAGTTGTGTCTTCCCTATAATATGGCATCCACAACTCTATACAATACTCAAGCGGGGGGTCTAACAAGTGCCTTGTGCAAGTTCAACACCAGTGTCTCACCATTGTACTCTACATCCCTTTGAATAAAGCTGAGGGCACTGTGTGTTTTATTAACTGCTCTCTCTGCTATCTTCAGTGGCGTATGCCTATATACAGCAAAGTCCCTCTGCTCTTGCAGCCCCTTTAGAATCTACAAAGTGATTAGCACTGCTGTCTTACAGCACTATACCTGATTCCAGCCTTTGTCTGTGTGGAGTTTGCATGTTCTCCCGTGTCTGTGTGGGTTTCCTCCTTGTGCTCTAGTTTCCTCCCACAGTTCAAAGATGTACAGGCTAGGTGGATTGCTTGTGGTAAAAATGTCCCTGTAGTGTCCAGGGATTTGCAGGTTAGGTGGGCAATGTGGGGCTATGAGGATATGATTGGATGCTCTTTGGAGGGGCAGTGCAGACTCGATGGACTGAATAGCCTCTTTCTGTGCTATATGGATTCAATGTTCTTCAAAACAAAGTGCATGACCTTACACTTCCCTGCATTGAACCTCATCTGCCCTCTGCCTAACTTCACCAACTTGTAAATGTCCTTCTGGAGTTCCACAGTACGCAATCCTTCCAAGTTTGCCATTCCCCTCTCTCTGTAACCCTGATCATGCTACCTTATTATATAACACTCCAATTCCTTCGTCAACACCTCCATGAACCACAATCTCAAGCAGTGTTTTCCACTTACTGTGTGGATACAATGTTCTTCATATCACCATTGCTTCCTTTGTCATTCGCCTTTTCATTGGTTTCTTTTGGTGTTTGATTCTTCTGCCAATGGGGATAGTTTCTCCATTCACTTTCTCTAAACCCCTCACGATTTTGAACACACTTTGTATCTGCGGCAAGATTTATCTTTTTATTAAAATCACTGAAACACATTATTTGGTGATTATTGCATTGCTTTAATCTTGCTCACTGCCAAACAAACAGGCTACCATGTTCTTATATTGTGACAGTGACAGTACTTCAAAACAGTGCTATAGAAATGAAAGTTTTTCTTTTATTTTCCACATCCAAAAGTGCTCTTCGACAGAAGCAGTTGAATTCCTTGCTTGCTCCCTAGAACATACATGGTTATTAAATATTAATCTGACTATCAACCCTCAGCTAACAAGAAGAACAAAATTATAAACGTTCCCAGAATCCTTGTCTAAATGCACTTTTCAGGCATTCCACCATTTTTAAGCTGAACAGAAACAAATTCACATCAATACAAACTGTGTTATACGATAATCGTGAGGCAATACATTTCAGATGCTGCCTCTCTTATACCTTCACTTTAATTTTACTATTTATATTGCATTGAACAAAACTGTATCTGACACCTTGGACCTTGTATCTGACATCTTGGATCTCATGAAGAAAGCAATTCTTGAAGATTGAAGGTGAGAGGGAGAACAGGTTTTATGCTACACAGGAAGAATGGCTGCCTGATTGGAAACTTCTAAAGGGACTGGAGAAAATCTTAACGGGGTGAAAATGGGAAAGAGCGAGAATATGGAACAAATGGGAATGCTCTTTCAAAGAACATGGTGGATTAAAGAGTGTCTTTGTGTCCTTCCCCTTTCTAATATCCTGTAAGACAGCTGTTTATTTGGCACAGTGAAACTAAGGAGAGACTGTCATTTAAATGGCTGAACATGAACGGATTGCCCACTCAACAATCCAATTACCTTTTGTCAGAATTGAAAATTGGATTGGTATGAGACATTTACAAACAGACACCATTTACACCCTGTGAAATACCTCCACAGAGGCTGATATCCTGTCACCAAGTCCCCCTTTATTTACGTAAGGAGAGTCCTTAACTCTGATGCAGATCCCTCAGAGCCAGCTCTCAGTGAACAGGATATCTGACACTCCTGTTTATTTTTTCTCTTCTCTTTCTTTTTTTTCTGCCAGTGACAAGCAGTGCCTTTTTATTCTTTCTTTTTTTCTTCGTTCACCCCTGACACTTCTGCCTAACTGCGGTAGTGCTTATATGATGTGTGTGTGTGTGCAGGTGTGAGACGCAGTGAAAGACAACAGGTGCAGAAATCTTTATTCATTTTCCACCACCAGGAAGAAAGGAAACACCTGAGTGACCACTGATAAGCCGTGCCCTTGACACTCCTGTTTATAACTGTCAGCCAGAGCTTCCTGACTGGACCAGGTGAACAGTCGCAATCAGGGAACTCTTATTCTATGAAATCCAAATGGCTGACCTTGCTACAATCACGACATCCTGTTTCATCTGGGTATAAAGCTGGGACATTCCCCAGTCACTGCCATTTATAAATCCCTGATAAAGTTTGCTGTGTGTTTCCAGCAGTCACCAGCAAGGGGGCACCAACCACATTACGATGCTGAGAGCCCCAAAGCCAAGCAGCTGTAATTGGCACACAGTGAGATGGCACTCACTCAGGAGGAGGTCCTGCCTTCACCACCTGCCTGCCATCTGGTGGGCCATGAGGTCCAGCAATACCCCTTGGGATAAAATGCCAGCTGCTGGGTTGGCAGCTAGTGCCAGAGGCCACAGACCCGATGTGGAGCGACACAGCTGAGAAACTGAGAAGCTCATCACACAGAAAGAGCTCACTCAGCCCATCATCCGTGTGCCAGTGCTTTGGTGGGGCTATTTAATTAATCCCACTCACCTGCTTTGTCTTCATAGTCTGATAAATGTTTTCCGATTGGGAACAGGAAGGCATGACCAGGCAGAGAGGGATTATGTGGGGGAGTGGGTGGGCAGACATTTTCCAGGGCACACTAGGTAGAAGAGAGACCAGTCATCAAAACTGGCACTTCTTTCCTAGGGTGGGGCAGTGAGCAGTACCCAGTTACCTCCCCCTGCAGCCAGCAATAAGGTGCCCATTAAGTGACCGATAATCAACCAGTAAAGGACCTCAGTAAGGATGAGGGTTCCTCTAGGTTTTGCCCATTTTGTGACAGGTCCGGAGTGGGTGGATGGCAGGATCCATGAGGAATTTCACAGGCTTCCCTGCTTACAAACCTACCAGCTGATGTAGTAAAATTCTGCCATCTGCTTCGAGTTTAAATTTCCAACCGTTGCAACATTTTGTTTTCTTTGCACTTTTCACAAAGTGAGCATCTGTTTGCTCACTGTGTTTAGATTAGCAATATCAGTGTGAGCAGATTGTTATTCTAAGGTGATGCTTTGCAACAAGGGCATTGGTCTCATAAAATCACGGCAACTTCACGGCACAGACAGAGACCACCGTCCTACAGGGCAGGTCTTTGCCAAGGTCAGAGAAAATGACATGGCTCAGGAAGGAAAATAGCCTGCCTTTATATATCTTTTACAGAGACTGGCAGCCCAAAGAGACTCACAGTTTTTGAGATCAGAGACATTGTTGTTTTGTCTGTAAAACACAGGCAATTACCACAACAAAGTACATATGGCAGTGAAGGAATTGCAAGACGGAGAAAACCCAGGCCCTCTCAGACTCATTGTGGCATATTACAATGATAATGGAGAAGTAATATATTTTAATCAACCTCTTGGGACATGCTATAACACACTGCTAGGACAGCTGGGGCTTGAACCAGACTCCTCTGGCTCAGACATACGGACACTACCACTGCACCATTGAGACCCTCACTGATGATAATTAGTGATAATTAATCTACAACAGACCCAGACAGAAGGTGAGGAAATCCCTAGTGGTGCTCAGACCAGGAAAGCACAGGTCAAAAGTCTCTTGATCCTCCCATGCACTCCCCACACAGCATGTCTCAAATCCCAGAATCTTATTTTCTGAAAGAAATCTATCTAATTTGCATTGTAACTCCAGCTAATTCTGTATTTGCATAATTACCTGATGCCAAGCTTGGGATTTAAAGCTGATTAGTTGCATGAGAACAGGATTCACTGCTTAGTTCCACAGAAAGATTAAGTTTGAATAAGAAACCTGGTTCAGCACAGCAAGAATTGCCAGAAAGAAGGAAAAGTATACAGGATGTGGGGTTGGAATTTAGGAGGAACATATCAGCAAAGTATAGGGACCAGAGTATTTGTATATATATATATATATCCATAGAGAGACAGAGAGGAGAGCAGCAAGTATGGAGAAAAAGAAAGTTTGAGGTTCACAGTGAGAGAAATCTGAGTGATATATTTGCCCTTTTTGACATTAATATCTCCACTGTTGTCACTTGTAGCATTTCACCAGTCTCTCAGGCAATTACAGCTTCCTGTGTTTTGAATAAGGTGGTAGGGCAGAGACACACTGGCCAAAATAAAGCATCTTGTAGATAATACATTGGTAGTGTAGGAAGTGGATGTTAAAGATGGTGGATGTGGTGTTTGTCAAGTCGGCTGCTTTGTCTTGAATGGTGTGAAGCTTTTTGAGTGTTGTTGGAGTTGCCCCCATCCAGGCAAGTGGGGAGTATTCCATCACACTCTTGACTTGTGCCTTGTGGATGGTGGACAGGCTCGAGGGAAGTCAGGAGGTGAATTACTCACCACAGTATTCCTGACTTCAGACCTGCTCTTGTAGCCACTGTATTTATATGGGGAGTCCAGTTCATGTTCAGTCAGTGGTAATCCCCAGGATGTTGATAGTCGAAGGTTCAGTGATGGTCATGACATTGAAGGAGTTTGTCCTCAGTTTTTTTCTGCCTGAAGACAGGTCTGAGGCACAGCACCATAATCTCCTGCTGTTGGAAAGGACATGAAGGCAAGTCCAAATCCACCTCAGCTAGAACAGGCAGCTGTCAAGCCAACCAAAGCCCTACATGGTACAGCTTAATAATGAAACTTGAGGCTCTTACCACCACACAGCTGGCCAGGAATCTCTCCCACTCTTACTTGCCATTGGTGTGTATTGGAAGGATTTCCAAACTGATGCTTCGGTCACATTGTGAATGCATCTTCCTCAATCATCAACTCCTGGACTCGGACTTGAACCTGATGTTTCTGAGTTGGAGTCAGGGAAACTACCCACTGGGCCATGCGGTGACTCCTTCTATGTAGCAAATCTTCAAATGACCACAGGAGGCTGGTCCTCTGTTACATCCCTAATTGTCAGGCTGCAAGGGGAGGAAGTGCTCCTCACAGATTCAGCACAATCCCAAAACCTAGTGTTGCTTCTCCGCACTTTTGCTGACTGCTAGTCCCACTCAAGAGGCCACTACCTACCCCTCTCTCTCTCTCAATCAGATCCATGCCTCTTGGTTCCACACCCCCTCCCCACCCTCTTTGCCTGTCTGAGCTCATACCGCAACACCCAGGAGCTATCCAAGAGCACCACCAGGAGGACATAGCTCCAGCTGCTTCTGAGCTGAGTCAGGATTTATGAGATTGGTGAGGACCTTGTTACCAGGGCAACTCCTACACACAAACTTCCACCACATTCCTTTCTAACTCATCATTCCCAGGCTGAAATTTATATGCATTAGATAATTCACTTTCTGATATAATGCTCTGTCCTTTTCAGGAATGTTCCACATCCAAGAACTGCCAGCCAACCATGGGATTATGAGTAGTCCCAGCAGCATCACCCAGAGCCATGGTCATTACTGGGACAGTACCCAGTCCCAAGCCTATCATGAATACCATCCTGGAACTGTAATACTTGGGGATGAGTTCATCAAGGCCAGGATGCTAATCTTGGTAAAGGGAGAATGTAGGAAAGATCATGAGGGTGAGGTTTGTTCTTGGGGGGGAGGGGGGGGGATATCATAGAGTCATATGGCATAGAAACAGACCCTTTGGCCTAATTTGTCCATGCTGACCAAGTTTCATAAACTGAACTAGTCCCACTTGACTGTGTTTGGCTTTTTGTGGACACAGCTCCACTTACCTGTTCACTCACCATAACCCTTAATTCCTTTACTGTTCAAAAATCTATCATTGCCTTAAAAATATTCAAGGACATAGCCTCAACTGCTTCACTGGGTGGGGAATTCCACAGATTCACAACCCTTTGGGAGAAGATGTTCCTCCTCAACTCAATCCTAAATCTGCTCCCCCTAATTTTGAGGCAATGCCGAGAGTGGGAACAACCTCCCTGCTTCTAGCTTATCTATTCCTTTCATAATTTTACATGTTTCTGTAAGATTTCCCCTCAGTCTTCTAAATTCCAATGAGTATAGTCCCAATCTACTCAATCTCTCCTCATTTACTCAGTCGAGTCCTTTAAGATATCCTTTGACATTTCTATTTTCATTTACTCTGCTCTTCCACAATGATTGTTGGAGGTGAATTTTTCGATCCAAGTCCCAGACTTCTTTAAGTGGACAGGCCCACAGGAGAATACAGTTAAGTGACAATAGCGCAATGGAAAAGAATGTTCTATTTTTTGATTGTCCCACAAATGGAACAAAAATGGATTTGGCCGTTGCTAGAACATCAAAGTTGCTGAGGGAATTGTTGTTAAGCAATTCCCATTCATCAATATGCTAAAGTATTAAATGGGCCAGAAGGGTTGGTAGTTCATGACAGATAGGAAACTCCATGACAAAGTGCTTGTGCTGCTTTTCGCTTATTCATCTAAATACACTGCTTAGGTAAAAGCTTCTTCAAACAACGCACCAGTCCACTGACCTTAATTGGGCTCTCTATATCTCCATTTTCTCCCTCCCTCTTTTCTTTCTCTTCTATTGTCCTATGACATCACCCTTTTATTTTTAGGGATAATACTTTGTCCTCCCGACTTCTATCCATCCCATTGTTCTCTCTGTGCAGGCTCTCCTGGTGCCTTCATTCCCCATGCAGAACCCCTTCTTTATCTTCCGTGCCTCTCTTAACATTATCCAAAGAATGCATTCAAGCAACTGACATAGTTAGAATTAGAATCCCTACAGTGTAGAAACAGACCCTTTGGCCCAAAAGGTCCACACCGACTCTTCAAAGAGTAGCCTACCCAGACCCATTCCCCTACATTCAGCCTCTGACTAATGCACCTAACCTACACATCCCTGAACACACCATGGGCAATTTAGAACATAGAACATAGAACAATACAGCGCAGAACAGGCCCTTTGGCCCTCAATGTTGCGCCGACCTGTAAACTATTCTAAGCTCATCCCCTTACACTATCCTATCATCATCCATGTGCTTATCCAAGGATTGTTTAAATCTCCCTAACGTGGCTGAGTTAACTACATTAGCAGGCAGGGCATTCCACGCCCTTACCACTCTCTGAGTGAAGAACCTGCCTCTGACATCTGTCTTTATCACCCCTCAATTTGTAGTTACACCTCCTCGTACAAGCCGACATCATCACAGTAGGAAAAAGACTTTCACTGCCTACCCTATCTAATCCTCTGATCATCTTGTATGTTTCTAGGATGGCTGATTCATCTAACCTGTACATCTTTGGACTGTGGGAAGAAACCGGAGCAAACCCACACAGGCATGGAGAGAACGTACAAACTCACACAGACAGTCGCCCAAGCCTGGAATCGAACCTAGGTCCCTGGCATTGTGAGGCAACAGTGCTAACCACTGTACCACCGTGCCCCTCAATTGCTGCCCCGTTTCCCATTGGGTCAACACCTGACTTTCCTAGCCTTCTCTTTTGCTAAACCTCCCACAAACTGAGGTTAAAAACAAACTCGCTAATCTGCTTTATGTCGAGTCCACTCTTAGCAGCAGTGGACTCTTTGACATTGTCAATGGATCAACAGGCACCAGCTGTTCCCCCATGAACCTTCAGAATGTACATTTATGAATAAGTTTCTTATCATCCATGATGTTACTCTAATATTTGCAGGGATATTCAGGCCTTGGCTTAATATAATGCCTCCCACACCTGAGTTTAAATCAGTAATATATATTACATATAGCCAGGGATCTAATACTGAGACCAGGGAACAGCCCTGGAAACCACACCCCATTCAAGATACCCTATCACTGAGCCAGTTCTGGATCTGACTCACCATATTGCTCTGCATCCTGCCCTGCCATGTCAAAGCTGCTCTGGTCACCAACTTTCTCAAAGCCATCTCTCTCTACACCTGTAAAAATGTTCTTTACCTTCCTGTGGGCAACTCACCTCACTCCATCCCTCTGTATCTTCCCAAGGTCCATTAAGATGTGGGAAAGGTTTTCAGTGAGTACATTATCTCAAAAGGAAAGAGATGATGCAGACATTCAAATTAAAGAGAAGTGTGAAATATTAGATAAAATAAACAAACATAACGAAGGAAGGTTTTGGATGGGCTGACCTCCTTGAAGGCAGATAAATCCCCAGGGCCAGATGAATTGTAGCCCAGGCTGTTGAAGGAAGCTGGGGGGGCAATAGCAGAGATTCCAAGGATTATTTTTAAATCCTTCCCAAGTGAGGGATCAGAGGATCGGAGCTCTGTGAGCACTGAATCATTATTTCAACAGGGTGTGAGGTGATAGGCCAGATAATGATTGGCGGGTCATTCTGACCTGGGTGATGAGTAAATGACTGGAATTACTATTGAGAGATAAATGGTACTTGGAGAGGTATGGATTAATCAGCAATAGTTAGCATTGTCTTGTTCAGGGAAAGTCTTATCTTACTAACTGAACTGAGTTTTTGGAGGGAGTATCAGGGAAGATCATAATGAGGGCAGTGCTGTGGATGTTTTCCACATGGATTTCAGTCAGATATTCAACAAGGTCCCAGATGGCAGACTGCTGGAAAAGCTAAAGCCCCAGAGGATACAGGAGAAGGTGGTGAGTTGCAAAATGAGATCAATAAATGATAAAGAGGTCACATGGGAAGCTATCCTTCCTTGGTCAAGGTAATAAATATAAAAGCAGGGATGTAATGGTGGAAGTATATAATGCCCAGGTTAGCTACAGCTCAAGCTTTATGTACAGTCTGGACTCCACAGTACACAATAAACCTAACTACTCCAGAGAGGACAGAGCAGATATACAAGAATGTTGCCAGGGATTGAAAACCGCAGCTGTAAGGACAACAGTCATCCCTTGGCATTCAATGGTACTACCATTGCTGAATGCCCACTATCAGCATCCTAGGGCTTATCATTGGCTAGAAACTAAACTGGATTAGCCATTCAAGTACAATGATTACAATGGCAAGTCAGGGGCTAGGAATTCTGCCAGAACTCACCTCCTGACTCCACAAAGCTTGTCCATCACCTACCAGGCAGAAGTCAGCATTGTGATGGAATACTTCCTACTTGCCTGGATGAGTGCTGCTCCAACATAGAACATAGAACAGTGCAGCGCAGTACAGTCCCTTCGGCCCTTGATGTTGCACCAACCTGTGAAACCAATCTAAAGTCCATCTAACCCACACTTTTCCACTTTCATCCATATGTTTATCCAATGACCATTTAAATGCTCTTAACATTGGCGCGTCTACTACTGTTGCAGACAGGCTGTTCCACGCCCCTACTACTCTCTGAGTAAAGAAACTACCTCTGACATCTATCCTATATCTATCACCCCTCAATTTAAAGCTATGTCCCCTTGTGCTAGCCATCACCATCTGAGGAAAAAGGCTCTCGCTGTCCACCCTATCTAACCCTCTGATTATCTTATATGTTTCAATTAAGTCACCGCTCAACCTTCTTCTCTCTCACGAAAACAGCCTCAGGTTCCTCAGCCTTTCCTTGTAAGACCTTCCCTCCATACCAGACAACATCCTAGTAAGTCTCCTCTGAGACCTTTCCAAAGCTTCCAAGTCCTTCCTATAATGCGGTGACCAGAACTGTATACAATACTCCAAGTGCGGCCCCACAAGAGTTTTGTACAGCTGAAGCATGACCTCATGGCTCTGAAACTCAATCCCTCTACCAATAAAAGCTAATTGTTTTCTTAACAATAATCTTTTTCACCTCCTGCTGTTGTTGTGATGGGATTGGGGATGACAAGCTATGGTTAGCAGTAAGATGGGAATGAGGTGTACAGTATGCAGAGTAGTTGGAGCAGACAGACCTGACTGAGGAATGGAAAACTGGGAGAATAGATTAGATTAGATTACTTACAGTGTGGAAACAGGCCCTTCGGCCCAACAAGTCCACACCGACCCGCCGAAGCGCAACCCACCCATACCCCTAACATCTACCCCTTACCTACACTACGGGCAATTTAGGATGGTCAATTCACCTGACCTGCACATCTTTGGACTGTGGGAGGAAACCGGAGAACCCGGAGGAAACCCACGCAGACACGGGGAGAACGTGCAAACTCCACACAGTCAGTTGCCTGAGGCGGGAATTGAACCCGGGCCTCTGGCGCTGTGAGGCAGCAGTGCTAACCACTGTGCCACAGTGCCGCCCAAATTGCCTGTTGTGGCAAAAAACCATATCTGAAGAGTGGTCACTGTACTAGAATCATTAACTCTGCTTTCTCTCCATGGATGCTGCTAGAGTTTCTCCAGCAATGTTTGTTTTTGGACATCATTATACAGATTGGATAGGGTGGGAGGTGGCACATTAACAATGGCACAGGTCAGAAGGCTGAATGGCCTGTTCTGTGCTGTACACTCTGTGTAACTGCCCTCAGGCAGGCTGGAAATGACAAACATCACAGAGTACTGTCGAGTTTTGGGGAACAGGGACAGATTTTGATGAGGTATCCCACAGGAGAGAGCCTGGATGGTGGAGAAAGTGATGTCTGGGAGAGCTGGCCTGCTACACATGGTGACCTTCATGAATTTCATGCCTTCCTATGATCAGAGAAAGAAATGAAATTTGAATCACTGAAGCTGAATTTTTAATCACTTACTCTCTGTGCTGTTTTAATACAATCTAAAAGTAGAAAGCTGCTTCTCTCCACAACAGGCAATTACTCTCTCAGCTTTCAGTTTCCCATTCAGTCACCTTTCTTCAGCTACTTGGTCTGTCTGCTTTAACTACACAGCACACAGTGCACCCCATTCCCATCTTACTCACCACAAACATAAACCCAGCATCTCCCTACCCCATTGGCATGGGGCGGCATGGTGGCACAGTGGTTAGCACTGCTGCCTCACAGCGCCAGAGACCCGGGTTCAATTCCTGCCTCAGGCGACTGACTGTGTGGAGTTTGCACATTCTCCCCATGTCTGCGTGGGTTTCCTCCAGGTGCTCCGGTTTCCTCCCACAGTCCAAAAATGTGCAGGTTAGGTGAATTGGCCATGCTAAATTACCCGTAGTGTTAGTAGAAGGGGTAAATGTAGGGGAATGGGTCTGGGTGAGTTGCGCTTCGATGGGTCGATGTGGACTGGTTGGGCCAAAGGGCCTGTTTCCACACTGTAAGTAATCAAATCACACCCAAACCCTTTCCCCAAAACAGCACAATCCCATCATACACATCCCACGTCTCATCCCATCCACATTTACCCATCCCCATCCTCATCTGAATCACTGACACTCATGACACTTAGCCACATTCCCAGCCCAATCCAATACCCCGATACCCAAATCCATCCCATTACTGATACCACATCACGAATACACCCTTTCCCATCACACCTGTCCATAGCTCCTCCGCAATATCCACCCCTGTGTACCCCATATTTCCACCTACACAATACTGGCTAACTGATTGACTCGGTTGTATCACATCAAGTGGGAACCCCAATGCTTAGCTAAGACTGACCCTTAGGCCACAGTTAAAATCAAAGGCAAGTGATATACAGTGGTAAAATGCCAGTGATATATGGTGGCAAGATGCCTGGCTCAGGGTCAGAAACCATCAGCCAGAGGTGTGGAGGAGAGAGAGATCAGTGAGTATGGGTCTGGAGCTGGGAGGAAATTCCTGTTCCTCTTCACTGCAAGGTCAATGTGAAAATATGTTCAGCATCCCAGGATTGTTAAGTTGCAGAAGGAAGCCATTTGGTGCTTTGTACCCTGTGCCAGTTCTATTACTTAGTGTCAAACTTCTTCCTTTCCCTATATCCCTGCACTCCATTTCAATCAAAGCAATTATCCAATGCCCTTCTTCTCTCAATTGAACTAGCCTCCACCACATTTTCAGGCACAGTGTTCAGACCCTAACCACTCAGTGTGTGAAAAAGTTATTCCTCACATTACCCCTGCTTCATTGCACATCATCTTAAATCCAAGGCTTCTTGTTCTTTTCTCTTTTCTATGTGGAAACAACATAACCCTATTTACTCTATCCAGTCAGTCATGAATTTGAAATCATCTCTCAAATTGAAACATAGAAAATTGAAACAGAGTAGGTTGATTGGCTTCTCAGAGCTGCTTCACCATGTTATGTGATTATGGTTGATCATACAACTCAGTCCTCTATTCTCACTTCCTCCCCAAATCCCTTGATCCCTTTAGCCCTAAGAACTATATCTAACTCCTTGAATTCTCTTCTCAAACTTCTCCTCTCCAAATTGAGTCACAAACTCAATTTATCTTCATAATTGAAGCTTTTCATTTCTGGAACCACTCTTGTAAATCATTTCTGCACCCTCCCAATGTGTTCACATCTTTCATATAATGTGGCGATCACATCATAAACAATATTCCAGATGATGTCTAACAAGTGTCTTGTACAAGGTCAAAATCACCTCCCTGATCTTGTACTCTATACCCCTATTAATACAGCTGAGGACAAGATATGTTTTATTGCTGATGGCAGTTGAATGCCTTTGGAGCCAGGGGTTAGACCACCTGCAGAAATGGATTTGCTGAGGAGGATAGGCCCATTGCTCCTACCCTACATCACTACATTTCCTGAAAGGGTCTTCAAGCGTCTTTGTGCAACCTAATCCCTGTTCAGATGGAACCATAGACTTCCATTGCCCAAATTAAGGAGATACAGATCGAAATATGTGCCTTCTCAAAATGAGTCCTCCTTCTCTCCAGTCCCCTCTGCTCCACTTCACAGCCGGAACACAGCTACAACCAGCCTCAATTTCCCAGCAGGTGTGAATGCACTAGTTGTTAGGACAATTCCAAAGAATTCCCACTGTTTTCTATTCTCCTAGGTTTTCCTTAAAATGTACAGCAAAGTCTGACTGATCCAGCCTCTGTGATTAACTATTCCCTGTGGCATTAATTGTTGGGTTGAAGCAATCTTTCTGATCCTCCCTCCTCATTCTCTTGGTTTTAATGTGATGATATCTTATTCCTGACTTCTCAAAAATGTCCTCCCAATAGTTTGGAGTTCCAAAACTGCACACAGTTGGTGCTGTGGGTTCGTCATTAGTCTTCATATTCAAATTGTGATAAACCTTTGTTTGCTTTTTTTTGCTTTTATTAAATGCGGATGCTGTCTTTAATATCCTGGGAAAGTGGCCCTGCAAATCCTTTTGCTCTTCCATACACGGAACAAGTTATTTTTCCAATTAACAATATAATTACCGTGACTGTCCTTTATCAAAATATATCACCTCAGTTACCGACACTGAATTCTGGCTGTTGCTGTTTTGTACATTTGCTACCTTATCAATGCCTCTTTCATTTGCTTTGTAAAGAATTAGTTCTATCCCTGAGTTCTGTGGATTTTGGCATTATTCAGTCTTGCCCACTATCTAAATTATTCATTGTTAAAAACATTCTTCATGGGATGTGCATATCACTTCGATATTGACCCAGTGATAATGAAGGAATGGTGAGCTAAGTTAAAAGAGAGATGGAGTGTAGTTTTGAAGGAAGCTGCTGCTGCTGCTATTATCCTCCGTGGTGAATGGGTTGAGGGGGCAGGGCTGCAGAGTTTCTGACTTTCCTGTAAACGGTATAACACTTACCTCAGCGACAAAGTATCAACAATTATTCAATTGATCTTACTTTTAGTGGCAATCATGCAAACTGCTCTCTGATGCTCCATGCTGAGCTTCTTGATATATCCAAGAAGTAGGGAGCCATCCAGCCTTATAAATGATGAATGGCAGCAGGTGTACATTCAAAGAGTGTTACCGGAATAGTAATCCCTGGTCTGGACTAATAATCACATTTTATCCTGACAGCTAGGCAGTTGAAATTTCAACTAATTATATAAATGTGGAACAAAAAAAAATCTAGTCCCAGTAATAGTCACCATGAAACTACCAACTGTATCCATTAATTCATTAATGTCCTTTATGGAGCACCCCCCCAGTTGTACTCCAGAACCAGAGAAATGACCAGCAGCCATTCAGTTGTGTTCACCACCACCTCTCAAGAGCAAGAGAGACAGGTAACATTGCAATGATGTTCACATGTCATGACTGAACAAAAAATAGAAGTTTCAAGAGGATAAATCTTTTCTTGTAGATGGGAGAACAATGGTCAATGGTATACTGTCAAAAGTTGGAATACTTTACACCAGGCCTAGCAGTGATATTATCTAAATCCATGCTCTCCCAGAAACATTTTTGTGAATCTATGCTTCCTTATCCACCCCCTCCTCATTCTCCTCCCACTCTTCCATTCACAGATAGTATTTCATATGACTCACAGGGTCACACCTAAGACCTTTGTACACCACAGCTACCATTTTCAAATTTAGCAATAACTGGAATCTATAACCTGCCTGAAGTTAACAAACATCTTACAAACAGAACTGCAGAGGTGCACATTTATCACTGCCTTTCAGATACAAGATCTTATAGTTCTGAAGGACAATTTTTATCTTCAAAGGGGGCCATTCTGTGAATTAAAAATTGGTTTGATTAAATGCTTTTTGATAATGCTGCTGTGAACTGCCTTGCAATAGTTTACAATATTAAATGCACAATATAAATGCAAGTTGCAGTTGACTAGTAAGTCCTTTTGATGTAAAGAATTAGCTTCCATCTGGCCCTTCCAGTCACTGAATCAATTAACTTGTGATGAGACTAGTTTTGTTCGGATTATGTTTTCAGATATGAAACAGTACACATCTCACAGCTTGTGACAGAACCCCAGTGGGATTGGGAAACCCATGTACTCTGCCAGACAGTTACAGAACACAGGCTTGTGCCTTTGATTTGGCACCTGAAAGTCTAATCTCTGGCAGGTTATTCAGGAAATACAGAGTAGATGCAGTCCCTCGGGAGGGAAGCACTGAATGAGTCAGGCTGAGCCAATTTTGGTCAGCCCGGTAGCAAATTAAAGAGTGACACCATTTAGACCTGGATTCTGCAGGCTACATAAGCATGGTGACAGGCAAATTGAATTTATGTGGGTTATGAGTAAACCAAAGGGAAGTCTGGGATTAGAAGCAAATCTAATCATTACATTAGACTCCCTACAATTTGGAAACATGCCCTTCAGCCCAACAAGTCCACACTGACCCTCATATTCCATAACTATAAACCATGAGGCATTGTACTCAATAATGAAAGAAAGGAAGAACTTGCATCTATATAGTATCTATAGGCCTATGGAGTATTATCGTTCATTAGCAGAGGGATTGAATTCAAGAGTCGTGAGGTGATGTTGCAGCTGTACAGGACTTTGGTTAGGCCACATTTGGAGTACTGTGTGCAGTTCTGGTCGCCTCACTTTAGGAAAGATGTGGAAGCTTTGGAGAGGGTGCAGAGAAGATTTACCAGGATGTTGCCTGGAATGGAGAGTAGGTCGTACGAGGATAGGTTGAGAGTTCTCGGCCTTTTCTCGTTGGAACGGCGAAGGATGAGGGGTGACTTGATAGAGGTTTATAAGATGATCAGAGGAATAGATAGAGTGGACAGTCAGAAACTTTTTCCCCGGGTACAACAGAGTGTTACAAGGGGACATAAATTTAAGGTGAAGGGTGGAAGGTATAGGGGAGATGTCAGGGGTGGGTTCTTTACCCAGAGAGTGGTGGGGGCATGGAATGCGCTGCCCGAGGGAGTGGTAGAGTCAGATTCATTGGCGACCTTTAAGCGGCATTTGGATAGGTACATGGATGGGTGCTTAATCTAGGATAGAAGTTCGGCACAACATCGTGGGCCGAAGGGCCTGTTCTGTGCTGTATTGTTCTATGTTCTATGTTCTATGTTCTATCTCTCAGAACATCTCAGAGTATTTCTATTTCCAATGAAGTATGCTTGTAGTCATTGTCGTAATACAGGAAACTCAGCAACAACTTTATACACAGCAAGATCTGACATACTATTTTGTTTCAGTTTGTTGGTGTAGAGAAAATACCAGCCTCAGGGCATAAAGGAGAACACCCACAGCTTGTCTTTTGAGTATTGCTATTGCATTTTCACAAAAAAATGGCCTCAGTTTAACATTTCACTCAGCAGACATAGAACCTCCAACAGTGCGGGGCTCCCTCAGTACTGCACTGGAGAGGCCACAAAGGTTATGTGCTCAAAGTTCAGGGCTGCAGCCTGAACCCATGACATTTCATCACAAAGAATATACTGGCTGTTCCCCTGCTATACTTTGTTAGTCTTTGCTACTTTAAGATCAGGGATGAAGACTTGAGCAGGGAAATGGTTTAGCCTTTCACCACTAGATCTGGCTCAACCACAAAACATATTATCAGATTGTGCTCTCAGATGCTAACCTTGCTCGCTCTTCCTGGATCATCCAGAAATACCAAGAGAACCCTTTCCTTTTCTTGACAAAAAAACCCAAAGAATTGGAAATCAAAAACAAAAACAGAGATTGCTGGAAAAACTCAGCAGATCTGGCAGCATCCGTGGAGAGAAACCAAAGTTAATGTTTCGGGTCCAGTAACCCTTCCTCATAACTTATGGCAGTTAGGCAATTTTTTTTTGTCAATTGTATTTAAAAACCTATGTGGTTCATGAACATCCTTCATCCTTACCTGGTCTGGACTTCATGTAACTCCAGACCAATAACAATGCGGTTGACTCTTAACTACTCCCTGAAAAGATAAAATATGCCATTCAGGCATTGGTTCTGAGGCTGGGTCACTGGACCCGAAACGTTAGCTCTGATTTCTCTCCATAGATGCTGCCAAACCTGCTGAGCTTTTTCAGCAATTTCTGTTTTTATTCCCTTTTCCTTGCTTTAGTCTTTCATGGGATGTGGACATTACTGGTAAGGCGAGCATCTGTGGCCCATCCCTAACTGCTCTTGAACTGAGTGGCTTACTTGGTCATTTCAGGAGGCAATTAAGAGTCAACTTCACGTTGCTGTGGGTCAGGAGTTACATGTAGGCCAGACCAGGTAAGGATGAAGGCTGTTAGCGAATCAGATGGATTTTTAAATACAATTGGCAAAGGGTTTGCGGTCATCGTTACTGAGACTAGTCCTCAATTCCATAATTTTAACACCAGAACTCAAATTCCTCCAGTTGTCATAGTGGGATTCAAACCCATGCTCACCAGAACATTAGTCTGTTACTCTAGATTATTAATCCAGTGATATTCATGACACTGTAACACCACTATCTCCCAGTTTCTGTGCTACTAACAATCTTCTTAAACCTTTCTTCCCTGTCGCCTCCACTTTCACTTCTAACATTAGTCCAGGACACCAAGGATTTCTCTGTCACTAAGATTGAGATTACCTGGTCACTTACCTCCCTTCTTCTGGCCGATCAGTCAAGCTTCAGCTGAAGCCCTCTCACCCCACAGCCTCGCCTTGACTGTGAATCTTCCTCCAGTTTCCTTCCTCTGTGCTCTCTCTACTCAATCATCTCCCAAGCGTATCCTGTCAATGAAACTCATTTTTACTTTTCTCACCAACCTGCTGACCACCCAATACCACTCCAGCTGATATGGGCGACAGCTTCCCTTCCAACTTACAAATGACTGCCCTCATCTCCAACTTGGCTTTCTTTGCATGAACGTGTTGTCACCTCCCAGATTGGTACTCATCCTACCCTGAAGAAGGGCTTATGCCTGAAACGTCGATTCGCCTGTTCCTTGGATGCTGCCTGACCTGCTGCGCTTTTCCAGCAACACATTTTCAGCTACCCTGAACTTAGTCAGGTTTCTGTCATCACTCCAGTTCTGAAACAACTCTGATCAAAGTGAAAAATCACATTCTCTGTGACAAAGGCAAGATTTCTCTGTTAATCTTCTCGACCTGCCTGCAGATTTTGACAAGAGTGAGCAAATCATCCTTGCACGGACCTTATCCATTCATTACATATCTATAAGCCATCAAAAATTCTGCCATTGGTGTGTGTTTCCTGTCAACCTTTTCCATTAGAAATTTCAATGGCTACAGTTATAATGGGATCAAGAATGTAGACCTTCACTTAAATGGAGAGATGAGAAAGGCTGAGTTTGTAATCCTTAGAGCAAAGAAAAGATAGCTCGAGAAGAAATGTTCAAAATGATGTAAGGTATTGAATAGATCATAAAAGAAGGAATTGCTTCTGACATTAGGAGGACCTGTAGCCAGAGAATATAGATATACTGTAATGTAACACAATGAGCGAAAGGATCAAATTGGGAGGAGATTGGGAAATATAGCAACCTGATCTACTTTGGAGCAAGAGATTGAAAAATCAAAGATTCGTGCAAGTGTTACAACATTGAAATAGGCCATTCAGCCCATTTTGCTTTCTTCCTGTAACCCTGCAGATTCCTCCTTTTCAAATAATCATCTAATTCCATTTTGAATCCCTTGATTGTACCTACATCCACCACACTTTCAAACAATGCATTTCAGACACAAAACACTCTTCATAATTTTCCTCATATCATTTTCACTTCTTTGACTTATTACTTTAAACCACTACCGACGTGTTCCTGATCCTTTTGCAACTGGGAACATTTTCTCCCCAGTTACTCTGTGACCAGTCAGTATTGAGGAAACTTCAATCAGATCGCCTCTCTGCCTTGTTCTTTGCCAAGGACAACAGTCCCAACTTCTCCAAACTACCCACATGACTCAAGTTCTTGAAAAATTCTTGTAAAACACTTCTGCACACACTCCAATGCCTTCACAAACTCCATCATTGACGTGTAATTACTGCAACCAGCAGCAAGGCCAGAAATATGGATAAGCAAAAGTTTCCACAAACAATCACAGTTCAACATTTTGAACTGAGCATTTTGTTAATTAGTTGTTTATGTTCTTCTGAACACTTGTCTCGAAAAAAACAGCCTGTTCCTGCCGAGGTATTGCTTAGGTTTAGATTTGTAGAAGAGCTATGTCATAGAAAGTGAAGAATGTATGTTTTTAGAGGAGGGTTTGTGTTCTAGGAAAATTGAAAGCCAAGATTGTATTTCCTAACAGATTAAGCATGTACTTGGTCACATCTCTTTTAAACTGTGGCATGATCTTGTAAATCTTAGCTCCAGGAATGAGAACTAAAGGGATAACAATGATCACTGTACTCCGCAAAGACATCTGGGCCTGGAGATGACTTGCTTTCACCATAGTGTTTCCCAGAGTGGGAGAGGTGAGTGGGTTCTTGCTGCAATTGTACAGGGCCTTGGTAGGACAGCATGTGGAGACTGTGTATAGTTTTGGCCTCTTTGGAATGTTCTAACTATGGAGGGAATGCAAAAATAATTCACCAGACTGATTCATGGGATGGCAGGGTTGACGCATGCAGAGAAATTGAATCACCGAGAACTCTACTCATTGGACTTGATATTGACAGCAGAGAAAAAGGCACTTCAGCCCATCACATTAGTACTGGTCAAAAACAACCACCTAACTATTCTAATCCCATTTCCCACCACTCAGCCCATGGCCTTGTATACCTTGACATTCCAAGTGTGAATCAAAATACTTCTTCAATGTTATGATGGTTTCCACCCCTCTGACCCTTACAGGGTGTTGGTTCTAGATCCCCACTATCTCCCTTGAAATATCACATCCCCTTTGAAACGATCTGCCCCTTACCTTAATTCTAACCACCTTGACCACCTTGTTATGTCAGTGAACTTACAAATCAACCTTCCTACATTCAAATCTAAATCATTTATGTCAGTCACAAACTGTAAAGGCCTCAACACTGACCCGATTTGCCAAAGTTCCTTGGATGCCATGGCCTCTCAGTCTCCCACAGGACTTTCTCAAAAGAGCTCAGAAGAATGAAGGGAAAATCTCATAGAAACCAGTAAAATTGGATCAGGACTAGACGAGCTAAATGCAGGAAGGATGTTCGATGAATGGGGTTCCAAACCAGACGTCACAGTCTATGGATATGAGGTAGCCACTTAGGAATGAGGTGAGGACAAATTCCTTCACCCAAAGAGTGGTTAACCTGTGGAATTTGCTGCACAGAAAACAGTCGAGTCCAAAACATTGTAAAATTTCAAGAAGGAATTGGATACAGCACTGGGGCTAAAGGGATCAAAGGATATAAGGGAAAAGCAGTAACAGACTACTGAGTTGGATGATCAGCCATAGAACATACAACATTGCAGCGCAGTACAGGCCCTTCAACCCTCAATATTGCGCCAACCTGTGAAATCAGTTTGAAGCCCATCTAACCTACACTATTCCATTTTCATCCATATGTTGTTATGGACCAGGCCAGACCACTCAAAACATTCTTAAGCAGGCAGCGCAGACTGTAACTTTGCAATTTGTTTCGGTAAGTGTACAGTGAAAATTACCCAGAGTAGGTTAGCTAGGTTGACTACCAGGTTAAAAACAGTCAAAACTTTATTCATAAAATTATACAATGAAACACAAAGAACGGAATAAAGAACCCCTACAGAACTCAGTCTATCCAAACTAGACTTAATTATGCTGTTCCGAATATACACGACAGTCCCAATAAGCAAACCCCTGTAGAAACTAGTATAAATGAATGGAACAGTTGCTTACAGACTGAAGTTGACCAGGCAAAGAGAGAGAGTTTGTTTCCACACAGCTCACTGTTGAACTCCCAACTAGTTCTGGTCTGAACTGAACTGCTCAGCTAGAGAGCTAACCAGTTCCTTTTCATTATACAGGTCAGTTCTAAAACATGACCACTTTGGACTGAAGTCTCATCTGGTTACAGTACTCTTTAACCTCTGTACCAAACCAGACTAATCGGTTTGAGAGCAGTTTATTACCCTTCTAGATAAAAAACAAAGACATAGTATCCTTGAGAAAAGGAACAGCTTTGTGACAATGTTTATCCCATGACCATTTAAATGTCCTTAAAGTCGGTGAGTGTACCACTGTTGCAGGCAGTGCATTCCACACTCCTACTACTCTCGGAGTAAAGAAATTACCTTTGACATCTGTCCTATATCTATCACACCTCACTTTAAAACTATGTCCTGTTATTCTAGCCATCACCATCCTATAAAAAACACTCTAACCCTCTGATTATCTTACATGTCTCAATTAACTCACCTCTCAACCTTCTTCTCTCTAGCAAAAACAGCCTCATGTCCCTCAGCCTTTCATTGTGAGACCTTCCCTCCATACCACGTAACACCCTCGTAAATCTCCTCTGAACCCTTTCCAAACCTTCCACATTCTTCCTGTAATGTGGTGACCAGAACTGTACATAATACTCCAAGTGTGGCCACGCCAGCATTTTGTACAGCTGCAGCGTGACCTTGTGGCTCCGAAATGCAATCCCTCTATCAATAAAAGCTAACACACTGTATGCCTTCTTAACAACCCAATCAATCTGGGTGGCAACTTTCAGGGATCTGTGGACATGTACACTGAGATCTCTCTGCTCATCTATATAACCAAGAATCTTACCATTAGCCCAGTACTCTGCATTCCAGTTGCTGCTTCTAAAGTGAATCACCTCACACATTTCCACATTAAACTCCATTTGCCACCTCTCAGCCCAGCTCTGCAGCTTATCTATGTCCCTCTGTAACCTACAACATTCTTCAGCACTATCCACAACTCTACCAACCCTAGTGTCATTTGCAAAATTACTAACCATCCTTCTACGCCCTCACCTAGGTCAGGATAAAAAACAAAGACATTGTATCCTTGAGAAAAGGAACAGCTTTTTGAAAAAAAAATCAGCTTTGTGACAATATTTATCCCTGAAAAATGACAAACAGCAATGACCCCAAAACAGATCCTTGCGGAACCCCACTAGTAACTGAACACCAAGATGAACATTTCCCATCAACCACCACCCTCTGTCTTCTTTCAGTGAGTCAGTTTCTGACATAATGATCAGATTGAGTGGTGGAGCAGGTTTGAGGGGCTGAATGGCCTCATCCTGGTCATAGAGATGTACAGCATGGAAACAGACCCTTTGGTCCAACCCGTCCATGCTGACCAGATATTCCAACCCAATCTAGTCCCACCCGCCAGGACCCGGCCCATATCCCTCCAAACCCTTCCTATTCATATCACCCTAAACCTATGCCCTCTAGTTCTGGACCCCCCGATCCCAGGGAAAAGACTTTGCCTATTTATCCTATCCATGCCCCTCATAATTTTGTAAACCTCTATAAGGTCACCCCTCAGCCTCCAACGCTGTAGGGAAAACAGCCCCAGCCTGTTCAGCCTCTCCCTGTAGCTCAGATCCTCCAACCCTGGCAACATCCTTGTAAATCTTTTCTGAACCCTTTCAAGTTTCACAACATCCTTCCGATAGGAAGGAGACCAGAATTGCATGCAATATTCCAACAGTGGCCTAACCACTGCCCTGTACAGCCGCAACATGACCTCCCAACTCCTGTACTCAATACTCTAACTAATAAAGGAAAGCATACCAAACGCCTTCTTCACTTTGGTCCTCTTTTCTATTTTCTATGTTTCTATGTAAAATGAGTTGGCTGCCCAGCTTTGAGCTCACCCCTATGATTTGGAAGATGGGAAGGTCCCAAAATTGATAGCTTGCCCACTACATGCAAATAAATAATTGAGAGTCAATTCAACTTGTTAAGAGTTTGTCCCCGGTAACTCTCTGTTCACAGCAAAATACACTTGGCACTGGCTGGTGCGAGGGAGAGGGCACTCATTCATAAATGCCCACTCAAACAAAGGCAGAAAGAGAGGGAGGGCCCTGATATGAGGGGACCCTGAGTTCAATGGGGCACCTCACACCCAAGATGCCACTGCTGCCTTCCCTCCATGCTGCTTCATGACGGAACCCACCCACCACCCACCCCCTCCAAACCAGCTTTAGAATTCCTCCTCACCCAAAGCCCTTTGGGGTCAGCCTACGTTCCTCTTTGGCCTTTTCCCCCTCACCCGCACCTCCTGCACTCCCCACCCTGACCCCCTCCCACAGAACACAAAGACAGTCCCCTTCCCTTTTAAATTTCAGCCTTTGAAATATCTTTTGCCTCTTCATGTTTTTCTTCCACTTTCAGAGGCCTACTGGTATTGTTGTTGGACTGTCAACCCAGAGAACCTGGTTCAAATTCCACATGGAATTTGGAATTTCAATGAAATCTGGAGTCTGCTGATGACCATGAAACCATTGTTGGGAAAAATAAAAAATTAATGTTCTTTACCGAAGGAAACTGCCATCCGCACCTGGACCGGCCTACATGCCACTCTAGACCTAGAGCAATGTACCTGGCTCTTAACTGCCCTTTGGATAATTAGAGTAGACAATAAATGCCATCATCCTGTGAATGAGTTTTAAACAAATCCCATTTGTGCTTCTGGCAATAACAACAGTTTGAAGTTTATTTGAATCAAATGCTGACTTCATTGTAATTGTTCACTTTCAGTTTACAATATTCTCAGTTTTATTTCTACCACCAATAAGTTCAGATGGTGCAGATTT
The DNA here is from genome assembly GCF_047496795.1 of Chiloscyllium punctatum. NCBI lineage: Eukaryota > Metazoa > Chordata > Chondrichthyes > Orectolobiformes > Hemiscylliidae > Chiloscyllium > Chiloscyllium punctatum. The sequence goes on along the minus strand of NC_092753.1, from coordinate 101,062,525 downwards.
TCCATCTCATAATGAAATCATTTTTTTATACAGGTTATCATTTACACCCCAGCCTTCAGCAACCTCAAGTTCTCACAAAGAGAAAAAAAAAGCTTTCACAAACTCTCCACTAATGGCAAAATATCTAATACAGAAGAAGACAGTTATATGCAGATCAGCTAACCCATATGTGAGTTGGATGTGTTCAAGAAATTTTTCTCACTTATGTTGTTACAAGTTGCATAGAATGGCTGCAGGGAATCAAAATGTGATAATCATCGTGAAGACTTTAATATTCTAATGGAAAAGTTAACAGGATAGAAGCAATAAAGAGCAAGGAATGAAAATACAAGTAACTGGATACTGACAGTCACTGCCTACTTTGTAACCCTTTATATGAAGCTAGGTAGTAGATTAGGTTTGGCATAATTGATTTTCCCTTTGACATTTTTTTGACTTCTTTCCGTTCCTCAAGGTTCTTGCTCTTGTTCAGTGCAGCCTAACCCAAGCAATCAGTCTTCCTGCAACAGGTCAATCAGTATACGAGGCTGTCACCTCCCTCCCCCTCACTCGCCCATACTTTAATTGCAAAATTATTTGGATTGAGATCAGCTGATTTGCTGCTCCTGAGTTCAGGAGCGCTGATGACAATGCTGACATCTACACCCCTGCCTCAGATGAGATCAATGAACTCAGCACAGACCCACCAACAAACCTGAAGCCTTCCACAGCTCGTTTGGGATTCGATTTTAGATTTGCAATTTTGCAACTTCACCTCACCTACAGTAGGAGTTTTATAGTTACAGTTTTTACAGTTTTGACAGTTTCTCCTGTCTTAGGACCATTAGGAGGTTAGAACCCTGCAAACATGAGAAGGACAGTCAGCAAAGAAACAAAGAAAATTTACAGCCCAGGAACAGGCCCTTCAGCCCTCAAATCCTGAGCCGATCCAAATGTACTGTCTAAACCTGTCGCCCAATCCCTAACCATCTGTATCCCTCTGCTCCCCACCTACTCATACATCTGTCCAGACACATCTTAAATGAATCTCCCGTGCCTGCCTCTGCCACCTCTGCTGGCAACGCGTTCCAGACACCCACCACCCTCTGTGTGAAGTACTTACCGTGTGTATCCCCCTTAAGCTTTCCACCTCTCACCTTGAATGCGTGGTCTCTCGTTATTGAATCATTCACCCTGGGAAAAAGCTTGTCTCTATCCACCCTGTCTATACCCTTCATGATTTTATAAACCTCAATCAGGTCCCCTCTCAATCTCCTTTTTTCTAATGAAAACAAACCTAACCTACTCAACCTCTCTTTATAGCTAGCACCTTCCATACCAGGCAACATCCTCGTAAACCTTCTCTGCACCCTCTCCAAAGCATCCACATCCTTTTGGTAATGTGGCGACCAGAACTGTACACAGTATTCTAAATGTGGCCGAACCAATGTCGTGTACAATTTTAACATGACCTGCCAGCTCTTATACTCAATACCCCGCCCGATGAAGGCAAGCATACTATATGCCTTCTTGACTACTCAATCTACCTGTGCAGCAACCTTCAGGGTACAATAGACCTGCACTCCCAGATCTGTCTGCTCATCAACTTCTCCCACAGCCTGTCAATCCCATTGCTTTGCTCCTTCCTCATAACCCTCTGTCCTCCTCTGTTTCTAACACTGATTTATTCTTCCTTTGCAAACAAAAAAACTCTCAGCCTCTATCCTGAGCTTCTGTACACTCAACAACTCTTTATAAAAAGACTTTAATTCAAATCTTAATTCTCACTCTTGCAATGACAATTTGAAGTGACAATCTCCATAATGTACAGCCCACTTATTCTCTATCTCACCCTGTTAAATCTACTGTCAGCTCTCTCTTGATTGGCCTAAGTGTTAATCTTACCCATATTTTCATGATATCACAAAGGGTCAAAGTTCTACCTTAGCCAGAACAGGAGCTGACTGTTACTGCTTTTAAAAAGCACATACCCTCAACTTGCTGAAGTGTATGGAGCCTGTGGTACTATGTATAACTTTGACCTATTTATCAGAGAAGGATTATATTCACAATAGAAAATAGAACATTACAGTGCAATACAGGCCCTTCGGCCCTCGATGTTGCATCGACCTGTGATACCAATCTGAAGCCCATCTCACCTAAACTATTCCATTTTCATCCATATATTTATCCAATGGCCATTTAAGTACCCTTTAAGTTGGTAAGTCCACTACTGTTGCAGGCAGGGCATACTACGCCCTTACAACATTCTGAGTAAAAAAACCACCTCTGATCATCTTGTATGCCTCTATTAAGTTACCTCATAGCCTTCTTCTCTCTAATGAAAACAGCTACAAGTCCCTCAGCTTTTCCTCATAAGACCTTCCCTCCGTACCAACGCTGAGAGTGGGGTGCTGGAAAAGCACAGTAGGTCAGACAGCATCCAAGGAACAGGAGAATCGATGTTTCGGGAAAGAGCCCTTCATCAGGAATTATTCCCTCCATAACAGGCAAAATCCTGGTAAATCTCTGAACCCTTTCCAATGCTTCCACATCCTTCCTTTCATGGTGACCAGAACTGTACGCAAAACCAGAGTTTTGTGCAGTTGCAGCATGACCTCATGGCTTCGAAACTCAATCCCTCTACCAATAAAAGCTAACAAACTATGCCTTCCTAACAACCCTACCAACCTGGATAGCAACTTTCAGGGATCTATGCATATGGAAGGAAGTTCAACAGAGGTTCACTGAATTAATTAAATGCTCTCCTCTCTAGGAGTTTTCATACTGGCAAAATTATCTCAGTAGAATAAATCTGCAGGTACATTATTGCAGTAACATCTTTTTTACCAATATCAGCACTTCGAATCCAACCTCAAGTATTGCAGAACATTGTAAGCTGGATGTGGACTCCTCAGGATTTCAGTATGAGGCAATAGTTCTTTTGTCCTTACTTACAAATATGAATTGTAAGAATCAAAGTAAAATTGGCATTATAATTATAAATACTGTATCATTGAATATCAAAGATAGTTATGACAAGACTTTTCTACTTTAAATTGATACGTGATGTTTAAATCTACCTCAAAATCATGGAATCACAGAATCGTACAGTATGGAAGAAGTTCTCTGGTCTATCAAGTCTGCACCACCAAAGAATACACAACTGCCAACACTAGTCCCAACTCCCAGCATTGGGCCTATAACCTTGAATGTTCAGACATTTCAGGTGCTCATCTAAGTACTTTTTAAAGGTTGTGAGATTTCCCTCCTGGGCAGTGTATTCCAGACTTCTTCACCTTCTGGTGACACATTTTTTTCCTCAAATCCCTTCTTAACCTCTGCCTTTAATTACAAATCATGTCCCCCTCTTGTTATTGACCCTTTAACTAAGGGGAATAGTTGTTCTCTATCCATCCTGAACATGCCCCTTATACACCTCTGTCACCCACTCTCAGCCTTCCCTGCTCTGTAGAAACCAACTCAAGTTTATCCAGCCTGTCTTCATTTTTGAAATGCTCCATCCCAGGCAGCATCCTGGTGAATCTGCTCTGCATGCCCTCCAGTGCAATCCCACCCTTCCTCTGGTGTGATTTTTATAATTCATTCATGGGATGAGGACATCACTGGCTAGGCCAGTATTTATTGCTCATCCCGAATTGTCAACAGTTAAGACTCACCCACTTTGCTGTGGGTCAGCAGTCACATGTAGGCCAGACCAGGTAAGGATGGCAGTTTCCTACTCGAAAGAACATTAATGAACCAGGTGATTTTCCTGACAATCAGCAATGGTTATCATTACACTCTTAATTCCAAACTTTTTAAAAAATTGAGTTCAAATTCCACCATCTGCAATGGTGTGGTTCAAACTTGAGTCCCCAGAACATTGCCTGGGTTTATGGATTCACAGTACAGCAGTAATGCCACTAGACTATCACCTCTCCCCAACTTGACACAGTGCTCCATAATTTGGAACTCCTCAGTGAATCTGGCTCCCCCCCACTCTCAGACAGTACATTCCAGATGCTAAATACACTGAGTCAAACAATCATTACTTCTTTAGAAGTGAAATTAAGAAATGTTGTTCACTCAAATGATTGTGAATCTATTTAATTTTCTCGCTTAAAGCCTTTGGATGCTCAGTCGTTGAGCATATTTGAGACAGGACTCCATGGAGTTTTGGTTGCTTTGGACATAGAGGACGTGGAGATTGTGCAGAACTGTAAAGCTGACATAGAAGATCAACCATGACTACTCCTGGACTTGTTTGCAACAAGGGTGGCTGATGTGACGTGTACATGATAATATAAGTGTGTCTGGCAATGAGTTGGCAAATGTTGTATAACGTGGCAAAATATGAAATTGTCCAGTTTGAGAAGAAGAATACAAAAACATGTCAATAGAATGGTCAGCAGTTGCAGTGCTCTGAGATAGAGTCATAGATAGAGTCAAAGAGATGTACAGCATGGAAACAGACCCTTCAGTCCAACCTGTCCATGCCGACCAGATATCCCAACCCAATCTAGTCCCACCTGCCAGCACCTGGCCCATATCCCTCCAAACCCTTCCTATTCATATACCCATCCAAATGTCTCTTAAATGTTGCAATTGTACCAGCCTCCACCATATCCTCTGGCAGCTCATTCCATTCACGCTCCACCCTCTGCGTGAACAAGTTGCCCCTTAGGTCTCTTTTATATCTTTCCCCTCTCACCCTAAACCTCAAGTTCTGGACTACCCAACCCCAGGGAAAAGACTTTGTCTATTTATCCTATCCATGCCCCTCATAATTTTATAAACCTCTATAGGGTCACCCCTCAGCCTCCGATACTCCAGGGAAGACAGCCCCAGTCTGTTCAGCCTCTCCCTGTAGCTCAAATCCTCCAACCCTGGCAACATCCTTGTAAATCTTTTCTGAACCCTTTCAAGTTTCACAACATCTTTCTGATAGGAAGGAGACCAGAACTGCACGCAATATTCTAACAGTGGCCTAACCAATGTCCTGTACAGCCGCAACATGACCTCCCAACTCCTGTACTCAATACTCTGACCATTAAAGGCAAGCATACCAAACACCTTCTTCACTATCCTGTCTACCTGCGACTCCACTTTCAAGGAGCTATGAACCTGTATTCCAAGGTCTCTTTGTCCAGCAACACTCCCTAGGACCTTACCATTAAGTGTATAAGTCCTGCTAAGATTTGTTTTGCCAAAATGCAGCACCTCGCATTTATCTGAATTAAACTCCATCTGCCACTTCTCAGCCCATTGGCCCATCTGGTTCAGATCCTGTTGTAATCTGAGGTAACCCTCTTCGCTGTCCACTACACCTCCAATTTTGATGTCATCTGCAAACTTACTAACTGTACCTCTTATGGTCACAGCCAAATCATTTATGTAAATGACAAAAAGTAGAGGACCTAGCATCGATCCTTGTGGCACTCCACTGGTCACAGGCCTCCAGTCTGAAAAACAACCCTCCACCACCACTCTCTGTCTTTTACCTGTGAGCTAGTTAAATATCCAAATGGCTAGTTCTCCCTGTATTCCATGAGGTCTAACCTTGCTAATCAGTCTCCCATGGGGAACCTTGTCGAATGCCTTACTGAAATCCACATAGATCCCACCTACTGCTCTGTCCTCATCAATCTTCTTTGTTACTCCTTCAAAAAACTCCATCAAGTTTGTGAGACATGATTTCCCACACACAAAGCCATGTTGACTATCCCTAATCAGTCCTTGCCTTTCCAAATACATGTACATCCTGTCCCTCAGGATTCCCTCCAACAACTTGTCGACCACTGAGGTCAGGCTCACCGGTCTATAGTTCCCTGGCTTGTCTTTACCGCCCTTCTTAAACAGTGGCACCATGTTTGCCAACCGCCAAGCTTCTGGCACCTCACCTGTGACTATCGATGATACAAAATCTCAGCAAGAGGCCCAGCAATCACCTCTCTAGCTTCCCAGAGAGTTCGAGGATGCACTTGATCAGGTCCTGGGGATTTATCCACCTTTGCATGTTTCAAGACATCCAGCACTTCCTCCTCTATAATCTGGACATTTTGCAAGATGTCACCATCTATTTCCCTACAGTCTATATCCTCCGTAACCTTTTCCATAGTAAATACTGTTGCAAAATAGTAATTTAGTGTCTCCCCCATTTTCTGTGGCTCCACACAAAGGCCGCCTTGATGATCTTTGAGGGGCCCTATTCTCTCCCTAGCTACCCTTTTGTCCTTAATATATTTGTAAAAAGCCTTTGGATTCTCCTTAATTCTATTTACCAAAGCTATTTCATGTCCCCTTTTGGCCCTCCTGATTTCCCTCTTAAGTACACTCCTACTGCCTTTATACTCTTCTAAGGATTCACTCGATCTATCCTGTCTATACCTGACATATGCTTCCTTCTTTTTCTGAACCAAACCCTCAATTTCTTTAGTCATCCAGCATTCCCTATACCTACCAGCCTTCCCTTTCACGCTGACAGGAATATACTTTCTCTGGATTCTTGTTATCTCATTTCTGAAGGCTTCACATTTTCCAGCCATCCTTTTACCTGCGAACATCTGCCTCCAATCGGCTTTTGAAAGTTCTTGCCTAATACCGTCAAACTTGGCCTTTCTCCAAATTAAAACTTCAACTTTTAGATCTGGTTAATCCTTTTCCATCACTATATTAAAATGAATAGAATTATGGTCGCTCGCTCCAGAGTGCTCCCACACTGACACCTCAGTCACCTGCCCTGCCTTATTTCCCAAGAGTAGATCAAGTTTTGCACCTTCTCGAGTAGGTACATTCACATACTGAATCAGAAAATTGTACGCACTTAAGAAATTCCTCTCTATCTAAACCTTTAACACTATGGCAGTCCCAGTCGATGTTTGGAAAGTTAAAATCCCCTACCATAATCACCTTATTATTCTTAGAGATGCAGAGGAACCTGGGTGTTCTAGTATATGGATCACAAAAGATGAGTTCTCAGGTACAGCAAGTAATCAGGAATGCTCACAGAATGTTATATTTTGTTGTGAGGAGAATTGATCATCAAAGAAGAGAAATAATGCTTTTGCTGCACAGGACATTGGTGAGACTACATCTGGAGTACTATGCACAGTTTTGTTCACCTTATTTCAGGAAAGGTGTAAATTGCATCATCAGAGAATGTGTACTAGATGAAAATCTGGAATGGATAGATTATGCTCAGCTTGTATTCAGTTGAGTCGGAAGAATAAGAGGCAATTTGATTGAAACATTTAAAATCCTGAGGGGTACTGACAGGGTGGATGTGGAGAGGATGTTTCCTCTTATAGCAGTCCAGAACTAGGAGTCTCTGCTGAAAAACCAGTAGCCACCCTTTTTCAGGCAGAGATAAGGTGATTTCCTTTCTCTCTCAGCGTGTGAGACTCTCTTCCTGAAAAGGTACAGGGAGCAGAGCCTTTGAGTAATTTTCAAATACAGGTGGACAGATTCTTGATAAACAAGGTGGTGAAAGGTTTTCAGTAATAGGTGGGAATATAGATTTGAGATTACAATTGGGTCAGCCTTGCTTTGATTAAATAGTAGCGCAGGCTCAAGGGACAAAATGGCCTAATGGTGTTCATGTCTAATATTACTGATCAGCTAGTTCCGGCATTCATTAGCAGTGTTATCTATGTCAATATCAATACACTGAAGTCAAAAACTCCGGGTCGTGGTAACTTGGAACTTCCATCGGCAGCATTGTCATTGGGGTGATTGAGAGTTATAAGGTAGCCAGGAAGGATTTGAAGAGAGAGCTAAGAGCAGCAAGGAGGGGACATGAAAAGTCCTTAGTTGGTAGGATTAGGGAAAACCCAAAGGCTTTCTATAGGTATGTCAGGAATAAAAGAATGACTAGGGTAGGAATAGGTCCAGTCAAGGATAGTAGTGGGAAGTTGCGTGTGGAGGCTGAAGAGATTGGGGAGACACTGAATGAATACTTTTCGTCAGTATTCACTCAGGAACAGAACATTGTTGCCGATGTGAATACTGAGTCACAATTAATTAGAATGGACGGCTTTGAAGTATGTAGAGAAGAGGTGTTGGAAATTTTGGAAAGGGTAAAAATAGATAAGTCCCCTGGGCCTGATGGCATTTATCCTAAGATTCTCTGGGAAGCAAGGGAGGAGATTGCAGAGCCATTGGCCTTGATTTTTATGTCCTCGTTGTCTACAGGAATAGTGCCAGAAGACTGGAGGATAGCAAATGTGGTTCCCTTGTTCAAGAAGGGGAGTAGGGATAACCCTAGTAACTATAGGCCGGTGAGTCTCACTTCTGTTGTGGGCAAAGTCTTAGAGAGAATTGTAAGGGATAGGATTTATGAACATCTGGATAGGAATAATGTGATCAAGGATAGTCAGCATGGTTTTGTGAAGGGCAGGTCGTGCCTCACAAACCTTATTGAATTCTTTGAGAAGGTGACTAAGGAGGTGGACGAGGGTAAAGCGGTAGATGTGGTATATATGGATTTTAGTAAGGTGTTTGATAAGGTTCCCCATGGTAGGCTACTGCAAAAAATACGGAGGTATGGCATTGAGGATGAGTTGGAGGTTTGGATTAGGAATTGACTGGCTGGAAGAAGACAGAGGGTAGTAGTTGATGGTAAAGGTTCATCTTGGAGTGCAGTTACTAGCGGTGTTCCGCAATGATCTGTTTTGGGACCATTGCTGTTTGTCATTTTTATAAATGACCTGGAGGAGGGGCTAGAAGGTTGGGTGAGCGAGTTTGCGGATGATACGAAAGTCGGTGGAGTTGTTGACAGTGAGGAAGGATGTGTCAGGTTACAGCGGGATATAGATAAGCTGCAGAGCTGGGCAGAAAGGTGGCAAATGGAGTTCAATGTGGGTAAGTGTGAGGTGATTCACTTTGGTATGAGTAACAAAAAGATGGGGTACTGGGCTAATGATCGAATACTTGGTAGTGTGGATGAGCAGAGGGATCTTGGTGTCCATGTACACAGATCTCTGAAAGTTGCCACCCAGGTAAATAGTGCTGTGAAGAAGGCATATGGCGTACTGGCTTTTATTGGTAGAGGAATTGAGTTCCGGAGTCCTGAGGTCATGTTGCAGTTGTATAAGACTCTGGTGCGGCCGCATCTGGAGTATTGTGTGCAGTTTTGGTCGCCATACTATAGGAAGGATGTGGAGGCATTGGAACGGGTGCAGAGGAGGTTTACCAGGATATTGCCTGGTATGGGAGGAAGATCGTATGAGGAAAGGCTGAGGCATTTGGGGCTGTTTTCATTGGAGAAAAGAAGGTTTAGGGGTGACTTGATAGAGGTGTACAAAATGATTAGGGGTTTAGATAGGGTTGACCATGAGAACCTTTTTCCACGTATGGAGTTAGCTATTACGAGGGAGCATAGCTTTAAATTAAGGGGTGGTAGGTATAGGACAGATGTTAGGGGTAGGTTCTTTGCTCAGCGAGTCGTAAGTTCATGGAATGCCTGCTAGTAGCAGTGGTGGACTCTCCCTCTTTATGGGCATTTAAACGGGCATTGGATATGTATATGGAGGATAGTGGGCTAGTGTAGGTTAGGTGAGCTTGGATCGGCGCAACATCAAGGGCAAAAGGGCCTGTACTGCGCTGTATTTTTTCTATGTTCTATGTTCTCTTGAATTCGACTGGGACAACACTACTATTCTAGGACAAGCCAAACAGAGAACAGTAGGGAATTCCTAGAGGCATGGCACTCATCCACAGATTCAATCAATAAGCACATCGACCTGGACCCAATATACCGACCAATGCAACGGACAGCTAGAACTGACAACCGGAAGCGGCAGATTCAAACCACTACAAATGCCGGAGGAAAGATCACAGAAGCGCTTCACAGGAGGCTCCCAAGCACTGAGGATGTCACCTAGACAGGGGATGAAACGTCTGCAACACAAACTTCCAGCTCAGCGAACAGAACCACAACATTGTCATTGTGGTGCAGAGTGGTTAAAGTTCAGATTATAATAGATGCAACAATTCTGTAATAGTCTCTCTGGCAATTCTGAACCTGCAAAGATAGCATTTCTCCATGAGATTCTAAGATAGCTGCACTTCTGACTACTAATGTGACTTCGAGAGTAAGATAATAGCAGTCTATCACTGGTATCATCTGATCTTTCTTGCATTCTTCTTCTTACCTTTCAAGTATTGCTAAAAGCCAAATCCCCACTGGAATCAGAATGGGAATTGCTGAAACTAATAACCTGTTGTGGTTTTATAGATACATGGTTAATATCCCTGCCTCTGAGCCAGAAACTCTGACTTTCAGGGGTTGGTAACCAAGGAAGCTGATAACAGATCATGACCAAACAGGGTGATGATCAGTTGGGGAATCCTTCCAGCAACACAAACTAATGGCAGGCATAAGGAGCAGGAGGGTTTTCTGGTTAGCCAGCAGATGGAAATCCCTACTATCACTATTCATAGCTCCAGGCAATTCCCTGCATGTAAACATTGCCACTGCAACATAGACATCTCAAACCCTGGTTGGCTCCATTGACAATGTGGATCAGATTAATGCTGAAAGCATGGCGTTGGTTCCCCATTCTGGCTGGACTAGATTCGGGACCCACCCACTTGCTTGACTTGAGCATTAGGACCAGCCTTCATGCAGAGAACTTAAACAGAAACATCTGTCAGCCCAAATTCTAAGATTAGTAATACCTTCCATAGGATTATGAAAACTAAGCACTTGCTAACATTCTTTTTTAATCAGTAAGGGAATAGAGGGTTTTGGGGAATGGGCAGGAAAGTGAAGTTGAAGATGATCAGATTGACTATGATCTCATTGATGGCATTGGCTTGATGGGCTGAATGGCGTACTTTGACTCCTATGTCTTATGGTCTTCGAATTTTTCTCAAAACATAACTACAGTTCCCCTTTAAATCCCAACACCTTGCCGTATCAGAGTTTTCATGCTCACATCAGTAGTTGTACATGCACAGCACAGTCCTGGATGAAATCACATGGAATTAATTTGCACATTTTTATATACAACATATTAAAATGACTCTTGAGACCAGCATTTATTGTCCCATTCCTAATTAGCCTGATGAAGGTGGTGATGAGCTGCATTCTGGAATACAGCTATGTGGCTTGCAAGGCCACTTCAGGGGGCAGTTAAGAATTGACCACATTACTGCAGGTCCAGATTAACATATAGGCCAGACTAGAGAACAACACTAGACCATTTTTCCCTCAAGAATAAATTGATTTTTATAATGGCCCAGTAATTTTAAAGTTACTACTTCTAGTATTAGCTGTTTAACACCATATCTATTCAATTAATGTTAAAGGTTTCAGCTGATGTGGTATGATTTGAAGTCTTCTGTTGTCAGACCATGAAACCAGGCCCTCTGGATACCCTCCACTTTCCACTGCAAACCCCACTCCCCCCCAACCCCCAGGATCTCCCTTCGCCCCAAACATTTTCAGTGACAGCTTCCTGAAGTCAAGTTAACTTCCACATGTACACTGAAGACACCCAGTTGAACTTCTCTGCCACCTCTCTTGACTCCTCCACTGCTGCTTTATTATGAGATTGTTTATCTGACACCTGGGACTGCATTTGCAGAAATTTCCCTGAAATATACGTCGCTTTTGGTCCCTGTGCTAAATTCTGTTCTCAGTGACTCAGTGATTAGCACTGCTGCTTCACAGCACCAGGGTCCCAGGTTCAATTCCAGCCTTGGGTGACTGTCTGTGTGGAGTTTGCACATTCTCCCAGTGTCTGTGTGGGTTTCCTCTGGGTGCTCCGGTTTCCTCCCACAGTCCAAAGATGTGCAGGTCAGGTGAATTGGCCATGCTAAATTGCCCATAGTGTTAGGTGCATTAGTCAGAGGGAAATGGGTCTGGGTGGGTTACTCTACGGAGGGTCGCTGTGGACTGGTTGGGCCGTAGGGCCTGTTTCCACACTGTAGGGAATCTAATCTAATTTAAATACCAGCACCATCCCTCTTCCAGCCATCTGTCTGAAGCTGACCAAGCTTGTTCCAAACTTAGAGTTACATTTCATCCCAAGATGAGCTTCTGATGTCAGATTGGTTCCACTCCACAAACCGGCCTCTGTCTTAGCTCATCTGCTACTGAAACTCTTATCCATAATTCGACTCAACCATTCTACTCCTGGCTGGTTTCCCACATTTTACCTTCCATAAGCTTGGCATCATCTGCTGTGCTAATATTCCAACTCACGCCTAGTTTCATTCGCCTATTACTCCTGTGCTCACTGACCTACTCTGACTTTCACTACAGCAATGCAAACCTCTAGATTCCACTGAAAACAGCAAGTATAAGACTTCAATGATTGGTGCATGCAGTGCGGAACTACAGGTGCAACCTGTTCTAATGAAAACTCAGAAATATTGACATTCTGAGCTACAGCACCAGGGAAATTCCTTTAAGATTCCAAAGTTTTAGAAAAAGAAAATGTTACCAATTACTACTCACAAGAATTTCAAAATTCCCAGTTCATACAGGCTAACACTGTGATGAACTTAAAAGCATTACACTTAGTCCTGCTCAATCTTACACTCTGACAGAATAGAAAAAAGCTGCAAATTCCATTAAAGTAAACCCTGATGAAAATTTCATCTAACTCCTGCTTTGATCCTCTTGAATGGTTCTGTGAAACGATTCTCAAGCTTGACCTTTCTAAGTAACATGAAATTATAAAATTACTTGGATCTGTCATTTGCACTTTTTCAACCCAAACACCCACAACCAGCTTCCCAATGTTGTTTGATATTCTCTTTGAGGGTTGGTGACTCATGACTGAAGCTCTGCAGTATGTCATGTCCAGCTTTATACTGGAAGCCACAGTGTAAGTAAATTGACATGTGTCTGTTATGATGCATAGTTTTTCAAATTCAATAGCACCTTTCTTATAACTGAGACTTTTCTGTTTATATGTGCGAACATATTGGCTCGAAGGTCAGTCACTCTTGCAGGTTTGTCAAGGATGCTTACCGTCAAAGCTGACAACCTCTACCCAATATGCATCTTATAGAGTGACAGGGCAGGCTCCCATCAAACAGAGAACTTTCCTGTGATTGTATGACGACAGCCACAAGAATGACTTTTTCCTGTCTGGGCCTGCCAGAGATATTGATCTTGTAAAATTGCTGAAGCATTGTGGGTTGATAATTTCACCACACACCACAATAATTTAATGTTTGGTTTGACTGTGTGGCTGCATTTCCCCTCAAGTCTAAAGTTAGCATTGAGCCATTTTCAAAAATGAAACAGCAGTACATTTACTTTACTGAATCATAGAAGCTTTCAGCACAGAGGGAAGCCATTTGGTACATGTTGCCAACTCTTCCAAAAAAGCTATCCAGTTGGTTGCCGTGCTCTGTTCTTTCCTCAAAACCTACAAACATTTCCCTGGCAGGTATTTATTCAAGTCCGTTCAGAAAGTTGAATCTTTTCCCATCAGTTTTTCAGACAACAATGTTTCGAGTCCAGTATGACTCTTCTTCAGAATTCAAAGGTGAAAGTGTAACTAAATGTTCTGAAGGATAGTCATACTGGACTCAAAACGTTAATTATGTTTCTCTCTACAGATGCTGCCAGACCTGCTCAGTTTCTCCAGCATTTTCTGTATTTCTTTTAATCCAGAATACTGTCCATTTCCTGATCTTACATCTCATAGCGTTCTTCAGTAATTTCTAATTTGGTACCTTTCTGAAGAGGAGAAGGTGAGGATTGCAGATGCTGGAGATCAGAGCTGAAAAATGTGTTGTTGGGAAAGTGCAACAGGTCAGGCAGCATCCAAGGAGCAGGAGAATCGATTCTCCTGCTCCTTGGATGCTGCCTGACCTGCTGCGCTTTTCCAGCAACACATTTTTCAGCTACCTTTCTGAAGACTTCCCTAAATATTACTTCTTCAAAATGTTCAAAACTTGGCAAGAAGGAGCATTCTTTGTGAAGTTTGCATTGGCTACTCAAACTATTTTTACTTCTCTAGACATGTGGTCACTTCATCTTCTCCCACCATAAATATTAAAGTAACGAGTCTGTAATTACCCAATAGCTCTGAATCACTTTTCAAAATGCGCACCATATTGGTCACTCTCAGTCCCCTGGCCCAAATCCATTGCAGTAGAACCTGAAATCTAGGCCAGAGTTTCACGGAGATGGAAAGGCTTGGAATTTTAGTCAAAATAATGTCAGAGCCCTGATTTTGGAAGTCTAGCCCTATCATTTTCAGCAGTGGGATCGGGGGATAGGTGCAGGGAGAGGCAGGGGCAAAAGGTTTCTGTATGTCTGGAATTCACAGATGCTGTGGCAGTTGCCTTGATTCAGAAACATCTCTAACCACCCATTTTTTGGAAACATATCTCTTAGGCTTTAGATGTTTGAAGAAAAGGTCTAAACCTACTAGGGGTTCTTTGTAGAGGTCAGGTACCCTTTCTAGAGAGGTTGGGTACCAGTTTTACATGTTAATTATCCCTTTGGGTTTGTTGACAACAAACGTTATGATGTCTGAAGGGTGAATAAGGTTAATGGAACAGTCGGGCTGTATTTAGTTCTGGGGAAGTCTGCTTTGACTCTAAGTTTAAAAACAAATCAGTCTTGCAGTTTCAGTCTACTGTTTGACAGCTCCAAGTGGTTATAAAGTCTCTGATATGGGGCTTGGGAAACAAATGTTTGTGTTTTAAAAGGATTAACTGCTTGAATGAAATGTTTGACTTTACGATAGGTTAAGTATGTGAAGGGATTAGAATGTATTGAATGGACTTTTTAAACTGAGCATTTTTAAAAAATGTAGTGAAATCCATAATACTTATGTGGAACTTTGTCTCATTTTATCATAATCTGGCTCCTGATATCTGCACATGCTGGACATTGTTTGGGTCAGCATGGAAAGTATAAAAGTCCATTTTATTTGCATTGGGGAAAACGTTTGGGACGAGTTGACAATAAATTAGCACAGAGAATATTAGGGGCAGGTACAGGGGAATAGATTACCATGGAAGGTATGCAACCAATGGAAAAAAACAGAAATTGCAGCATTCCAGGCAAGGGTGACTGGAGTTGAAGTGTTAACTCTGTTTCTCTCTCCACAGATGCTGCCAGACATGCTGTGTTTCTCCAGCAATTTCTGTTTTTGTTTCTGATTTACAGCATCAGCAATTCTTTTGACTTTTCTCGGGTAGAGGTGTACAATTTAGCATGGAGGCTGTGAAGGGCCGTGGGAGAATGTATGGGGGTGTATGACATGTTTGAAAGGGCAGGGATGGGGTATGGGGATTGTATTAGGGGGGTCAGGGCTCTTTTTTGTGTTTAATTGTTTTTTATTACAACTGGGATGAAGTCTCTTGCCTTTTCAGCCAGCAGCTCATGTGAGTGTCTCCATAATGCTTCCAGGCACAACTTCAGTTTATACCCGGCTATATACCTAAAACAACAAGTGAGCTGTTGACTGTGCATTCTTCTGAGCTGGATTTGTGCAAAATGTCCTCAATCTATCAATCCGAATCAGAAGCAAACGTACAGCCATAAATGTCTAGTTTCTGGCAACATTATCCCTCATGACTCCTTTTGCCACCCTATAGCCTGAAAAATTCTTGAAATTCTCTTCTTAACGGGCTTCATATTGTTCAACTTGGACACAACCACTTCAGGATTCAACTCTTCTCGAATTTCCTTCTCTTTCGTTCATTATCTTCTCTCAGGTGTCTGACCTCTTGTTAATAGTTGGTTTTATTGAAATGCTTGTAAAATAGTTACCTTGCCTTTTCATAGTTTTGGAATTGTATCTCTTTTATCCCTTTTTACTTTCTCTATGTTACTGTGAGTATCTTCATTCAGTTTCTAATAATGTCCTTTCTCATTGTTTCTTCTTGTGGGTGCTTTATATATCCTTCATAAATAACTGATTCATTACTTCAATATTTACCCGTGGCACCTCATACCTACCAATAGATTTTCTTATTCTGCCTTAGTTTGCAAACTGTTTTTCAGAATCATCCCATTGCTGCTCTACAATTCAAACAAACTGTCTCGCTTTCTACCTTTCCTCAGCCAGCCCCCTTCCCAACTTTCTGAACTCTGCTCTAATCCAATCTTGTGATTTAGTTTTTGTTTTGACCATTGCATTTCAACTTCAACTTGAAACCAAATCATATTGTGGTCACGTAAGTCACCTGTCATTTTATTTAATTGTTCATAATCAAATCCAACAATGAAATAGAAGCAAAGAACAATCGATGCTGGAGATCAGAAATAAGAACAGAACATGCTGGGAAAACGCAGCAGGTCTGGCAATCTGTGTGAAAAGAGAAACTGAGTTAATGTTTCAAGTCTAATATGACTCTTTGGAGGAGAATTGAGTAATGTTTGTGCCTCAGCTAGAAAATCTATTGGACTCTATGCTGAGTGTACTCACTGGTGGAGAATCCACAGTGTCTGGTGTAGGGCAAACCAAAGATCGATAACTCTGAGTGAATACATTTCACCTCATCTCATGCCTAAACAGCTGACCCATTATCTTGAGATTGTTCTGGATTCTCTCATCCTCCAGCATCTATCTTGTCAAGCCCTAAAATATTCGTGGAAGTTTCAATGAGCACATTCTCAGACTCCAGATAATTTAGACCCATTTGACTCATGGGAAAACACAATCACTTCAGGGATCAGTCCAGTGAATCTTCCCTGCAGCCCCTTAAGGCAACAATACCGGTCCAAGGTTGGAGACTGGAACAGCACACTCCTGTCCAGGTGGAGTTGCACTGAAGTTGTACAATGCAGCCAAGCTTCCTTACGCTTTTACCTCAACCTCTTTGCAAAGAAGGCCATTATCTCAGTGCCTTCCTGATTACTTGCTGTACCCATGGGCTAACATGTTATGTTTCATGTAGAAAGAAACTCAAATTCTACTGAGCAGCAATACTGAATAGTTTCTCCAAACTCCTGAGCAAAATGAGTCTCTCATCACGAGGCCACAATTTTATTTTGCTGATTGTAAAGCACTTTGGAACACAGTGAAAGGTGCTATATAAAGGCAAGTCTTTCTTTCTTTGTCTGGTATCATCCAAGTTAATATTCACGACACCCTCTCCAAGACCTTGACATCCTTTCTGAATTGTGGTGTCTGGAATGAGCCACAAAACTCCAGCTGAGGCCTAGCCAGTGATTGATAAAGCTTCAGCACAGCTTCCTTGCTGAAATGAATGAAGGATTAGGGTTCCTACAGGTTAAAGCATCTGACTTTATGATGGCAATCACTGGGACAGGACTCACAGTGGATGCAAATAAAACATTTTACTGTTTCATTTTACCCATCACCGTAAGTTTGGTTTAAGTGCCAAGGGGACTAATGGACAAAAAAACAAATAGATGAGTTCAGGTGCTGAAGTGATTGAGACTCTGTGATGTCAGTCAATCTGTCATGGATATTACAGAATAACTCTTTATATGACTGTTGTTTGCCTCAAACTGTCACTTAATCATTTTTTCAGGACAGTGATGGAGAGTGACCACACAATGCTTTCTTATAATGTTGATTGCTTGTACTTCAACTGGTAAAAACTTATTTGTTTTGTGAGCAAGGTGAAGGAACGAAGGAGCAGAGCTTAAGAGCGCATTTGAGTTAGAAAGATTCACAGGCAATTGTCAAGCAAATAGAAACATAGTAAATAGAAACACAGAAAATAGGAAGAGGTTTCAAACATTCGGCCCTTTGAGCCTGTTCCACCATTCGATAGGATCATGGCTGATCACACCCTGATCCCACTTTCTACACATGACTTTTGATCCCTTTAGACATGATAATCTAACACTTGCAGCACAACATGCAGCAAAATAAGTCATTGGAATAATTAACCTGCCATGGTGGACACAGTAACTTGGAACTGCAGTTCCAGACTGCAACACTCAGTCGGTTTGGACATAGACCAAGGCCCAATGAGTGGGTTAGAGAAGGGTGCACTATCAGAGGCACCTGGGATCACTCTTAGCTGGCTTCAGATAACCCTGTCAACTAATGTTCTGATGGATAACATTTGATGCCCTGACCAAACAAACAGCAGAAAACCTATCTGTGCTCTGTGTGGGCAGGTAACTGCTGATAAGTTTAACCACAGTAGTATCACTGGACACATGATGCCCCTATCAACAAAGACATAGTCACTGACCTTAGCTGTACTCATGTTGAATTGGGTTATGACTCGACAGATGAGACTGTTTATATTTGGGTCTCTACCAATCAGCAATGTGGTTTCTCAGTGCAAGGACCGAAGGGGGTGTGTATCTGCTCATGTTGAATACCAAGCTGGCCAAAAATTAATGTGGAAGTTCAAAGGCTATTTTAAAGCAGCAGCAGCAACACGAGCAGATCCCTGGGATTCGGTTGGGAAAACAGGGCTCCCACTCACCTGTTGTAGAACTTTGGTCTGTGCCATAGGGAGCCATCAGGAACCTGATTGGCCACTGCAAAGAAATAAGAAATAGGAGTAGGCTGTTCAGGCCTTCGAGTCTGCTCTGCCATTCTTTAGGATCATTGCTGATCCGACATTCCTTACATCCATCCTCCTGCCCATTCCCTGTAATCCTTGATATCCCTGTTGATCAAAACTCTACCTATCTCAGTCTTAAATATTCATAGGGACTCTCTGTGGTAAGGAGTTCCACAGACTTGTAACCCTCTGAGAGAAGAAGTTCCTCCTCATCCCAGTCTGAAATTGGCACCACTTTATTCTGAGACTATGTGCTCTGGTTCTCTACTCTCCCGTGAGGGGGAACATCCTCTCAGCATTTACCTTGTCAAGCCCCTTAAGAATCCGATGTGTTTCAATGAGATCACCTCTCAATCTTCTAAACTCCAGTGTGTAGAGTCTCAACATGCTTAACCTTCATTCATAAGACAGTCCCTCCATATCAGGGATTGTCAGGTGACATGATAGCTCAGTGGTTAGCACTGGGTTTGATTCCAGCCCCTGGCAGACTGTGGGGAGGTTGCACATGATTTAATCATGGGAAATGCAAGGTTACAAGACAGCGTGGGAGCAATGGGTCTCAGTGGGATGATCTTCAGAAGGTTGATATGGACTTCTTGGGCTGATGGCCTGCCTCCACACCCTAGGGATTCTATGATCCACTAAGCTGTCTCCAATTAAAAGATCAACTTGGAGAAAGTGAGGACTGCAGATGCTGGAGATGAGAGTTGAGAGTGTGGTGCTGGAAAAGCTCAGCAGGTCAGGCAGCATCCAAGGAGCAGGAGAATCGACATTTTGGGCAGAAGCCCTTTATCAGGAATGAGGCTTGTGAGCCGAAGGGGTGGAGAGATAAATTGGAGGGGGTGTGGCAGGGGGGAGGATAGCTGAAAGTGCAATAGGTAGATGTAGGTGGGAGTAATAGTGTTGGATCAGAGAGGATGGTGGAACGGATAGGTGGGAAGGAAGATGGACAGGTAGGACTGGTCATGAGGGCAGTGCCAAGTTAGAAGGTTGGATCTGGGATAAGGTGGGGGGAGGCGAAATGAGGAAACTGGTGAAATCCACATTGATGCCATGTGGTTGGGAGGGTCCCAAGGTGGAAGACGAGATGTTCTTCCTCAAGGCACTGGGTGGTTAGGGTGTGGTGATGGAGGAGGCCCAGGACCTGTATGTACTTGGTGGAGTGGGAAGGGGAGTGGAATTGTTAAGCCATGGGGCAGTTGGCTTGGTTGGTGTGGGTGTCCCGGAGATGTTCTCTGAAGCACTCTGCGAGTAGGTGTCCTGTCTCCCCAATGTAGAGGAAACCGCATCGGGATCAGCAGATACAATAAATGACGTGTGAAAGTGCAAGTGAACCCTTGATCGATGTGGAAGGCTCCTTTGGGGCCTTGGATGGAAGTGAGAGGGAAGGTGTGGGCGCAGGTTTTGCAGTTCCTGTGGTGGCAGGGGAAGGTGCTGGGAGGGGAGAGTGGGTCATTGGGGGGCGTGGACCTGACGAGGTATGAAAAGCGAATGGGGGGGGAGGGAAATATATCTCTGGTGATGGGGTCTGTTTATAGGTGGCAGAAATGGTGGAGGATGATGGGATGGTTGGTGGGGTAGAAGGTGAGGACCAGGGGGCTTCTGTCCTTATTGTGGTTGGAGGGGTGGGGTTCGAGGGTGGAGGTGTGGGAAGTGGATGAGATGCGCTGGAGGGCATCTTCAACCACGTGGGAGGGGAAATTGCAGTCTTTGAAGAAGGAGGCCATCTGGTATATTCTTTGGTGGAACTTGTCCTTCTGGGAGCAGATGCGGCAGAGGTGGAGGAATTGGGAATAAGGGATAGCAGTTTTACAGGAGGCAGAATGAGAGGAGGTGTAATCCAGGTAGCTGTGGGACTCAGTAGGTTTGTAGAAAATGTCCATGTTGAGTTGATCATTGTTGATGGATATGGAGAGGTCCAGGAAGGGGAAGGAAGTGTCTGAGATGGTCCAGGTGAACTTAAGGTCAGGGTGGAATGTGTTGGTAAAGTTGATGAACTGTTCAACCTCCTCATGGGAGCACGTGTTGGTACCAATGCAGCCATCAATGTAGTGAAGGAAGAGGTGGGGGAATGGTGCCAGTTTGGTTCTGAAAATGGACTGTTCCATGTAACTGACAAAGAGACGGGCATAGCTGGGGCTCATGCGGGTGCCCACAGATGTTCACGACACCACCCATGCCCTCCACCTCCTCCAAGGCTTTTGTTTCCCTGGCCTCCAATGCCTCATCTTCACCATGGACATCCAGTCCCTATACACCTCCATCTGCCTACAACCCTCAGTTTCTTCCTCTGCTAATGTCCCCACCAGTATCTGATTGCAGTGCTGGTCTGTGTGTGCTAATGAATGAGGGTGTGCTAATGAATCAAGTTATCTGTGTGTATGAGCCTGAATTTGTGTTCGTGTGCTGTGAAGGTAGCAGTCAAAGAACCACCTGCTGGTTGACAAATAAAAAAAACACAAATGAGAAAGCTGGGGCTGTGTTCCCTGGAGTATTGGAGGCTGTGGGGTGACCTTTTTGAGTTTATAAACTCATGAGAGGCATGGATAGTATAAATAGGTAAGGACTTTTCCCTTGGGTGGGGGAGTCCAGAACTAGAAGGCATAGGTTTAAGGTGAGAGGGGAAAGATATAAAAGAAACGCAAGAGGCAACGTTTTCACACAGAGGGTGGTGCGTGTCTGGAATGAGCTGACAGAGGAAGTGGTGGAGGCTGGTACAATTGCAACATTTAAGAGGCATTTGAATGGGTATATGAATAGAAAGGAGGGTTATGGGCCAAGTGCTGGCAAATGGGACTGGATTAGGTTAGGATATCTGGTCAGCATGGATGGGTTGGACCGAGGGGTTTGTTTCTGTGCTGTACATCTCTATGACTCTATCTGAGTGAATTGAGTAAATTCCTTAGTGGCATTTGAACCACCAAAGGCGAGAGGCTCAGGTTATGTCTTGTTGTTGTGCTTAGTTAAATAACATCGGTCGAAATAACGGTGACTTGCTAAATAAATGGAGAATCAGATATTGCAATTTAAACACAGAATTCCTTGAAAGCAGTTTTAAAATGCCATAAAAAGGTCAACATCATTTGTATTTTATAAACAGGGGGATAAAATACAAGAGTGAAAAAAATTGATGCACCTGTACAAGGCCCTGCTCACAGCATTTTGGCAACTTTGGGTTCCTTCTTACTTTCATTTCCCTCGCCCCCAACACCTCATCTTCACCATGGACATCCTGTCCCTATACACCCCCATCTGCCATGACCAAGACCTTCAAGCCCTCTATTTCTTCCTATCCCGGCATCTCACCATCAATAATTTCTCCTTGGGATCCTCCCACTTCCTCCAGATGAAAGGGATAGCCATGGACACCAGTGGACCCCAACTATGCTTGTCTCTTTGTCGGCAATGTGGAACAGTCCATCTTCCGCAGTTACACTGGCACAATTCCCCACCTTCTCCTCCGCTACATTATTGACTGTATCAGCACCAACTCGTGCTCCCATGATGAAGTTGAACAGTTCATCAACTTCACAAACATGTTCCACCCTGACCTCAAGTTCACCTGGTCCATCTTGGATTCGTTCCTCCCCTTCCTGGACCTCTCCATCTCCATCAACGGTGACAACCAACACTGACATTTTCTATAAACGCACTGACTGACACAGCTACCTGGATTACACCTCCTCCACATGCCTCCTGTAAAAAGGTTATCCTTTATTTTCATTTCCTCCGCCTCTGCCACATCTCTGCCCAGGAGGACCAGTTCCACCACAGAACACACAGATGGCCTCCTTCTTAAAAGACAACAATATCCCTCCCACATGGTCAATGATGCCATCTCATCCACTTCCTGCACCTCCGCCCTTGAACCCCACCTCTACAACCTCAACAAGGATAGAATCCCCTGGTCCTTACCTTACACCCCACCAACCTCCATATACATCGCATCATCCTCTATCATTTTCGCCACCTACAAACGGACCCCACCACTAGACATATATTTCTCTTCCCACCCCTATCCGCTTTCCGTAAAGACCATTCCCTCTGTGACTCTCGTCAGGTCCATGCCCCTTCCCCAACCCACCCTCCACTCCTGGCATCTTCCCCTGAAAACACAGGAATTGTAAAACCCGTGCCACACCTCCCCCCTCACCTCTGTCCAAGGCCCCAAATGAGCCTTCCACATGCATCAAAGCTTCACCTGCACTTCCACACTGTATCTGTTGCTCCCGATGCGGTCTCCTTTACATTGGGGAGATAGGACGCCTACTTGCAGAGCGCTTCAGAGAACATCTTCGAGACGTTCGCACCAATCAACCCCACCGCCCCATGGCTGAACACTTCAACCTCCCTTCCCACTTTGCCAAGGACATGCAGGTCCTGGGCCTCCTCCATCGCCAAAACCTAACCACCTGACGCCTGGAGGAAGAATGCCTCATCTTCCACCTTGGGACTCCCTAACCCTATGCCATCAATGTGGAATTCACCGGTCTCATCTCCCCTCTGCCCACCTTATCCCAGATCCAACCCTCCAACTCAGCACCGCCCTCATAACCTGTCCCACCTGTCTATCTTACTTCCCACCTATCCGCTCCACCCTCCCCTCCGACCTATCACCTTTACCCCAACTCCATCCACCTATCTCACTCTCAGCTACCTCACCCCAGCTCCACTCCTGGGGCTCCAAGCCTCATTCCTGATGAAGGCCTTTTGCCCGACACATCGAATCTCCTGCTCCTTGAAATAAAGGCCAACATTCCATGACCCTTCCTGATTATCTGCTGTCCCTGTGTGCTAGCTTTCTGTGTTTTGTGCACAAGACTCCCCCCCCCAAGCCCCTTTGTGTTGCAGCTTTTTGTAGTTTGTCTCCATTTAATTAATATTCTGGTTTCTTTTCTCCCTTCCAAAATGAACAACTTCATATTTTACCCACATTACACTCCATTTGCCAACCTTTTGCCGTTACGTAGGCTATCACAATCTCTCTGTAAACTGTCTGTATTCCTCTCTCAAAATGCCTTTCCAAATATTTTTGTGTCATCTGCAAATTTGGTCATTCAGCCCATTTGGTCTGCACCCATACTCCGAACAGCATCCCACCCAGACCTCCACCCCTCATCCTATCCTTGTAACCTTGCATTTACCATGGCTAATCAACCAAGCCCGCACTTACTGTGTAAATGTAGCTTGAGTTATGGTTGCCTGTAATTGTAGATGTTATAGAGTCATAGAGATGTACAGCATGGAAACAGATCCTTCTGTCCAACTTGTCCATGCCGACCAGATATCCCAACCCAATCTAGTCCCACCTGCCAGCACCCGGATCATGTCCCTCCAAACCCTTCCTATTCATATACCCATCCAAATGCCTCTTAAATGTTGCAATTGTACCAGCCTCCACCACATCCTCTGCCAGCTCCTTCCATACACATACCACCCTCTGTGTGAAAAGGTTGCCACTTAGGTCTCTTTTATATCTTTCCCCTCTCACCCTAAATCTATGCCCTCTAGTTCTGGACTCCCCAACCCCAGGGAAAAAAACTTTGCCAATTTATCCTATCCATGCCCCCCTATAAGGTTACCCCTCAGCCTCCGATGCTCCTGGGAAAACAGCCCCAGCCTGTTCAGTATCTCCCTCAGATCCTCCAACCCTGGCAACATCCTCGTAAATCTTTCCTGAACCCTTTGAAGTTTCACAACATCTTTCCAACAGGAAGGAGACCAGAATTGCATGCAATATTCCAACAGTGGCCGAACTAATGTCCTGTACAGCCACAACCTGACCTCCCAACTCCTTTACTCAATACTCTGACCATTAAAAGAAAGCATACCAAACACCTTCTTCACTATCCTATCTACCTTTGACAACACTTTCAAGAAGCTATGAACCTGCACTCCAAGGTCTCTTTGTTCAGCAACACTCCCGAGGACCTTACCATTAAGTGTATAAGTCCTGTTAAGATTTGTTTTCCCAAAATGCAGCACCTTGCATTTATCTGAATTAAACTCCATCTGCCACTTCTCAGCCCATTGGCCCATCTGGTCCAGATCTTGTTGTAATCTGAGGTAACCCTCTTCGCTGTCCACTGCAACTCCAATTTTGGTGTCATCTGCAAACTTACTAACTGTACCTCTTATGCTCGCCTCCATTTATGTAAATGACAAAAAGTAGAGGGCCCAGCACCGATCCTTGTGGCACTCCAAGGATCACAGGCCTTGGTCACAGGCCTCCAGTCTGAAAAACAACCCTCCACCACCACCCTCTGTCTTCTACCTTTGAGCCAGTTCTGTATCCAAACGGCTAGTTCTCACTGTATTCCTTGGGATCTAACCTTGCTAATCAGTCTCCCATGGGAAACCTTGTCGAATGCCTTACTGAAGTCCATATAGATCACATCTACTGCTCTGCCCTCATCAATCCTCTTTGTTACTTCTTCAAAAAACTCAATCAAGTTTGTGAGACATGATTTCCCATGCACAAAGCCATGTTGACTATCCCTAATCAGTCCTTGCCTTTCGAAATACATGTACATCCTATCCCTCAGGATTCCCTCCAACAACCTGCCCACCACCGAGGTCAGGCTCACCGGTCTATAGTTCCCTGGCTTGTCTTTGCTGCCCTTCTTAAACAGTGGCACCATGTTTGCCAACCTCCAGTCTTCCGGCACCTCACCTGTGACTATCAATGATACAAATATCTCAGCAAGAGGCCCAGCAATCACTTTTCTGGCTTCTCTGCTTGTTTAAAGGAACCTTGCAATAATATCATAGAGCTTCACCTCATTGGGCATAAATAGCACAGTGTTGCAGAGTTATGACATGCGGAAACAGAGTAGCATTTAGAGTAAATTGGAATAGCCAACAATGAAACAGTAAAATTAGAGCCTGGCATATCTCTGATTATCATATATCATAGCATTTAGTCTTAATCTGTGATAAACAATGATAAAGTGCGTGCCTCAGAACAGCTTTTAACCTTGTCTACTCAAACTCTCTATCTTGAAACTTATAAATGCGGTTATAAAATCACATGACAAAAGAACAGGAGATGAGCAATTTCTTGGATTCAGAGACTTTGGAAAAGAATGTAGGAGGTACTGTGGAATTTTATTTATTCGTCCAACATCGTGATAAAATGTGTAAGATGCAGAATCAGGAGCTCTGAAGAAACAAGAGAAAAGTTCTGAGTGCTAAATGACACATTGAGAAAAAATAAAAATGATGGAAAAGAGATAGTGCAAGCTCGCATTTAAAATGGAGCAATTATTTTCAATGTCTGAATTTCATATTCATACTTACCACATACACTTAAACAAAATCATTTCAGGTCTCATTTATCATGATGTAGCAAAATGGGCGATGCAGTAATTACAAGTTTATGATTATAGCGTATTCCTCCAACCATCATAATGTACAATTATGAAGTTCATGATTGTAGATTATGTCCTGAAACTGTTCCTATGTATAATAATTACAAGTTTATGGTTTTAAATTATATCTGAATTTATAATGTGACATCTCTCCATCATTTACTGAGGAGATGCTAGAAGTTCTATTTGAGTGAAAGCATTAAATCCTCTTTAAGTCACGTCTCTTTTTTTGTTTTAGTATAAAACAAGTGTCAGTGCCATGGCCACTGTTTAATATTGTCAGCTTGAGAATCAATCATGTGGTACAACTGTCAGAGATGAGAGCAGCAAACAAATGAGCACCGCTTGCTGTATTAGCTGCAAAACTACAAAGCCATTTTCTCCCTGCCAGGAAAAGACTAAACCACATCAGTCAGCCATTAACTGGAGAAAAGAGAATGCACATCAGATGCTAGCCTGCTTCGTGTCCTCTGTGCCTTTCACCCAAGAATGTTTTATTGCGCACTGACAATGAGATGGATACAATACATATGGAATAATGCCCCCTGGGTTGAATTTCCTGGCAAGATTCACTGTCCTGGTTTACAAAGGTAGACAGCAATGAGTGTCAGAACTCGAGAGCTTTAATGCACTGAAAATCAATGTATTCAGGAGAGGAGAATGAACTAAAAAAAGCAGCTGTTGTCAGAGACTGCAACATATTTGTGCTTTTAGGAGCCACTATTATAACAAAATGAACTAAAACTGCAAGGACAGATTCTGTAGGCAGGGTGTGTCAGAATGAAAGATATACTAATCCAAATGGCCAACCTGAGCAAAATATTTCTAACATATTGAGAAGAAATGTTGGGAGCCAGGTGGGAATATGAGAGGAGAAGATCAAAAGATTTGCATTTCTATAGTGTCTCTTGTGACCATCAGGTGTCCTGAAACTGTTTTACAGACATTGCAAAACTTATGAAATGCAGTCACTGCTTTCAAAATGCAGGCAACACATGAACCCATGAACATGTGTACACACCAAGCTCCTACCATCAGCAATATGATGTTTTTGTGATATTAATTGAGGCATAAATTATTTGCCTGGACACTGGAGATAGTTCCCCTGCTCTTCCTGAAAGTATTATTGTGGAATATTTTACACTCATGGCAGTCAGGGCATTCGTTTAACTGCTCACCCAAAAGACAGTAACTCTGACAGTAATAACTCTGATAGTGGTGCTCTCTCCTCTGAATTGAAGACCCAGTCTTGTTTCTTTGTGTGTTAAACCTATAGCAGTTCAGCCTTCAGAAATGACACTGCTCCAAGAGTTAGGGTTGGGGCCAGAAAGGGCAGAAGATGAGGGGGAAGCGATGGCCTTGTGCTGTTAATCCAGACATCCAGATAATGTTCCGTGGACCTTGGTCCAAATCCTGTCACAGCAGATGGTGGAACTTGAATTCAATAAATATCTGGAATTAAGAGTCTAATGGTGACTCTGAATCCATTGTTGATTGTCAGGAAAAAAAATCCATCTGGTTCACCAATGTCCTTTAAGGAACAAAACTACCATTCTGACCTGGTCTGGTTTACTCTTAACCCCCTCTAGGCAATTAGGGACAGGCAATAAATGCTGACCCAGCCAGTGACACCCTTATTTGATGAATGAAGGGGAAAGAAAATATAATAATGGAATTCATTAATCATAGGTGGGCCCCAAATAGTCATCTTCTCACTGTAACCTTCAACTATGCCTCTACTGATTAAAGGTGTTAAATTATCCCCCGAAACATTTTTATATGTTTGTATTACTAACATAACTTTTATGTTAGTAAATTTCATTTCATTCTTTTACCCAATCAGTTTCCATCAACTTTTCAGACAATGAAATAATACTCCACAGAAAATTAATTCTTATTTTGCCTTGGGATCTTTGATGAAACCTCAGAATTATACATTGTAGAAGGAGGCCCTTTGGCCCATCCTGCCTATACTCGTTTGTTGAACCTTTCTCACCAATTAAACCAGTGTCCTCAGGTTATCCCACTTTCTGTCATGGAACCAATTTTCTCCTCTCAGTTTCCAACCATATCTGAAGTTCATTCCACTTCTAAGATCATTTCGAGCATTGAAAGCGATGCTTGATTCAGTGACAAACCCCTTCCTCCTCAGCTCTCTGTCTGAAGAATGACAGTTATTTGTTGAAACAAGCAAAATGCTACGATTGTTTCGCTATGGGGACAGAGTGGAGACAAGTCTTGGATCTAACCAAAACAGGAACATGATCCAGATGGCACATGTCTAAGTCAATACTGCTGACACAGTGGAGGCAATGGTGTCATGGTAACTTCACTGGACTTCAAATTTAAAATCCTAGCTTAGCCATCTTGGATCAAATCCCACCATGGCAGATGGTAAAATCTGAATCTACAACATAAAATCTGGAATAGAATTTAGTAGCCCCAAAAATTAATAGAAAGCATGAAGCTGTTACCAATTATTGGAAATGTCCATCAAAATCCAGTGAATGAATAAAAGAATGCCCTCTTATATAGCAACAGATTTGAAAATGGAGTGTGAGTGCCAATTGTGAGAAGAGAAATTCAAGCTTAGGGATTCAGTGGCTGTGATGAGAAGAGATAGGTGGCTGTGTTACAAGGGGACATAAATTTAAGGTGAAGGGTGGAAGGTATAGGGGAGATGTCAGGGGTGGGTTCTTCACCCAGAGAGTGGTGGGGGCATGGAATGCGCTGCCCGTGGGAGTGGTAGAGTCAGATTCATTGGCGACCTTTAAGCGGCATTTGGATAGGTACATGGATGGGTGCTTAATCTAGGATAGAAGTTCGGCACAACATCGTGGGCCGAAGGGCCTGTTCTGTGCTGTATTGTTCTATGTTTTAGACCAGTGCAGATTCAATGGGCCAAAGGGCCTTTTTCTCTGCTGAAACCACTTTCCAAAATATGTCACTGTCTTCTAAGTGTTTTACAGACTCCTGAGATTCCTGGATCCAAAACTGCTCTCATGTTTTAGAAAAAGAAAAATAATGCAGATGATGGAAAACTGAATTTTAGGCAGAAAATACTAAAAATATTCTCCAGGTCTGATGTACCTAGAGTAAGAACTTTGACTTGAAACATGAACTCTGTTTCCATTTCCATAATTTAGAGGTGCCGGTGTTGGACTGGGGTAGACAAAATTAAAAATCACACAACACCAAGTTATAGTCCAACCGGTTTATTCAGAGGCAGGTGTTTTCGAAGCGCTGCTCCTTCATCGCAACTATCTGATGAAGAAGCAGTACTTCAGAAGCGAGTGCCTCTGTATAAACCTGTTGGACTATAACCTGGTGTTGTGAGATTTTTAACTCTCTCTCCATAGACACTGCCTAACCTACTGAGTTTCTCCAGCATTCCCCGTGTTTGTTTCCTCAGTTTTGAAGACTGCTGCAAAGAAATCATTAAAGTATCTGCTCTCTCTTAATCCTCAACTGTCCCAACACTGGAACAGGCAGCTCCTTACCCTGCGGACTGCAATTTGGATGAAATTTGATTGCACGCATCCTCGCACCTTCCTCTCTGGTTCCCAGTGAGCTGAATTGTCAGCGTGTTTGTCAGCTGTGGAATACTTCTCTAACCTCAAAAGAGCAAAGAAATCAGTAAACTGTGTCTTTAAACCTTGATCCAAATATGTGCTCGCATAACCTACACTAACATTCAAATGCAGGAGTGCTGTGCTGTGGAGGGTAAATACTGAGGGAGTGCTGTGCTGTTGGAGGGTAAATACAGAGGGAATGCTGTGCTGTTGGAGGGTAAATACTGAGGGAGCACTTTGCTGTTTGAGGTTAAATACTGAGGGAGCACTGTGCTTTTGGAGGGCAAATACTGAGGGAGTGCTGCATTGTTGGTGGATAAATATTGAGGGAGCACTGTGCTGCTGGAGGGTAAATACTGAGGGAGCATTGTGGTGTTGGAGGTAAATACTGAGGGAGTGCTGTGCTGTTGGAAGGTAAATACTAAGGGAGCACTGTGCTGTTGGAAGGTAAATACTAAGAGAGCACTGTGCTTTTGGAGGGTGAATACTGAGGGAGCACTTTGCTGTTTGAGGTTAAATACTGAGGGAGCACTGTGCTTTTGGAGGGCAAATACTGAGGGAGTGCTGCATTGTTGGTGGATAAATATTGAGGGAGCACTGTGCTGCTGGAGGGTAAATACTGAGGGAGCATTGTGGTGTTGGAGGTAAATACTGAGGGAGTGCTGTGCTGTTGGAAGGTAAATACTAAGGGAGCACTGTGCTTTTGGAGGGTAAATACTGAGGGAGAACTTTGCTGTTGGAGGGTAAATATTGAGGGAACACTGTGCTGTTGGAGAGTAGACACCGAGGGAGTGCTGTGTTGTTGGAGGGTAAATACTGAGGGATCACTGTGCTGTTGGAGGGTAAATATTGAGGGAACACTGTGCTGTTGGAGAGTAGACACCGAGGGAGTGCTGTGCTGATGGAGAGTAAATACTGAGGGAGTGCTGATCTGAATGATTTTCTTGATGATTGGAGAGTCCAGAACTAGGGGTCACAATCCAAGGATATGGGGAAACCATTCAGGGCTAAGATGAAGAGAAATTTCTTCACCCAGAGAGTGGTGAGCCTATGGAATTCTTGACCACAGAAAATAATTGAGGCCCAAACATTGAATGTTCTTGGGGCAAAACAGGTCAAAGAGTATGAGGAGGCAGCGCTAATGAACTGATGTGGATGATTAGCCATGATCATACTGAATGGTGGAGCAGGCTCAAAGTGTCAAATATTCAAAATCTCTTCCTATTTTCTATGTTTCTAATTTACTTTACAACTGCCTGTCAATCTTTCTAACTCTAATGCACACATGAGCTCTGCTCCTTTGTTCCTTCCCCTTTCTCACCAAATGAAGACTTTTATCAGTTGACGTTGAAGCAATCAACATTTTAAGGAAGTGTTGTGTTTCACTCTCCATCACTGTCCTGAAAAATGACCATGTCAGAGAGTCAATACTGAGGGAGTGCCGCACTGTCAGAGGGTCAATACTGAGGGAGTGCTGCACTGTAGGAGGGTCAGTACTGAGGGAGTGCCGCACTGTCAGAGGGTCAGTACTGAGGGAGTGCTGCACTGTAGGAGGGTCAGTACTGAGGGAGTGCCGTACTGTCAGAGGGTCAGTACTGAGGGAGTGCTGCACTGTCAGAGGGTCAGTACTGAGGGAGTGCCGCACTGTCAGAGGGTCAGTACTGAGGGAGTGCTGCACTGTCAGAGGGTCAATACTGAGGGAGTGCTGCACTGTCAGAGGGTCAGTACTGAGGGAGTGCCGCACTGTCAGAGGGTCAGTACTGAGGGAGTGCCGCACTGTCAGAGGGTCAGTACTGAGGGAGTGCTGCGCTGTCGCAGGGTCAATACTGAGAGAGTGCCGCACTGTCAGAGTGTCAGTACTGGCACTGTCAGAAGGATTGAAAAGTCTGGTCAAAGACAATTAAAGATTTAATCTCTTTGCCTTTGAGCTTTTTCGTTTTACAAAGAAATAAACTTTATATTGCTGCAGGTAAAAATGCAGCTAATGACTGCTCCTGCTAGGTTCCAAGGTGTATCAGTGAATACAAATATAATTCATCTTTTTTCCTGCAGAATTGAATTTGAAGAGGCGAAGACACAGCAGAATACAAATGGCCTGAATACCCCTGTCAGAATGGGGCACTGGGATTCCCTTGGTGTTTGCTATCGATTTAATGAAAGGTAAATGAAGTTTAATGTGGATAAATGTATGGTTATCCACTTTGGTGGCAAGAACAGGAAGGCAGATTACTACCTCAATGGAATCAATTTAGGTAAAGGGGCAGTACAGAGAGATCTGAGTGTTCTTGTACACCAGTCAATTAAGGTAAGCATGCAGGTCCAGCAGGTAGTGAAGAAGGCTAATACTATGCTGGTCTTCATAACAAGAGGGATTGAGTATAGAAGCAAAGAGGTTCTTCTGCAGCTGTACAGGGCCCTGGTGCAGTTCTGGTCTCCAAATTTGAGGAAAGACATTCTGGCTATTGAGGGAGTGCAGCGTAGGTTCACGAGGTCAATTCCTGGAATGGCGGGATTACCTTACGCTGAAAGACTGGAGCGTCTGGGCTTGTATACCCTTGAGTTTAGAAGACTGAGAGGGGATCTGATTGAGACATATAAGATTATTAAAGGATTGGACACTCTGGAGGCAGGAAACATGTTTCCGCTGATGGGTGAGTGCCGAACCAGAGGACACAGCTTAAAAATAAGGGGTAGACCATTTAGGACAGAGATGAGGAGAAACCTCTTCACCCAGAGAGTGGTGGCTGTGTGGAATGCTCTGCCCCAGAGGGCAGTGGAGGCCCAGTCTCTGGATTCATTTAAGAAAGAGTTGGATAGAGCTCTCAAAGATAGTGGAATCAAGGGTTATGGAGATAAGGCAGGAACAGGATACTGATTAAGGATGATCAGCCATGATCATATTGAATGGTGGTGCAGGCTCGAAGGGCAGAATGGCCTACTCCTGCACTTATTGTCTATTGTCTACTGTAAAGCACATGGATGTCTATTGCCTTTTTAATCCAAGGCAAATGGTGTCAAGGTTTTGCCATAGCCAGGGTCACAACAGAAGCAACAGCTTGCATTTGTATAGCATCTAGAATGTGGTAAATGTCCAAAATTACTTCACACAAGAACAAAGAAAAGCTTCAAAGGATTATGCGCGGAATTGCTGGGAGATATTCCCTGCAAAATCAATTGGGTTTGTTCTACTGCTCTCATTTTTCTCCCAATGAATGACCACAAGTGAAGGTATCAGCAGCTTCAGAGTAAGGTGATCAGCCTCCCGGTGCAAGGAGTTTTATAGATAGCAAACCAACTGTCATCTTACACACTGATTTATGGCTACTTAATAAAGCAGCTTTTCAATTAACACTCCCCACTACTTAGTCACACAGATGCATGCGGTGCCATTATTAATATTTTGCTCAAGTACAGCCAAAATGTACAATTTATTGCAATATTAATGAGCAACTTCTAACTTAAACTGTTTAAAAAAAGCCTGTAAACAGAATGGCCACATATTCTGTCAATCCAACAGCACTTTATCCAAATAATACAAATATTATTTGCATTTCTATCACAAGGATTTAATGAAGGATATATTGATCGTAGAGGTGTGAATTTTTCATGCAGCCTTCTTTTGGCTGTGAGAAAAAGCCAGCAGCACAATTATACATTCCAGCTTCCCAAATGTGTGCCATTTCTTTAGAGTATATTTTGAGCAACAACTATATATGGTTGATTCAAGACTAATTATCCTGAATGTTTGGGGATAATAACAATTTTATCTCTCCTCAGTCATTTCCTTCTAAAGATATCCTAGAATACATGCTGTTCTGGATGTGATCAACAGAATAAAAATGATCAAATTCCTATTGTTCTGCATTCACTGTACTCTACTGTCCAGACTACACTGTGATATCTAGATTACAATGGTGCTGGAAAAGCACAGCAGGTCAGGCAGCATCAGAGGAGCAAGAAAATCGACGTTTCGGGCAAAAGCCCTTTTACCTTACATAGTAATATCTGCAAAATCTCAGAAACGTGCATTCATCGTAGCTATGTGAAAATGCATGCTGTTGTGAGCATGATAATGACTGGATGTGTGAGTCAGTGTAAATCTTGTTCTGAAGGCATTTCTGGTATTAGTAATTTTAGAGGGCTCATGTCTGAAGATAGTGAAATTTGAAGCACTTAACGTACAGAGGAGAATCCCCAACATGTGTTTATTTAAAGAGACACTGTGGTACAATTTTTTAAAAGTCACTTCCTGGAAGTCACATAATTTAAAGTAACTGCTTGACCTTGTTTCCTGGAAATCACATGCTGACAGCTAACTGCTTGGATTTACTGGAAGTCACATGTCTGGGTTTGTGCTTGTCAGGAGTGTGGTTATTTGAGGTTGTTTTTTGGTTCTGTTAGGCTGTAGCCTATGAAGAGATTAAATCCCCAGATCCTGAGAAATATTTTGAGGTTTGCCCATGGAAACTAAAAGAAAGGAACAGTTAATCTCACTGAAAGGCTTCCAGAAAACCTTCTCTTGGCATCTCCCAAATGAATGCCTTTGAAAACCCCTGTGATACTTGTGTCAGGAAACATCCATCTGCATTTACCAGGATGCCAGACTGAAAGCCATCTGGAACCCTTTATTTGAGAATTAACAACTATTTTTGGCTGTAGTGCATTTTCCAAAGATAATCTCTGCAGAGGAAGTTTCCTTATTTAATCTTTGGCTTCTATGTGTGTGTATATGCATTTATTGGAGTTACTCAGAGGGGTAAAAAATTGAACTTACCTATTTCAAACTATGTGTCAATCAGTTTTGCATGTTTGATAAATAAGTTATTTTTATAATCAATAATTTTGTTTTTATTAAATAAGCTTAGCCATTGTATCTTTTTATTCTGAACCTAGTACAGATAAATTATATAATTGATCACTTCAGTTACTGTATAATGTTTAAATATGCATTGTGACTAGTGGAGTGATGGGATTAGAGAGCGAGAATGTACACCTCCAGTGTCAATCATTACAATAAGTAAGTGCATGCATAAATGTGTACAAGTGTGTGTGTGTGTTTGTGTGTTTTTATGGGAATGGATCAGAACTCACGTATAATGGATGTTTTTAACTTTTAGTTCCAAAATATATTTTGTAAAATAGGACTACTACAGACAAAAAAAGACTGCAGATGTAAATTCAGTGCTGTCGAGCAAAATCCTGTGCAAAACGTGTGTAATATTATATGCATGGCTTTGAAGAGAAAGAGAGAGGTGTAGCAGGTAAAGATAATGAGGGGCAGATTATCTCCTCCATCTCAGCAGCAAGACACCTCTTGCAGTCATTTCTTTTTGTCTAACTCTTCCAGGAATATATAAAAAAGGGTTTAAAATCTGATTGTAGTGTTGGACCGTGTGTGCTAATGGATGAGGGTGTTCTAATGAATCAAGTTATCTGTGTGTATGAGCCTGAATTTGTGTTAGTGTGCTGTGAAGGTAGCAGTCAAAGAACCACCTGCTGGTCACCCTGAAGTCACAGTTAAAAACGTTCTCTTGCTGTGAGTGCTCGAAGCTGACTCACCAGCATGTGGGTCAGAAGGAAACAGAACTGTATTGACTCTTGCTCTGCTTTCTTCCAGCCATCCACACTGAAAGGAAACAGGACAACAAGATTTCAACTAACTGCATCCCTCCTTACCCAGAAGCATAACTATTTGGGGTATCCACCTAGAAAGTTGGGGAACCTCACCTGGGATCGCGTTGTAACAGTTGCGTGCTTGTTTTTGTCTTTGTTGTGAGCCTGCCAAGTGTGTGAATATTTACATTTGTAAATGTGTGTGCATGAATATGTATGAGCAGGAGTACTACTCAAGAGACTGTGCGTTTGTATAGCTGTGGAAAAGACATGGTAATGACTGGAAGGTGGTGGTGTTTTGGTAATGTCACTGGACTAGGAAGCAGGAATTCCAGGCCAATGTTCTGGGATCCATGGCTGGTTGTGAATTTTGAACTCAATTCATATCTGGAATAAAGACCTGCCCTACTCTGGTACTGGAGGGTTTGTTTGTGGAGATCGTCAGGAGGAGCGAGAGCCATTGGGTGTGTGTGATCAGTGAAGTTGATTCTCAGCACCTGGAGCTGAGGACTTGGCAGAAGTCTAATCAAGTTAATGAGCTAATGTGGGCAATCAAGGTCAGTGAATATCTTTTCACATGAGAGCAGCTGCCAATCTCTCACACTGCTCTGTATACCACATGCTCACAGCACTCCTGGCACTCAGGATGGACAGCTAATACCCAGACAGTCTGTCTCACCCTGATAGGTCCACACCCTGCTGTTCAGGAACCCACACACAGTGCCGTCATGTACTCACATTTGGGAAAAGGTAGCCCATAATCAAAGGCTGAACTGACAAGAAACAAGGATGCCTGTATCTCCTGGGAAAACAAAGGAAATCACAGCATGAGGTCATCTGTGATTCGGCAGTCAGTTGCTGCAGTTATTGAGGATAGCAATGTGTTTGTGCCTCATATCGCAGGCCTCCCTTTTCCTGTTATCGAACATGATGAGCAAAGTGATGATGGTGTGAGCTTGACCTCATCTATAACCCCTGACTCCTCTCTGTCCAAAGATGGTGAGAGAGCATTAATGAAGGGGTTGTCGCTTGATCTCAAGTCTGGCAGGTTCCTGACAATTAGTCAGTCATTAGACAGAAAGAGACAGACAGACAGACAGACAGACAGACAGACAATCAGTAGCGGTTTAACCTGAGGGTCACTATACCTTGGTTAAGGGATGAGGATGAGAAGGTGGGACATTTTTAGTAACTTCAATATGTATTGCTGAAAGTAGGTGGAGTTGATAACTGGATCTGCCAACAATATGTGCTTCACTCAAAGGAACAGTAAAGATAAGAGGAGGCACATTCTCCTGTCAGACAAGGAGGTCCTTTAGCACATAATGTCTATGAATAGCAATAGCAAATGTAATTCTTCTGCCAGCCTCTTTAAAATGGCAAACAATTTAAATGTGTCAATGTTCCTACTAAAATAACATTCCGAGGAACATCACTCAAACAGATTAGGGGATAGTCTCACTGATATCGGCAACAGGAATAGTAATTCATTCTTACAACTTTGCTTCAAGGTTACTGTCTACCAGAAATACTTTGCTCCTCATTCCTGTCATTCATCTGAGAGAAATTAGACTCTGCCACTGCAATAAGGAAAATAAGTTTACAGAAAGACTTGCATTTATATAACTCCTTTCATAGAAACATTGAAAACAGGAGCAGGAGTAGGCCATTCAGCTGCTCCACCATTCAATATGATCATGGCTGATTATCCAACTCATCCCCTGCTCCCACTTTCTTCCCATACCCTTTGATCCCTTTAGCTCTAAGAACTATACCCAATGCCTTCCTTGAAAACATTCAATGTTTTGGCCTCAAATGCTGTCTGTGGCAGAGAATTCCACAGGCTGACACCTCTCTGGGTGAAGAGATTCTCCTCATCCCACATCTAAGTGGACTAACTCTTATCCTTAGATTGTGTCTCCTGGTTCTAAACTCCCTGATCATTTGGGAACAGTTTTCCTACATCTATTCTGTCCAACCTTGTTAGAATGTTATAGATTTTAATGAGATCATCCCTCATTGTGCCAAATACCACTGAATACAGTCCTAACCTTCATAGGTCAGTCCTACATCCCAGGGCTCAGTCCGGAGAGTCTCACTGTACCTCCCCCTTTCCTAATCTATTGCCATTCAGATGATAATGTTTTTGCAACCACAGTGGATAACCTCACATTTCCCCACATTATACTGTATCTGCCAAGCATGTGCCCACTCACACAACTCATCCAAATCACACTGAAGCATCTCTATATGCTCATCACAGCTCACCCTCCCACCCAGCTTTGCATAATTTGCAAACCTGGAGACATTATATTTATTTTCTCATCTTAATCTTTAATTTATTGTGACTAGCTGGGCTCCAAGTTGATCCTTGCTGGTCATTGCCTGCCATTGAGAAAATGACCTGTTTATTCCTACCCATTGTTTCCTGTCTACCAACCAGATCTATATCCACCTCAATACACTACCCCCAATCCTATGTGCTTTAATTTTACATTCTAATCTCTCATATGGCACCTTTTTTCAAGCTCTTAGAACATTGCAAATTGCTTTACGCCAATGAGATGAAGTACTGAGGTTTGTGGATCAGTCATTAATTGTGAAAGCTGCGAGGTGGACTGAGGACATGATACTGGAAGTAAATCTATTAAAGCTGAGTGGCTGAAGTGTAATCTTGCATGCAATATGTTAGTAGAATGAAAGAATTCAGAGTTTTCTTTCTGTACTATATTAATGCCAATTCTGTATGAACCCAGTGCTATGACCGATACATTCAGAATATGACTGTTACCCTACAGTGCAAACAGAGCTTGTTCAAGTTAAGAAATTGTGCAGTCCTGGCACAACACAGAGGCGAAATTGCAGGGGCTTTGACTCAAATCTGCAATTGTTCTGTGGCCATGGGGGAAATGCCAGAGCACTAGAGGGCAGCTAATGTCATTCCACTTTTTAAGAAGGATGGGAGAGATGAACCAGGAAACTATAGACCATTGAGTCTTACATCAGTGCAAGGGAAGCTACTGGAGAAAATTCTGAAGGAGACAATTAAAACCCACTTGGATAGGCATGGGTTAATTAGGGATAGTCAGCACAGCTTTGTCAGAGGGAGGTCATCCCTAGCAAATTTATTAGCATTTTTTGAAAGTATGATCAAGTGTGTGGATGATGGACATTCAGTTGATGTAATTTATGTGGATTTTAGCAAAGCTTCTGACAAGGTCCCACAAGGGAAGACTGATTGAAAAGATTAAAGCACGTGGAGTTCAGGGAATCTTGGTGAGATGGATGAGAAACTGACTGAGTAATAGGACACAATGGATAGTGGTAAAAGACTGTTTGAGTGATTGGAGGGAGGTGGCAGTGTTGTTCCATCAGGATCAGTACTGGGATCCTTATTATAGACATAAATAATATCGATGAAAATGTGGGGGGAGAGGTCATTTTAAGTGCGAGCAGCAGCGGAGAAGGAGTGGGAGCAGTGGAGGAAATGACGTGGACTGGAGGGGCAGCCGGGAAGGAAAACAGTGACCATATATATCTGCAAGGCGGCTAAACCCGAGACTCTACAACTGTAGTGTCTCCCACCCGCCCTCCTCCTCTAACCTAATTAATGAATAGGAAGAGCGGGAGCGACGACCAGGGGACTGCCGGTAGTATATCTGGGCAGTGGCTGAATCCAAGACAATACAAGTGTTGTGTCTCCCACCCCCCACCCCGTCCTCTAACCAAAAATAGGACTCTGGTTTGTTAAGGTAAGGATTTTCTATTTTTTTTAATCGGTGAATGGTTAAAAATGTACTTTTTATGGTTTATCTATTAATTGGTTTTTAGAAAAA
The DNA here is from genome assembly GCF_047496795.1 of Chiloscyllium punctatum. Taxonomy (NCBI): domain Eukaryota; kingdom Metazoa; phylum Chordata; class Chondrichthyes; order Orectolobiformes; family Hemiscylliidae; genus Chiloscyllium; species Chiloscyllium punctatum. The sequence goes on along the minus strand of NC_092753.1, from coordinate 101,023,678 downwards.
GATTATAGCGGTGAGGTATCAGAAAGTATTTTAAATCAAACCTATACAAAGTAATAAAGTAATTAACTAAGCAGGGATGGTTGGGCAGGTGATGTGCTGTAGCAGTATGATGTGGGAGCTGGCTGATCCCATTGTGAATGGCAGTGACCACATCTGCAGCAAGTGTTGGTTGCTGGAAGAACTCCGGATCAGAGTTGATAATCTGGAATCTGAGCTTCAAACACTGCAGCACATCCGGGAGGGGGAGAGTTACCTGGACACTTTGTTTCAGGAGGCAGTCATACCTGAGAGATTAAGTAATTCACATTCAGTTAGTGATCAGGGACATCAGAGTGTGACTGTAAGTGAGGCAGGTAAGGGGAACCTGAGTTCAGGAGTGCAGGAGCCTCAGCCCTTGACCTTGTCCAACAGGTATGAGATTCTTGCTCCCTATATGGATGAGGAGAAGGGCTCTGGACAGGATGAGCTGAAAATGTGTGCTGGAAAAGCGCAGCAGGTCAGGCAGCATCCAAGCCCAAGGGCTTATGCCCGAAATGTCGATTCTCCTGCTCCTTGGATGCTGCCTGACCTGCTGCGCTTTTCCAGCAACACATTTTCAGCTCTGATCTCCAGCATCCGCAGTCCTCACTTTTTCCTCTGGACAGGATGAGCCAGCTGACCATGGCACCACGGTGCAGAAGGCCATTCAGGAGAGGGGAGCAAAAAGACAAGTAGTTGTTATCGGGGATTCTATAATTAGGGGGGACAGATAATATCCTATGCAAGCCGGATCTGGAGTCTCGCATGGTGTGTTGCCTACCCGGTGCCAGGGTGCGGGACATCTCCGACCGGCTTGAAAGGATATTGGAGCGGGAGGGGGAGGATCCAGCTCTTGTGGTCCACGTTGGGACTAACAACAAAGGCAAAGCTAGGGTGGAGGACCTGTTTGGGGATTATCAAGCACTAGGAAGGAAATTGAAGTACAGGTCCTCAAGGGTTATAATCTCCGGATTACTGCCCAAGCCACGTGCCAATTGGCATAGGGATAAGAAAATGAGGGAAGTAAACACATGACTAAGGGATTGGTTTGGGAAAAAGGGATTTCATTTCATGGGGCATCGGCATCAGGTTTGGAACCAGGGGGATCTGTACCGTTGGGACGGTCTCCACCTGAACCGATCAGGTACCAATGTTCTAGCGAAGAGGATAAATAGGGTGGTCAGTAGGAGTTTAAACTTCTGAGTTGGGGGGAAGAGAAAGTGAAAGCGGCAGGGAGTATGGAGTTAAATGGAAAGATAAGCAGGAGGATAGCATGTATGCAGGTGGATTTAACCTTGAGGCAGATTAGGAATGCAACAAAAAGGAAGGATAACTTAGGACATCTTATGACTTCCAATATCTCTAATGATAAGAATGTTAGCATTAAGGCACTTTACCTGAATGCTCGTAGCATTCGTAACAAAGCAGATGAACTAATGGCACAGATCATCGTGAATGATTATGATGTGGTAGGCATCACAGAGACATGGTTGCAGGGGGTTCAGGACTGGCAGTTAAACAGCCAAGGATTTACAACTTATTAAAAAGACAGGGAGATGGGCAGAGGGGGCGGGATGGCCTTGTTAGTTAAGAACAAATTAATTCTATGGCACTGAATGACATAGCGTCGGATGATGTGGAGTCTGTGTGGGTGGAATTGAGGAACCACAAAGGCAAAAAACCATGATGGGAGTTATGTACAGACCTCCTAACAGTGGTCAGGACCAGAGGTGCAACATGTACCGGGAAATAGAGAAGGCATGTCAGAAAGGCAAAGTCACAGTGATCATGGGAGACTTCAATATGCAGGTGGACTGGGTAAATAATGTTGCCAGTGGATCCAAAGAAAGGGGATTCTTGGAATGCTTACAGAATGGCTTTTTGGAACAGCTTGTCATGGAGCCCACAAGGGAGCAGGCTATTCTGTACCTAGTGCTGTGTAATGAACCAGACTTTATAAAATATCTTAAAGTAAGGAAACCCTTAGGAAGCAGCGATCATAATATGGTAGAGTTCAGTCTGGAGTTTGAAAGAGAGAAGGCAAAATCGGATGTAATGGTGTTACAGTTAAATAAAGATAATTACAGGGGCATGAAAGAGGAACTGACAAAAATCAACTGGAAGCAGAGGCTTGTGGGGAAGACAGTAGAGCAACAATGGCAGGAGTTTGTGGGTATAATTGAGGACACTGTACAGAGGTTCATCCCCAAGAAAAGAAAGATTATCCAGGGAGGGATTAGACAGCCATGGCTGACAAAGAAAGTCAGGAAATGTATCAAAGTAAAAGAGAGACCCTATAAAGTGGCCAAGAGCACTGGGAAATCAGAAGATTGGGAAGGCTACAAAAACAAACAGAGGATAACAAAGTGAGAAATAAGGAAAGAGAGGATCAAATATGAAGGTAGGCTAGCCAGTAATATTAGAAATGATAGTAAAAGTTTCTTTTCATACATAAGAAACAAACGACAGGCAAAGGTAGACATTGGGCCACTTCAAACTGATGCTGGAAGGCTAGTGATGGGAGATAAGGAAATAGCAGGAGAACTTAATAAGTACTTTGCGTCAGTCTTCACAGTGGAAGACAGGAGTAATATCCCAATAATTAAAGGGAGTCAGGGGGCTGAGTTGAGTATGGTTGCCATTACAAAAGAGATAGTGCTAGAAAAGCTAAAAGGTCTTAAAATTGACAAATCTCCTGGCCCCAATGGGATACATCCTAGAGTTCTGAGAGAGGTGGCTGAGGAAATAGCGGAGGCATTGGTTGAGATCTTTCAAACATCACTGGAGTCAGGGAAAGTCCCGGATGATTGGAAGATCGCTGTTGTAACCCCATTGTTCAAGAAAGGATCAAGACAAAAGATGGAAAATTATAGGCCAATTAGCCTAACCTCAGTTGTTGGTAAAATTCTAGAATCCATTGTTCAGGATTAGGTTTCTAAATTCTTGGAAGAGCAGGGTCGGATTAGAACAAGTCAACATGGATTTACTAAGGGGAGGTCGTGCCTGACAAACCTGTTAGAATTCTTTGAAGAGGTGACAAATAGGTTAGACCAGGGAAGCCCAGTGGATGTTATCTACCTAGACTTCCAAAAGGCCTTTGATAAGGTGCCACACGGGAGGCTGCTGAGTAAAGTGAGGGCCCATGGTGTTCGAGGTGAGCTACTGGTATGGATTGAGGATTGGCTGTCTGACAGAAGGCAGAGAGTTGGGATAAAAGGTTCTTTCACGGAATGGCAGCCGGTGACAAGTGGTGTCCCACAGGGTTGTGCTGGGGCCGCAGTTGTTCACGTTATATATTAATGATCTGGATGAAGGGACTGGGGGCATTCTAGCGAAGTTTGCCAATGATACAAAGATATGTGGACAGGCAGGTAGTACTGAGGAGGTGGGGAGGCTGCAGAAGGATCTAGACAATTTGGGAGAGTGGTCCAGGAAATGGCTGATGAAGTTCAATGTGAGCAAATGCGAGGTCTTGCACTTTGGAAAAAAGAATACAAGTATGGACTACTTTCTAAACGGTGAGAAAATTCATAAAGCCAAAGTACAAAGGGATCTGGGAGTGCTCATCGAGGATTCTCTAAAGGTTGAATCCGTGATTAAGAAAGCAAATGCAATGTTGTCATTTATCTCAAGAGGGTTGGAATATAAAAGCAGCGATGTGCTACTGAGACTTTATAAAGCTCTGGTTAGGCCCCATTTGGAATACTGTGTCCAGTTTTGGGCCCCACACCTCAGGAAGGACATACTGGCACTGGAGCGTGTCCAGCAGAGATTCACACGGATGATCCCTGGAATGGTAGATCTAACATACGAGGAACGGCTGAGGATCCTGGGATTGTACTCATTGGAGTTTAGAAGGTTAAGGGGAGATCTAATAGAAACTTACAAGATAATACATGGCTTGGAAAGGGTGGATGCTAAGAAATTGTTTCCGTTAGGCGAAGAGACTAGGACCTCTGGGCACAGCCTTAGAATTAGAGGGGGTCAAGTCAGAACAGAAATGCAGAGACATTTCTTCAGCCAGAGAGTGGTGGGCCTGTGGAATTCATTGCCACGGAGTGCAGTGGAGGCCAGGATGCTAAATGTCTTCAAGGCAGAAATTGATAAATTCTTGATGTCACAAGGAATTAAGGGCTATGGGGAGAATGCGGGTAAGTGGAGTTGAAATACCCATCAGCCATGATTAAATGGCAGAGTGGACTCGATGGGCCGAACAGCCTTACTTCCACTCTTATGTCTTATGGTCTCATGGTCTTAACACATTTGCAGATGATATCAAGGTTAGTAGGGTGTTAATAGTGAAGAAAATGATTGCAGATTATAGAAAGATATAGATGTGTTGGTCAGATGGGCAGAGCAGTGGCAGATGGTATTTAAACCTGATAAGTGCGAGGTGATGCACTTTGGAAGAAGAAACAAGATGAGGGAGTATTTAGTGAATGGCAGGACACTGGGCAACTTAGAGGAAAAGAGGGATCTGGGGGTTATTATTCACAGATCCCTGAAATCTGTAGAGTACGTGAGTAAGATCGTTAAGGCGGCATCTGGGATACTTGCTTTCATCAGTTGTGATATCAAGTATAAGAGCAAGGAGGTAATATTGGAGTCGTATAGAGTATTGGTCAGGTCACAGCCAGAGTACGGTGTGCAGTTCTGGTCACCTCACTACAGGATGGATGTGATAGAACTAGAGGGGACACAGAGGAGGTTCACCAGGATGTTGCCTGGGGTGAGAAATCAAGCTATAAGGAGAAACCAGACAGGCTTGGATTGTTTTCTGTGGAGCAGTGAAGACTGACAGGGGACATGATTATGGTCTATCAGGTTTTGAGAGGTATGACCAGGGTAAATAGAGAGCAACTGTTCCCCTTGGTTGAGAGGTCCATCATGGGAGGGCATAGTTTTAGGGTAAGGGGCAGGAGATTCAGAGGAGATTTTTTTCACTCAGCGGGGAAAATAGTGGAGGCTGGAAATCTTACAACCAATAAAAAAAATTTGAAAGAGTACTTCAAATATCATAACATTCAAGGATATGGGACAAATAGAGGAAATTGGGATTCAAGTATGTTTAGCAGTAATTATATCAGTACAGACCTGACGGGCAAAAAGACTGTGTCTGTGCTGAATGAATCTATGAATCTATGAATCTGTGAATATCAGTCGACAGTCACTGTTCATTTTGGTTGCAAACAAAATTTAAGTCATATGCATGGGTGAATGCTGAACATCAGGGAATCCAATCATTTTACAGACCCATCTTTGATAGTCAGTGAAGAAATTGGGAGGACATTGGATTTTTCTTTTACAACCAGACTTACTGAAGAAGAAAACAAGTGTGTGAACTTAAATTGCCTGCTGTAAATTTTCTCTAATTATTCCATTTGCTCAGAATTTGAAGTAGAAGATCATATTTAAGGATTAGACAATTTCATTGTCAAAACATGGCAAAAGATACACTCTTCCACCAACATTCCTGCCCTCCAGTCCTTTTGTAACAGCACAATTAAATACATTCTGGTTCGATGTAATTCTGAGATATATTGAATACTCCATGATTGCACACAGTTTGAGTCCACAGAATCTGACGGACAAAACCATATGTAACGCTTCAATGATCAGAACCAATTCTTACCATGAAAATAGGGATTTTAAAATCATATATTGGATTTTTCCAGCAAGTCTAACTGTAATGGAAAAGAACTCCAATCCATATAAAATCCCTGTGTAAGAAAAATGGCCAATAATTCTACATTTGCTATTGCAGATCCACTGTTACGGGGGAGAATGAATTTTTCTGAATCTCTAAACTGTGGATGCTAACAGCCCAAAGTCATAGTATGTTTTTTTAAAAGAAAATGACCAATTATTTTGTTCAGGATACAATGATCATGATACGCTTAAAATCTTTTTGAAAAGCAGCTCCCCATTATGCACTTGGGGTATAATTCAACATCATGTCAGTTAGCACTCACTTCTTCATGGCAAGGTATGAGCTGTAGCTTGTATTACTTGATGTAAACTAATGATATCAGTGGTTAAGTGTTAACGGAGATGAGATTTCCTTAAATGTCTATCCCTGTAATAGGGTAAAGAGTTCAGGCCCTATTCTGTGTCAGAAATAACTCAGAGATGGTGAAAATTAGGACTGCAGATGCTAGGGATCAGAGACAAGATTATAGTAGTGCTGGAAAAGCACAGCAGGTCAGGCAGCAACCGAGGAGCAGGAAAATTGACGTTTCGGGCAAGAGCCCTTCATCAGGAAACCCTTAATTCCTGCTGTGCTTCAAAGTTTGGGAGAAGATTTGTAGCTCGGGTGCTCGTTTTTGTGGTTCTGTTCACCGAGCTGGGAATTTGTGTTGCAGACGTTTCGTCCCCTGTCTAGGTGACATCCTCAGTGCTTGGGAGCCTCCTGTGAAGTGCTTCTGTGATCTTTCCACCGGCATTTGTAGTGGCTTGTCTCTGCCGCTTCCGGTTGTCAGTTCCAGCTGTCCGCTGTAGTGGTCAGTATATTGGGTCCAGGTCGATGTGTTTGTTGATTGAATCTGTGGATGAGTGCCATGCCTCTAGGAATTCCCTGGCTGCTCTGTATTTGGCTTGTCCTATAATAGTAGTGTTGTCTCAGTCGAATTCATGTTGCTTGTCATCTGCGTGTGTGGCTACTAAGGATAGCTGATCGTGTCGTTTTGTGGCCATGAACACCAACTGGCCACGAAACGACACGACCAGCTATCCTTAGTAGCCACACATGCAGATGACAAGCAACATGAATTCGACTGGGACAACACTGCTATTATAGGGCAAGCCAAACAGAGAACAGCCAGGGAATTCCTAGAGACATGGCACTCATCCACAGATTCAATCAATAAGCACATCGACCTGGATCCAATATACTGACCACTGCAGCGGACAGCTGGAACTGACAACCGAAAGATGCAGATACAAATCACTATAAATGCAGGAGGAAACATCACAGAAGCACTTCACAGGAGGCTCCCAAGCACTGAGGATGTCACCTAGACAGGGGACGAAACGTTTGCAACACAAATTCCCAGCTCGGCGAACAGATCCTGCTGTGCTTTTCCAGCACCACTCTAATCTAGGGAGATGGTGAGTCAAGCAGGCAGAAACATTGGTGGAATAGTACCTTTCAGTAAAATTCCCTGGACCAGTTCGTAACTCTGAGATACTTCCAGTCACAAGAAGAGTTATTCAACTTGAGACATTTGCCCTGTTTATACAGATGCTGTCAGACCTGTTGAGTTTTTCCAATAATTACTGTTAGAATTTCCCAGAGTATTTGCTTGTCCTGGCAATGCTCAGGCAGGTTTCAGAGTGCAGAACAGAAGAAAGAAAGAGGTGAATAATTGAACTGTATTGAGGTCAACTCCAGAGATGTCTGTGTGCACATCAATACTAGTCTAATATTTGGGTTTGATTGAGGTCAAGGCCTGAGAATACATCAGCACTGACTGGTTCCTCCAACACCATTCCCAAACACCTGCCAGTTTAGGGTAATTTCTTTGGGATCAAATAAGGCTGCCCACCCCCAGCGGACAGGTAACTAGTAATGTTCAGGAGCAATCTTGTTAGTGAGAGCTAAAGAATATCACAGTCCACCTTCAGCTCTCTGATGTGATGGAGGAGCACTGGAACTGCTTGGAGACAGGCATCCAGCAAAAGCTCTTTCAATGCAGGGGAAGTGCAGTGTTGGTGCACCAGGAGGGTCGCTGAAGCCAAACACTGCCTCATCTAGCAATTCTTTCCAATCACTTACCCCCAGCTACAAGGCCTCTCTTCATTGAGGGAGTCCCAGACTGAACTATGGCAAGTGGGTGGCTTCATGCTAACACCACTGGAATACTCTCAAGAAACAAAACCTGAAAGAACTGCAGATGCTGGAAATCAGAAACAAAAACAAAAAACAAAAATTGCTGGAAAAACTCAGCAGCATCTGTGGAGAGAAATCAGAGCTAACATTTCAGGTCAAATGACCCTTCTCCAGAATGGATTCTGAATTCTGAAGAAGGGTCACTGCACCTGAAACATTAACTCTGCTGTCTCTCCACAGATGCTGCCAGACCTGCTGAGTTTTTCCAGCAATTACTGAGTTTCTTTTTGTACTCTACAGGGATTTGGGTTTGACCCCCAGAAAGGTAGCTGATGGAATGGAAATACAATGTATAAATGCAGTTAATAAATTTGGAACTGAAAGCTAGCCTCAGTGATGGTTACCATTAAATCATTTTTGCAAAAGTTGATCTGGTTTACTCACGTTTGTCACGGAAGGAAACCTGTCATCTTTACCTGTCTGGCCTACGTGTGACTTCAAACTGACAGAGATGTCGTTGACTCTTAACAACCCTCCAAAATGGCCCAACAAGGCACTCAGTTCAAAGGTAATTAGGGCAATAAGGGCTGCTTCTGAGGGAAGAAACCAGTAATACTTGTAAATGAACATACTGGAACTTTCTTTTGAAGTTTCCGTGTCAGACAGTATGGCCTGTTTGATAGATTTACTGGTTTTCCCTTCTGGGATGCCAGGGATACCCTGATCCCATGGGGAAAAAAAAAGTATCCCATGGGGAAAAAAATTCCCTTTGCACTAAAAATTTAGCCCTGGCTTTTTAACCAATACTGGAAGGTTTTCACAGAATGTATTTACTTCATCAGGAGGGCAGGCTGCTGTCACTTGAGAACTCACTGATTTACTGCCTTCTGTAGACAGATTCATTGAAGATGACCTTCAATCTGCATGGGACAATATGAGCATATTCATCTGAGGAGATCATACTGAGAATGTAGAGGTAAATCTGCCCTCGTGCTGATGAACAACATTATATTTATTCTCCATAAAATATATGTAAGTAGGTATGGAAGAGAATTCTAAAAAACAGTGCTGGCCTTGGTCGTAGTTCTAAGACAGTCTCAGTGCCAGCAGGCATCATTATACACCACGTATACTATTCAACACATATAAGACTGCAACATTATCCAATAACAAGTCTGCAGAGCACTGGATCATGGACCAGCGGGTGGAAAAGACCACAGCTCTGTGGGAGAATCAACACCAAATCATCAACAATTTAAAATAAATCTTTTAAATCTCTCCGTTTCCTCAATTTAAATTGACAAACCAAAACGTAATCGTTTTCATAACATAGTTGGTTGCCTGACAAATCCTTTGTAATAGAGTATTTAAAATCCTGAGACTGCGATGACAGAATGAATATGTTTTTAGCCACCAGAGGAGACCAGTCATTTCTCTTCCCCATTCACCTGGGGTTGAAGACATAGCAAGGGTTTTGTAATTGATGTGCTTGTAGTGGAGGAACAGGCAGTGCTCCAATCTGAAGGAGATTACTAGACCCAAGAGGATTTTCCCTAGTTCACAAATGTAAAGAAAGAACTTGTGTTTATATAGCGCCTTTCACAACTGCAAGATGTGCCAAAGCACTTCACAGCTCATTAAGTATTTCCGAAGTGTAATAAAGTTAAAAAAAAGTCAACAGCAAATTTGTGCATGAGGACCCACAAACAGCACTGAGAGTGTGATCAGATAATTTGTTTTGGTGCTGAAATCAAGATAAAATTACAATGGTATTATACCACAATTACATAAACAAACCTATCCCCAAATGTACAACAGCATAACTCCCACCTGCACAGAGGAAGGATGATAGCCTTAGGAGGACCACATTATATTCAGGAGAGACTTTGGGCTTTAATTTTGAGCTCATCATAAAATGGGAAAGACAAACTCCACACTCGTGATGGTTAATCCACCTCATAATCAGCCATTCAGGAATGCCACATGCTGTTTCCACTATTCACCCCAGACAATTCCTTGTCTCTGCTGGAGTCTTTGTGTTTTGTCAGAACAGATTTGTCCATCAAAACAAAGACAGAAACCAGTTCTGAAGAGGGGTCACTGGACCCAAAACATTAACTTTTGTTTCTCACTCACAGATGCTGCCAGATGGCTGAGTTTCTCCTGTAATTTGTTTTCTCATTTCAGACTTGCAGTTTTGTTTATGTTTTTTTCTAAACTGTTATCCACCATGTTCCTTTCCCAGTTTCATTTCCTGACCACCATGTATAGATGGAGATAGGACTACAGACGCGAGAAAGTCAGAGTCAATAACGACTGAAGCTGAAAAAACACAGCAGATCAAGCAGCATTAGAGGAGCAGGGGAGTCAATGTTTCAGGTCAGAACCTTTCACCAAGCACAGATGCCATTGCTATGGGGTTCTGATGGGATACTGCACTTTAAAAGCATCACATTTAACTCTTTGCATGGAAGGTGAGGGTGTGATGGTCTTGTCCCACCCAGCCCCACCATGGCCCTCTTACCACCCCCAACTCTGATGCCCTTCTATACACAGAGTTACAATTAGGGCTGTAGTTTCACCAGTCTGTGTGACTTCATTACCATACTGACTTGGAATAATATTTTTGTTTCTTCACTGTCATTGAGTCAAAATCCTGGAATGCCCTTCCAAACAGCACTGTGGGTGTCCCTACACCCCAAGACTGCAGTGGTTCAAGAAAACAGCTCATACCACCTTCTCAGGGGCTAAATGCTAGCCAGCCAGCTCTACCCATATCCCATGAATGAAGAAGGAAACAGACAATGTCTATAATCCACTGAATGAAGATAAATAGCTTGTCCTTTACATGCAATTTCCAAGGGAAAATCATGCTGATGCTGCGACCCTGAAATGTAATTTCGAAGTCGTTGGATTAAATTCTGAGAACATGCATCACAAAAGTTTAAAGGCAAGGAGAATTGCTCAATATACAAATAAGAAGAAATCAAGACATCCCGTTCATTTCTTCAAATATAACATCAACCATTGTTCCTCTCCCAGTTTATCCCATCCCTTAACAAATCAAAGAATGATCCAGATCAATGGGAAGCCATGCGGCCTGGTAAACTGGTTCTGGCCAGTAACTGACCTTAGGCCAAGTGTTCAAAAAGCAAACACTTGGGCGATATTTCCCTTGAACTCCTGAAGACCCCAGATTATTGCCTTAAACCACGATAAGCAGGGCAATATACAAAGCTCAGCCAATTCAATTCTACTCCTATTCTTTCCATTGGTCTTCTTTCACAGGTTAGGAGAGTGGGCAAAGAAGTGGAAGATGGAGTATAATGTGGGAAAGTGTGAGGCCATGCACTTTGGTGAGAAGAATAGAGGCATGGACTATTCTCTAAATGGGGAGAAAATTCAGAAGTCTGAAGTGCAAAGAGACTTGGGAGTTGTAGTCCAGGATTCTCTCAAGGTAAATTTGCAGGTTGAGTTAGTAGTTAGGAAGGCAAATGCAATGATGACATTTATATTGAGAGGACTTGAATATAAAATCAGGGCTGTATTTCTGAGGCTCTATAAGGCTTTGGTCAGACCACATTTGGAGTATTGTGCACAGCTTTGGGCCCCATATCTCAGGAAGGATGTACTAGCCCTGGAGTGCGTTCAGAAGAACTCACGAGAATGGTCCCAGGAATGAAAAGCTTAACACATGAGGAATGTTTGAGGATCCTGGGTGTATACTCGATGGAATTCAGAAGGATGAAGGGGGGATCTAACTGATAGTTACAGAATACTGAATGGTCTGGATAGAGTGGACGTTGGGAAGATGTTTCCATTGGTAGGAGAAACTTGGACCTGAGAGTTCAGCCTTACAGTAAAGGGAAGACCCTTTAGAATGGAGATAAGGAGAAACATCTTCAGACAGAGAGTGGTGAATCTATGGAATTCATTGCCACAGAAGGAAGCCAGGTCATTGAGTATATTTAAGATTGAGATAGATAGGTTCTTGAGTATCAAGGGGATCAAAGGTACGGAGAGAAAGTGGAAGAATGGGGATGAGAAACTTAGCAGCCATGATTGAATGGTGGAGCAGACCAAACGGGCTGATTGGCCTAATTTCTGCTCCTACGTCTTATGGTCTTATTCTCGCTTCTACTCAATGGACCTAGTTATAAAGGCTTAGGGGGTTTGTTAGCTTAGTCGGCTGGACAGTTAGTTTGTAATGCAGAATGACACCAATAGCATGTGTTCAACTCCCATACCAGCTGAGGTCACCATGATGGACTCTCTTTCTCAACCTCTCCCCTTACCTAAGGTGTGATAACCCTTAGCTGGTGGTGGATTAACCTATCTCTACCTCCAATGAGAAAAGTGGGATTATACTGACTTTAACTTTTTTATAAAGAACCACCTTTAGTCTGCTGCCTCAATAGTAAATTAAAAAAAACACAGAAGCAAAGACTTTTGGAACTCCAGGATATTCCATAATGCTCTGCAGCCAATGAGTTACAATTATAATGTTGAAGAATGTGTTGATGGGTAGCTCCTTTAGATGGCATGGAGGTGTCTGATCAGCTTTCTAGCTGAGGCACATAAATGTTGATTACAATCCTGGTCACCTTCCAAAGAATGTAGGGATATCTTTCACATTCACCTTAAAGAACAGTGGGGGGCCTGAGTTGAATGTCTAATCTGATAAATGAAACATTAAACAATGCATACCTCCCACTGCACTGGCAATGATAGCCAAGTCTCTGGAGAGAAGGATTTGAACCCACAACCTTGTAACTTAGAAACAAGAGTGTTACTGAGAATCAGCCATGGCAAAAAGCCGAAGCCATGAATCAGAATAGTAACAAAAACAGAAGTTGCTGGAAAATCTCAACAAGTCTGGCAGCATCTGTGAAGAGAAATTAAAGTTAATGTTTCAGGTCTGGTGATTCTTCCTCAGTTCTGAGTAAGGGTCACTTGACCCAAAATATTAACTTTGATTTCTCTGCACCGATACTGCCAGACCTGCTGAGCTTTTCCAGCAAGTTCTGTTTTTGTTTCTGATTTACAGCAGCTGCAGTTCTTTCAGTTTTTAATCAGAATACTAAGAGGCATTAGTATCAGCCAGGACAAATGGGTGCTGATAGAACATAGAACATAGAACATAGAACAGTACAGCACAGAACAGTCCCTTCAGCCCACGATGTTGTGCCGACCACTGATCCTCATGTACGCACCCTCAAATTTCTGTGACCACATGCATGTCCAGTAGTCTCTTAAATGTCCCCAATGACCTTGCTTCCACAACTGCTGCTGGCAACGCATTCCATGCTCTCACAACTCTTTGTGTAAAGAACCCGCCTCTGACATCCCCTCTATACTTTCCTCCAACCAGCTTAAAACTATGACCCCTCGTGTTAGCCATTTCTGCCCTGGGAAATAGTCTCTGGCTATCGACTCTATCTATGCCTCTCATTTTCTTGTATACCTCCTCCTTTTCTCTAATGAAAAAAGTCCAAGCTCAGTCAACCTCTCTTCATAAGATAAGCCCTCCAGTCCAGGCAGCATCCTGGTAAACCTCCTCTGAACCCTCTCCAAAGCATCCACATCTTTCCTATAATAGGGCAACCAGAACTGGACGCAGTATTCCAAATGCAGTCTAACCAAAGTTTTATAGAGCTGCAACAAGATCTCATGACTCTTAAATTCAATCCCCCCGTTAATGAAAGCCAAACATCATATGCTTTCTTAACAACCCTGTCCACTTGGCTGGCCATTTTAAGGAATCTATGTACCTGCACACCAAGATCCCTCTGTTCCTCCACACTGCCCAGAATCCTATCCTTAATCCTGTACTCAGCTTTCAAATTCGACCTTCCAAAATGCATCACCTCACATTTATCCAGGTTGAACTCCATCTGCCACCTCTCAGCCCATCTCTGCATCCTGTCAATGTCCCGCTGCAGCCTACAACAGCCCTCTATACTGTCAACGACACCTCCAACCTTTGTATGATCTGCAAACTTGCTGACCCATCCTTTAATCCCCTCATCCAAGTCATTAATAAAAATTACAAACAGTAGAGGCCTAAGGACAGAGCCCTATGGAACACCACTCACCACAGACTTCCAGGCAGAATATTTTCCTTCTACTACCACTCACTGTCTTCTGTTAGCCAGCCAATTCTGTATCCAGACAGCTAAGTTCCCCTGTATCCCATTCCTCCTGACCTTCTGAATGAGCCTACCATGGGGAACCTTATCAAATGCCTTACTGAAGTCCATATACACCACATCCACAGCTCGACCCTCATCAACTTTTCTAGTCACATCCTCAAAGAACTCGATAAGGTTTGTGAGGCATGACCTGCCCCTCACAAAGCTGTGTTGACTGCATTTAATCAAACCATGCTCTTCCAGATGGTCATAAATCCTATCCCTCAGAATCCTTTCTAACACCTTGCAGATGACAGACGTGAGACTTACTGGTCTGTAATTGCCGGGGATTTCCCAATTTCCTTTCTTAAAGAGAGGAATTACATTTGCCTCTCTCCAGTCCTCAGGTACGACTCCAGTGGAGAGCAAGGATGAAAAAATCTTCGCAAGTGGCGAAGCAATTGCATTTCTCGTTTCCCAAAGCAGCCGAGGACAAATCTGGTCCGGGCCTGGCAACTTGTCAATCTTAATGTTTGACAAAATTTTCAGCACATCAGCACATATCTCTATCCATTCCAGCAGGCACACCTGCTCTTCAAAGGTTTCATTCACTACAAAGTTCGTTTCTTTCATAAAGACAGAAGCAAAAAACTCATTTAGGGCTTCCCCTACCTCCTCAGACTCCACACACAAATTCCCTATTCTATCCCTAATCGGCCCTACTTTTCTTTGACCATTCTCTTATTCCTCACATAAGTGTAAAATGCCTTTGTGTTCTCCCTAATTCGTTCTGCCAAGCCTTTCTCGTGCCCCCTCCTGGCTCTCCTCAGACCATTTTTGAGCTCCTTCCTCGCCTGCCTGTAATCCTCTAGAGCTGAGCTTGACCCTAACTTCCTCCACCTTATGTAAGTTACCTTCTTCCTTTTGACGAGAAGCTCCACCGCTCTTGTCATCCAAGGTTCCTTTATCTTACCCCTTCTTGCCTGTCTCAGAGGGACATATTTATTCATCACTTGCAACAAATGTTCCTTAAACAGTCACCACATGTCTATAGTGCCTTTACCATGGAACAATTGCTCCCAATCCATGTTTCCTAACTCATGTCTAATCACATCATAGTTTCCTCTTCCCCAATTAAATATCCTCCCATTTTTCCTAATGTGTGGGAATGTGAGAGAATATTAGAGATTTTCATAGCTTTTGAGGTTACATAGTTCAGACCTCAGCAGCTGAAGATGACAACAAAATTGTGCCCTTGATCCATACAATATTCAGATCTAATGCATCATGGAAAACTCTGCCCTGGTGCCGGTATGATCACAACAAAGTGTTCATCTCCAGAGCCAACAAGAAAAATTACAGAATGTTCTGCTTGTCCTATTTCTAGACCTCTTATTTCCCCTCGACAAAGCCCACCCCTGCCCTTCCCTTCACACTCTTCAGAGTTAGAACATGGACCAAAATATTTTTATTTGTTCACAGAGTGATGAAGGGATGTGGGGGATGCTCCTATGAGGAAGACAATGTTTATTGTTGAATTTATGGCAGAGCTGCACGGTTATAATCTTCCAGCTTTCTGCAAATGTGATGGAAAGTTCCTAGCTGTGGCTCAGCAGTAGGTGGTAGATTATTGTATGTAGAAGTGCATCAGTTTTATTGAAAAGAACTTCTGCTGCCAACGTACAATTGTTGTCTTGTTCAAATGACATTGGATCTGAGAAGTTAATACTTAAATTAAGGTCTTAGAGTCACATAGCATGGAAGCAGACCCTTCGGTCTACCTCGTCCATGCTGACCAGATTTTTCAAATTAAACTTGTCCTGCATTTGCCTGTATTTGCTCGAAACATTTCCTATTCATGGACATGTCCAAATGTTTTTAGATATTGTAACTGTACCTACATCCACCACTTCTTCTGGCAGTTCATTCCATATACACACCATCCTCTGTGTGAAAAAGTTGCCCCTCAGGTTCCTTTTAAACGTTTCCTCTCTCACCTTAAACCTCTGCCCTCTAGTTTTGAACTCCTACACCCTGGGAAAAATACCTTGGCTATTCACCTTTACCTTTCCTCCTCATGATTTTATAAACCTTAAAAGTTCTCAACCACCTGTGCTCCAAGGAAGAAAGTCGCAGCCCATCCAATCTCTCCTTATAACTCAATCCTTCCAGTCCCAGCAACATCCTGGTAAATCTTTTCTCAACCCTTTCCAATTTAATAATATCTTTCCTGTAGCAGGGTGACCAGACCAAAACGCAGTATTTCAAAAGTAGCCTCACCAATATCCTGTGCAGTCACAACTTGACATCCTAAATTTCATGGAGTGCTAGTAATTGTTGAGGATATTGATGAATTTTTCTTACTTGGCCTCAAAGTCCTCGTAACCATATGCCATTCAGAAGATGTTGTTACTATATGACAGCAACACTGGAAAGTGTGTTAGTGAGAATGGAAACATAGCCCTCAAGATAATCTCAAAATGATTGCTCCCAATTATGAAGCATACATGGAGGTGGGCGAACAGTTGAGACAAGGAGAGAGTAAGGGCTCCAGAAACCAGAGAATCACCAGGGTCTGTGGTTTCTCTCTCTGGTCCTCGGCACCTGTCCCTAATGAGGTAAGCAGCAGAGACATTTTGCACTGCTTCCTTCCATGATAGTTGTCATGATCTCAGATGATGTTCTGACTGGGGAAGTCAGATCCCAGAATGAAATCTGGCGAGAATGATTTTTTTTTTGGTGTTAATGAATTGATCTCTCACTGAAATCTAAATGTGCAAAGTTGCAAAATTGGATTTATTAATAAAACAGAAACTTAATAAAATAAATAAACATAAAATAGAATGAACCAAACTATTTTTCCATCACACATTTTTATAGATTTTCAAGCACACATTACAAATACAATCCTGTAATCCCATCACTACTGCTTTACAATTTTCACACCAGAATGAATTTCCTTCTCCCTCCCATGTAGGGTTTGACTTATTTGTGGCTTCAATTCCTGCTCATGAGAAACTGATAGCCTCCTTCTTGATCTGACATATAACTGAACTTAAACTTTCTCAGCTTCAAATAACCCCTACATGGTTTGAACGAAACAATTCCAGTCTGGGTCTTTTACTGAGCTCCTTAAACTAAAGTAACCATTTCAACAACTCGAAATCACATTTTCCCTTTTTCAGGAATAACTGCTTTACACATCCAGCTTCAAACAAGTACCCTGCTGATTTGCCCAAATTGAAAGTAAAACAATCCTTTTTGTTTTCTAAGCTATGGAATTTCACTTAAGCACCCTGACTGCGTATTTATGGAATGGAAGCCCTTGTAGTTACTACATCTCAGCCTGTTGACATGGGATTTGCACTTCAGCAGCTCCTTGCACCTCAGAAATTCTACAATCCTACCAAACCGTGTATCTGGTTACCCTGCTTCTTCCCACTTTCTGGCAGAACTATAAACTGCCCTCATCTGGAGGAAACAGTGGAGAAAGCATTTTGGTATGCCTCCTTTATTGGTCAGTACATCGAGTGTAGGAGTTGGGATGTCATGTTGCAGCTGGACAGGACAGTGGTTAGGCCACTCCTGGAATACTGCATGCAATTCTGGTCTACCTGCTATAGGAAAGAAGTCGTGAAACTTGAAAGGGTTCAGAAAAGGTTTACAAGAATGTTGCCAGGGTTGGAGGTTTTGAGCTACAGGGAGAGGCTGGAGAGGCTGGGGCTGTTTTCCCTGGAGCGTTGGATGCTGAGGGGTGACCTTATAGAGGTTTATAAAACCATGAGGGGCATGGATAGGATAAATAGACAGGGTCTTTTCCTGGTGTGGGGCAGTACAAAACTAGAGGGCATAGGTTTAAGGTGAGAGGGGAATCATTTGTTTAAATGTTTCCAATTGCTTGCCACCAGATCTCTTCATCTATTTACCCAGTCAGCCTTAGCCAGCTGTCCCCCTCATTCCTGTTTGTTTGAGATTCTTGTTTGATTCGAGTATGTTGCTTTCAAATGTAATATAAAATTGAGTTGTTTGATGTTCGTATTTCCTCCCAGAAGATCCTATACCCAGGAGATTAGCTATTAAACCTGCTCCACACCAGAATGTGCAGGCAGCACAGCAGAGCACCTAACGTGTGCACTGCTGCTTCCAGTCTCAATGCTGATAACACTCACTTTGTGGGAGATTTTCATTCACCGAATACATCACCTCTATCTGTCACAGGGAGCACTGCCAATGCCCATTCATGGAGGCACCTCCTCTGCCTTTCTCATTCTTCTTTCTGATCACCTTTCCTTTCCTTTCTTCATTTGTTTTCAGTTTTTCTTTCTTGGTTATCCAATCAAGCTGCACCTTGGCTCAGGTGTTCTCGCTACTTCCTTTGGGTCAGAGGGTAGTGGGTTAGGAAAACTCAGTTATGTCGCCACCCTCTTCAGGTGACTGTGGATGGACAATGAGAATCCTTCAGGCAGTGATGCCAGCAACCTGAGATTAACTTTTAAAAATCCCAATAATTATCCCGCCTTCCTGGCAGTTAGTTTCAAACCTAACTGTCATGGATCCAGCAGCAGGTTGGCTGCAGTCAGTGTGCAGCTTGGTAAGTTTAAAGGGAACAGGGCCAAAACAAGGTGATGATATAGCCTCAAAATAAATCTGCATCATTCTGATCTGTGTCTGTGTGGCTGCAATAGTTAGAATAATTCTGCATTACCACAATTAATTTGAAACAAGTAATACTGCAGTGCTTCTGTGTTATAGTGATCTGGTAATGTATGGCTATAATGAATCCATAACAATGTAACATTATTTCAGTTTTGTTATATAGCAATGAGTCTGCAAAACTGCAGTTCTACAATTAATCTATAATATTATAATCCAGTAATTTTCCTGTATTATAATATTCCTGGAATATTTCAACAGATTGGTACATTTGAAAATTACAAGAATGCCTATGAATCTGCAACATTATAATATTAATCTGTTACATAATATTACTTTGTGCTTGTATAGTGTAACACTGCAATTGACCCTCAATAACAATGTTATAATTAACTGCAGTATTTGTAATAGTAAAACAAGCTTTTCAAATTGCACCCACTGGTGTTCCTGTAATAATTATTGTTATAATTACAAATACAGAGGAACCTCGATTATCTGAACGTGATGGGCGGGCACTATTTTGTTCGGATAATCAATTATTTGGTTATCAATTAAATGCCTTTCCTCTGGGGCTCAGAGTTTTTTAAGTCCGCTCCCCTCTTCAGGAAACTGCGCGCGAGCCCCCGGCTCCCCCCATCCAACACCACCCTGCCCTCCCCCGCCCCCGTCTAAAACTGCCCCCCACCCCAACTTCCACACCCGTCTGCCCACGTCTCGTTCAACACCACCCTTCTGCTCATCCCACCCCCGCCCACACTCCCCCAACCCCGTCCAACATCGCCCCCGTCCCAACTTCCACACCCGCCCAACTCCCAACCCTGTCCAACACCATCCCCGTCCCAACCTCCACACTCGCCCAACCCCCAACCCCGTCCAACATCACCCCATCCCAACCTCCACACCCACCCAAACCCCAACCTCATCCAAAGCCACCGCCCGCCCACACCCCGCCCCTCCATCCTCCCCAACCCCATCCAATACCTCTCCCCGCCCTACATCTCCCCTCCCGCACCTCAACCCCATCCAACACTGCCCGCAACACCTTTCCCCCTTGCCCCCCATCGAACACTGCTCCCCACCCGCACCCCAACCCCATCTGACATTGCACTCTTCTGTCTGCCCCGTGCCCTCTCCGCATAACCACCGCTGGACACCAACAAGACTCCTGCTGCTGCCGCCTTTTGGGGGGTGAGTCTCCAAATAGCACGTGTGTGCACACACAACATTTTACTGCAATTTTTTGACAGGTTCCACCTTTACCCAGTACAAGACAATGTTGGAGAGATTATCAGGGGAAGGGGGTTCAAGGATACATGCCTGTATAGAACTCCAGGAAAGTGTGTGAGGAGAGAGAGGCCGGGTGGTCAGTCATTTGGAGACCATGCCTGTTTAATCACTGTAAACAAAAGATGCGATCAGTGTTGGAAACACGTCTTTGATGTAATGTTTCTATCGGGATCTCGAGATCTCCTTCAGATAGTCTGATATTCAGATAATTGATATTCGGATAATCGAGGTTCTTCTGTAGAATTAATAAACTTAAACCAAGTTGTAGTTTTTAACATCAGATTCTCTGAGAGCTCTTAGTACAATGCTCAGCTTAATCAGAATCAACTTGTCCAGTTTAAAATTTAAACAAAGCAATTAACTGTCAATCATTGTGAGTCAATGAATTCTCCGTGGCAATGCCTCTACTTAAGAGTTCACTGCTAACCAAGCAGCACTTCTCTCTCGTGATGTATAAATGTCTGTTTGCCATTGAATTGGTATTCTTGTGAATAATCCTGATGTGTCCAAAATGAAAACGTCCACAAATGTGTCCTTTTCCCCCAAATATCCATGTTCTCTGCCACCACCAATTTGTCAAGCACATTTTAGGAAGGTGGCTCAGGCAAAAAGTGGGTATGGAAAATAATTCACAGGATTGGTACCAGGCATTAGGCAATTCAATTATGCGGATATATAATTGAAGCTTCTCTTCTCTTTGGAGAAAGAGAACATTTGTTTGTGATGCTAAAGTACATTGTAGAATTTTACAATTCCATACTGGTGCATCACATAAAAATCCTCAGGGTAGGGGGTTGCTTCTCATTGCTTCCTGCCTCCCTGCGCCTGGCTCCAATTTTATACGGAGGACAGTGAGACCTAGACCAGTCCACCTACCTTCCAACAACAGCTGGTATTTATTTGGCAAGTTGAAGGATGGGGACTGATCATTTAGCTTCCTCAGGCATTTAGGACAGTTCAGTATAATGATAAATATAAGAACACGGGAAGGAAAACATATTACACAGCCTGAATAATAGTAACAAGAAAATCAAATTTATTGTCTGCTTCTCTCAGCTCTGAACACATCAAAGTCAAATACATGGTATATTGCTGATTTGGGTGATGAAATATAGCTAACTGTGAACAGTAATTACCTTTAAGATTCCAATGACTCTGCACCACACACCACCTCCCTCCAAAGTCTCCCCTTCCCTGTTCCAGATCTCCATTTCTCAGCAAGATATTATTGAAGTGTGAAAGATATAAAGTTGGTAAGTCAATTAAAGGACATGTGGGAGAAAAGGAGAAAATACAGCAAGCGGGAAGGGCAGAATCATGGGATAAGGCATACATGAGAGAAGATGTCTGTGGCTTTCCCTTTCTGAGGGTTGATCAATTAACAGAATGTTAATGTTGCAGAGGCCTAGTTTATAAAGTGTGTATACACACCATTACTATTCAATGGGAAGAATCAAAATAAAACACTGAAAAACTGTTAGCTCAACTGATGTATTTATGTGAAATATTATGAAGATAAAATGTCACAGTGGTAATAAGTTGCCGCACATTTAACCAATTCTTCACAATCACTAATTAGTCATAAAGGAAAATCAATTGCTGATAATTTCAAAATCAATCACATTAGACAAATGAGACACAATGCATCAACACACAGAAAGATTTCTCATCTACATTCTAACGTCAAAGTTACCACATAGACCATCAATGTACGTGGGCAGACAAGGTCAAACAATACAGAAATGAAGATACTCTTTTCCTCCCTATCTCAGTGAGCTTTTGTCCTTTGTGGTTCATTTTGCAACCTCAGTTCCTATTTTCAATTCCTAAAGCATCAAACAAACATCTTTAATTTAAAATGACGGTGCACTGAATGATCTGGGGTATGAGACTCACTAGTTTTTGGAGACTTTAAATAATGACTCCTGAGATTTCCCTGTGTTCAAGCTGCAACCAGAGAAAAGGCAGAACTCCTCAGCTGCTTTCACAGGCTGTAAGCACATTGCTTTCATCACTCACTGAGACTCCAGATGTAGACGCATCAAGCCTGTTCATATAATGAAAGGATGAAAACTGCACAAACAAAGTCAAAGGCCAAACTGTATGCTCTGATGAAGCCCCCAGGGCCTTGGACCTTCTGATTATTACGTGGTGGATGGCATTGGTTTGGCATTAAGGATGTGTGGGCCTTGTTCTTTGGCGTTTATCATAGAACCGCTACAGAATGGAATGAGGCCAGTCACAGCTCTGCTACTCTCTGATTGGGAGGAGTGTGCAGCAAGTCAGCACTACTGTGAAGTAAACTGGGAGAGTGGACCTGTACGTGAATCACAGAATCCCTACAGTGTGGAAATAAGCCATTTGGTCCATTGAATCGACAACAACATTCCAAAGAGCATCACACTGAACCTACCTGCTCTTACCCTATCTCTGTACCTGCTAACCCACCTTAACCTGGACTTTGGGAGGAAACTGGAGCACCCAGAGGAAACCCACGCAGACACAGGGAGAATACGTTGCCTTGAGGGTGGAATCGAACCCAGCTCCCCAGTGCTGTGAGGCAGCAGTGCTAGCCACCAAGCCACAATGCTGCCCAAGAAGAGCAGGAGTTCAAAACCAACAGCAGGAAGCCCCATCACCCTGTTCCTGCCTGTCAGAGCTGAGGTCACAGGGAAACAGGATGGTGATCAGTGAATATTTCCTTTCTGTCTCTTTTGATTGCCAAAATGGTTTAAATCTGGAGATGTTATTACAGTTGAATACAGTTACAAAATTTACATTTAAAATATTTGATATCAAAAGTAATGAAGCAAAAAGAATAGAAACGGCTGAAGAGACAATGTGTTACTGCTGTAGTATGCGGGAACTGATGGATGCTAGTGCAATCCATGGTGGCCACATCTGCAGCAAGTGTTCACTGCTTTAGGAATTTCAGTCAGAGTTGATGAATTGGAGCTCCATGCTGATAGTACTGTGATAAATCAGGGAAGGGAAGAGGAACTTGGATGTTATATTTTAGGAGACATTCACACCCCCTTAAAATAAAACCATGGTCTAGAGTACCATTCAATGGGGAGAGAGAAAAAGAGAAATTGTAGTACTAATTGAGGATATATAAAGTAAAGTTGCCCTAGTCCCAGAGGATCTCTTGTCAGAGAAGGATGGCTAGTGGTGGTTTAACCTGAGGATCACAACACCTTGTGCAAGGGGAGGATGAGAAGATGACTCCTTCATAACCTCAGCTAGTGTGGGAATTGGACTCACACTGTTGGTGTCACTCTGGACAGACTGACCATCCAGCCAACTGAGTGAACCAACAAGAGGGAAGATGGCAGTTAGGGGATTAGATATACTTCTTTGCAGTGAAGCCAGAGAGTCTTGAAGGCTGCCTCAATATTCAAACCTCAATATACAAGAGTATTCGACAGTTTCAGAAAAAAAAGGCAAAAAGGAAAAAGGGGTGGTGGAGCGTGTAAAAAAGGCAGGTGTTCGTGTGAGAGTGAGTAATGATCGAGTAGCAATGGACCATGGTGTGAAATTACTTTTGGGTGGAAATAAGTAACAGCAAGGGAAAGAAATCAGGAGAGGGAGAGGTCTCCAGATCACTGAAGGGTTGCCTCTCTGTAGGATAAATTCTAAATTGGGAAACGATGGACATCTGTAAGAAGAACATGACTGGACAAATCAGATGGGCAAGTATAACATGGAAGACAAATTTGAGAGTGCATCAGAGATTGCTTTTTACAGCAAAGCATTGCAGAACTACTCAGGAATAGACCAGAGAATTGGGAATGTTTCAGGAAACAGCAGCAGATGACTGAAAGCTCATAAACAAAGAGAACATTGATTATGAAAGCAAGTTGTCAAGAAATATTAAAATAAATGGCAGGAGCTTCCACAGATATATAAAAAGAAAAACTAGCTGAGGTAAGTGTGGGAACCTTGGAGGATACAGCTGTGTAATTGATTAAACAGAACGGACAAATATTTTAAACCAATATTTTGCATCGGTCTCCAATAGTAATCATGGTGCTCATGGGAGGAAAGGTCTTGTCACAGTGTCCGTCATGAGGGACCAAGTATTTGACAAACTATTGGGACTTCTGTTGGGAAAATGCTAGAATTCAATATTAAAGAACTAATAGCAAGACATTAAGAAAAGCTGAGTGCAATCAAATGGAATAAACATGGTTTTGTGAAAAGGAAGTTATGTTTAGCAAATTTGCTCGAGTTCTCTGAATATATATCAAGAAGAGTTGATAAAGGGGAACTGGTTGATCTAGTGGCTTTTGATTTCTCGAAGATATTCGATAAGGTGTCAAATAAAAGGTCATTGCACAATATGTGCAGCTAATGCTAATGGGACTGATGTACAAACATTAACTGAGAATTGGTGTACACAGAGGGCAAGAGTCAGGATTAATGGATCTTTCTCAGGCTGGAAAGTCACAACTGACTATTGTCATAAGATTAGGCTGGGGCCTTAATTATTTACTATTTAGAATAGTGACTTGGAAAAGGTGGCGGAGTGTTATGTATTCAAATTTGCTAACACAAAAACAGGTAGACGAGCATGTTGTGATAAGGATAGAAGGAATCTGAAAGGGGATACAGATTGGTTGAGCAAGTGGGCAAAATCTGGCAGGTGGTGGTTAATGAACAGAAATATAAGGTCATATACCTTGGCAGGAGGAAACAAAAGGCAGACTATTATCGACAGAGACTCCATAAAAGTGTAGTGTGGAGAGATTTGGGTGTTCTTGCACAATTAATCAAGATGGTAAATGAATTTTGGTGTTTATTGCTATGTTTATAAAAATAGGAAAGACTTGTGACAATATTACAGTTAGTGATTGTCCATCACAATCTCAGGCAATGCATTCCATTTCCTAACCACTTACTGGATGACGAAAAAGATTTTCCCTGTGTGATGATGTCTTCTTTTATCAATGATTTTCATTCTATACCCTCTGATTCTCAATCCTTCACTAATGGGAACAGGATCTTTCTTGTTTTAGCAAATCTTTACTCAAACTTCACTTCTCTAAGGGAACAGCCCCAGCTTCACACTCTTATCAATGGACAGCACTGGTTATTATGGGATGTGAGTATGTGGTTATAATGAGGTGCGAGGCCCTGGTTGGACATCCTGAGTTGATTTGAGTCAGTGTGATTGTTGGAACATGACTGTAGTGCAGATTGTGTTTGATTCAGTCAAGATGGCACATCACTGCCTCCTCTTCCTCAGGAGCCTTAGGAAATTTGGCATGTCCACAAGGTTGGGAAAGCAAATCTTAGCAGGACTTATACGCTTAATGGTAAGGTCCTAGGGAGTGTTGCTGACAAAGAGACCTTGGAGTGCAGGCTCATAGCTCCCTGAAAGTGGAGTCGCAGGTAGATAGGATAGTGAAGAAAGCAAGGTAAAAACAATGACTGCAGATGCTGAAAACCAAATACTGGATTAGTGGTGCTGGAAGAGCACAGCAGTTCAGGCAGCATCCAACGAGCAGCGAAATCGACGTTTCGGGCAAAAGGGCTTTTGCCCGAAACGTCGATTTCGCTGCTCGTTGGATGCTGCCTGAACTGCTGTGCTCTTCCAGCACCACTAATCCAGTAGTGAAGAAAGCGTTTGATATGCTTTCCTTTATTGGTCAGATATTGAGTACAGGAGTTGAGAGGTCATGTTGCGGCTGTACAGGACATTGGTTAGGCCACTGTTGGAATATTGTGTGCAATTCTTGTGAAACTTGAAAGGGTTCAGAAAAGATTTACAAGGATGTTGCCAGGGTTGGAGGATCTGAGCTACAGGGAGAGGCTGAACAGGCTGGGGCTGTTTTCCCTGGAGTGTCGGAAGCTGAGGGGTGACCTTATAGAGGTTTACAAAATTATGAGGGGCATGGATAGGATAAATAGACAAAGTCTTTTCCCTCGGGGTTGGGGAGTCCAGAACTAGAGGGCATAGGTTTAGGGTGAGAGGGGAAAGATATAAAAGAGACCCAAGGGGCAACGTTTTCACGCAGAGGGTGGAGCGTGTATGGAATGAGCTGCCAGAGGATGTGATGGAGGCTGGTACAATTGCAAAATTTAAGAGGCATTTGGATGGGTATATGAATAGGAAGGGTTTGGAGGGATATGGGCCGGGTGCTGGCAGGTGAGACTAAATTGGGTTGGGATATCTGGTCGGCATGGACGGGTTGGACCGAAGGGTCTGTTTCCATGCTGTACATCTCAATGACTCTATGACTTTATGACCCTAGATGCACATAGACAGCATTCTGTGTGGGTGCATAATGGCCTGGTACACCAATTGCTCTGCCCAGGACCCTAAGAAACTACAGAAGGTTGCGTGCACAGCCCAGACAATCACAGAATCCACCCTCCCATCCATGGACTCCATTTACACAGCTTATTGCTGCAGAAAAACAGCTAACATCATCAAATACCCCTCCCACCCTGGTAATGCTCTCCTACCACCTCTATCGTCAGGCAGATGATACAGAAGCTTAAACAAACACACCAGCAGCTTCAGGAACAGCTTCTTCCCTTCCATTATTAGATTTATGAATAAACTGTCTAACTTCAAATAATGTTAATCTTGCTCACGTCGATCTTGCTTTACGTACCTCTGTGCAGCCGTAACCATGTATTCCTTGCTCTAAGCATCCAATGATCTATATGTCTTTGTTTGCCATGATCTGCCTGTACTGCTCACAAAACAAAACTTTTCACTGTATTTAGGTACATGTGACTATAATAAATCAAATCAAAATCAAGTGGTTCATAGATTTTTGGTCAGAATCTTTTTGAGGATCATGTGGACCCCTGGTCAGGTGGAGGTCATTTAATTATGAGACTTCACTTTTCATACATGTTTCCATGTATTCTGCGCCTGTCCTTTATTGTGAAAAGATGGTTTAAAATAAATAAAATCATGTTACCCTGAGCATCATGTTGAATCATTTGTCCTTTCCAGTGTATACCAGTGAAAGGGATAAACTCATGGAAATGGAAGAAGCAGAGAGCACAAACAATTACCATTTGTTACAAACTGACTTTTAATATAAGTCAAAAAGGTAACCAAACTTACCTCCACAGTCTCATTGACATTCAAGTATGACATGTTAGAGAGAAAAAGGTTGAGAGGTGACTTAATTGAGATATATAAGATAATCAGAGGGTTAGATAGGGTGGACAGTGGGAGCCTTTTTCCTCGGATGGTGATAGCTAACACAAGGGGACATGGCTTTAAATTGAGGAGTGATAGATCTCAGACAAATGTCAGTGTTAATTTTTTTACTCAGAGAGTAGTAGGGGCGTGGAACACACTGCCTGCAACAGGAGTAGACTTGCCGACTTTAAGGGCATTTAAATGGTCCCTGAATAGACATATGGATGAGAATGGAATAATGTAGGTTAAATGGGCTTCAGATTGGTTTCACAGATTGGTGCGACATCAAGGGCTGAAGGGTTTATACTGCACTGTAATGTTCTATGTTCTATGACACATGTCTTAGATACAGCACAAACTGACTGTACCGAAAGCAAAACTGAACAGTGAAAACATTATTCTTAAAGGTTAGGACCAGGCACAAGTCAGGAATGTGATGGATACTCTTTACTTGCCTGGATGGGGGTAGCTTCAACAACACTCAAGAAGCTTGACACCATCCAGGACAAAGCAGCCCACTTGATTCACTCCCTCCACCACCTCCAGCAGCAATGTGTACAATCCACAAGATGCATTGCAGAAATTCACCAAAGACCCTCAGACAGCACTTTCCAAACCTATGACTGTTTCCATCTTGAGAGACAAGGGCAGCAGATACGTGTGAACACCACCCCCTGCAAGTTCGCCTCCAAGGCACTCACCATCCTGACTTGGAAATATATCACTGGTCCTTCACTGTCACTGGGTCAAAATCCTGTAATTCCCTCCTTTAGAGCATTATGGGTCAACCTACAGCACATGGACTGCAGTAGTTCAAGAAGGCAGCTCACCCCCACCTTCTCAAGGGGGCAACTCGGGATGGCCAATAAATACTGGACCATCCATTGATGCTCACATCGTTTGAGAGAGTTTAAAAAGGATGATCGAGGCAGATAACATTTTTTCTTTTTATATCAATTATTTTGGTCTTTTCTCAGTAAATGCATACAACTCTCACGGCTGAGTCACATCACTCAGCCAGTACTTTCAGAACAACGAACAACAACAACTTACATTTATATAGTCTGTCTGCCCTTTCTCCTTTCCTGGTTTTATTCACTGTTTACCAGAGGTGGCAAGGTGCAGGGATAGGGAAGGGTTACGATTAGGAGTTGGTGTGAGGGTCAGGTAATCTGGACTAGTTTAGTTTGGAAAACTTGGTCAGCATATATGAGTAAGACTGAGGGGTTTATTCTCATTTTGCATGACTCTATGAGTAGATGATTGTATTGGTATCAGATCGGGTTGGAGATGGTGCTGTGGGTTGGAGTCTGAGGTTTGGCGGGGAATTGAGGGAATGTTTTCAGGGGTGTGGGGGTGGGGGGGGTGAGAGATTAGAGAGGATGGTGTTGGGGACGGGAGTGGTTGAGTTGAAGTCAGGTAGGGGATGGTGTTGGGTCTGTGGATGGGAGCATAGGGTGATGTTTGCATCAGTGGGATATGGTTAGTGGATGGTAGGGTTTTGGCAGTATGGGGTTGGGGTGGGGGAGGAAATGCTGTGTGGTTGGGGTTGGGGTGGGGTGGTGTAGGATTGGCATGGGGGAGGGGTGCTGTGTTGTTAGAGTGGGGAACAGAAGTGAATGCTGTGGGGTTTGGATGGGGAGGGAGATGTGGTGAGGTTGGAGTGGGGGAGTGGGGGGTATGGGGTTGGCATGGTGGAGGGGTGGTAGGATTGGAGTGGGGGAAGTGGGTGTGATGGGTTTGGGGTGGTATGGGGTTGGTGTGGGGAAGGCGAATGTGGTAGGATTGGGATGGGGGAGGGGATAGTGTGGTGGAGATGGGGTGGGGGAGGGCTGTGGTGTGGGTTGGGGTGGGGGAGGGGGATGTAGTGGGTTCGGGGTTGGAAAGGGGAATGGTGTAGGGTTGAGGTGGGTTCGGGGTTGGAAAGGGGAATGGTGTAGGGTTGAGGTGGGGGACGGGGTGATGGGGAGGGAGTGTGGTGGGGATGGGGTAGGGAAGGGAGGTGGTGTGGGTTTGGGGGAGGGTGTGTTGTGGGGTTTGGGTGGGTGGGGGAAGGTTGCGGGGATCAGGCATGATGTCTTGAGGATCAGGATATCTGTGGAGTCTCTTCATGTGACTCTAGACCTACAGCAATGTGGTTGACTCTGAAATGGCACTAACAAGCCATTGTCTTATGGTCAATTAAGGATGGGTGAAAAATACTGACCACATGGAATGCCCACATCCCACGAACAAATAAAGTATGTTTCATTTGTCAATTTTACTAACTTTTCTGTCTGCGATACTGCTATTTCTTCAGTGTAACTGGGTCAAACTCCTGGAATTCCCTCCCTAAGGGCATTCTGGGTCAACCTACAGCATATGGACTATAGCAGTTCAAGAAAGCAGCTCAGCCTCACCTTCTCAAGGCCAGCTAGGGATGGATAATAAACGCTGGACAATTAATGCTGCTCATATTTTGTGAACAGAATCATAGTATGAATACAAAAAATGATAACAATGTGAAAGAACAGATGCAGTGTCCTTTTCAAATGTCTACACCATTCTGCCTCAATTGTTTCAGAAGCCACCATTTTGTCATGTTTCTCCTTCAGCTGGCAGGTTGATTTAGCTTTCTGCTTGCTGAGCACAATGTATGTGGGATTTCACCCAATCATTATACTTTGAGGCTAATGGTAGTTCTTGCGAATCCACTACACAAAATTTCAATTGAATTTCATTGCAGTGTTTGAGCTGGAGTGCTGCAGCTCTCATTCCAGCACAGTGTGCCCTGTAGGCAAACAATGGAGATTCGACAGATCACACTCATTGCTTATTCACAATCCTTCAAAGTTGAATTGATTTTTCACGTTGATACAATTATAGTCCGAAGTTTGGGTACATATCAGACATGTAAATAGTTCCAAATGAATGGCTATTGACTCTTTATCACACACTATTATTGTCACTGTGTGTTTCAAAGTTCATATTTAAAACAGATCAAATTGAATAAGTTCACATAAAGCACACTTTCATGTGCTGCTTTCTATTACAAAAAGGGAACATTTTCTCCTTTCTTTAGGTCAGTGTCCCCTTCGATGTTAAGGAATCTATTTTTTATTTAAAGAATGTTTGTTTTGTCTCAACTGCCAGTTTATCTGTGGACTGTGTATTGCGGATTAAGATGAAACAGAAGGGGCTGAAGAGACCCTCAGTGGTAACTGAGGAGAGATTGTTATTGTGAATCGTTAACTCTGTTACTCTCCACAGACTCTGCCAGACTTGCTGAACATTTCAGGTTTTTTTTAGATTTTCAGTGGCCTCAGTACTGTGTTTATTCAGATGTATTGGCATCTTGCCTGATCCCTATTTTCCCTCTCATCCACAGCCATGATGTGGATGAACTGCCAGGAATCTGAAATGCTGTCCTTAATGGTGAAGGTTTGTTTGATGCCACTTCTTAGTGCAGTCAGAAGGAAAGAGACACCACTGAGACCTGAAGTAGGTGTAGAAACGGGTAATTGACCCATGAGAGTTGAAAAACCCCCACTAAACAAACAACTCAGTACACAAACATTAAGCTCAAAAACCTACAACATGGCCAAAATGGAATCCTGGTTAAATCATTGGACAGAATATGGAAAAATGAGAAGCAGCCTGATTTGATGGGGATGATACATCATGGTGTAAGGGCAATACTTGTCTGATGTAAGAACATGGCTGAGTCATCCACCCACATCCATGTGGCAGTGATGTACCAGCAGGTGAGGTGCCAGACTTCCAGTAAATATTTTCCCTGTGAAACCAATACCAGTGGAGCTTCCCAGGGGAAGCTGCAGAGGAATGGGTCACTCCCAGGTCACTCTTACATGATGAAGATAGCTCATCAGCATCAATATCATTCAACTGTATTTACTGCAGTTCCCACCCTGCATATGCTCATAACAAAAAATAATCTGGAATTATGAGTCGACTGATGACCATGAAACCATTGTCAATTGTTGGAAAAATCCATCTGGTTCACTACTGTCCTTTAGGGAAGGGAAACTGCCATCCTTACCTGGTCTGGTCTGGCCTACATGTGACTCCAGGCCCACAGCAATGTGGTTGACTCTTAACTGCCCTCTGAAATGGCCTAGCAAGCCATTCAGTTGTTTCAATTGTTAGAAATTCACAATAAAGAAATGAAAGTGGATGTACCACCTGGCATCACCCTCCCTCCTGGCATTTTAGGTCATTGTAGGACTGCAGCAATCCCAGAAGGCAGCTCACCCCCACCTTCTCAAGGGCAAATTGGGATGGGCTATTAATGCTGGCCAGCCAGCAATGTGCAGGTCCCACAAATGAATAAAAAAAAGATACCACTGCCATTATTTAGGATGTGATCTGATGGATTTCAGATCTTTCCCAACATCCTTCCAATGTCTGAATAGTGAAATCTCAGAGTACTTTAACACTGGAATGAGCACAAGGTAACTAGGTCATATTACTTTAATATTCACAACCATCCCCAAGTGACAAGTTATTAATTTCTATGTGTTTTCATTGCGTCTGCTCAAGCTTATTGGTCCCATATTAAGTATCGGTGGCTTTATTAAATCAGACATCTTTGAACTGATAGCACAGCATAATTTAATTAAATCTGCACAACATGACTCTGAGGGCAAAATTAAACATCTACTCAAAAGGGATTGTCTCTGCACGATTGGATGCAGCAGACTGTGACAACTTGGTAAGCAGCTGCTCCTGATGGCAGCAGAGGGTTGGCCTATGTAGGTTCAGAATGTTACCTATGGGCTTATAGAACAATTTTCCAAAAGCACAGAGGAAGTGAGCCAGATCAGTGAAACCTGGGGAGCAGAGGTCCATCCAGTTATAATTTTTTACATGTAATTTTTCTCCAAAATTAAAAAGTGTTCACGAAAAGCTATTCACCAGATAATAAATTTTAAAAAAAGATAAATACATCTCACAAACAACCTAGAGGAGTTCCTGAAGTTTGCTCAAGATTAGGGGAATTAGAGCTTAATTTCATTCTTCACTCTCAAATCTGTTTGGAAAATAAAGGAAGTGATGGGTTCAGTCAAAATCAAAGGACATGTGTTAATCTTAGAACTATCCTTGCAAATAAGCCCTGACCAGAGCCTTGGTGCCAGTACTTTATTCATAGAATTGTATAGTTTACGGGAGGTCAGTGCCATCTCTTTGAAAGAGAAATTCAATTAATACCATTCCCTGCTCTTTCCCTACAGTCCTGCAAGTTCTCCTCCTTCAAATATATATCCAATTTCTTTTGAAAGCTCGTATTGAATCCATGTCAATGCCCCTATCAGGCAGTGCATTGCAGATGACAACAAATTGTAACATAAACAAAATTCTTCGAACATTGTCTTTGGATATTTTGTCCATGATCTGAAATCTGTGTTCTCTGGTGACCAGTTTTCCTGCCTGTGCAAACAGCTTCTCCTTATTCACTCTATCAAAACCCCATATTCTTTTAAAATCAATTCGAAGACACGTCCCTGAAACAATCCTTGCTGTAAGGAGAGCAATCCCAACTCCTTCAGTCTGCCCACACACTGAATTTCCACTAACAACATGCTCAGATACAGGAATGGAGCCGTTAATATCTCTGTCACGGTTATAAGGGAGAGCACCAGTATGTAGAGCCAGATGAACTGATAAGCATCAATAATTTAAGATTTAAATCAAAAAAATACACAACTCTAATGATTGTGGTTTTTATAAAATGGATAGCTTTGAATCATAAATTGATTCAAAGCTATCCATAAAAATAAAAACTAAAACCTTTTTATTTCGACCAAATCAACAAGAGCTCCAAAGTTGCTGGGCAATTAGGTTCAAAATCCTGCTTTTGGTGACAGGAAGGTAAGGAGGGGAAGGGTGGTCTAGCTCGAATATTCAAGGATGATATCAGAGCGGTGCTGAGAGACGAGATAGGTTCTATTGAGAATAAGGTTGAATCCATTTGGGTGGAAATTAGAAATTCTAGGAAGATAATGTCACTGATAGGCACAGTCTGTAGACTACCATTTCATAACATCACATTGGGGCAGGCAATTATCAAAGAAATAACTAATACCTGTAAAAATGGTAAGGCAATTATTGTGGGGGATTTTAATCTACATGTCAATTAGTCAAACCAGCTCGGTCAGGGCAGCCTTGAGGAAGAGTTCGTTGAGTGTATCTGTGGTAGTTTTCTTGAACAGTATGGAATGGAATTGATAAGGGAGTAAGCTGTTGTGGATCTGGTCCTGTGTAATGAGACAGGAATAATTAATGACCTCACAGTTAGGGATCCTCTTGGAAGGAGTGATCACATTATGGTTGAATTTAGAATACAGTTGGAGAGTAAGAAGATAAAATCCAATACCAGGATCCTGTGCTTAAACAAGGGAGAATAAAATAGGATGTGGCAAGACTTGGCTAAAGTAAACTGGAAACAAAGATTTTATGGTGGAACAGTTGATGAGCAGCGGAGGACTTTCAAAGCAATCTTAGTGAGTGCCCAGCAAAAGTATACTCCAGTGAAAAGGAAGGACTGCAAGAAAGACTGCAAGAAAAGGGATAATCTGATGTGGATGAAAATGAGGACTGCAGATGCTGGAGATTAGAGTCAAGAGTGTGGTGCTAGAAAAGCACAGCAGGTCAGGCAGCATCTGAAGAACAGGAAAATCAATGTTTAGGACAAAAGCCCTTCATCAGGAATGAGGCTGGGAGCCTCCGGAGGTGGAGAGATAAATGGGAGGGGGGTGTGGCTGGAGGCAAGGTAGCTGAGAGTGCAATAGGTGGATGGGGGGGGGGGTGCAATGGCTATAGGTTGGAGAGGAGGATGGAGTGGAAAGGCGGGAAGGAAGATGGACAGGTAGGACAGGTCATGAGGGCAGTGCTGAGCTGGAAGGTTGGATCTGGGCTGAGGAGGGGGGGGGGAGAGGAAATGAGGAAACTGGTGAAGTCCACATTGATGCCCTGGGGTTGGACAGTCCTGAGGAAGAAGATTTCACAACTTGTGCTGAATTCGTTGATCTGGGAGTGGTGGGGGATGAAGGCAAGCCCTTTGCTGAGGACTGATCATTTGTCTTCAGTGAGGGGGATATATGGGGGGGGGGATGGTGAAAACTAGGCAGAGCTGGGAGCTGAGGGGGCTTTACACAAAACATCGATCTTCCTGCACCTCAAATCTACCATGGGTGTCTCAGGAAATAAGGGAGGCTACCAAATTGAAGGGGGGCTATCACTTCGAAAGAAGTAACACGAATGCAGAGTACCGGGCTATTGGGAAAATTCTTGGCAGTGCATGAGAGAGAGATCTTGGTGTCCAGATGCATAAATCCCTGAAAGTTGCCACCCAGGTGATAGGTTTGCTAAGAAGGCATATGGCGCATTGGCATTTATTGTTCAGGGGATTGAGTTTTGAAGCCATGAGGTCATGCTTCAGTTGTACAAGCCACTGGTATGGCTGCACTTGGAGTATTGCGTACAGTTCTGATCACTGCATTATAGGAAGGATGTGGAAACTTTGGAAAGGAGATTTTCTAGGATATTGCCTGGTACAGAAGGAAAATCATATGAGGAAAGCCTGAGGGAACTGTGGCTGTTTTCTTTGGAGAGAAGAGATTGAGAGGTGACTTAATTGTGACGTTTAACATAATCAGAGGGTTAGATACAGTGGACGGTGAGAGCCTTTTTCCTCGGATGGTGAAGCCTAACAAGAGGGGACAGAGCTTTAAATTGAAGGGTGATAGATTTAGGATAGATATCAGGGGTAGTTTCTTTACTCAGAGAGTAGTAGGGACATGGAACAAACTGCCTGCAGCAGTAGTAGATTCGCTAACATTAAGGGCATTTAAATGGGCATTGGACATACATATGGATAATGGGACAGTGTAGGTTAGATGGATATCAGAGGTCGGTGCAACATTGAGGGCTGAAGTGCCTGTACTGCGCTGTAATGTTCTATGTTCTGTGTTCTATGTTCTATGTAAGAGATGGCATACAAAGTGGCCAAGATCAGCAGGAAACTAGAAAATTGGGAAAACTTTAAAGGTCAACAGAAAGCCACAAAAAGAGCTATAAAATAAGTAAGACCAAACATGAGAAAAAAAGTAGCATAGAATATAAAGACAGATAGCAAAAGTTTCTATAAATATATACACAAAAAGGAGTGGCGAAAGTAAAGGTTGGTCCTTGAGAGGATGAGAAGGGGAATTTAGGAATGGCAAATGATGAAATGGCTGAGGCATTGAATAGGTATTTTGTGCTGGTCATTATAGTGGACAATACTAATAACCTGCTAGTAATTGTCAACGAGACAAAGATCTGGAAACAATCATTAATAGGAAGAGGTAGTGTTAGCCCTGATGGAATGCATCCCTGAGATGGAGAGAGAAATAGCAAGTGCACATGTGGTAATTTTCCAAAATTCGCTGGACTCTGGGGCAGTTCCAGCAGATTGGAACACAACAAATATGATGCCACTGTTTAAAAAGAGATGTAGACAAAAGATGGGAAATTATAGACCAGTTAGCTTAACCTCTGTAGTGGGAAAGATGCTTGTGTCTATTATTAGGGAAGAAATAGCAAGGCATTTTGATTTGGGGCAGCACGGTGGCTCAGTGGTTAGCACTGCTGCCTCACAACGCCAGGGTCCCAGGTTCGTTTCCAGCCTCAGGTGACTGTTTGTGTGGAGTTTGCACATTCTCCCAGTGTCTGTGTGGGTTTCCTCCGGGTGCTCCAGTTTCCTCTCACAGTCCAAAGATGTGCAAGTCAGGTGAATTGGTCATGCTAAGTTGCCCATAGTGTCAGGTGCATTAGTCAGAGGGAAATGGGTCTGGGTGGGTTACACTTCAGAGGGTCGGTGTGGACTTGTTGGGCCAAAGGGCCTGTTTCCACATTGTAGGGAATCTAATCTAGATTGAAATTGCCCTGTTGGGCAGATGCAGCATGGGATCATGAAGGGCAGGTCATGCTTCACTAATCTCCTGGAATTCTATGAAGATATTATGAGCACGGTGGACATCAGGGACCTACCTAGATTTCCAAAAGGCCTTCGACAAGTTGCTGCACAAGAGGCTGCTGCATATGATAAAGATGAATGGTGTTACGGGTAAAGTATTAGCGAGGATAGAGGATTGGTTGATTAACAGGAAATAAAGAGTGAACACACTTTCCTCATTCCTGAAGAAGGGCTCATGCCCGAAACGTCGATTCTCCTGCTCCTTGGATGCTGCCTGACCTGCTGCGCTTTTCCAGCAACACATTTTCAGCATAAATGAGTGCTATTCTGGTTGGCAAACAGCAACTAGTGATGTGCCTCAGGGATCGGTGTTGGGACTGTAATTATTTACAATTTGTATCAATGATTTGGATTTGGGGATCATGTGTAGTGTGTTAAAGTTTCCAAATGATAGTAAAATGAATGGCAGAGCTAAGTGTGCAGAGGGCTGCAAAACTTTGCAGAGGGACAGAGATACATTGACTGAGTGGGCAAAGGTCTGGCAGATGGAACATAATGTTAATAAATGTGAAGTCATCCATTTTGGTAGGAGTAAGAGTAAAAAGGATTATTACTCGAATGGTAAAAAGTTGCAGCATGCTGCTGTGCAGAGGGAGCTGGGTGTCACCGAAGGTTCATCTGCAGGTACAGCAGGTAATTAGGAAGGCAAATGGAATTTTGTTCTTCATTGCTAAAGGGATTGAGTTTAAAAGCAGGGAAGTTATGTTATAGCTGTACAAGGTGCTGGTGAGGCCACACCTGGAGTACTGTGTGCAGATTTGGTCTCCTTACTTAAGAAGGGATGTACTGGCACTGGAGGGGGTGCAGAGGGGGTTCACTGAGTTGATTCTGGAGTTGAAGGAATTGGCTTATGAGGAGAGACTGAGTAGACTGGGATTATACTCATTGGAATTCAGAAGAATGAGGGGGAATCTTATAGAAACATAAAATTATGAAGGGAATAGATAAGATAGAAGTAAGTAGGATGTTTCCACTGGCGGGTACAACTAGGACAAGAGGCATAGCCTCAAAATTAGAGGGAGCAGATTTAGGACTGAACTGAGAAGGAACTTCTTCACCCAGAGGACGTTAATCTATAGAATTCCCTGCCCAGCTACTTCAGTAAATGCTTTTAAAGCTAAAGATAGATTTTTTTTTGAACAATGAAGGAATTAAGGGTTATGTGTGAGGGCAGGTAGGTGGAGCTGAGGCCATGAAAAGATCAGCCACGGTGGAGCAGGCTCAAAGGGCTGGATGGCCTACTCCTGCTCCTAGTTCTTATGTACTTACAACATCCTGAAATTGATGGAGAACTTACAAAGAGAAGACCACAAATTCAATATACTCTGTAACTCAAGCACAGTAAATATGTTAGGTGTCTGCGACAAATAAATTCTATTTCAATGAGTTTATTGACATGTCACCTTGAGCAGGAACATCAGCTAAAAGCTGACATTCACTAATCATTCAAAAATACACACAGCAATTTCAGAATAGGACACCATCATGTTGGTCCATCTGGCCAATATTTGGAAAGTTAGAATCATAGGGTAATATGGCACAGAAGGAGGCCATTCATCCCAATGCTTCTGAGATGAAGCGACCCAATAGTAACAATGATAGATTGTGATTTGCTTTCAGTCTTGCTTCCTGTTGGTTTCACAGAATCAGTGTATTGTCACAATACCATCACTAACTTGAACTCTCCACAAAACCAGTAGGATTATTGCACAAATTAAATATTGAACATATTCCCGGTGCTGACTGAAAATGTCAATGTATAATTTTGCTTTCCAATTTTGCTGAGAAAGAAATTCAGTAGCATTCTGTGCCAAGTCAAGATGTTCAGGGCAATACATGCCTTTCTGCACAGATATGGATCCCTCTGGTTTTGGATGACACACCAAGTCTGCACACAGAATGTTCCTGTATTTTAAAAAAACTTTGAACATTCTTTTGATTATTCTACCTGTCCATGTGAAAGGGGAAAGGAAGGCATAGGTACATTGAGTGAATATGAGTAAAAATATAACATTTTGATTTGAAATTGTCTTCTGTAAATATAGCTGATTCAAAGTTTGTTATCTGTGAAAAAAAGATTTAAAAATATTGTTTTCGGAAGAAAGATTTGAACTGTATGTCATTTTTAATGTGTGGATCTCCCAACCATATGAGAGTAAATACTTTAAGAAATCAGGGTCTCTTTTTGTCTAAAGAGTTTAAAAACACACTTTCACCATGTAATGTCAGACTAGTGGTTGGTAACTTTATATTTTCCAACCAAGGGCTTTTGTCTGGCAATGCAACAATGCACACTTCTGTATCAAGCCTGAATGGAGATGGATGCCCATTGTCATGTCTGGTTCACATGGGTTGTCAATTTCCCCTCAAAATGTCAATGGTTATTTCTCTTAAAAGGACCTATGCTATAATTGTAGGAAATATGCTCAATTTAAGTACATCTTGGGAATCAGAGCTTTTTATCTCATGATGCTTGGTATGATATATTTTCTTTGTGAATGAATCAGCATTGTTTCTGTAGTTTAATGATTATTTCTGATTCTTCAAAGCACATTTTTTGAAAATGTTCCACTTTTTTGTAAAAATAGCTTTCCTGTAATCGAGTTGGGCAATGTTGTTTCTTTAGGTTATATTGTTTACTTTTGCTCCACATCTTGCCGGTGATGACAGCATCAACATATTTGAACAGCATTTGCTTTGGTTTGTCAAGAAATTGTTTGGAGTGGTTGTACCTTCCAAAAGTGATGGTCTTCTGGAGTAAATTTGTCCTTCAGCTCACCAGAATTTTCTGTTTTTTCAAATCTCCATTTCTTACACCAGCTGGATTGCCTTTCCAGTCATTGTAAAATATATGAAAGAGATGGTTCAGAAATTCCCATGAAATTCTGACCTTAATTAGTTCTGGTTGAAGTGCTCCATATTCATTAGATTCAATTAGTGAAGATTCAAATTCAGAATAAATATCATTGATGATGCTGCTAACTAGTTTTCATGGAAACTTTCTAGTTTTATTAAATCATGCCATTTCCATAAGAAGGTTCATTCTTTTGGTAAAATAGTTGTCATGATTTATGAATTTAAGAGATCAAAGAAATCAGTATCATCTTTCACTTTTTGTTTGTTAATAATATGGTCTGTGAATGGTTCCATCGAGTAAAACAGATGATGAACTTGTTCTGCCTGGAAATTGTTTTGCAATCCCAAATCAATTGTGTATTTGTGAGTTGTTTATTCCATGCTGAACAATTTAATTCTATGTCTGCTGAATCAATGATTCTAAATCTGATTGGAGGTATAAGCTCTTTCTGAATTTTCTACATTTAAATGTATTTCACTCCAATAGCTTGAATGGTGAAAGTTTTTAAATAATGTTAAGTTCTGCTGTATCTTCAGCTTTTCTTGTTTACTTTCAATAATAATGTAAATAAAGCTTGACAAAGAATTTTCAGCTTAAATGATTTTTGAAGATTGTAATTAAATTTTAATTACTAAAGAACGGGATAGATCTCTAAATAAAACTGCAAATCATAAAGGACCTTCCAATGCAACAGCAGGTGTAACACCTGGTGGATTACTTTCTCCCTCCTCACTATCCAAGGGCCCACACACACCTTCCAAGTGAAGCAGTGATGTATCTGAAGTTCAGGGAATTTATCTTCGAGGAGAAAGTGAGGACTGCAGATGCTGGAGATCAGAGCTGAAAATGTGTTGCTGGAAAAGCGCAGCAGGTCAGGCAGCATCCAAGGAGCAGGAGAGTCGACGTTTCAGGCAAAAGCCCTTCTTCAGGAATGAGGAAAGTGTGTCCAGCAGGCTAAGATAAAAGGTAGGGAGGAGGGACTTGGGGAAGGGGCGTTGGAAATGCGATAGGTGGAAGGAGGTCAAGGTGAGGGTGATAGGTCGGAGAGGTCAGGAAGAAGATTGCAGGTTAGGAAGGCGGTGCTGAGTTCGAGGGATTTGACTGAGACAAGGTGGGGGGAGGGGAAATGAGGAAACTGGAGAAATCTGAGTTCATCCCTTGTGGTTGGAGGATTCCTAGGCGGAAGATGAAGCATTCTTCCTCCAGCTGTCTTGTTGCTGTGGTCTGGCGATGGAGGAGTCCAAGGACCTGCATGTCCTTGGTGGAGTGCGAGGGGGAGTTGAAGTGTTGAGCCACGGGGTGGTTGGGTTGGTTGGTCCGGGTGTCCCAGAGGTGTTCTCTGAAACGTTCCACAAGGAGGCGGCCTGTCTCCCCAATATAGAGGAGGCCACATCGGGTGCAGCAGATGCAGTAAATGATGTGTGTGGAGGTGCAGGTGAATTTGTGGTGGATATGGAAGGATCCCTTGGGGCCTTGGAGGGAAGTAAGGGGGGGAGGTGTGGGCGCAAGTTTTGCATTTCTTGCGGTTGCAGAAGAAGGTGCCGGGAGTGGAGGTTGGGTTGGTGGGGGGTGTGGACCTGACGCGGGAGTCATGGAGGGAGTGGTCTTTTCGGAACGCTGATAGGGGAGGGGAGGGAAATATATCCCTGGTGGTGTGGTCCGTTTGGAGGTGGCGGAAATGATGACAGATGATACGCTGTATATGGAGGTTGGTGGGGTGGTAGGTGAGGGCCAGTGGGGTTCTGCCCTGGTGGCAATTGGAGGGGCGGGGCTCAAGGGCGGAGGAGCGGGAAGTGGTGGAGATGCGGTGGAGGGCATCGTCGATCACGTCTGGGGGGAAATTGCGGTCTTTGAAGAAGGAGGCCATCTGGGTTGTACGGTATTGGAACTGGTCCTCCTGGGACCCTGAACAACTGGTCCTCACCCTGAACAACTTCTCTTTCCAATCTTCCCACTTCCTCCAAACCAAAGGAGTAGCCATGGGCACCCGCTTTGGCCCCAGCTATGCCTGCCTCTTCGTAGGATATGTGGAACAGTCCATCTTCCGCAGCTACACTGGCACCACCCCCACCTTTTCCTCTGCTACATCGATCACTGTATTGGCGCTGCCTCGTGCTCCCACAAGGAGGTTGAACAGTTCATCCACTTTACCAACACCTTCCACCCCAACCTCAAATTCACCTGGACCATCTCAGACTCCTCCCTCCCCTTCCTAGACCTCTCCATTTCTATCTCGGGCGACCGAATCAACACGGACATTTACTATAAACTGACCAACTCCCACAGCTACCTAGACAACACCTCCTTCCACCCTGCCCCCTGTAAAAACGCCATCCTATATTCCCAATTCCTTAGTCTCCACCGCATCTGCTCCCAGGAGGACCAGTTCCAATACCGTACAACCCAGATGGCCTCCTTCTTCAAAGACCGCAATTTCCCCCTAGACGTGATCGACGATGCCCTCCACCGCATCTCCTCCATTTCCTGCTCCTCCGCCCTTGAGCCCCGCCCCTCCGTGACTCCCTCGTCAGATCCACACCCCCCACCAACCCAACCTCCACTCCCGGCACCTTCCCCTGCAACCGCAAGAAATGCAAAACCTGCACCCACACCTCCCCCCTTACTTCCCTCCAAGGCCCCAAGGGATCCTTCCATATCCGCCACAAATTCACCTGCACCTCCACACACATCATCTATTGCATCCACTGCACCCGAAGTGGCCTCCTCTATATTGGGGAGACAGGCCGCCTCCTTGCGGAACGTTTCAGAGAACACCTCTCGGACACTCAGACCAACCAACCCAACCACCCCGTGGCTCAACACTTCAACTCCCTCTCCCACTCCACCAAGGACATGCAGGTCCTTGGTCTCCTCCATCGCCAGACCATAGCAACACGACGGCTGGAGGAAGAGCACCTCATCTTCCGCCTAGGAACCCTCCAACCACAAAGGATGAACTCAGATTTCTCCAGTTTCCTCATTTCCCCTCCCCCCACCTTGTCTCAGTCAAATCCCTCAAACTCAGCACCACCTTCCTAACCTGCAATCTTCTTCCTGACCTCTCCGCCCCCACCCCCACTCCGGCCTATCACCCTCACCTTGACCTCCTTCCACCTATCGCATTTCCAAAGCCCCTCCCCCAAGTCCCTCCTCCCTACCTTTTATCTTAGCCTGCTGGACACACTCTCCTCATTCCTGAAGAAGGGCTCATGCCCGAAACGTCGACTGTCCTGCTCCTTGGATGCTGCCTGACCTGCTGCGCTTTTCCAGCAACACATTCTCAGTTCAGGGAATTTAGTCTACTGTATTAGCTGTTCATAATGTAGTCTCTTCCACAATGGGGAGACAACATACAGAATGGGCGACTACTTTATGGAACATGTACATTCTGTTTGCGAAAATGACCCTGAACTTCATGTTGCCTGCCACATGGACAGCCCACCTTGTTCCCTGGCCAACATCTCTGTCTCAGGCTTGCTGCAGTGCTCCAGCAAAGCTCAATGCAAGGTCAAAGATCGTAAAACATAGGAACAGAAATTAGGCCACTTAGGCCATTGAGCCATTAGGCCATTAGGCCATTTTATCATGGTTAAGTTTCTCAACTCAATTCTCCCACCATCTCCTCTTAACTTTTGATCCCCTTGATACTCAAGAACCTATCTATCTCAGTCTTTAAAAATTCAATGACAGCCTCTGTGGCAATGAATTCCATAGATTCACCAATCTCTGGCAAAAGAAATTTCTCCTTATCTCAATTCTAAAAAATCTTCTCTTTACTCTCAGGCTATGCCCTCAGGTCCTAGTTTCTTTGACCAATGGAAACATTTTCTCAGCATTCACTCTGTCCAGGCCATTCAATATTCTGTATGTTTCAATTAGTTCCCCCCTTCATCCATCTAAACTCCATTGAGTATAGACCCCGAATCCTCAAATGTTCCTCACATGTTAAGTTTTCATTCCTGGGATCATTTTCATGAACCTCCTCTGAACCTGGTCCAGGGCTTGTCCATCCTTCCTGAGATTTGGGATCCAAACCTGTGCACAATACTCCAAATGCGGCCTGACCAGAGCCTGAGAGAGCCTCAGGAGTATATCCCTGCTTTTATATTCAAAGAACAGCATCGCATTTTCCACTTAGGAACCCTGCAGCCTTTGTTGAGTTTAATCGCCTTAGAACCCAAATATCTTTTTCTATGTCCTTCACCCACTCCCACAATCAGCCTTCAGCTTATATATCTTATTTTCCTAGCTACTTTCAATTCTGAAGAAGAAATATCAGACTCGAAAAGTTACGCCTATCATGAAAGTCTATCATGACATGGTCTGCTTTTCGCACAGCCAATCTATTTTTACCTATTCATGGTTCTCATTATCAGTCTTTCTCCATTCTTGCTTACCATTATTCATTGCTTTCTCTGCATAACTGTCATTGCCTCTCACTCTATAAGCTCCATCTCTACCTAACCACTCATTTCTCACTCCCTCCCTTGTCTTCAGTTTATATTCCACCTTTCCCTCACTACTATCAGTTCTGAAGGGTCACTGGACCTGAAACATTAACTTGTTTTCTCTCGGCATATGCTGCCAGACCTGCTGAGTTTCTAGTGCAATATCTGTTTTTGTTTCTGATTTCATTGTCCATAGTTCTTTGTCATAAATTATAAATAGACAAATGATTACCTTTGTCTTTAATCATTTTTGTTCTTTTCCTGTAATTAAAATAATTAATACTTCTTTAAATCTTAAGTTGTAAGGATATTTGCTTAACATTATTT
Organism: Chiloscyllium punctatum; assembly: GCF_047496795.1. Lineage (NCBI taxonomy): Eukaryota > Metazoa > Chordata > Chondrichthyes > Orectolobiformes > Hemiscylliidae > Chiloscyllium > Chiloscyllium punctatum. Next base: position 100,979,945 of record NC_092753.1, on the reverse strand, counting down.
TCAATAATTTCGCTGCTGCAAAACCTCATTAAATTGTCCTTTCTTCATCAGTTTAAATGAAGATATAAAAATCCAGGATGGAGAATGAGTGGAATTTGCTCATGCCATGGTGGCTTTCTCTTTCTTTTCATTATATATAATTTCTGCTTCTTCTCCCACACATATACAGCTTTTTAAATTGAAAAACATGGTGCAGTAATGTTGCCCAGCACTTAAATATTTTTGGTTTCTTGAAAACAGTGTCGCAGGTAGACAGGTTGGTGAAGAAGGCATTTGGCACGTGAAATAATCACACAGAGGCTGGTATCTCATCACCAGGTTACCCTTTATTTACTTGTGCACAGTTCATGGGTTCTGACCAGCCAGCTCAAAGTCAGTCCCTGGAGTGAGGGGACTCTCTGATACTCCTGCTTATATCTGTCAGCCAGGCCTCCCATTCAAGGACGTCATACTCAATGAGATCCACCAGGCCCTCATTCCTATCACTACAGCACACTTGCTTTCGTGAGTCAGACAATTGAGTACAGGAGCTGGGATGTCATGTTCCATCTGTACAAGACATTGGTAAGGCCACATTTGGAGTACTGCATACACCTTTGGTCACACTGCTCCAGGAGGGATGTTTGGAAGAAGGGTCACTTGACTTGAAAAGTTAACTCTGATATCTCTCCATACATGCTGCCAGACCAGTTGAACTTTTCCAGCATTTTCTATTTTTGTCTCTGATTTACAGCATCTGCTATTCTTTTGTGTTTTTAATAAGGATGTTACCTAGACAGGAGGGGTTCAGTTATAAGGAGAGGTTGGATTGGCTGGGAATTTTTTCCTTGGAGCATAGGAGGCTGAAATTTATAAACCTTATAGAGATTTACAAAATCATGAGGGGCACAGATAAAGTGAATAGTCAAGTTACTTTCTCCAGGTTAAGGGAGTCCTAAACTAAATGGCATAGGTTTAAGGTGAGAGGTGAAGCTTTTAAAAGGGATCTGAGGGGCATTTGTTTCACACAGAGGGTGATGCCAGAGGATGTGGTAGATGCAGATGCAACATTCAAAAGACATCTGGACAGGTACATGAATAGGAAAATTTTAGAGGGATATGGGCCCAACACAGGCAAACAGGATTAGTTTAGGTTGGAAACTGGGTTGACATTTACCAGTTTGGCCGAAGGATCTGTTTCTGTACTGAATGCCTCTGTGACTTCGTGACTCTATAGTTGTAGAACAAAAAAGTAGTCTCACTTTCAAAACAATTTGTTAAATATCTCCCTCTGCCTTTTCATTTTATTCATTCACAGAATGTGAGTGTTGTTGACCAGGCCAGCATTTATTGTCCATCACTAATTGTCCAGAAGGCAGTTAAGAGTCAACCACATTGTTGTGGGTCTGGAATCCCAAGGCCAGCCCTGGTAAAGATGGAAGATTTCCTTTCCTGAAGGACAGTAGTGAACCAGGTGGATTTTTCTGACAATTGGCGATGTTTCATGGTCATCATTCTTTTGAATTCCATTCTACCACCTGTCATGGCAAGATTTGATCCCGGATACCCAGAATATTAGGTGTGTTTTGGATTAACAGTCTATTAATAGTCATTCCCATTTGATCTGACCTACATCTGAATTCAGAGTCACAGCAATGTGGTTGGCTCTCATCTGAAATGGCCTAGCCAGCCACTCACCACAACCTTTTGCGGATGGGGAATAAATACCAGCCAGCAACACAAACATCCCATGATTGAATAAAAAAGATTACATTCCGAGGTAAGGGACACTGCATCTCCTATGAGATAGTAACGAGATCTATGTTACATAGCTGCAGGTTATATAACTGAGAAACTATGAACAACCAACTGCTAACTCCTCCCAGAAACAGTCACTTCCACAAAATGTCGCTGCAGCTATTCTAAAGCTTTTAAGTTCATCCTTTATTAAATGTCCTGGACAACAAAAGCAAAGCCCACATTTAGAAATAGTCAGAGACACAGACAGATAAAAAGAAGGAAAGGGAAGATAATAAATGCAAACACAGTTAGGAAGAAACACCTATGTTGTTCCCTTCTTAGTTTTACAAGACAGGCAAATAATGGCAACTATTAAATTGTTAAAATTTGGACATAGAGCACGTTACCACAAGCAGGACTTATTGTATTCTTATTGAAATAGATTTGAAAATATCATTGGAAGAGTCAAGTGGTGAATGAGGATTTGTGGGTAGTGTTCACACTCAGATCCAGTGCCAGGCACAAGCAGATGAGAATTGTGTTGTATGCAGCACACCGTCCAGAAACACAAGGTTTTGTTTACATTATCTCTGGTCGGGTTGGAGCATGTATTGAGTGAAAATTAAGCTGCTGCAGGGCAAGAGTTCTCCACTGGCATGAACAATTTATCCATCAGATTGTCACCTCCACAGAGCCTAATTTCATGGCCTGGTAAATGAAAAGGAACCTTTGATCTAATACCCCATTGCACAGATTGCACAGCAGGATCGGCTTGCTAATTCAATCCCATTTTTCATGAGGATTTCACTTTAGGTTCCAGTCAACTTCTGGAAGTAAAGGTCAGCCCCAGGGCTGTTGTTGTTCTGCCCGGCAACAGATGGTGCAGGCAGCTGGTCCTGTCACTGCGAAATCAAAACTATATTTAAAAGTACAACTGGAAATCAGGTAGGCCAGCTGGCATATCAAAACCACATCTCATTCTATGAACTCACAGAGGGCAGGGCGCACTCAGATTCAGTGCCAGGCACAAGCAGGTGAGAATTGTGTTGTATGCAGCACACCGTTCAGAAACGCAAGGTTTTGTTTACATTATCTCTGATTGGGCTGGAGCATGTATTGAGTGAAAACTGTGTGTCAACTCAAAATCCTTCTGAGTTTCTGAATCCATAACTGAAAAGATACTTTGAGTAGGCAATCTCCAAAAAAATGCACTCCCATGCTGCTGAGGGAGCTGAAGAAGAAGCGCTAGCTGTATTCAAGGGTACTACCCTCTCCACTGTGGCAGGAGTTGAAGTTAATATAATTGGAGGATGTGGACTTGCTGGATCAGATTGTCAGTTTCTGTCCTATAGATCCTATGGAACAACAGAAGTTTCTCCTGATTGTTTAACAGCAATCACATTATTTCTTTCCAATACCTGTTTTTATCAAGCAGGATTCTTGATGTGCTCATACTACACTGTCTTCACACTATCAGAGGTGCAGTGGAAACATGATCGATCCATTACTGGTGAAGTAATGATTGCAAAGGAGAAGGCCATCTGATTAAGCCCATGGTGAGAGTTAGGAGGGTATGACTGTATGTGAGGCTGGTAAGTTAACCTAGACAGTAGAAGTAGAGGAGCCTCAGTCTTTGCAATTATCTAAAATCCTGTATGGATGAGAGTAGGGACTGCAGAGTTCCTCTGTGAATTCATCACTGCAGTATAGGTAGGAAACCTTCCACAGTAGGGAAATTGATAGAAATATAGTGTTATTAGGTATGTAATAATTAAGGGCTAGACACAGTTCTCCGCAGCCAAGATTGTGATACAAAAGCTGTATTGCCTGGCCAGTTCCAGCATTCAGAAGCCTTCTGAAGAAAGCTCACTGGACATGGAACAATAACTCTGTTTTCCCTCTCTCCTCAGATGCTGTCAAATGTGCTGAGTTTTCATCAGTGATTTCTAGTTGTGTTTCCCTCAGTACATTTGCTTTGGGCTAGATTGTAACTTGCAGTGGTGAGGCAAGCTCCAATTATTGTAGCTCATGTGGTACTGGAAACATACATAGGAAAGAGGTTCCGCAAATGGAGCATGAGTCATGAAGCCCTGTTCTCACATTGTCTGTCATTACACACGACCCATTGTTAGCTCTAACAGTCCCCACTAACAGCTATTCACCCTCCCAGCCAGATCATTATCCACTCTTTTATGTGTCGAACTGTTTTTCTCTCTCTTTAGGCTCTATCCCCACCTATCATTTACACCTCACCCTCTCCCTCACCCTATTTTTTGTCCATAACCCAGCATTTTCCTAGCTACCATCAGTTCTGAGGAAGGATCACTGGACCCGAAACATTATCTCTGATTTCCCTTCACAGGTACTGCCAGACCTGCTGAGCTTTTCTAGCAACTTCTGTTTTTGTTTCTGATTTTCAGCACTTTTGGTTTTTATGAATCGTGAGGAGCTAATCAGAACTTCAAACACAAGAACCTCTGCGTTATTATCTGAGCTGTAAGCAAATTGGCATGGCTTCAAGAGTTCAACAGGTCATTCAATGATTGGTTTGGGAGAAATGGATCTGTGTTACGCTGTCACCGATGGTGAAAATGGAACCATTGGAATGGGCTTCCTCTTAACAAAGGTGGAAACTGTGTCTTTGTGAACAAGATAACTTGGGCAGTGGACAGGGATTTGAACAAAGTTGTGGCAGGAAGGGATCATATGAGAGGACATAGAACATAGAACATTTCAGCGCAGTACAGGCCCTTCGGCCCTCCACGTTGCGCCGCTCTGTCATACTAATCTGAAGCCCATCCCACCTACACTATTCCATGTACGTCCATATGCCTGTCCAATGACGACTTAAATGCACTTGAACTTGGCAAATCTACTACCGTTGCAGGCAAAGCATTCCATACCCTTACTACTCTCTGAGTAAAGAAACTACCTCTGACCTCTGTCTTATACCTATCTCCCCTCACTTTAAAGTTGTGTCCCCTCGTGTTTGCCGTTCCCATATTTGGAAAAAGGCTCTCCCTGTCCACCTTTCTAACCCATGTGGGAAATCAAAGAGAAGCAATGATATTACCGAGCTGGGAAGAGATTTAGGTACTGATAATCAGAAATGGTCAGAATATACAAAGAATGAGCTATCAGATAAGATCAAAAATGGAAAAGAATGGAAGAAAGATATTATTAACACAGATAGAAACAAAATACATTACCCAATAGCCATTGGAAACATGGTTGCAAGTCAGCCGTACTGACAGTCTTAAACTGGTATTCAGTTTAATCCTTAGTATACTAATGATTATTTAGCAAATGCTGTTCAACAGTTGGATACTACGTTAGAGTCTTGTTGCTGTGGCAGGACAATACCTGGCTATCAGGAGATATTTCCTCTTGTAGGAGAGGCTAGAATTGGGGGATGTAGTTTAAGATTAATATCTCTCCTTTTAAAGAAAGAAATGAGAAGATTTTCTTTCCTCCTCCCAGGAAAGAGTTACCCTTTAATAAATTCCATGGCTTAGGTGTGAGTCGGATAGATTTCTGAAAGACTAGGGAGTCAAGAGTGTCCAGGGCAGACAAGAAAGTGGATTTGAAGTCATAACCAGATCAGCCACAATCTAATTGAAAGGCAGGTTGAACCTGAAGGGCAGATTGGCCTACTCCTGCTTTCAAATCCTCTATTTCTGAGTGGGTTTGCTTCTGAGGAACTTCCAGCTAATATCTCTCCACAAATACAGCATAAAAGTACGGACATTGCACTGATGCTTTGGGAAGTATGGGTTCACAAAAAACTGGTATCTCCTTTCAGTGAGAGTGAAGACAATGAAAATATTACACAAGGGAATGACTGTGCTGATACCAGGAGTAAAAGTTTTAGTACTGTTCAGAAATTATTAACTTTTACATTAGGAAAGAGAATTTTAAGAACAGTTATAATATAACTGATATATATATAATAAAAGGGTTGAGATAAGTTTTGATCGGTTTTCACTTGTTGAGGTATTACTAACACGGTTTTAAATTAAACTCTATCACCAAAAGAATAATTTTGGGAAATGTCTTTCTCCACATGTTTTGACATGATGCTTGATTGAAACTGGAAAGAGACAGAGAGAGAAGTGGAGGGAGTGAGAGAAACAGGTTTGGCGGGGTGGGGGGGGAAGAGACAGAGAGAGGATGAAGAGGGAGGTTAGGGTTAATCAGTGGGCTCAAGGTGATGTAGGTCTCACAGGTACAGTCAGTAAACAGGTAGCAACAGTTAGAAGCAACGTGAGATTAGAGGAAAGTTGCATTGTGATTATATTACAGGACCAGTCACAGAAAGACCTGAACTAATAACACAGAGATTGCAGTTCAGATCCCATGACAGTTTTGAGATCTGATTGAATTCAATTTAAATTTAAAAATAAACTGGCATCAGCAGAAGTGACCTTGGAATCAGTTTTCCAGCTGATTCACTAATATTCATTTCAGGCATAAATATCCACTTTGTCCTCAGCAGGTCTGCCCTTTATATGAGTCCAATCCAACCCGACATGGTTCACTCTGAACAGAGTGATCCAGTGAGTAACTCCATTATTGTCTCATAGAATCCCCACAGTGTGGAAGCAGGCCATTCGGCCCATCAAGATCACACCAACCCTGCAAACAGCATCCCACCCTACCCCGCAACCCTGCATTTCCCATGGCTAATCCACCTAACCTTCATATCCCTGGACACTATAGATAAGTTAGCATGGCCAATCCACCCTAATGTGCACATCTTTGGACTGTGGGAAGAAATTGGTGTGCCTGGAGGAAACATTAACATACAGACTGATGAGACCATAAGACCTAGGAGCAGAAATTAGGCTATTCAGCCCATTGAGTCCGCTCCACTATGCAATCATGGCTGATAAGCTTCTCAGCCCCATTCCCCCACTTGGTCTTCAATATATTCAATGACCTGGCCTCCAACACCTTCTGTGGCAGTGAATTCCATAGATCCACCACTCTCTGGCTGAGAAAGTTTCACCTTATCTCTGTTCTAAAAGCTCTTCCCTTTACTCTAAGGCTGTGCCCTCAGGTACTAGTCTCTCCTACTGATGGAAACATCTTCCCAACATCTACTCGATCTAGGCCATTCAGTATTCTCTAAGTTTCAATTAGATTCGCCCTCACCCTTCTAAACTCCACTGAGTTTTGACCCAGAGACCTCAGTTGTTTTTCATATGTTAAACTGTTCATTCCTGATCTGGGCATGCAAGTCCACAGTTCCCTAAAAGTGGCAACACAGGTGGCCAAAGTGATTAAGACAGCAGTCCAGAGTGTGGTGCTGGAAAAGCACAGCAGGTCAGGCAGCATTTAGGCAAGGCTCTTTCCAGAAACGTCGATTCTCCTGCTCCTCAGATGCTGCCTGACCTGCTGTGCTCTTCCAGCAGGGCACTCTGGACTCTAATCTCCAGCATCTACAGTCCTCACTTTCTGCTGATTAGGAAGGCTTATGGCATGCTTACCTTCATTGGTCAGGCCATAGAGTACAAGAGTTGGCAAGCCATGTTGCAGTGATATAAAACCCTTATTTGGCCACTTTAGGACTGTTGTGTGCCCTTTTGGTTGCCACACTACCAGCACAATGTGGAAGCTTTGGAAAGAGCACAGAGAAGATTCACCAGGATGTTGCCTGGTCTCGAGTGCACTGACTATGAGGAAAGGTTAAAAAGACTGGGATTGCTTTCACTGGAAAGACAGCAGCTGAGAACATACCTGATAGAGATCTACACAATTATGAGAGGCATAGATAGGGTGGGTAGTCAGAGACTTTTTCCCAGGGTTGAAGTTTCAATTACAAGGGGGCACAGGTTCAAAGTGAGAGGGAGAAAGTTTAAGGGAGATGTACGAGGGAGTGGTAGGAGCCTGGAACACACTGCCAGAATGGGTGGTGGAAGCAAGCAGGTTGGTGACATTTACAAGACATCTGGATGGTTACATGAGTCGTGAGGGAATAGAGGGATGTGGACCGAATAAGAGCAGGTTTGTTTTTTAGTTTAATTATGACATAATGACCAGCACAGGCTTGGAGGGCCAAAGGGTTTGTCCCTATCCTGTACTTCTCTTTTGTTTTTTTTCTTTTTGAAACCTATGCAGACATAGGGAGAATGTGCAAACTCCACACGGACAGTCGCCCGAGGCTAGAATCGAACCCAGATCCCTGGCAGTAAAAAGACAATGTAACAATACCTTCAGCTGCACTGCTTATGTCAGATTACCTGAGATAACCTTTGCCAATTAAAAGCAAAACATCACTTCATTGCATTAGCAGGAAAAGAATATTTCCACTGTTTATCATGAATCTCAGAATCCTACAGCGCAAGGGAAGACCTGTAGGTCCATCATTTCTTTGCCACGTCTCTGAAAGAATTATGTCTTCTGAGGAGAGATTGGTTTGACTGGGCCTGTATTCATTAGAGTTAGAAGGACAAGAGGAGATCTGATTAAAATGTATAAAACTCAAACAGGACTGGACAGACAAGATGCAGGCAGGATGATTCGCCGGCTGGAGAGTCTAGGATCAGGGGACCCAGTCTCGGGGGGATACGAGATAGACCATTTCACACTGAGATGAGGAAAGATTGTTTCACTCAGAGGGTAGTGAGCCTGTGAAACTCTCTATCACAGAAGGCTCTCCAGGTCAAGTCACTGAAAGTATTCAAGCAAGAGTTCAATAATATTTTAGGTTTGAAAGGCATCAAGGTTGTGGGAAGAAAGCGGGAATATGGCGCTGAAAGAGACAATCAGCCAAGATCATATTCATGGTGGAGCCTGTTCAAAGGGCTGAATATCTCCCCCCGATTCATGTTTCTCTGCGTCTATACATTCGATTTTACTCCCCTGCTCTGCCTTCTTTGCCATATAAGATTTCTCTTTTCATTTATTTCATTCACTTCTGATCCTTATGAGGTAATCAGCTTTGACCAGCATTTCAAGCAGAACATTCCTGATCTTACCATTTCATTCCTTACTTTCTATTATTAATTCTCCAGTCTTGCTATGTATAGGACCAATACTCACTTTAATTCTGTTCTTTCTTAAATAATTATGAAAATCTTATTACCTGAATTTATATTTCTGAGTAGCTTTGTCTCATACCCTAATTTTCCTTTCCTTATTAATTTTTGAGGTCATTCTCTTTTTAATAATCTATCCAATCTTCTGACCTGCCACCTGTTGCTACACAATTAATTGAATCCTTTTTCTTTGCCGTGATATTATCTTTAACATTTCTAATTAACCATGGATAGTGCATCAGTCCTTTGGAATGTTTTACTCATTTAAATATATTTATTCTGCATATTCGAAAATATTCCTTATATCTCTGCTACTGTATTACTATTGATAAATCAGATTGAAAGATTCGTCAATTTACTTTAGCGAGCTGTGGTTCAATTGCACTTATTGAAATTTAAAAATAACAGTCTGATACCACACCTCTCACTCCCCAAACTGAATGTAACATTCAATCATATTGTAGCGACTGATACCTAAGGGTGCCTTCACTTTGAAATTGTAAATTAATCCTATTTTGTAACTCATTACCAATCCAATATAGCCTGCTCTCAAGTTAAATAAAGTATGTAATGATTCCATTTGTATCAGCAATTCCAATCACTCTTTTCTGGATTTATAAAGCACGAGCAGTAAATGATTCATATGTGTATTTTCTGGAATAACAACTCATTATTTTATCAGTTTTATGATTTTAAAATTAACATTGAAAACAATGGTCACTGTAGGGACTGCAGGAAATCCCCAGTCAGTGTTCTCAGATCTGTATGAGAAGGTCAGTCACGGTCATTCGGTGGGTTCAAGCTCATAGACCCCAACAAAGGATTGAGTGGCTGGATTTGGAACAGCAGGGTGGGGTAACACACAAAGTGGGGAGTACCTGATACGAATGAGGAGTGGGGTAACAGCTTCATTAGGAACATGCCTAAACAAGAGGAACACCCCTTCAGCTCACAAAACGTCTACCACATTTCACATGGAAGACTTGAGGGCCACTGTTGTGTCAAGGGTGGATCTAAGACCATAAGACATGGGAGTGGAGGCAAGGCCATTTGGCCCATCGAGTCCATTCTGCCATTTAATCATGGCTGATGGCGTTTCAATTCCACTTACCCGCACTCTCCCCATTATTAATGAGATTAATGAGATCTGATAATCCTTAACCCCTCTTTTTTGCTTTTTACCCCAAATCCATCATTCCCTTAATGATACCCATAGCCCTTAATTCCTTGTGAGATCAAGAATTTATCAATCTCTACCCTGAAGACACCCAATGACCCGGCTTCTACTGTGCTCCGTGGCAATGAATTCTACGGAGCGCAATGGAGGCCAGAACATTGGGTGTCCTCAAGGCAGAGATTAATACATTCTTGATCACACAAGGAATTAAGGGCTATGGGTATCATTAAGGGAATGATGGATTTTGGGTAAAAAGCAAGAAAGAAGGGTTAAGGATTATCAGATCAGCCATGATCTCATTAATCTCATATTTTTGACGAAGAATCAACCTGGACTTGAAACATTAACTCTGTTGCTCTCTTCACACAGATACTGCCAGCCCTACAAGGTTTCTCCCGCACTGTTTTTGTTTATTTCAGGATTTCATTGAGTAGTGAAGCAGACTCAATGGGCTGACTGGCCTACTTCTGTTTCTGCACTGATGGTAAGTCTTCGTTGCTGATAATCCTCCTCCCTGCTCCCAGGGGATGGCTGTAAAATTCTATCCTTTATCAGTGGAGTACAAGACTGTATCCACCAAAATCAGAGAAACCTGTTGGCATTTTGCCAGTCAATACTTATTTTGTCCCTTTGGTAAAACCAATCTCACTGCCATGTGAAATATCACTTGTGCTCATTAATTTGAAGTTCACCCACTTATCTCCAACTGCCTTAAAGTCAGAAACTCGATGCAAGTTTTTTTTAACCTTTTGTTGACATATTTGCATTATTGCATATTTCCTTCATTCATTAAGAAAGCTTCATTAAATTTTAGAGCAAACATGCAGCTACTTTGGAAATTAGAAAAGTCTAACAAAAAGAACAGAATTCAATGAACAAAAACACTGATGTCAGAACTGAAGAGTCATGAAGTTTTGACAGCATGGAAAAAGGCCCTTTGGCCAATTGTACCCATGTGAGCCATCAAATATCCAGCTAATCTAATCCCATTTTCCAGCACTTGGCCCATAGCCTTGTATGCTGTGATGTTTCAAATGCTCTAAATACATTTTAGATGCCTTGAGGGTTCATGCCTCTATCATGTTTTCAGGTAGTACCTTCCAAATACTGTTAAAAATCACACAACTCCAGGTTATAGTCCAACAGGTTTATTTGGAAGTACGAGTTTTCATCAGGTAGCTATGGAGCAGGATCACAAGACACAAAATTTATAGCAAAAGGTCACAATGTCATGCATGCAACTGATACGATATATTGAACAAATGGGGCATCCTTGCCTGCAGCGTATGAGATAGACAACGTTGGCTGAGTCATACGAGTACCTGCTATGTACATGGTGAGTGTTGTACCCACATATAATGGTAGTATCCATGTCGACACTCTGACACGTCTCGCAATGGTTGTCCTGACAGGGTTGTGTCTTGTTGTGATCGATGTTACTGAGAGCTGGGTAGTTTGTTGCGTACAAGGTTTGGTGGTTATTTAAAGGCAAGATGTGGAGGCATTGGAAAAGGTCTTGGCGAGGTGCTCATCCTCACTGTTAATGTGCTGCAGGCTATGAAGAACATGGCATAGTTTCTCCGCTCCCAGTACTGGACAACGAAGGGTCCCTTAAGGTTTCTTATTGTGGCATATCAAAACTGGCAATCAATTTACTGAACATCATAACCTGTTCTTATGAGGGTGTCCTTCAGCATCTTCAGGTGTCCATTGCATTCCTCCTTATCTGAACAGATCCTTTGTATGCGTAGAGCTTGTCCATAAGTGATGGCTCGGGATTTTAATATGTTTCGGTTGGAAGCTAGAGAAGTGCAACATCATGAGGTTATCCGTGAGTTTGTGGTACAGTGAAGTACCGAGGTGCCCATCCTTGATGAAGATGCATGCATCCAAGAATGAGACAGATGTTGAAGAGTAATCCATTATAAGTCCCTGACCACAGCTCTGTCTTGAAAAATGTGGTGCTGGAAAAGCACAATAGGTCAGGCAGCATCTGAGGAGCAGGAGAATCAATGTTTCGGGCATAAGCCCTTCATCAAGAATGTGGCATTCCTTTTGAAGGGCTTATGCCCAAAATATCAACTCTCCTGCTCCTCAGATGCTGCCTGACCTGTTGTCCTTTGCCAGTGCCACATGTTTCGACTCTGCTCTCCAGCATCTGCAGTCCTCACTTTCCCCACATCTGTCTTGTACTCCAGTGCTCCAATGAGGCTCAGTGCAACCTGGAAAAACAACATCTCACTTTCTGCTTGAGAACCCTGCAGTCTCAGGACTCAGATCAAGTTCAATAACTTACACCCTACCCTCTATCATCACAGTTTGTTTTCAGCACAGCCAAACTATTTTCACCAACTCATTGTCCTTATTATCAGTTTCGGTCCCTCCATGGTTTACTATTAAGTATCCCTTTGATGGCCTAATTTTCTTTCTCAGCCTCTGTGCTACTTCTCCATTGACTCATACATGCCTTTGATGCCCTCATCCTTTGTTATCAGCAGAAATACCATTTTTTCCTCAATAGTGTCAGCTCCGAAGAAGGGTTACTGGACTCGAAAATGTTACTTTCTCCATCCAGAGCTGTTATTTTTCTCCAGCAATTTCTGTTCTTGTTTTAGATTTTCAACATCTGTACCTCTTTGTTTTTTTCTATCCTGCGCTTGTATTCAATGTCTTGACCAATAAAGACAAGTAACCCATATGCCTCCTGAACCATCTTATCACCTGCCCTGTCGCCTTCAAGGATCTATGGACATGCACACCAAGGTCCCTTCCTCAGGTCCTCCCATTCGACGTTTATCCCTTGCCAGGTTAGCCCTCTTAAAATGCTTTGCCTTACACTTTTCAAGACTAAATTCCATTTGCCACTGTTCAGTACATCTAACCAGTCTATCTCTATTGTCCCATACTCTAAGGTTCACTATTTACCTTCCAGTACAGTATCTGGCATGGCTTTGATGTGAGTTACATAACTGTATGTCTCTGAGGCTTATCTGAATATTCCTGAGAGAGGAGGAATTGGCAGAGGGTGGCTGGCTGACAGTTTTGTGAATAAAAGCAGTGCCAGAATGAGATCCTTACATTGGTATTAATGACCCACCAGGTCTACAATTGGAGATGGCACAGGGGCCTATCCACTGCAGACTTAATTGGTGGGAAGGCAGCACTGTCCTTCCTCTTCTGGTACCCTCCAACTCACCTTGGGGTAGAGCATTAACTTCTGCCTTATGTGTGGAACAGGAAAGAATCAACAATATAGATTCAGATCACAGAAGCTGAGACTTCATAATAACTGACTGAACTCTTTAAGGCTTCAGTTCATACATACAATTACAAATGTTGGTCATCAGAGTGTGCTAAGTAATAAGTGGTGCAGAATTAATGGTACATTAATCTTCAAAAGCAAGTGTTTTCAGAGGTAGCTCTTTGCTCACTGAATCACCTGAACAAAGAACCATACAATCCCTAGAGCGTGGAAACAGGTCATTTGGCCCATCAAGTCCCTCCGAAGGGCATCTCACCCCGACACACCTCCCTACCCTACCTCTGTAACTCTGCATTGCCCATCGCTAATCCATCTAACCTCCACATTTTAGACAGTGGGAGGAAACTGGAGCATCCAGAGAAAACCCACACAGACACAGGGAGAATATGCAAATTCCAAACAGACAGTTACCCAAAGCCGGAATTGAACCCGTGTCCCTGGCACAGTGAGGCAGCAGGATTAACAACTGAGCCACCTTAATTTAAAATCATAACTTTGCTAGATCAGTTGCAATTCCATGTTAATTTATCATACTATCAAAAAAGAGAGAAACCATCATGAATCCTCTTGGTACATAAATGTACTCCTTGTGTTCTTAAACACTGATTTACAATTCAGCCACAATTTTTTTTGGTGACAAGTGATTTATTAAGCCTGGAATAATCTGCATCACAAATGTGCAGTTGGGAATTTGGTTGAGATAGAAATTTGGTGCAAAAGGATTTCTTGTTTCTTGACTTTCTTTCCTACTCCAGCATTTGTAGAAGACACCTGTTTTCTTACAGAATGGGCTGTCTAGACACAGGGCAGTGTGTGTGTGACTGAATATTGCAGAAAAACCTGAAGTGTAACAGACCAACAAAGCAAGGAAGAGATTGATTGTACGTTTGAGCACTTTTGGTTTCTTGCTTAATGAAATAAGGGATTCTTTTAAAGGAAGTCAAACACTAATTGAAATAGTGAGAATAAGAATTTTGTAAAGCTCAGCTAATTTATGAGTAGAGCAATATGTTATTACTAGAATATTATTACATGATTCCTGATGAAGGGCTTTTGCCCGAAACATTGATTTCGAAGCTCCTTGGATGCTGCCTGATCTGCTGTGCTCTTCCAGCACCACTAATCCAGAATCTGGTTTCCAGCATCTGCGGTCATTGTTTTTACCATATTATTACTAGTAGAAGAGTTTATAAGCAGTAGTAAAATTTATTAGCACTAGTGGGTTTATTCATTATAAATTAGCACAGAAAATCGATATTTTAAAAAGGACAGATGATGTGTTGTGGCCGTAGCATGTGGGCGCTCAGGGATACAGGTGCGATCAATAGGAAACAGATCTGTAATAAGTGAACGCAGCTTAAGGAACTTTGTATCAAAGTCGCTAATCCAGAAGCTGCACAACAAACATCGCAATGTATTAATGTGGGAAAAAGCTACCTGGAAGCAGGCATATTCATTAGGATGGTCTCTTCTGATTTGGTTCGTGGTGAGGTGGTGACTGGGACTGAGGCTTCTAAAGGAATTCAGAAGATAGAAATGGAAGAGCCTCAATGTTTGAAGTTATCCAACGAGCTGAACATCTTTTGCAGCTTATATGGATGAGAATAGGGCTTGCAAGATAGATAAGTGAACTGACCATGCACCATTGTACAGAAATCAGTTCTTTTGGTAGGGGTGGGTGTAAATGGCAATGTTATGGGATCAGAGGACAGAACAGTCAGGGGATAGAAATATTTTCTGTAGCTTAGAACAATTCAGGACATCTCCTTTAAGCTGAAGGGGAACTTGCAGTGGGAGGGGGAGGTTCGAGTTGTCATAGTCCACATGGTACTGACAACATTGATAGGATCAAGAAAGATGTTATTCTACAGAAGAAAGAGGAACTTTGGGTCTAATATAAAAACAGTTCCTTACTGAAGGGGCCACCATCAAAAGGATAATTTACTGAAATATTTGTGCATTCATGGGGTGTGGATATCACTGGCCTGTCCCTAGTTGCCCCTTTAGAAGGTGGGGTTCTGCTGCCTACTTGAACCGCTGCAGTCCACGTTGCTGTAGGTTGACCGACAATGCCATTCAGCAGCAAGTTCCAGGATTTTAACCCAGCTACAGTGAAGGAATGGTGATATATTTCCAAGTCAGGATGGTACTGGCTTGGAGTAAAACTTGCAGGGGTGGTGTTCCCAAGTATCTGCAGCCCTTGTCCTTTGAGATGAAAGTGACCTTGGATTTGGAAGGTGTTGTCTGAGGATCTTTGATAAACTTCTGCAGTGCATCTTGTAGATGGGACACACTGCTGTTACTGTAAATGCTGCCATTTCTGGTTACAGAGGTGCATATTCAGGAGTGCTGGTCACCAGTCCAGCCCTCCTCCAACACCTTCCCTTCAAATTTTCTGGGTCCCCTTAAAATCTCCCTGCATGGAACTCGACCCCCATTTGACCTCTGTTGTGGTGCTAATATGGAACAGAACTGCCGACAGGCCCCCTTACTCCCTCAGGACACTAAGCTATTCAGTGACATTTTTGACTCTGGCATCAGGGAGGTAACATAGCATCCCGGGGGTCGGTCTATTCCCTGGCTATAGGATCCCTTCCTATCACTATTTTCCCAGGCTGCCTCTTGCGCCCGGTGTATAGCTGAGCCATCCATAGTTACATGAATATGGCCTTAGCTGTAATGCCCAGAGGAACCATCGACTCCTTCACTGGGTTTGAGTTTGATTAGTGAGCAGGATGCACTCAGGGATTGCTACCCAATCTGTCTACTCCTTCTCCTCTTCTGATGGTCACTCATCCCCTCCCAGCCTGCAAACCCCCAGGCTGTGGGCAGACCACTTTTTGAAATGTACCATAGTAACACCAGCTGCTTCTCTAGCTCTGAAATCTTCAAGCCTGAGATCCTTCAACTACAGTTCTTCATTAATCTACTGTCCAGGAAGCAAGCAGCTTCATGGAGTTCCTGGAAGACATGCAATAAGCAGGACTGTGGCCTTTCAAAACAAGCAAGATTTACCAGAAATGAGGTTAAACAATTAGCTCATCTAGTTTACCCCTCCTGATTTAAAATTTACTAGATTTTAATACACAACCCCAAACTCTGCAGCTAATGGCCTTGAACATGAACTTGAATTTCACAATAATGAGACCAGCATTGGTCACCCACCAATTTTGCACAAAATATAAAATTGAGATATATATGACACTTATCTACCTAACGTAAAGTTTTAAAAACATTAGTGCTAAAACAAAGTATTTTTTTCTGGAAATCTGAAATAAAAATAGAAAACACCAGAAATGCTCAGCAGGTCAAGAAATATCCATGGAAAGAGAAAGAGTTAATGTTCCTGTTGAGGATCATTGACCTGAATCTCTGTTTTTCTCTCTCAATACATGCTGTCACACCCACTGAGTAATTCTAGCTTTTTACATTTAAGTTAAACTCCACCATCATTTCACCAGATAATGGGCTGTTCATTCAGTGGAGTCAGATGGCTCGTGGTGGTTTAATCGGAGGGCCACCAACAGTTAGATGAACAAATCTTAGAATCATAGCATTATTACAGCATAGAGGGAGGCTACTTGGCCCAAACTGCCTGAACCCTCTCCAAATCAGCAATTTACTTAACAAAAAGTGAAGAATTATGGATGTTGAAAATCTGAAACAAAAACAAATTTTTAGGATCCATTCAGAATTGCTCTGAAGACGACCTGACATGAAGGTGCCAGTGTTGGACTGGGGTGGGCAAGGTCAGAAGTCACAAAACACCAGGTTATAGTCTAACGGGTTTATTTGAATACTGCCCCTTTGTCACGAGAAGTCACCTGACTTCACATAATGAAGGGGCAGTGCTCTAAAAGCTTGTGATTTCAAATAAACCTTTTGCACTATAGCACAGTATCCTGTGACTTCTAACCTTGTTCTGAAGAAGGGTCAGTGGACTCGAAACATTCACACAGCTTTCTCTCCACAGATTCTGCCAGACCTGCGAAGGTTCACCTGCAATTTCTATTCTTGAAGCAGTTTTCTTAACTCCATTCTCCTGCCTTCTCCCCATATCTCTTCACATTTTCCATTTTCTAACTCTCACTTCAGTGCCTGAATTGAACCTGCCTTCCTCACACTCTCAGCCAGTACATTCCAGACCCTAGAGTCGATAAAGTGTGGCACTGGAAAAAGCACAGCAGGTCAGGCAGCATCTAAGGAGCAGGAGAGTAGACGTATTGGGCAGGACCCTTCAGCAGGACGTTCTAGACCCTAACCACTCGAGTGAACATGGTTACTTTAAATCTGTGATGTCATGTTCATTTTAAGTAGAAACAGTTTCTTTGTGTCTCCTGTCGAGCAGAAGTTTCAAATTAAAGGCCAATCTTGAAACGGCAACAGAAAAAAAAGTCTTCTGAAACTTCCAGATTAGTTTAGTGGAAGGCTTGCTGAGCAGGTGTGTGTTTTGAAATGCTTTATTATCACGTCCAAGGATGCTTCTTTATCTTTCAGACAATAATGAGCAAAGTACTCAGAGAAAACATTATTTAGCTGCTTTTATTTTCCCCTAAAACTTAATTACTTCTCGATTAAACTTTTGATTCATTCACCCATTTCAAAATGAAAAACAATTCAACTCAATATTTGCAACCAAGTCTGGTCTCATGTCAGACCTTTGTACAACAGTGCATCTGCATTTAAAGTTGTAGTTGTGTGAAGACAATACTTTCAAAAGAAAATTAGATGGGAACTGAAAGGGCTAACAGGATTGTGTGCTGTGGGGGTGGGGGGCAGATGCTGGTGATACTGACTGATTTGATATGGAAAGTGCACCATGGACTGGAGGACTGCTCTTTGGGCAGCTAACCACACCTTCATAAGGGCAATTCAGAATGGGCAACAAATGAATGTGCTTCCTGGGATTCCCACATTCTATTCATGAAGTTAAAAAGAAGTGCTTTATAATTTATTACTTTGATCTAGACAAGGATTGGATCAATTTGTAAGGCTCTTAGCTGCAATGTGTTGTGTCCATTGATGGCAGGATTCCCAAAAAAACCTGAACATTCCCCCCACATCCCAGCTGTCTCAAAGTGGTGATGTGGAGGTGCTGGTTGGATTAGAGTGCAAGGTCAGGAATCACAACACCAGGATATAGTCCAGAAGCTTTCAGAATGCTGCCCCTTTGCCAGGTGAAATCCTGGAAAGACTTAATATTTTTCTTTTTACCTAATGAAGGAGTAGCGCTCCGAAAGTTTGCAATTTCAAATAAACTTGTTGGACTATAACCTGTTGTCATGTGACTTCTGACTCTTGGAGTGGGAGGAACGTGTGGAAAATCCACCTGTCCTGGATTGTCAACAGGAAACTACCGAAATACAGAAATGGTAAAAGCCAGGAGTAATAGATAATAATGGGTTTGGGTTATAGGCCCAAACTAAGTGTTGGTTTTAATACATGTGACAGCGATGAATCAAATCAAATCAAAGTTTGTGCCTTGGAATTTCAGGCCCTAGGTGTGATTTTAACGGGAGTCTTGGCTGTATTTTTTACCATGCACTGGGTAGGATTCTATCGTCAGGAGAAAACAATATTGTAATATTGTGTGACATTCGGAAGCTGAACAGATTTTCAACAATGAACTAAATCCTCAATTGCCTTCCATGCAACAAATTTATCAGGAGCAAAAACAGTTACTATCTTTCTAAATGGAACTGGATTTTTATTAATGTGCTTTGCTAATCCATTTATAATTGCTACAAGATAATTGATTGTGATCCATCCTTCAACAGCCAAGCTTTGAAGTGCAATTGAGATAATCATTCTCTTTGCATAAATTTAACAGCAAATAATATAAACTGGTGTTCGAGAACTCTCCACAATTGTGCAGTTATTAGTACGTGATCCCTCACTCTGATATTTTCTTGGAATTTCAGTTTGTACTCACACAGTTGCCAAATGATTAATCCACGATGATTACTTGCTCAAACAAAGATGATAGATGCCTACCCTTTAAAACTCGTCAAACAATAATTACAGCCCACAGTGGGGGCAAGAAGTGCTGAAGCATTACTACAGGGGCAAAGGGCCACCAGGAATTTTGATACAGTGATGGCTTGTGAGACTATCATCACCAGGATTAAATATCACCTTTGTCTTTCATCAAATCTCATTGCCCATGAGAAAATGCTGATATTCATATAGCTGCTGCGAAGTGAGATAAAGCATAAAGCCATAGAGATGTAAAGCACAGAAATAGATCCTTCGGTCCACCTTGTCCATGCCGACCAGATATCCGAAATAAATCTCGTCCATTTGCCAGCATTTGGTCCATAACCCTTCCTATTCACATACCCATCCAGTTGTCTTTTAAATGCTGTAATTGTACCAGTCTCCATCACTTCCTCTGGCAGCTCATTTCACACAAGTGCCACCCTCTGCGTGGAAAAGTTGTCCCTTAGGTCCTTTTTAAATCTTTCCCCTCTCACCATAAACCTATGCTCTCTTGTTCTGGACTTCCCCACCTTGGGGAAAAAACCTTGGCTATTCACTCTCTGCATGCCCCTCATGAGTTTATAAACCTCTATAAGGGTGTCACGGTGGCTCAGTGGTTAGCACTGCTGCCTCACAGCGCCAGGGACCCAGGTTCAATTCCCGCCTCAGGGAATGTGCAGGTTAGGTGAATTGGCCATGCTAAATTGCCCATAGTGTTAGATGCAGGGGTAAATGTAGGGAATGGGTCTGGGTGTGTTGCTCTTCAGAGGGTCGGTGTGGATTTGTTGGGCCAAAGGGCCTGTTTCCAAACTATAGGGAATCTAATCTAAAAAAATGTCACCCCTTAGCTTCTGATGCACCAAGGAAAACAGCCCTAGCCTATTCAGCTCTGCCTATAGATCAAATCCTCCAACCCTGGTAACATCATTGTAAATCTTTTCTGAATGCTTTCAAGTTTCACAACATCTTTCCTATAGCAGGGAGACCAGAACTGAATATAGTATTCCACTAGTGGCTGAAACCAATTTCCTGTACAGCCAGAACATGACCTCCCAACTCCTGTACTTAAGCACTGACCAATAAAGGCAAACATACCTAACTCTTTTTTCACTATCCTGTCTACCTGAGACTGTTGGCAAATGGGACTGGATTTGTCTAGGATATCTGATCAGCATGGACGAGTTGGACTGCAAGGTCCGTCTCCATGCTATACATCTTTATGATTCTATGACACTGCTGTCAACCCTCAATGGGCTTGAGAAAGCATGAGAATAGTTTACATAAGTATAGAACTATCATTGATGGTAGTAAGTTCTGTTAGAGAGGGCGACTAGCCTATGCTGAAATTACCAGCTTGATGTAGTGATCTTAATTTGTTACATTCACTCAGTCAGGAGATGGGCAGCTTCTTTTGAGGTGCTGACTCAACAAGATGGAAGATACAGGGAATTGTGATTGTTAGCAACTCCACTTCTATTCGACATATCGGCCATAATCAGCAGAAAAAGCTGTATACTTAAAGGGTTAAAAAGATAAAACAAAATGTCAGGCTTTCAGATCTTGTGCACAGATAATAGTCCTATCGATGTACAGCTTATACTGTTGTTTCTGTAATAAATCATTGTAGTTTGCCATTACTTGCTCTCAGAGGCCTGTGATACTAAGTGACTAATTCTTGCACAGTACACAGAATGGATTATATGACTGCCATTGGATTCTATCTAATAACAAACTACCATCTGAGCAAAGTCTCAGTGGAAAACAGCTGACAGAAAAATCCTCAGAGTTGCACAAAAATAAAACTGGAGCCTATTGTTTAAACTTCTCAATGCTATAACAGAAAACGGGTCAACGGCCACCTAATAACATTATCTCAAAGAACTGAGCACTTACTGGAGGAGATGATTAAGTATCTTCAGCCAAAGCACAGTCTGATTACCGGTCTACCCTCTGATGAGCTGCATCGACCTCCAGCAGAGGGGATGTTGTGGTGCTGCGGTAACGAACTGAATTTTGCAACAAGTTGGCTATTAGTTTTGGTGAGATTTGCAGAATGCTTCTCTCCACGAACCCAAAAGGGTTTTCTCATGTTATCTTCCCAAACTCACCTTGTTACCTATGTATCACTCCCCTATGGTGCCGTCCTACTCTCTGTGGGCTAGGTACTGGCCATAGCTGGGATGTCTCAACGTTGCTGACTTTATTGTACACCAGGCCAAATGCTACCCTGCACAGTTCATGTCACTTATCCTGAACATGAAGGAGGAAAACTGGTGCCCTGCTCTGTGGGCAGGGACCCAGAGGAAGGGGTAGCGTAGAGAAGACTATGACCCCTGTAATGATTGTAACAAGGTCAGACAGGTGGACTTCATAGAATATGAGTTCCCTGATTGGGGCTGTTAATCTGGTCCAATCAGGGAGGCCTGGCTGACAAATATAAACAGGAGTGTCAGGGTACTGCTCACTCTGAAAGCTGTCTTTGAGGGAGCTAGATCAGAGTCAAGTACTCTCTACATGTAAACAAAGGGGGACTTGGTGATGGGATACCTGCCTCTGTGGAGTTATTTCAACCTCAGATCAGTCTGCCTCATCCAAGCTGGGCCAGTGCAGTCTCAACCACCCAGAGAAATGCTCGCCAGTGGAGGAAAAAAGTCACTGGCCTTCTCCAGTCCACCACAGTAAGTGCCACCATCTTCTCTCTGCAACAGACAAGGTGGGCCAAAGGGCCTGTTCCTGTGCTGTACTGTTCTATGTTCCGAAAGCAAAGTCACTCGATTTCTACTGCTGCACCCACCACAATCGAACCCCTCACTATTGCTTGTAACATCTTCTCTTATTTGCTGTCACCCACTCCAGTATCCCGAGGCTATTAAACTTCCATGACCCCTTTGTCATTGACTCAGTGACACAGGACACTTTACAAAAAACTGAAAGAACTGCAGATGCTGGAAATCAGAAACAAAAACAAAAGCAAAAATTGCTGCAAAAAGTCAGCAGGTTTGGTTGAACTGTGCAGAGAAAGCAATGTTAATGTTTTGGTTCCTTTGACCCTTCTTCAGAACTCTGAAAACTTATCAAATTACCCCAGCTGTACCAGTGTGAATAGCTGTGCTCACTCACATCTCACTCATTCCGCTCTCCCTTTGTCTGACTCCAGGAAGATACATTCTACACTAGGACAGAGTGTTTGGGTGGGGGGGGCGGGGGGCCAGGCTGGTCCTGGCTGTGAGGGCCAGGATGGTCCATGTGGAAACGCCAGAACCTCCATATCCTAGCAACCACTGTTGTGCCTTGCTGCCATTCTCACCACTGTCGACGTCCTCTTGATGTGCCTGATCTTCAACTCCTTATTCAAAATACATTCTCTCATTTGTTTCCTGCAGGTACTGAAAGTCTCTGCATAGTCTCAGGCAGCCCTTCAACACTACTCCTCTTCGACCATAGAGAAGGAGACATCGATCCCTCAGAAGTTGCACTGGCAAGGCTTCCACCAACTCAAACTGTCACTTCGGTGGGTCCTTTATCTTTATTAGAATTGGAGCACTTGCTGGTGACACATCACTGCCACATCTCCGCAGCTGGTCAAGGAAGAAATGGCCCACGTCACTGGGATTTGGAGGAGTGCCATAAACAAGGCACCTGCTCCACTCCAAGCAGGAGAGAGTCCCATGGTATTGATAATACATAGCCCACCCATTCCAGCTGTGGTGGCAGCCATGTTCAGTTCCATTGTACACTTGTTGTTTGAAAGATGGCAGATGGAAACGGAGGTTACACTTTTCACAGCAAATCTCAGGCTCAGCCTCATATACTGCTCCACCTGCCAATGTACACATCTCGTTTTTGGTAGCCCTCCCCATAAATTCCCCACATTCCCAACACTTGATCATGTTTAGGTCCAGCCATTTCAAGTAAGCACACCAGGTGCAGCCATACAATGCCCCCTCATTGAAGGCATGGCATTGCTGACCATCGACAATTCTACCACCCTCCCACCCTCCTACCTGCCCCCCTGCCAAACATATTACCCCATGGCTTTCTTTGCTCTATTGTTTGTCCATTATATGGTAGATTGTTGATTTTGGCCTGAATTTTATAAGAAATTGGCTAGTTGTTTAAGTTAAAATTAATGTGGGCAAAAAGACCCAAAGGACGACCAAGACCCAAATCTCAACTGCAAGATTGGGTAAAGGAGACATGAGGAGAAAAGTGTCAGTATTAACCAGGCACTGTGTATAACCAAAGGCTGTGAAAGTGACAGGTCAGATTACAGATGAGTTCAAAGTTATTAGCTTTATATTGCAAACAAAAACATTTCGTGGAAGGTTTTCATCCTGCACACATCAGGACAATTTGTAAGAATGCCAGTTTAAGAACAAGACCACTGCATGAGAGGAGAGTAAAGATTTATTGGCAAGTGGACTGATTGACAAAGACATTGACATGTTAAATGCACCAGTTAATGACGATTGACTGTTAACTGACAGATATTTGGGCAACTTTGCTGCAAAATCCTAACTCTGTGAAGAATTATACTGACAACCAGTTTAGAATTTTAAGGCAGTTTCACAGTGGACACTTGTGTGTACAAGGCAATGCCACCAGAAATCAGAATGCACCTGCCCATTTAAAATAGAAACAAGTTGGGAAATTAACTGTCAATTTTCATTAACTGGTGAAATCTTATTCACAACATTTGAGCCAAGAAGCTCCATCTGCCTGTCTCATTCTCCTCTCACATATTACAAATGTTGGTTCCCCTTTAAATCGATTTTCTTGCCAAATATCCTGACAAGTACAAGATGAAAGACTTCAACAAGATATGTCTTTTTTTCAGGATTGCTCAAGTTCTGTATTCTCAAACAACTAGGTTTGCTGTTGCACATTTTCTAACTTGCTGCTGAGCTTGGGTCTGCTGTGGTAACCATAAGAGAGTTCCATTATTTTCTCCTTGTATCTAATTTGTGCAGTTCTGTTCTGTGAAGGACAATCAATCACAAGAAGAACTTGAAGTTTCCTTCTCCATTGTTTACTGTTCACAATATAAACAGTGAAAAAATGAGACTTCTTTTGCAGAAATCAACCATCTGACACTTTTTACATAAAATAATTATTACAGAAGATGGTTATTTGGTATGTGGCATATTAATGTACAAAATACCTTAAACGTAGTATACTCCTCTGATCTGATTCCTCCAAAACTGCCCATAAACATGAGCTCATCCAAAACTTTGCTGTCCATATCTGAAAATGTGTTGCTGGAAAAGCACAGCAGGTCAGGCAGCATCCAAGGAGCAGGAGAATCGAAGTTTCGGGCATGAGCCCTTCTTTTCAGCAACACATTTTCAGCTCTGATCTCCAGCATCTGCAGTCCTCTCTCTCCTTTGCTATCCATATCCCAACTCACACTGTCCCACATATCCATAATCCTCTATGTCACTGACCTAATTTGGCTCCTAAATCCTCATTTCATAATCTTTTCATAGCCTTGCCCCCACATCTGTCATTTCTTTCAGCTCTCCAACCCTCCATGATTTCAGTGTTTCTCCAATTCTGGTTTCTTGCACATCTCAAATTTGCTCACCCTTCGCCGTATCTTCTTATGTACAAGTGTCAAATTTTCTCTGATGATTCTCCCGTGAAGTGTTTTGGGACATTTTACTCTGTTAAAGACACTATTTAAAAGCAAGTTGCTGTTATTGGACAGAATAGGGTTATCTTTGAAACCAAATGATAAATATTTAGTAAGTTTGGAAGTAACTGATCAAGATTCTAGATTTTCAGTTTCTCTGAACATCTGGGGGTCCTTTAAATCAATAAAATGGTTCAAGAGCCAGGAATTTAGAAGTTGATGTTTCTAATATCCTCCCTGGGCTGTGAAGGAAGATGATACTATGGACAGAAAGTCACTCTTAGCTCAGATACAATATCAGAAAATAGTTTTATTGTAATGACGTAATGATCCAGGAAAGGTTTGGACAGTGCCTTCAACTTCCGCAGCGAGGAAGGATTAAAGAAATTGAACCAGATGGGTTTAGTGTCAGAGTTCTACAGAATAGTGTGAAGATGATTGAGACCTAGGCCACAGATGCTGAAATATGGGTAGGTGGGGGAAATACATGATGACAAAATTCCGATCAAGTGGCACCTGCCTTTCCACACTTGAACCTTTGCAACTTCTAACTGACCAAATTTCGCTGTTTGCATCTTGGTTGTCTAGCATTTCAATCCTTACTGGTCTGTACTGCCTCCCAATTCATCAATGACATTACTTGCAAGGAAATGCAATGAAGAAAAACAAAATCAATTGGTTCATTCCACAGAATATAACACGAAAACTGGCTGTTCAGTGTAATTAGTCTGTGCTGGTGTCACCTGTACAAGCCTCTGACTATGCCATCTCTCTAACATTTACTCCAAGGCAAATTACTCTCTGAAGTGATCCAGCAAGCCACTCAGTTGAACCAGGAAAATTAGGTATTGGCAGGTTTGCAGGTGACATTATTTTCTTCAGAATAAATGAACAAAGAGGAAACTTGGCCTTGGCTGTAACAGTTGATGGACATTGCCAGTATTGGCTCTCACTTGAAAGAATGACTACTTGGGCAAGGAACAATAATCAATTGTCTTCACAACATTGCAAAACGAAAACAACAAGTCCAACCTTGCAAATATTGACTCGATTTGCCCAAACCCCATGTGGATTCTTGCAGGAGTGACTGTTTATTTTGCTGCATTGATCTCAACAAAAGGTAACAGCAGGCCAGTGAGTCATGAATGAAAAGATCATCCACAAGATGCAAAATGTCCTGAGCTACACATGATTGTTAGCTGGTCAGGAAATAGACAATCAACCAGAAATTCAGCAAAATGGGCAGTCACCCTAGCTTCTGTAGATGTCACTTGTGTGTGTAACATGGCCAGTTTTTAAAAGTCAAACTGGACCATGAAAGCTATTATAAAGTGATCATTCCCCTTTGAGTTAATTCCAGGTTTAATAAGGGTGTGTGTTCTCACTAAGAAAAATATGTGGAATACCAAAAGATATAGTGGAGTATCTGCCCCACCCATATCTCCTTTCTCAGGTTAGCTCAATGTCCTCAATTTCATCAGCTTTCCTTTCTGCTGTCTCCTCTATTTACTTTGATCTTCACAACACTCTTTCCATGTGCTTTCATCTTTTTGAGAACAATCCCTTGTATGGGATCTCATTGAAAAGTCACCGGAGACATCGTCCATTTATATTCCGATGTTCACGATGCCAGTGATCTTGTAATATTTCCAGGTCAGAAGTCACATCACACCAGGTTAAAGTCCAACAGGTTTATTTGAAATCACAAGCTTTAGGATTGCTGCCCCTTCATCATGTGAAGTCACCTGATGAAGGGACAGTGCTCCGAAAGCTTGTGATTTCAAATAAACCTGTTGGACTGTAACCTGGATTCATGTGACTTCTATTGAAAAATGTGATGCTGGTAAAACACAGCAGGCCAGGCAGCATCCGAGGAGCAAGAGAATCGACGTTTCGGGCATAAGCCCTTCTTCAGGAATGTCATGGAGGAAGTGGGAGGATTCAAAGGAGAAATTATTGAGAAATACCTTCACCTCCATCTACCTATTGCATTCACAGCTACCTTCCCCCCAACCCCATCCCCCTCCCATTTATCTCACCACGCTCTTGGCTCCCAGCCTCATTCCTGATGAAGGGCTTTTGCCCGAAACGTTGATTCTCCTGCTCCTCGGATGCTGCCTGACCTGTTGTGCTTTTCCAGCACCATACTCTCTCCTCTTAAGCAGGAGCTCTGTGGCCCACAGAGGAGCAATCCAGCAGCAGCAGCCACAGATTCTGTACTTGGAAATTTGCCACCAATGCCAATGTGTTCATTGGTTCCATTCTTGCCTTTACAGAAGAACCTGCATATTCAAGTCTTATAGTAGATACTGAATATAAAATTTAAGATGACACTCATACAAGATGCCACCTTCAGATTGAAATATTAACTTGGTGTGAAATGTGACGATTTCAGCGCACTATTTGATGAAATGCTAAAGAGTTTCTCCTCGTGTTCAATTCATCCCTTAACTAAAACCACTAGCATCTGTCTAACTGTTCATTATTCTTTATGGAATCTTTCTGCATGCAAATTAGCTGCTGCACAACAAAACATCTAGAAGACCAGTATGGCATCATTACTGCATCAATGCTACAGACCACAAAGCTCGAACTCAGAGATGGAATTGTTATTGTGCCAATCTGGGCTTAACACCATGAACACAGTTTCCCACTGGAAATTCATGATCAATGAATTTGTCCTGCAATTAACTGGCACGATGACAATGCAGCTGATTCCTGGCCTGAGCTTCATAAACACTTTCCAGAAGATGTTTTAAGATAATATGTAAAATATGGATTCAACAGAGCAGTGCATTATCATTAGTATCTTACAGATGTTCCCTCACTGGTTTGAATCAGAAGTTTCAGTTTGTGAGAGCCATGTACTTTTGTGAAAACAACACAATTGATGCCAGACAGTACCTTGTGATTTTCACCCACTATCACTCTGGCATGGTTTCTAAGACGACAAACTCTTCTTCCAGCTGGAATAACATCTCAGATTGTCTGATTATTGCCAACTCCTGCAGTTGATAAATGTGCTGCAGTACTGATTTTCACAGTGATAAATGCTCTCTTGTTTGACACTGTCGTGAACCCAGATTTGGAAGAGTCACTTTTATTTTTAGAAATTATCAATGGCATTTAGCACAAATTAAAAGGAACGGATGTTACAACCCGTGAACCAATCTAGAACTTTTTGGCTTTACACCACATTTTCTTGTTATTGCTTCAAAAGCAAGAATTAAATTTGACCGTTTGGTGGATTTGTTAATGTCTGACCAGGACAAAAGGTGGGATTTCCATCACAATGAATGTAATGTGTCAGTGCCAGCAGTGAGAAAAATACTCCACCTGATAAAACTAAGGTAGATGGAACACAGCTGTTTTTTTTTGTTTCTAACCTGATAAAACCAAACCTGCAGGTTGGAGCATGTCGTACCCACCATCAGCATACCAGGGGAAGGAAGGTTTTGGTTTTGTGTGGCAGTGTATTTGAATTACATTAGGTCAGCAGCAATTTACACCTTTCTGCATTTGTAATTCTACTGACAGATGTAAACCAGGCTGCTGATCCACTGGTGCAAAGAAAAAAAAACTCTCATACCATGTGTTTATATCACTCCCACACCATCACATGATACACAAAAACAACCTCTAAACTCAATAAAACCATAAGACACAGCAACTGACGTAGGCCATTCAGCCCATCAAATCTGCTCCACCATTCAATGAACTCATGGCTGATCTGATAATCCTCAATTCCATTTCCTTGCCTCTTCCCCATAACTGTTGATTCTTCTACTGATTAAAAATCTGTCCATCACACCCTTGAGTATATTTAATGACCTGGCCTCGACAGCCTTCTGCAGTCAAGAATTCCACAGACTTAATACCTACTGAGAGACGAAATTGCTCCTCATCTGTCTTAAATGTGTGACCCCCTTCTTCTGAGATTCTGTCCTCTGATCTGAGACTATCCCACAAGGGGATGCAACCTTTCTGCATCTGTTCTGTTGAGCTGCGTAAGAATCCTGTGTGTTGCCAACAGGTTGCCTTTCATTCTTCTAAACTCCAATGAGTTGAGGCCCAACCGACTCAACCTCTCCTCAGATGACATTCGCTCCATACTGGGATCACCTTTATATAATGTAGAATTGTGCATGGAGCTCCCTTATGGGTCCTCACAGGGTGAGAAGTCTATAATGTCAGGGAGTCAGTCATTGGGCTGTGATTTCTCTGAAGTGGTGAATTACTGGCCAGACTGCAGTTTGGATGAACTCAAGAGCAGCCTTTTCAGGTGACAGAGAGAAGCTGCTGCCATTTTGAGATTCCTTCTATCTAACTTGTTTTAACTGTGCAATTGAAGAACTAAATCCCCTTCTGATGGAGCCAGCTAGCAGGCATTGAGGAGTCAGGTGCCTCCCCTGTGCCAAGTCACCATCTGGCTGCAGCAGGTTGCTCTACCCCAGGAAGGGGCGTTGATGAGCCTTGAACAACATCCATTGCTGCATTTTCATCTCATCTCCAGAGGAACGGCCCTGGATGGTCAAGGCCAGAGACACAGGCAAACCAACTGGTGTGACAATTACATGCCCAAAAACATTCAACTCTTTAATTTGTCAGTATTCATTTAAAATGCAGTCATTAAATTGCCTTTCAGCACACAGAAATCATTCACACCAAGCTATTAAAAAATCAGATGACTTGCATTTTTGAGTAGAAAGTGGGGAATATGTAAATGATCAGCCCAAGTTCCTCAACCTTGGTGCTCCTGAATTATATCAAGCCATTTAGCTCTTTCTCTGAAATTGTTAGTTTGTACTGGTTTGAGACTTCACAAAAACACTGCGAGTGGTGCCAAGCAATAATTCAGTTTCCTGCACTGTAACCTTGGCAGGGGTTTCATGGGAACTGCCTTCATGTTGGCATATACTGGTGTTAAAGCAGAGCAGGGAAAACAAGAATCAAAATTGTTTAAATATTCTTTCATTGGATATGGGCATCACTAGTAATGCCAGAATTTATTGCCTATTTCTTCTTGCCCCTGAACTGATTTTCTCTCTAGGGCATTTTAGGGGGCAGTTAAGAGTCAAGCATATTGCTGTGGGGTTCTGGAATCACATGTAGACTAGACCAGGTAAGGGTCACAGATTTCCTTCCCTAATTAGTAGGAGAATCAAGGGGTAAGGGGCAAAGGCAGGAAAATGGAGTCAAGGATGATCAGATCAGTCATGAGGTCATTGAATGATGGAGCAGAATTGATGGGCTGAATGGCCTTTTTAATGGCTTTATCTCCCCCTCCCACTCCACCGGGTATATGCAGGTGCTGGGCCTCCTCCATTGCCAAACCCTAACAACCCAATGCCTGGAGGAAGAACACCTCATCTTCCACCTTGGGACCCACAAACCACATGGGATCAATATGGATTTCACCAGTTTCCTCCCCTCCACCTTACAACCTTCCAACTCGGCACCGCCCTCATGACCGGTCTGACCTGTCCATCTTCCTTCCCACCTATCTGCTCCACCCTCCCCTCTGACTATCACCATCACCTCTACCTTCATCTACCTATCACACTCTCAGCCAACTTCCCCCGAGACCGAGCTCCAATACCTCGCCAACAACCCCCTCCCCCCCTGCCCCCAACTCCCATTTATCTCTCAACCCCCGAGGCTCACAAGCCTCATTCCGAATGAAAGGCTTATGACTGAAATGTTGACTCTCCTGCTCCTTGAATGCTGTCTGACTTGCTATGTTTTTCCAGCACCACTCTCTGGACTCTGATACTCTAGCATCTGCAGGCCTCAGTTTCTCCTACTTTTTAATGACAGTTGATGATCACTGTTACTGAGACTATTGCCAGTTCAGGGTTTTTATTGAACATAAATTCCAGCTGTTGTAGGACTTGCATCCATGTCACCACAGCATTAGCCTGGCACCACTGTTCTCGTGACATTACAATTATGCTCATTGTCTTTCCAGTTTTGACTCCAAAAGGAGTTGCCTGCTTCCTGTGTTAACCTCCAAACAAGATATTACTCTATTTACCATTTTAATGGAGTTTTTTTCAGGTATGTGAATAGTTTAAGCATTTCTATATTTGGTGTGGACTCGATGGGCCGAATGGCTTGCTTCACACTGATTCTATGACTTATAGAGACATAGAGATGTACAGCATGGAAACAGACCCTTCGGTCCAACTCGTCCATGCCGACCAGATACCCCAACCCAATCTAGTCCCATCTGCCAGCACCCGGTCCATATCCCTCCAAACCCTTCCTATTCATATACCCATCCAAATGACTCTTAAATTGTACCAGCCTCCACCACATCCTCTGGCAGTTCATTCCATACATGTACTATCCTCTGCATGAAAAGTTTGCCCCTTAGGTCTCTTTTATATCTTTCCCCTCTCACCCTAAACCTATGCTCTCTAGTTCTGGACTCCCCCACCCCAGGGAAAAGACTTTGTCTATTATTCTATCCATGCCCCTCATAATTTTGTAAACCTCTATAAGGTCACGCCTCAGCCTTCAACGCTCCAGGGAAAACAGCCCCAACCTGTTCAACCTCTCCCTGTAGCTCAGATCCTCCAACCCTGGCAACATCCTTGTAAATCTTTTCTGAACCCTTTCAAGTTTCACAACATCTTTCTGATAGGAAGGAGACCACAATTGCACGCAGTATTCCAACAGTGGCCTAACCAATGTCCTGTACAGCTGCAACATGACCTCCTGTACTCAATACTCTGACCAATAAAGCATACCAAATGCCTTCTTCACTATCCTATCTACCTGCGACTCCACTTTCAAGGAGCTATGAACCTGCACTCCAAGGTCTCTTTGGTTAATGTTAATTGCACTGCCATTGCGTTTTCTCTGGCTGACAGCACAGTCACAAAGGGCAAAATGATCTCCACCATTCAGTGACTGTACAATAATTCACTTAACCTCGCATCAGAGGCAACCCCCTTGTCCTTGGAAGCTGTTTCATGAAGCTTTGCTGTGAACTGGGTCTGAATTCTGAGGAAGGGTCACGAGACCCAAAACGTTAACTCTGATTTCTCTCCACAGATGCTGCCAGACCTGCTGAACGTTTCCAGCAATTTCTGTTTTTGTTTCTGATTTCCTGCATCCACAGTTCTTTTGGTTTGCATTCAGGGTCATTTCATTACTGTTTCCAATCGTCTTGTAAGAAAGGCCAGCATTCCATTTGACTTCCTAATCTTTGTTTGCTGCTTTTCTATGTTGTGCATTCTGTGATTGGAAAACAATGCAAATTAACAATACACTTATTACTGTGCTATGTTTATGCTCAATATAATGTCCATTATTACAAATTCACCTTAAGTCATTTTTTAAAAAAGTGCCTACCCCCAATGGCAACTACATTCACCTGGATTTTCAGGCTAGACCCTGGGCATAATTTAAAGGCTTTTTATTTGAAAGGCTTATATGGACAAAGTAAGACATGAAAACACATCTGTTAATATTTTAGCACAGCAGGTACAATAACCTCTAAAATGATTCCAAAATGACTTTGTACAGAAAAGCTTCACATTTACGCTAAATAATTTATGGTATTTCCTAGTTTGGCCATCTCTTTACATTGTGTGGTTCCATTAGTGTAGAAGATCTGACAGTGTTGACTTCCACTTGCTTTGTTCCAGTTTCCCAGGCTTCAGATGCTGTTGTATCTGGGACACTTACAAAAGCAGTTACAGACACTTCTCCAGAATACTACTGTTGTCCAGCTTCAGCTTGGCCTGTCTAACGTAACGGGGATAACTGTAACAATGGACCTGCATTTGTTTAGCAACTTGGCACGTCTTCTGATCATCCTGAAGCATTATACAATCACTTAAATTATTTCTGAAACTATCACACCCATCAGGCAACATAGCTATAGCATGTTCCAAAGCAGTAAATAAGAGCAAATGATCAGAAATTTGTTTCAGATGGTGGCGATGAGAGAGAAATATTGGTCAGGATGCTATAGGATCTTAAAATGAAAGCAAAGTATTTCTGGTGCTGGAGATCTCAAATTTAAATCATGGTGGCAAGGAGGTGATTGGAGAAACTCAACCAGTCTGGCAGCATCTGTGGAGAGAGAAACAGAGTTAATGTTTTAAGCCTAGTATGACTCTTCTTGAGAACACTTCAAAGTTCATAGAAGAGTCATGCTGGACTTCAGTTAACAGTGTTTCTCTCTCCACAGATCCTGTCAGACCTGCTAAATTTCTCCAGTACTTTGTTTTTATGTCAACATAGAAACCTTTTGCTCATTTTCATCGAATGCCTCTCACTTGAGCAGGGAGAGGAATGTGTGTTCAATGTCTCAACTGAAAGACATCTCTTTGACAGTGTGCACAGGACTGTACCCAGATTTTCATTTTGTTTTCCTATGAGATATTTGTGTGTGTCAGATTGTTCATTCCCATTTGTCCTCAAGAACATGGAAGTTAGCCGCCTTCTTGAACCGCTGCTGCATCAGCCAATAGTTTGTATTTCAGGTCTTTATGGGAATTAAATCCACAAATCTTCCAATTTACACAAGTTTTCAAATAAGAACTGATTATTCTGAACCCGGCCAAGTCTGAGCCATACAGGAAGTCATCCATATCTTCATACCACTCCTGTTCAAGGTTTGAGCTGCATTCAGACTTCTTCCTCATCTTGTTAATAATTCAAGCTCATCTCGCACAAATGCATGAGGATGGACAAAAGTGGGAAAAGTTTAAGGGAGATATGCATGGAAAGTTCTTTATGCAGAGGGTGGTGGGTGCCTGGAACGCGTTGCCTGAGAAAATAGGCGACAAGTTTAGATAGACGATCCAGATCAACGCAGGCTAGGAGGACCGAAGGACCTGTTCCCTGTGCTGTAATTTTCTTTGTTCTTTGTTCTCTTTATTCTTTGGTCCAGTCTATCATTTCTCTTATCATGCCGCGATCTCCAGTGTTGATTGACTTGACTGACATAATGCCCATAATAATTGAAAACAAGTTACTGTATTGGTTGGCAGTTTCTGCAGACATACATGAATCCAACTGCTGAAATGTAAGTTTCTTCTGTCCATGTTATTCAATACTGGAACTAGAATAAGGATAGCAACATCAGAGAAGAATTCATCCCATTGCTCCTGCTCTCTGAAAGAGTTATAAGTCCTGATCCTTTAATAATAACACAAAAGGAGACAATTTCACATATTGGGTCCATTCCCAGTGCTCCAGACAGCAAGTTTGTCAGTTCTCTTCCTGTCATCCCTCGTTCAATTCTCAAAGGCTTATAAGTTTAATTCACTCCATTCAATTTCCTTTTGAAATCAAGTACATTCCTTGGATCCACAATTCTTGTGTGCAGCAAGTTCCAGATCTTTACTATTTTTGTTGTGTAGAAAGGTTCTTCCTCGCAGTGTGGTTCAAATGTGTCGACCATTCTGGTAAATCTCTTCTGCACCCTTTCAAGGACTCTCACCTCTTCCCAAAGCGTAGTGATCAAAACTGGACAGTATTGTAGCCTAACTGGAGTTTATTGAAGATTCAGCTTCCGTAGTATTGAACTTCCGTAGTATTGAACTAAAGCAGTCCAAGATTTCATAAGCTTTACTAACGATTCTCTTAAAATGCCCCACAATCTTCAATGATCACGTCAATTGTCCTTGACACCCTTTAGCCCTGTGCCATTATGTTTCTATTGCTGCTCCCTATCCCTTCTGGCAAAATGCATCCCCTCACTTGTTCTCTATTAACATGAATCTGTCACTTGCTGGACTTACTTATTCTGCTAGCCTCTCTATATCCTGTTGCAATTGGTTCATATTGTCCTTTCTGTTTGTCACTCCTATAGGTTTCTTATCATCCCAGGCACTGCACATTGTACACCAATGTCTGCATCACATTGCTTCCACTGCCTCAATCATTACTCTGCAACAACATCCAGCACCCATCATAATCCACGATACACAGAGTCTACCTGTAGCCATATTACACAACTCCCATTGTTCACCACTTACTTCTCTACAACCTCCACACGCTGCATCCACTGTCCACGAGCATTCATCTTTTTTGAGATTCACTTTGCATTGTTTGCTGACCATCACATATAAGAATTTTCTGCTGGTTTGGAGATGAACAGGATCTGTATGATGCAGTTCCACCGTAACAAAGCTGAGACTGCAAGGTTTTTCATTGTGCCAAAAATTAGCCTAAAAAATTCCATCTCATAGCTCCATGGGAGAAAAAGTGAGGACTACAGTTGTTGGAGATTAGAGTCAAAAGTGTGGTGCTGGAAAAGCACAGCAGATCAGGCAGCATCCAAGGAGCAGGAAAATTGACATTTCGGGCATAAACCCTTCATCAGGGATGAGGTTTGTGGACCAGGGCGGCTGAGAGATAAATAGGAAGGGGGTGGGGTTAGAGGGAAGGTAGCTGTGACAGGTAGATGGAGGTGGGAGAGAAAGTGATAGGTTGGAGAGAAGGTTGGAGCAGATAGATGGGAAAGAAGATGGATAGAACAAGAGGGTGATGCCAAGTTGGAGGCTTGGGATTGGGATAAGGTGAGGGCAGAGGAAATGAGGAAACTGGTGAAATCCACATTGATCCCATGTGGTTGCTGTATCCCAAGGTAGAAAATGAGGCTTTCTTACACCAGAATGGTTAGGGTTTGCCAATGGAGGAGGCCTAGGACCTTTATGTCCTTGGCAGAGTGGGAGGGGGAGTTGAAGTGTTCAGCCGTGGGTGGTGGGTTTGGTTGGTGCAGGTGTCCCAGAAATTTTCTCTGAAACGATCCACAAGTTCATGTCCTGTCTCCCCACTGTAGAGGAGACCACATTGCGTGCAATGGATGCAATAGATGAGGTGTGTGGAAATACAGGCAAATTTCTGTCGGATGTGGAAGGATCCTTTAGGGCCTTGGATAGAGGTGAGGGAGGTGTGGGTGCAGGCTTTGCACTGCCTGCAGTGGCAGGAGAAGGCGCCTGGGGTGGGAGTTGGGTTGGTGAGGGGAGTGGATCTGACAAGGGAGTCGAGGAGGGAATAGTCTCTCCGGAATGCTGATAGGTGTGGGGAGGGAAATATATCCCCAGTGGTGGGGTCTGTTTGCAGGTTGCGGAAGTGGCGAAAGATGATGCTATCTATCTGGAGGTTAGTGGGGTGGAAGGTAAGCACCAGGGGGGTTCATCCTTGTTGAGATTGGAGGGGAGGGGTTAAAGGGTGGAGGTGCAGGAAATGGAGGAGATATGCTGGAGGGCATCGGCAATCCCATGGGAGAGGAAATTGCGGTTTTTGAAGAAGGCCTACTGGGATGTTCTATAGTGGAATTGATCTTTCTGGAAGCAGATGCAGCGGAGGTGGAGGAGATGGAAATAAGGGATGGCATTTTTACAGGAGGCAGGGGAGGTGGAGGTGTAGTCGTAGTCCAGGTAGCTGTGGGAGTTGGTGGGTTTGTTGTAAATGTCCAATTTTAGTTGGTCATCGGTGATGGAGATGGAGAGGTCCAGGAAGGTAAGGGAGGTGTCAGAGATGGTCCAGGTGAATTTGAGGTCAAGGTGAAAGGTGTTTGTGAAGTTTAACCTCCTCATGCAAGAATGAGGTGGCGCCAATACAGTCATCGATGTAGCGGAGGAACAGGTATGGGTTGGTGCCAGTGCAGCTGTGGAAGACAGGACACCAACTTGTGGATCGTTTCAGAGAATAAATCTGGGACACCCGCACTAACCAACACCACCGCCTCATGGCTAAACACTTCAACTCCCCCTCCCACTCTGCCAAGGACATGCAGGTCCTGGGCCTCCTCCATCACCAAACCCTAAGCACCTGACCCCTGGTGGAAGAACATCTCATCTTCCGCCTTGGAACCCTGCAACCACACGGGATCAATGTGAATTGCACCAGTTTCATCATTTTCCCACCCCCCACATTATCCTAGTCTCAAGCCTCCAACTTGGCACCGCCCTCTTGACCTGTCTATCCTCCTTCCCACCTGTCCACTCCACCCTCCTCTCCAACCTATCACCAATACACCCCAATCTTCATCTACCTATCACATTCCCAGCTACCTTCTCCCCAGCCTCATCCCTCTCCATTTATCCCTCAGCCCCCTGGTGTACAAGACTCATTCCTGATGAAAGGCTTACGCCTGAAAAATCAATTCTCCTGCTCCTCCGATGCTGCCTGACCTGCTAAACTTTTCCAGCACCACACTCTCAACTCACAGCTCCATGTTGTATAATCAGTGGATACATTCATCTCCTGCTGCAACTGATCAGCAGATTAGCCAGTTTATTACTGTGAACCTGAATTTCCCAACAGGAGAAATAAACAGGAGCATTACAATTTTTCTGAAATGTCTAACTTTAGTGCAAGAAATCAAAGACAAAACCTTCAGCAAATTTCATTTAATTTGAGTTTCAAATGGCACTATCAGCAAGGCAACAGCCATGACTGGCAACTGTACTTCATATCTTGTTGAGAATAATGCACTCCAACAATGTAGATATAAATTTATCTGACAACAATATTTTAGAATCTGTATTACCCTAAGCATATCTTGGCTTTAAACAAATACAGTTCCACATATTTCAATGCAAACCTGAGATTGATTCTCTTGATGTTGGTAGGTTTTACAAACAGCTGAATGTCAGTCTAGGCTACATCACAACCCAGCTCTACAGCTTCCTCTGCATCCAAATTCATCAGAGCAGCACGCCCAGGTGGATTTTTAAAAATGACTAGATATATCATTAAAGGAGGGCAAAATAAAAGGAAGAGGCTTCAAAATAGCCATCGTGCCTACTGTTCTGCTGATGTTCGCTGAGCTCTCAGTCTTATGCTCTAGAATTGCCTTTGAACTTCTTGATGTGTGACTCTTGGGTATCTATTATAAAATCAATGTTATTTCATAAGCTTAAATTATATCTCCATTTTATCAAACTTAGACAGCAAATGAATTGAATTTTGCATAAATAAAACGACTGTAATGGGCTTTCTTAGGACTTGAAGGCAGAATATTTATGTCCCTTGTGCTACAACTGAACTCCACTTAACTTCTTGTCTCCTTGCCTTAATAAATCACTCTCCCAAATATTGATGTGATAAGTTATATTTCATATTCCTGCACATTTTGTCTTAACTTGTTCATACCTGGAGAATTCTCTTTTTATGTGACTGTTATTTGTACAATCGACATTCTTACATTAAATAACATACTGTTTGGTTCGGTATGTCACTCATGCAGCTCTGTGGACCCCTGAGACTATCTCCGCCAAGATGATGAAAGGCTGTTTGACAACACAACTGCACACACTGTCAGACATCAGACAGCATCTGAAAGTGGTTTTCTGGGTCAAAAAGTCAGATGTACCAAGGAAAGCTACATCAGAAACACTAAAATAAGACAGAAAATGGGCACACCAGAAGCTCGCCGTTTGAAAGCTGAAGATACGCTAACAGTAACAGACCACACAGAATATTCCAGCAGAGACACAGACCATTTACCTCATCAAACCTGCAGTGATACAAGACCCTTTAGTATGAAAGCACAATTCTGCTCATTCCTCACATCCTTTACTATTTTGCTTTTCAACGTAAATATTGAACACCTTTTTTGCAACATATTGATACGTTTTGCTCCTTTTTTTCCTTTTTATTCTTAAATAAAATATGAGTATCACTCGCAAGTCAACGATAATTGCACTTGAGAAGATGGCAGTGGGTTGCTTGTTTGAAATCATGTAGGTTTTTTGTAGGACAGGTTGGGAGTTATGGAATCAGAGTCATAGAGCTGTACAGCACAGAAACAGACCTTTCAGTCCAACTCATCCATGCCAACCAAATATCCTAAATTAATCTAATCCCATTTGCCAGCATTTGGCCCATATCCCTCTAAACTGTACCTATTAAAATATCCATCCAGATGCCTATTAAATGCTGTAAGCATAGCAACTTCCACCACTTCCATTGGCAGCTCATTCCATTTTTTAAACATGCTGTTGTTTTGATCTCTTTTTTTCCAAGCTCCCAAAACAATGCAACAGCTTATAAAACATTAATCACTACTCCAATCATTTGAGGAAATCAACTCCAATGCTGAAAAACCTCATAAAAAGGAGCAGCTCTTACTGCCACAATTTTTTTCCCTTCCTCAATCTTAGATTACTTCGCAAGATTTTGATCCAGAGACAGTGAAGGAAAAGTGATACAGTACCAAATTAGGAATTTGAGAGATTTGGCACTCCACATTGTAAACAACCTCTGAGTAAACATGAAAGACTGAAGTACTGGGGTAGCTCAGCAGGTCTAGCAACATTGGTAGAGAGAGAATCAGGCTTAATATTTTGAGTCTGATATAATTTCTTTGGAAGAGAAAATGTTTCTTTCGAACCTCACTATTAACTCTTTGATTATTTAAAATTCTTTCTCTCCCATTACTTTTCCATCTGCCATTTACAGTGCTGTTAGCTTTCATAATGTCAAACACAAAGTGGCAAATACACAAAACGGAAGCAGCAAAGCATCTGTTTTGTCAAAGATACAGGAAGTTGATCAGGTGGAGTGGGCTTGCTCCTGGTTTGGTTGGGTAGCCAGAAGAGTAAGTCAAGGTGTGTGGTAGAAATTGGCACACCACCTGTGTGAACAAATTATGTAGTAACACTGACTACAGTATCTCAACATCTTACCAAGTAGGAGACTCCAGCGTAGTCTTATAAATATGGAAATATATCAAATATATGTGCCATACATAATTCCCTCGTATCATCTGTTGTCGTGGGCTGTCTCTCGATTTGAGAATAGCATCTATTCAAGATTGCAAGTTTCCGCTGTGGGTCTTCATGCAATCGATCGTACTGAGGTTTGACCCTCAGATGTCTGGCATTCCATGAGGAAGTGGGATCTGGCGAGTAGGATTTACTTCACATTTCTTCCTTCTCTGCTGTCACTCTGCCTCATTACTAAACAAAGAGATTCAAGCAGCTTGTACAGCAACCTGTTGTCTTTCTGAATGATTGGTAGTGAGATCTTCCTGAATCATTAAGGTTAAAACAGGAGAGAGGATTAGATATGTGCTAAATGCTGAGATTTCTTATGAGATTCTCATTATTTGCACTTATGAAGTCCTGTGTTTATATAAAATAGTTATACAGTCTCTGCTGTAGGGGCAAATCCAGTTTATCTGTGGTCAGCTACTCAGAATCTTGCAGGTTTCTGCCTTCTCTCTGTCAGCGGTTAGTACATCTCCTTTTGTAGTGCTTTGCTCAGCTCCCATTCTGTGATGTGGAAAGGAAAGTGTAATGTCTGCTCCTCACAGATCAATGATATACACAGTCGAGCCATCTCTCTGATAGATGTATACAGTTTAGGATTACATGGGTGTATGAATTCACAAGAACTGCCATCAAAAACACCATGGAGGAAGCTGTCTAGCCAGTCTCACACACTAAAATCATTTCCTGCATGCTTCATCACTTTTCTGTAAAGCTAATAGTTATGGAGGAAGAAGTTAGCATGTGGTTTCACAGAGATGTAGTGTCGAAGTCTGTGAATGTTGCCAGTGAACAGTTTGCCAGTAGTAATACTGTCAAACAAGATGTTACCAAAATGACAGCCTTCATTTTAAACAAGAGCACCTTGCTCCTTGCTCTAAGCACCTTATGATCTGTATGTCCTTGTTTGCTAATACCTGCCTGTACTACTCGCAGAAAAAAACTTTCCACTGTACTTAGGTACACGTGATGATCATCAGATCAAATCAAATCAGCACCCAAAACCAATTCGCCATTCTCTGAAATTCTTTGTCATCATCAAGATGAAGAAAATAGAACAGTACATCACAGGAACAGGCCCTTTGGCCCATCATGTCTGTAATGCCATGATGCCATTCTAAACTAATCCCACAGTGTGCACATGGACCATATCTGGGTAAAAACAATGACTGCAGATGCTGAAAACCAAATACTGGATTAGTGGTGCTGGAAGAGCACAGCAGTTCAGGCAGCATCCAACGAGCAGCGAAATCGACGTTTCGGGCAAAAGCCCT
Source organism: Chiloscyllium punctatum (assembly GCF_047496795.1). Taxonomy (NCBI): domain Eukaryota; kingdom Metazoa; phylum Chordata; class Chondrichthyes; order Orectolobiformes; family Hemiscylliidae; genus Chiloscyllium; species Chiloscyllium punctatum. The sequence goes on along the minus strand of NC_092753.1, from coordinate 100,939,118 downwards.
TCATCAGGAATAAAGGCTGCCCGAAACGTCGATTTCGCTGCTCGTTGGATGCTGCCTGACCTGCTGTGCTCTTCCAGCCCCACTAATCCAGTACATGGACCATATCTCTCTATTCCTTGCCTGTTCATATGCATGTATGTATAAATCTCTCTGAAACATTGCTATTGTAGCTGCTCTTACCATCTCCCCTGCAGTGCATTCCAGGCACCAACCACCCTCCATGTAAAACACTTGTCTCGCATATCTCCTTTAAGGTTTGTGAGAAGATTTGTAGCTCGGGTGCTCGTTGTTGTGGTTCTGTTCACCAGGCTGGGAATTCGTGTTGCAGACGTTTCGTCCCCTGTCTAGGTGACATCCTCAGCGCTTGGGAGCCTCCCGTGAAGCGTTTCTGTGATGTTTCCTCCGGCATTTATAGTGGCCTGTCTTTGCCACTTCCGGTTGTCAGTTCCAGCTGTCCGCTGCAGTGGCCGGTATATTGGGTCCAGGTCGATGTGTTTGTTGATAGAATCTGTGGATGAGTGCCATGCCTCTAGGAATTCCCTGGCTGTTCTCTGTTTGGTTTGTTCTATAATAGGAGAAAGTGAGGACTGCAGATGCTGGAGATCAGAGCTGAAAATGTATTGCTGGAAAAGCACAGCAGGTCAGGCAGTATCCAAGGAACAGGAGAATCGACGTTTCGGGCATGAGCCTGAAGAAGGGCTCATGCCCGAAACGTCGATTCTCCTGCTCCTTGGATGCTGTCTGACCTGCTGCGCTTTTCCAGCAACACATTTTCAGCTCTTGTCCTATTATAGTAGTGTTGTCCCAGTCGAACTCATGTTGCTTGTCATCTGTGTGTGGGGCTAAGAAGGATAGCTGGTCGTGTCGTTTCGTGGCTAGTTGGTGTTCATGGATGCAGATCGTTAGCTGTCTTCCTGTTTGTCCTATGTAGTGTTTTGTGCAGTCCTTGCATGGGATTTTGTACACTACGTTGGTTTTGCTCATGTTGGGTATCGGGTCCTTTGTCCTGGTGAGTTGTTGTCTGAGAGTGGATGTTGGTTTGAGTGCTGCTATGAGTCCTAGTGGTTGTAGTAGTCTGGCTGTCAGTTCAGAAATGTTCTTGATGTATGGTAGTGTGGCTAGTCCTTTGGGTTGCGGCATGTCCTCGTTCCATTGTCTCTCCCTTAGGCATCTGTTGATGAAATTGCGGAGGTATCCGTTTTTGGTGAATACATTGCATAGGTGTTCCTCTTCCTCTTTTTGCAGTTCAGGTGTACTGCAGTGTGTTGTGGCCCTTTTGAACAGTGTCTTGATGCAACTTCGTTTGTGTGTGTTGGGGTGGTTGCTTTCGTAGTTTAGGACTTGGTCTGTGTGTGTGGCTTTCCTGTAAACCTTTGTGGTGAATTCTCCGTCAGGTGTTCTCTGTACCATCACGTCTAGGAATGGGAGTTGGTTGTCCTTTTCTTCCTCTCGAGTGAATCGGATTCCTGTGAGTGTGGCGTTGATGATCCGGTGTGTGTTCTCTATTTCTGTGCTTTTAATTATTACAAAGGTGTCATCTACATATCTGACCCAGAGTTTGGATTGAATTTGTTGACTGGCAGTCTGTATCTGACACATAGTGGAAGGATTCAATTCTTTCGGCATTCGTGCAGGAACCAGAGTTGTTTGTATGTTGCGCTTAGGCGGTTGGCACAGGATTCCCATTACCTGGCTTGTCTTAGCGTCTGCAACACAACGAAACACACAAATTCCCAGCTCGGTGAACAGAACCACAACGAGCACCTGAGCTACAAATCTTCTCCCAAACTTTGAACACCTACGAGCGAGAGACGCGAAGACAAGCCAGGTAATGGGAATCCTGTGCCAACCGCCTAAGCGCCACATACGAACAACTCCGGTTCCTGCATGAATGCCGAAAGAATCGAATCCTTCCACCATGTGTCAGATACAGACCACCAGTCAACAACCAACAAGCCAGAGACACAGCCAGACAGAACGGATTCAGGATGATCCAGGTAATGAATGCAGACGCACACAACAGACTACACAAATACAGACAAGAAATTGCGTGCCAAAAATCATTAATTTCAAAAACCACCAATCAGGAATGGACCCGAATCATAGAACAGGCCGTCACCATAGGACAGAACAGGACCACACACCGCAAAAGAAAAAACGGCACTAAAAGAAAAAATGGCCAAACTAACACACAACAGAGAGGACACCACAACACACACCTGGGTTAGAAACCTCTCCCACAGACAGCTCACAAACACGGAACGAACAATACTGGCCAAGGGACTCAACTATAACCACAGAGACACCAAGACAGCAGACTTCCTAGCAGCACTAGAATGCACACTCAGAAACAATGGACTGACAGAAGAGTCTGAGAGTCCTAGAGATGTACAGCATGGAAACAGACCCTTTGGTCCAACCCGTCCATGCCGACCAGATATCCCAACCCAATCTAGTCCCACCTGCCAGCACCCGGCCCATATCCCTCCAAACCCTTCCTATTCATATACCCATCCAAATGACTCTTAAATGCTGCAATTGTACCAGCCTCCATCACATCCTCTGGCAGCTCATTCCATACCACTCTCTGCATGAAAATGTTGCCCCTTAGGTCTCTTTTATATCTTTCCCCTCTCACCCTAAACCTATGCCCTCTAGTTCTGGACTCCCCAACCCCAGGGAAAAGACTTTGCCTATTTATCCTATCCATGCCCCTCATAATTTTGTAAACCTCTATAAGGTCACCCCTCAGCCTCCGACACTCCAGGGAAAACAGCCCCAGCCTGTTCAGCCTCTCCCTGTAGCTCAGATCCTCCAACCCTGGCAACATCCTTGTAAATCTTTTCTGAACCCTTTCAAGTTTCACAACATCTTTCCGATAGGAAGGAGACCAGAATTGCACGCAATATTCCAACAGTGGCCTAACCAAGAGACACAACAAACAGTGAGACAAAGTATCATACCCCTGATAACAAGGAAAAGACAAACACACAACCTTAACACTAAGGAGGGGGGAGCACTAAAAACACTAAGAAATGATGAGAACATAATCATATTACCAGCAGACAAAGGCAGAATGACGGTCATCCTGGACAAAGCAGAGTACATCCAGAAAGCGCAACAACTACTTGCAGATACCAACACCTACCAAAAGAGGGAGTTTGACCCCATCCCACAGCTCACCAATAGGATAAACAACACACTGAGGAATCTACAAAAAAAATGGACAGATAACCAGGTTTGATCTACAGAGAATGAAACCTGAAAGCAACAACAACCCCAGATTCTATGGACTACCTAAGGTATCCCACTCGGACCCATCGTATCGCTACCAGTGACACCATCACACAAACTGGCTAAAGAACTACAACAGAAACTGAAACACTGGATCAGCAGATCCAGACAATCTATACAATCGACACAGGAATTCTTGGACATCAGAAATATACACAGACAAGGAAGAAACCATGGTCTCATTCGATGTAACGGCACTGTTCACCTCTATCGACAAAACCCTAGCCAGAGAAACAATAGCCAACCTGCTGGACATACAGAATAGACAACAGGACGTTGAACCTATCAACAAAGACTGCATACTCAAACCGGTGCCTCACAACACACTTCACATTCAACAACCAAATATATGAACAAATCAACGGCACACCCATGGGCTCACCCATCTCTGGACTCATAGCAGAAGCTGTAATGCAAAGATTAGAACAAACAGTCTTACCGCAAATTCAACCCAAACTCTGGGTCAGATATGTGGATGACACCTTTGTAGTCATTAAAAACACAGAAATAGAAAACACACACCAGATCATTAACACCACACTCACAGGAATCCGATTCACTAGAGAGGAAGAAAAGGACAACCAACTCCCATTCCTAGACGTGATTGCATTGCAGGATAGCAAATGTGGTTCCCTTGTTCAAGAAGGGGAGTAGGGATAACCCGAGTAACAATAGTCCGGTGAGTCTCACTTCTGTTGTGGGCAAAGTCTTAGAAAGAATTGTAAGGGATAGGATTTATGAACATCTGGATAGGAATAATGTGATCAAGAATAGTCAGCATGGTTTTGTGAAGGGCAGATCGTGCCTCGCAAACCTTTTTGAATTCTTTGAGAAGGTGACTAAGGAGGTGGACGAGGGTAAAGCGGTAGATGTGGTGTATATGGATTTTAGTAAGGTGTTTGATAAGGTTCCCCATGGTAGGCTACTGCAAAAAATACGGAGGTATGGCATTGAGGGTGAGTTGGAGGTTTGGATTAGGAACTGGCTGGCTGGAAGAAGACAGAGGGTAGTAGTTGATGGCAAAGGTTCATCTTGGAGTGCAGTTACTAGCGGTGTTCCGCAAGGATCTGTTTTGGGACCATTGGTGTTTGTCATTTTTATAAATGTACTGGAGGAGGGGCTAGAAGGTTGGGTGAGCAAGTTTGTGGATGATACGAAAGTCGGTGGAGTTGTTGACAGTGAGGAAGGATGTGTCAGGTTATAGATAAGCTGCAGAGCTGGGCAGAAAGGGGACAAATGGAGTTCAATGTAGCTAAGTGTGAAGTGATTCACTTTGGTAAGAGTAACAAGAAGATGGGGAACTGGGCTAATGGTTGGATACTTGGTAGTGTGGATGAGCAGAGGGATCTTGGTGTCCATGTACACAGATCTCTGAAAGTTGCCACCCAGGTAAATAGTGCTGTGAAGTAGGCATATGGCGTACTGGCTTTTATTGGTAGAGGAATTGAGTTCCAGAGTCCTGAGGTCATGTTGTATAAGACTCTGGTGCGGCCGCATCTGGAGTATTGTGTGCAGTTTTGGTCGCCATATTATAGGAAGGATGTGGAGGCAGTGGAACGGGTGCAGAGGAGGTCTACCAGGATGTTGCCTGGTATGGGAGGAAGATCGTATGAGGAAAGGCTGAGGCACTTGGGGCTGTTTTCATTGGAGAAAAGAAGGTTTAGGGGTGACTTGATAGAGGTGTACAAGATGATTAGGGGTTTAGATAGGGTTGACCATGAGAACCTTTTTCCACGTATGGAGTCAGCTATTACGAGGGGGCATAGCTTTAAATTAGGGGGTGGTAGGTGTAGGATAGATGTTAGGGGTAGATTCTTTACTCAGCGAGTCGTGAGTTCATGGAATACCCTGCCAGTAGCAGTGGTGGACTCTCCCTCTTTATGGGCATTTAAACGGGCATTGGATAGGCATATGGAGGATAGTGGGCTAGTGTAGGTTAAGTGGGCTTGGATCGGCGCAACATCGAGGGCCAAAGCGCCTGTACTGCGCTGTATTTGTCTATGTTCTATGGTACAGAGAACACTGAACGGAGAATTCACCACAAAGGTATACAGGAAAGCCACAGACACAGACCAAAGTCCTGAACTACGAAAGCAACCACCCCAACACACACAAAAGAAGTTGCATCAAGACACTGTTCAAAAGGGCCACAACACACTGCAGTACACCTGAACTGCAAAAAGAGGAAGAAGAACACCTATGCAATGTATTCACCAAAAACGGATACCTCCGCAATTTCATCAACAGATGCCTAAGGGAAAGACAACGGAACGAGGACATGCCGCAACCCAAAGGACTAGCCATACATCAAGAACATTTCTGAACTGACAGCCAGACTACTACGACCACTAGGACTCATAACAGCACACAAACCAACAGCCACTCTCAGACAACAACTCACCAGGACAAAGGACCCGATACCCAACATGAGCAAAACCAACGTAGTGTACAAAATCCCATGCAAGGACTGCACAAAACACTACATAGGACAAACAGGAAGACAGCTAACGATCTGCATCCATGAACACCAACTAGCCACGAAACGACACGACCAGCTATCCTTCGTAGCCACACATACAGATGACAAGCAACATGAGTTCGACTGGGACAACACTATTATTATAGGACAAGCCAAACAGAGAACAGCCAGGGAATTCCTATAGGCATGGCACTCATCCACAGATTCTATCAACAAACACATCGACCTGGACCCAATATACCAGCCACTGCAGCGGACAGCTGGAACTGACAACCTTAGGAATGCCATCTCAGAATGAGTATCAATCACTTGGCAAACGAATGTTAATGCTCCTGGGTCTCAATATTCAGAAAGGATTTTGTTCAAGTATTGTTTCAATTTTCCACATGCATAATCTAATGCCACGGGTGACTTTGCCAATTGGTGCCAAATTAACGTTAAATCTTGTGCTTTGGACCCATGCACATTTGTAACTGGACTGACTGTCCAAACTCTTTTTACAGAGGGTAGTATGGCCAGTGATAGAGAAGTGACTGCCTGTTCTCGAGTAAACTTACATTCAATTCTCACCCACTGCACCATTCATCACAATGATGGGATGAAGTAATCTTCATTAAAATACAGTAATAGACATAAATGTTTCATTCTATATCCATTGATATAAAGAGTAGTGAACAACATAATTATGGATTGTATTCCTGAAGTCTGGCAGAGCTGAGACAGTTGAACAGCAGTGTAGTGATGGATACAAGGCTGCTACTGGTAATGATACTGATAGTGATTAATTCAAAGAGATGAATTGTGAATATTGGCAGAGCATTAAGTGCACCTAAGTATTTTGCTGTTATGTACCTATATCAATCTGCCAACCAAATAGGGGGAAATGCTGTTGAAATAGTTCCTCGATATACACTCACATTCACAAGTGGTAATATTTCATTGCCTCCCTCTCCCCAAATAGATAATCCCATTTATAATGATGACTAAATTTGCTGTTCTTACGCCAATGCAATCATTTTCACATCATCACAACATTGCAACCAAGAAACCACTTTGCGATGTTGCAAATCTAGAATATAGAACTATAGAGAGGCTGCAGCACAGAAACAGATCATTCAGCCCACTTTGCGCTGGTTCCCTAAATGGACAAATTGTTTTGTAACATTTCCCTGCCTTCTCCTTGTTGCTGTCCAAACATTCCCATCTCAGATAATGATCCATTTCCCTATTGAAAGACTGAATTGACCCAACCTTCTTCCTAGTCTTAAGCAGTGCATTCTCCATAACAAATTAAAAATGGACACTGGACCTGATGATTAACTCTGCTTTCTCTCCACAGATGCCACCAGACCTGCGGAGTTTCTCTACCACTTTGTTTCTCTTTCAGATTTTCAGCATCCACAGTCCTTGTTCCAGAATAAAGCTGATTTATTTGCATAAATATATTGAGTGTTAAATGTATTGAGTCTTACACATTGACCAACTGAATAAAAGACTCAGTCAATGTGAAGTCTGGCTTTTTGTTGGTGAGCACTTTTAGCTTGAATGAGGGAACATGCCTACATGAACAAGGCAGCCACGCTGGCTAATGTCTGTAATCCTGACCAGGACAGACAAGCAGTACTGAACTCGAAAGGGTATTCAACTCAAAAGACCATCGCCACAACTTAATTGGGAAGAGTGCACTTAAAATTGTCCACTTTATTCCACAAGTTGTCACAAACGTGCAACTACCCAATTAAAGCACCAAGATGATCAATGTAATAAGATGGAGAACTGTGAATGCTAGAAACCTGAAATGAAAACAGAAATTGTTGGAGAAACTCAGCAGGTCTGACTGATGCCAAAAGAGAAAATGCTGGAAAATCTCAGAAGGTCTGGCAGCATCTGTAAGGAGAGAAAAGAGCTGATGTTTGAGTCTAACTGACCCTTTGACAAAGCTAAAAAAAAGGGAGAGAAATAGGGAGGTATTTATACTAGGCTGAGAGAAGGTGAGTCATGGCTCCAGAAGCAAAGGTAGCAATAAAGAGTTGATAATGACAGTGCATAGAGAGATTATAGGGAGATTAGGAGCTGTGAATGACCAAGGCTGAAGCCAGTGCTATGTGACAAAACGTGTGGGGAATGGGAGGGGGGGGGGGGGGGCGGGGAAATGGGTGAAGCAGAGGCAAAATGGAAAACAGGGGAGAAGGGTAGCAAAGGGGGAAGAGGAGAGGAAAAGGGTGATGTGAGAGTGGGGAGCGAGAGAAAGAGAGACAATCAAGAAATAAGAAGTACAGAACAGTGAAAAAAATTTAAAAAGATAAATAAAATAAATGAAATAAAATTACGGAGCAGAATGAAAACAGAGGGGTCGAGATGGGATAATCATCTGAAGTTGTTGAATTCAATGTTGAGACCGGCAGGCTGTAACGTGCAGAGTCGGAAGATGAGATGCTGTTCCTCCAGTTTGTGTTGAGCTTCACTGGAACATTGCAGCAGGCCAAGGACAGACATGTGGGCATGGGAGCGGGATTGTATGTTGAAGTGGCAAGCCATGGGAAGGTCTGGGATCTGATTGTGTACTGATGATCAATTTATCTGATGGACTGCTACTTAGGACAAAATAAATTCATTACAGGTTTCATTATTAACAGCAAAATAACTATTTATTGTAAACACACTTATTATTTCATAGTAATGGATTCCTAATTTACTACAATGTGACTTAAGCCAAACCTCTTTAAACCCCAAATACACAAACACACACCAATAAACCTGAAGGTCTGAATGAGAGAAGGAACTTTCTGTCAGTCCACCAATAAAATGTGCAGTTTCACCCACTCACGAACCTTGAGTAAGCTGAGAAAGACATAATCACTCAGGAGAAACTTCCCTGCAGGTGAGTGGAAATTTCCTTCTGCTTTTGTGTCTGTCTCCGCACTCAGTCTCAACCCCCTACTTAACAGTAAATGTGTCAAAAAATGTGGGGTTGGTATAGCAGAAGTACTGCATGGGAATTTCAAACAGGTACTCGTATGCTATACACAGAAACAGATTCAGGAATATTTTTAGAAGGTTCTTATCTCTACAGAAGTGCCTTGATGTTAGAACAGCTATCATTTTATCTGTGATTCACAGCACTTGAGCGAAGCATGTTTGATTTTAACTGTGTATGACAAACATTCTGTAAGACTACACAGTTTTCCATTGACCAGTATTCGTGAGACTTTAAAAAAAATAAAAAACTCATTTCTAAATTACATCTGTCACATGTCCTAATTTCAATTACTGGAGTTTAATACTTCTCAGCAGCAAATGCTATTCGATGTTTGTGGATCAGTTGTATGCTGCTGCCTGGGGTTGATTAGAATATAGCTGTGCTGCATAAAGTAGACCTTGTCCCTTTATCAGATTTGGCAATCTAGGTGTTCTGATTGGTTGGCCAATTGACACTAACCCTTCAAAAAAAAAATGATGCACTGGAAGACACAATTTCACTGCGAAAATAAGCTGCAGGTCACCTGCCTTCTAATCTACTGCCGTTCAATTTGCACCATACTCGGTTCTGGATAAGGCCATCTTGAGCTGATTAAGGCATTCAGTTATCACAAGCTGTCTCATCCTCATCCCAGCATACAGTAAAACCTGGACACTGGACAACCGCCAGACATAGTCAATGAATGGAACTCAATGTCTAAAGATGGAACTGTGTAATTTGTTTCTGTCGGCTTTCTTCTGTTTAAAATTAAAATTGCTAATTATATATTAAAATATTTGACAGAAGTTTGTCTCAGAGTGACATTTCCTCTGACAGAATTTGCTCGAATGACATATCCCACTGGGATCCTATCAGGTTTCTGACATTGAAACAATGTGGATTTCAGTTTGCTTCCTGTTTTGAAACGGAATGTCTCTTATGTGCCATCTTCCATCAGAAACTGCAAGATGATAACTGATCAGACATCCTTCAGAACTGAAGAAAATCCCCTTGACTAGGCTAGATTATGCAGTGGTTATTATGCCTGCCGCAGCATTCTTCAGTGAATTCAGCAGATTCCAAGAGCAACCTATCTTAGCTGTAAAATGTCACATTGTCGGGATCGCAGTACAGAAAGGCTGCCTTTGGGCAGTGACACACCCTTGGGACTTAAGTCAGGAATCACATTTTACCTGATAAACTATATATATATTGTTTGCTGGTTTAATAAAATATGAGCTGGGAACATCTCAGTTTTGAAGTTACAAATCTGTCATGTTTTTGAGTTTATAGCAAAGTGTTGAGGAAAGCAAAATTACTGACACGCTTATGTTGCACATAATAAAGGATAACTCAGTGAATTCAAAATAATGTAATTTCAAGATTCCAATGATGACTTCAATGTATTTTATGGTTTTGAACATTATTTCACTCTTCAATTGGAATGCTACATAGATAAATAGCATGAGGGCCACCTCATTATAAGAAACCCAAAGGATCATTAGAAATAGGGACAGAAGTAGGGTATTTAGCCCTTCGAGCCTGCTCATGGGGAGGCAAGGGTCTAGTGGTATAATCACTGGACTGTTAATTCAGAAAGCAAGGTAATGTTCTGGGGACCGGAGTTTGAATCCCACCACAACAGATGGTTGAAATTGAATCCAATAAAAGTCTCAACTTAAGAGTCTAATGATGATCACAAATCCATTGTCGATTGTCAGAAAAAAAACATCTGGTTCACTAATGCCCTTTAAGGAAGGAAATCTGCCAACATTACTGTCTGTTCTGGCTGACATGTGACTCCAGACCTACAGCAATGTGGTTGATACTCAACTGTCCTCTGGCCAATTGTCTCCTGGGGAGTGAGGAGCAGGTCCCAGACTGATCCCCCCCAGTCTGGATTCACAGGCTGAGATGAGAATCCAGGTCTGCGACTAGGCCTGGCTGTCAAAGAAGTGGAAACACCAGCAGAGGAGGTGGACTGGCAGCAGCATCTGGAGGAGTGAGGGATGGGGAGCAGGAGCTATGGAGCCTGCTTATTCCCAGGCTCATGGTCCCAGTTCGGATACAGAGGCTGTGGGAGTGTTGGCAGCAGAGTCCTGTAACTGAGACCCCAGAACCCGTTAGAGAGAGCATGGCCGATGTCAAGCAGTGACTGGAGGAGCAGCGAAGGAGGAACAAGAAGAGAGAAAGATGAACTCTGTTGCAGTAAAATCTTGCAATATATTCAGTGTTTCAAAATGGCACCAGAATGTGGCGACATTTTGTGTATAACACAAGAAAAAACACCTTTCATTGTAATTTTACATCTATGTGAGAATAAATCTAAATCTAATCTAAATTGAATCGAACCTAAATCTACATATGGGCAATGAATGCTGGCCTGGCCAGTGATGCGCTCCTCCCACAAATGAATAAATAAAGAATTTGATATTCCTCACGTCCATTTTCCTGCTCTTTCCCTGTAACCCTTGATTCAACTGCTGATCATGAATCCATTGATGTCAGCCTTAAATATACACAAAGGGACTCTGTCCCCACAGCTCTGTGTTTTTGGAGCTCCTTGACACACAATACTCAGAAAAAACTCCCCTCATCTCAATCGAAATTGGTGTCCCTTTATCTGAGACCAAACCCCATGGTCCTAGACTCTCCCATGAGGGAAAACATCCTCTCAGCATTGACCCAGTCAAGCCCCAAAGAATCCGATACGTTTCAATGAGGTCACCTCTCATTCTTCTAAATTCCAGTGGGTAGGGTCCCAGCTTGTTTAGCCTTTGCTCATAACACAGGGGGCATCTTTGTGAACCTTCTCTGAACTGCCTCCAATACAATGATTTCCTTCTTTAAATATGGGAACCAAACTGCTCACAGTATTCCAGATGTGGTCTCCCCAGCGCCTTATCCAGTTGCAGTAAGGCTTCTCTACTCTTAAACTCCAACCCACATAAAATAAGGGCCAACATTCCATTAAAAACCAAAAGAACTGTGGATGCTGGAAATTAGAAACAAAAACAGAAGTCACTGGAAAAGCTCAGCAGGTCTGGCAGCACCTGTGAAGAGAAATCAAAGTCACTGGGTCTTCACAGATGCTGCCAGACTTGCTGAGCTTTTCCAGCAACTCTGTTTTTGTTTCTAACATTCCATTAACCTTCCGGATGACCCGCTGCCCCTGTGTACCAGCCTTCTGCGTTTTGCCCACGGGTACTCCCTAACTCCCTTTGGGCTGCAGTTTTCTGCAGTTTTTCTTCATTTTAATAATTCTGTTCTTTGTTCTACCTTCCAAAATGAACAACTTCACATTTTCCCACTTTATTTGCCAACTTCTTCCCCACTTATTTAATCTCCCAACCTTTGTAAATTGTTTGTATCTTTCTTACAACCTGTCTTTCCAACAACTTTTGTGTTATCTACAAATGTGGCTACTGTACATTCACTTCCTCTCTCCAAGTCAATTATACATATTGCAAACCATGTAGGCCAGCAGTGATCCCTGTGGAACGCCATTAGTCCCAGGCCTCCAAATGGAGAAAAAGCCTCTTTGACCTACTCAGTGTTTCCTGCCCATGAGCCAATTCTCATTCCATGCCAATATACTTCCCTCCAATGCCATGGGACCTTATCTTACAATTTAATCTTTTGAGAGGCACCTTGTCAAACACCTTCTGGATGCTCAAACACAACACATTTAGTGATTCCTGTGTATCCACTCTGGTGAGACTTCCTCAAAAGATTATAATAAATCAGTCAGACATGATTGCTCTTTCATGAAGCCATGCTGACTCTGCTTGATTATATTCTAATTTTACAAATGTTTTGCCTTTACTTCCCTGATAATTAATTCCAATACTTTTCCAACAATCAATGTTAGGCCAATCGGCCTTTAGTTTCCTGCTTGTTGCAACCCTTCCCTAATGAACAGGGGCATCACATTTGCAGTTTTTCAAACTAGACCAATTGGCTGGAAGACATAGGAACAGGAGTAGGCTGTTCAGCCCCTCAAGCCTGCTCCATCATTCAATAGGATTATGGCTGATTCAACATTTCTTCAACTCCACTTTCCTGCCCTTTCCCCTTACTCCTTGGTTCCTTTCCTGATCAAGAATTTATCTCGGCTTTAAATATCTACAAGGACTCTGTCCCACAGGTCTCTGTGGCAGGGAGTTCCAAAGATGTTCAGACCTCTGAGAAAAGAAATTTCTCATCTCAGTCTTAAATTGGTGCCCCTTTATTCTGAGATTATGCTCTCTGGTCTTAGACTCTGCAATGAAGAGAAACATCTCAGAATTTACCTCAAAGTCCCTTAAGAATTTCATATGTTTTAATCTTCTTAATCTCCAAAACTGCAGTGAGTAGAGTCCCCAATTGAATTGGATCCTATGATGAGAAGTTCACCACGGGGTGCACGAATTATGAATATGAGTCCAAACCTCATTAGGAATATTACAGTCAAACAGCTGCATTCTGTCTGCCAGCTGAACTCAGTCCTTTAGCTTTTACTCCTTTCATTCCCACTGAAAGAACTAGAAACCATCTTCAATACAATGTGCTGATGGTCATTACACAAATGCCAGATGGATCCCAAATGGCCCTTTAACATTTCACTATGATCATATCAGAAGTTAAACAAATGTCAAGAAGACATTTTTGCAACTTAATATTAACTCTCACCATTAGAAAACCTGGCTGTGCAGTTTAACAGCATGCATTTAAAGCTGGATTAACCTACAAAGTACATTTTATTTTCTATCTACTTACCTCTCCAAGGAAAGATTATCCTGAAAAGTTCTGTAGAAAAAGATTTACTTTATATCATATCTTCCACATTACTCCACATTACTCAGAAATGTCTCAAAGAGCTACATATACCAGGAATTATTTATGAGCCTAGTGATGATAAACAGATAAAAATAACCAGCTAATTAGAAGGTGTCACAGCACTAATAAAATAAAATACTAATCAAAATTTATTTATTTTAATAGTGTTCATTGGAGAAAAAATGTTGGGTATACTATCGGGCAGCCCCTGCTCTTTGTCATACACTAAATCCATTTGATCTTTAACATTCACGTAAAACATTGGAACTAGTTTATTATGTCGGCTACCTGCTAATGGTACCTGATAATGCAACTGTGCTTCAGCACCACACCACAAATTACATCACATTGTTTGCTCTTTTATCACTAAACCATACATAAAATGTAGTCCGAGCTGCCCAGATTGTGGTATATATATATATATAAAATAAAGGATAGATTCCTGCCTTTCCAAAAGAATTCCTGAATCAGATATTTGGACAGCTGTAATAATTTCAACTGAAGTAAATACCTGCTCCAAAATGTATAGTCACTTAAGTCAGTAGTAATAAAGAAAGCTTTCAGATACATACACATTGCAGAAATATCTCAAAGTGCTTCAAATGAGGATTGTGTAAACACATTTACGAATATAAAGGCGCAAATTTGCAATCATAGATATCATTGATAGATCGGACAATAATGAAACTGCACTTAAAGCTTTAATCACAATTACAGTGTCCTTTATATATATTGGTAACTCAAAGACATAAGGTATATTGCATTTTTTTTCTTTCAGAAGCTCAACTAGCTACAGATTAGTGATCATACCCTAGAGGTATACGCTCAAGATTTTTCAAGCAAGGCACAGATTTTAATAGAAGTTCAACTAGGACCTATAAGTGCATTTGCAATAGCAGAGACTGTATAATGAGATCTGATTGTAGGTCATCAGCCTGAACCTTTCTAAGTGTTTATTTCCTCCTATGAGGAGGCATGCTGGTTGAGGAATTTACAATCATTTTGAGAGATCTTTAATTTAATCGAGAGAATGCATAAATTAAGTATAGGCTTTTCTTTAAGACAACAGCATTCTACACGAAGTATATGGCAGGATTAATGGGCCTTGGTTACACAATCAGCAAAAACAAACTCAATCTCTGCTTAATTTATCCAAACTCAGAAATATTCAAGGCTGAATTGAGTGAAGGGTTTGGACAAAAAATGCTTAATGGTTTTCTTCTGTGCTCTTGGTTTCAATGATTCTCTAAAGGTAGAACAAGAGGAAAAAATTGAATAGCTCTTTCAAAGTGCTGGCACACATACTGTGGGCTAAATGACCTCATCTAAGCTCCATGATTTTAGTGATGAAGTCTCAACCAGGCTGGATAGAGGGGAACCAGTAGATGTGTTGTATTTGGACTTCCAGAAGGCATCCTTGATCATTTGGGGATTCAAGAGTTATCGGGATAGTAAACGTGAGGAGTGTTGGGTCAGCCATGATCCTATTGAATAGTAGACCAGCCCCAAGGGGCTGTATAGCCTGCTCTAGTTCCTATTTCCTTTGGCTTTATGGTCTTACAATTCTGTAATTTATTAGGAAGAGAACTCTAAACCTTAAAGTCCATTTTCTGGTGTGTTTTCAAAACTGTGAGAGGATAGTGCATTATAAAACAACACTTGGCTTTTACTTTTAGGAACTGAGCTTATATGAAATAAGTTTGTGCAGTCTCAAATCAGAAAATTTTTACTCAGAGACACGGAGTGTGGAATGTGGTGTTAATTGTTTGTCTTCAGGAGTAAGGACCATTCCAATAAATTATAAAGGGTGCTACTTGAAGGCCTGCAAGCAACAACAGCCCAGTTTGCTTTTCTGATTTGTTGAAGGTCGAAAGCCCAGCACACAACTTGATGAACACCTGAGATCCTAAAGTAATAACTCAGCCTCGGGTTTCAACTGGCTCAGAATAAATAACCCACACAAGCTCAAATTTTAGCAAAACTAGTAGAGGGAGAAGTACGACAAAAGGAAATGTTAGTGTTCCATCAGGATGCAATCTACAACATAAATGCATCTCAAACTCCAGGAACAGCATAAGCAGACCTAAAAATGAACTGCCAATCTACAAAATAGAAGCCACCTATCTATTGAACAGTGTCAACAGCAGAAAATAGAACAAAGTGATCCTCTGGCCAAGAGACCAGATCGAAGCCTGAAGTCCTACTCCATCCAAATGTAGATGGTGATGGGTAATTGAATTACAGGTGGAGAACACTGCATGACTATTCCCTTCTTCAGTGATGAGCGAGCCCAGTATGTGAGGGGAAATAACAAACCTGAAGCATTTGTAATTATCTCCCGGAGTGATTCATTTCAGCCTGCTCTGTAGGTTCTCAGCATCACAGATGCCAGTTATTATCCAATTCAATACACTCCAGTTGAAGACACTGGATATGGCAAAGGCTATGGACAATATCCTGGCTGTATCACTGAAGGTGTGTTTTCTTAACCATGTTGTTCCAGAACAGCTAAAGCACTAGCAATGAGATAGTAGGTGGAAAATTGCTCAGATATGACCTGTTACAAAGAACCAAACAGATCCAATCCAGTTACTCATTCCTCCATCAGTATAGTCTTGATCATCAATAAAGTGATGGAGTTACTGTTATCGTGCTATCAAGCAGTTCTTACTGACCATTATCCTGCCTCTCAATGTTAAGTTTGGGCTTGGTCAGAAACACTGGGGGATAATATGACTGAGGAATAGTTGGAGTTTTCAAACAAGCTGCAGGATTTAGATAAGGGGAGGACCGAATGAGGGGTGCAATAATATTCAATGTATATACTCCAAACTCATCACTCTGCCAGGGCCCCATCCTTAATGTCACTGGGACATAATCTCCACTGCATTTGATTTACTGAAGTAATTGATATGAGCCACAGGAGACTCCGTTCTAGGAATCAGCTTGATGGGTATAGGAAGGAAGGGTTACCAAGTATATTGATAGCTGCTGATTCCATTAAGGAAATGGGGTTGCATGGTTGCTCAATGGTTAGCACTGCTGCCTCACAGAGCCAGGGACCCACGTTCAATTCCAGCCTCTGGCGACTATGTGGAGTTTGCAGTTCTCCCTGTGTCTGCATGGGTTTCCTCCAGGTGCTCTGGTTTCCTCCCACAATCTAAAGATGTGCAGGTTAGGTGAATTGGCCATGCTAAATTGCCCATAGTCTTCAGTGTAGGTTAGGCGGATTCGTCAGGATAAATGCAGAGTAATAAGGTAGGGGAATGGGACAGAATGCGATACACTTCGGAGGGTCGGTGTAGACTTGTTGGGCCAAATGGCCTGTTTCCACACTGTAGGGATTCTAAGAATATTCTAAGAAAAAAAACAGTAAAATGGAGAAAAGGATCTTTCGGAGCCTCAGCATTCCTCAATTGCCATGTCCACCTTGAAAAGTATTAAAGTGACACATCGGTTGGCCATTATGAAGCTTTAGTTGGTACCTCAAGAGTTTGTGGCAGTTTCTCACTTCTTTGTGCAATGGTCAATATGCTCAACCACAGAAATGAAAGTTAAGTGAATCTCCACTGCCTTAGCCTTCCCCCTTTAGAAACATGTACAAGTGATCTCAGTGATGTATTAACTCACACACTGCAGATGCAGATTGTCCTTTATTTGGTTATTGAAAAGGGCAACTCTCCTTTGCTACAATTCCTGCAGCAGGACCCTTAGTCCTTCAGGATCAAATGCAGTACTGCAGTTCATATTTCTCTGCAGAACAACTGCACATTTTTAGCTACTCTTCTGGCGCCATGCTAACTTTCCCTCTCATGGCAAGCTGCAGTTCTTTAAAAGTTGCTGCTTTAACAGTTTTTTGTTTCACTTCCAGCCCTGCTCACTGATGTCAGTGGCCTTCACAAATCAGGAACAGGGACTGCCACTGGAAGATTTCGAACAGTGCCATCCCAAGCTGCTAACTCCATGGATCAGGCTGAGAAAATCATGGCTAGGTTTTGAGTATTAATGCAACTACCACAATCACTCCCCTCTGAATTTCCAGTTTGCAATATCAGTGTTAAACATCAGAAAAGTTAATCTTCAACAATTTTTTTTAAAAGTTTGAATGATTACACATAATTGGCTTGAGAAGAAGTATTAGATAATTCAACTCTTGCATACAAAGGCTTTTCAGTCCAACAGGACCAATTTCGTATAAAGTACAAACGCAAGAAAGATGATTGATATTTTACAACATTTTTGTTTCCACTTCTGGAATTATCTTTGCCATCCAGCAATGGGCTTTGAAATGAACCTCTCAATGTTTATGAAACCATATGGCTGCAGAACCCCAGCTGCAATCTCTGTCACAGCTGTCCATCAACAACTAATCTATTGTTGCAGGTTATTGTTGCATGAAATATCTTGGTCACGGTCTCACATGGCAAAGCTGTAACATTCTGCAGTGAGAAACAGATTTCTGCCTCCACTCCTCATGTAGTGCTCATGATCAGTTGAGTGGCAAATATTTCCCCAGAAGATCAGGAAAACATGTGAGATGAGATTCTATAAAAACTATTACAGTTTTAATTTTTTTACTTGTGCGATGTGGGTGTTGCTGACTGGTCAAGCATTTATTGCCCATCCCCAGTTGCCCCACAAGGGGGTGAGCTGCCTACTTGAACCGCTGCTGTCCACATGCTGTAGGTAGACCCACAATGTCCTGAGGGAGGGAATGCCAGGATTTTGACCCAGTGACAGTGAAGGATCAGCGATATGTTCCTAAGTCAGGATGGTGACTGGCCTGGAGGGGAACATGAGGAGTCAGTGTTCCCTTGTAACTGCTGCCTTGTCCTTTTAGGTAATAGAAATCAATTAAGGGAAAATGTAGTGGTAGCTCAGACAATAATTTCAAGCAGTATGTGTAAAAGAAATGCTTCCGGAAGAATGGGGGATGACTGAGATGGAATAACAGCCTAAAAAGCAGTAAGTTCAAAACTCACAACGAAAACAGGAACTGTTGGGAACAGCAGCTGGGGGGAGAGATGACGATGCTTTCATGGATGTTGAGAGTTTCCAGCACATTCTGTCTTTGCTCATGAGAATTACACAGCAGTTACTCTTCGGCAGTTCGTAAATGATGATTCTACAATTCAGAAGTGTCACTGAGCACCTGCAGAAATCAGGTATTCACCTGTCAGTATGAATTTCTAAAAGGCAAGACATTTTTGATCAATCTCATTAAATCCTTTGAAGAACAATAGTAAAGGATAAAGGAATTGGATATGGTTTATGAGAGCTGTCAAAACGCTTAAACCAAAACCTGCCAATTAAGAAACTAGTGTCAAAAATATGACAGGTGAAACTGAAGAGAATGTGACTATATGAAGACAGAGATGAATGGAGAACAGAAAATATAAAGGAATAAAGGTCATATTTAGCTCAGTAAGGTTACTGTTGTAATAGTTTGCAACACTCATTCATAGAAACGATAGAAAAGAAAATTTTACATGGTGCAATAAAACGTTACCAGGTACTAAAGGACTTTGACAGAAAGAGAGAACTTGGGAGATTACAGCTTTTACATGATCACTTTGAATGTTAAGGTTAATGACAAACTTTTAAAGTTGTCTGTCAGGAACCTTGAGATCTTTACTGAAAAGCCTTGATCTAGATGCAGCTTTGTTATCAATAGGAATATGAACAGTAATAGAGATGACTTCCATCAGCCTGAAAGATCTTGACAAGTAGTTAAAGTTTGAAAATTACTACAAAGTACCACAATTATTATATGAGGACAGTACAGTGGGGACCATTAGACCACCAGGAAACTAACTGAACATTCAGCACTTTTAGCCTGCCCCCTCCCCCCCCCAACCCCAGCACAATTGTGCCTGATCTGACACTCTTTATGTTCACTTTCCTATACTTTCCCTGTACCTCTTGATTCTTCGAATGATCAAGAATCTGATTTTTAACTATACACAAAGATTCTGCCCCACATCCCTCTGTGGCAAGGAGAATCAATGATTTAGAACCCCCTGTGAGAAGGCATTCCTCATTATCTCAGTCTTAAATTGGGGGTGCCCCTTTATTCTGACACTATGTCCCCTGGTCCTAGACTCTCCATGAGGGGAAACATCCTCTCAGCATTTATCTTGTTAAGTTTCTTTAGATCCTATTTGTTTCAATAAGATTATCTCTTATTCTTCTAAACTCCATTGAGCAGAGTCTCAACCTTTTTAGCGCTTGCTGGTGAGACAATCCCTCCATAATGGGGATCATCCTAGTGAACCTTCTCTGAACTGATTCCAATGAAATATTATCTCTCCTTCAAAAAGGGGATGAAGACCGCTTACAGTACTCCAGATGTGTGGACTCCCCAGCACTGTCTACAGTTGCAGTAAGATTTCCCTACTCTTATTAGAATTGGGTTTATTGTTACATGTACTCAAATACATCCTCCTCTCTCTACAAGAATCTCAGGGAGTTCCTCTCCCTCTGCAACTCCCAGGTCATTTCCTCTGCCCTGAAGGTCTTCAACCATGTCCTGCTCTATACTACTTTCTCCCCACTGCCACCCTTCTCTCATTTATCTCTCCACCCTGCAGGCACTCTGCCTCTATTCCTGATGAAGGGCTTTTGCCCGAAACGTCGATTTTCCTGCTCCTCGGATGCTGCCTGAACTGCTGTGCTTTTCCAGCACCACTCTGATCTAGAATCTGGTTTCCAGCATCTGCAGTCATTGTTTTTACCATTAATGAATATCGTGAAAAGTGTGAGAAGATGTAATTTCTGGCACTATCTTAAGGCACAAAGTTGCCTAGGTACAAAATCTTATCTATAAAGTAGAAAAGCCAACATTCCATTAGCCTTCCCGTCCCTGTGTGCTAGCTTTCTGTGTTTTGTGCACGTCCCCTCAAATATTTTGTGTTGCAACTTTTTGCAGTTTTTCTCCATTTAAATAACACCGTTCTTTTGTTCTACCTTCGAAAATGAACATCACATTTTCCCACTTTTTACCCCATTTGACAGTTGAGGGGTGACCTTATAGAGGTTTACAAAATCATGAGGGAAATAGAGAAGGTGAAAAGCAAAGCTGTTTTCCCAAGTGTCAGGAAGTTCAAAATGAGAGGCCATAATTTCAAGGTGAGAGGAGAAAGAGTTAAAACAGAACTGAGGGGCAACTTTTTCACACAGAGGGTGGTTTGTCTATGGAATGAACTTCCCAAGGAAGTGGTAGATGCAGGTGCAGTTACAACATCCAAGAGACATTTGGACAGGTACATGAATACGAAGCCTTTAGAGGGATATGGGCAGAATGCAGACAAATGGGATTAGTTTAGTTTGGGAAGTGTGGTCAGCATGGACAGATTGGATCAATACCCCTCTTTCTATCCCTCTCATAACCTGCCTTTCCACATACGTTTTCATCATCTGCAAGTTTGGCTACAATATATTTGCTTCCTTTCTCCATATATTATTTTATATGAATATATATTGTAAACAGTTGCTGTCCCAGCACTGATCCCTAAGGAACCCCACTGGTCACAGATTGCTAATGTAAAAAAGAATCCCTTAACCCCAGTTACAATTTCCTACCAATTAGCCAATTTTCTATCCATGCCAATATAAGACTATATGACCATGAGATATAGGAACAGAATTAGGCCATTCAGAGTCTGATCCAGCATTTGATCATGGCTGATTCTAAACACCATTCTCCTTCCTTCTCCCCATATTCTTTGATCCCCTTAATAATCAGTTAAATCACCAGCAACGCCATGGAACAGTGTGACTTAATTGACAAGGATTATATAACTTTTGAAAGATACCTTGTTGAATGTCTTCTGCAAATCCAAATACAACACGTCAACTGGTTTCCCTCTATCCAAAGTTACAATCTAAATTCAAAGGATTAATGAACAATTTTGACAGGGTAAAGAAGGATATTCTCTTTCCACAGGTTGGTATGTCAGTAATTAGGGGTCATAATTTCAAGATTGTCAGCAAGAGAGTGGGATATGAAGAAACTCCTTTCCATAGACAATTGTTGGGGTTTGGAATGTACTGCCTCGGAGGCTGGTGAAGGTGAATTCCATAGGAGGTTTCAAACCAAGCTAGATATATATTTGAAAGTGACAAAGTTAGAGGGCTATGGCGACAGGACTTGACAATAGGACTACCTGGGCAGTTCTTTCAGGAACTGGTGCAGACATGATGGGCCTAATGGCCTTCTCTGCACTGTAAAATTCTACAATACCATGATTCTATGGCTTCACTTCTTAGGTTTACAATTGAGCATCGTAGGCAAATGGATTTTTAAAATTCTCTCCGGTAATGTGGGTGTCATGGTTGGCCAGCATTTTATTGTCTCTTCCTAGTTGCCCCTTGAGAAGGTGGTGGTGAGCTGCCTTCTCGAACCACTGCAGTCCATGTGCTGTAGGTAGATCCATAAGTCCTTAGGGAAGCAATTCCAGGATCTTGACCCAATGACAGTGAAGCAACAGTGATATATTTCCAAGTCAGGATGGTGAGTGGCTTGGAGGGAAACCTGCAGGGGGTGGTGTTCCCATGTATTTGCTGCCCTTCTCCTTCTAGATGGAAGTGGTTATGGGCTTGGAAGATACTATCCTTCACCTGACTATAACCTGGTATCATGTGACTTCGGAATGGAGGGTTTGAGATATTAAAATAGACTGGATTTGTTGAGACTTCTTTCACTGGAACATAGGAGGTTGAGGAGTGACCTTGTTGAGATTCATAAAATCATGAGGGGCATAGATAAGGTGAAGGACAAGGGTCTTTTCTCTATGGTGGAGGAGTTCAAGACTGGGGGGGCAATATTTTTAAGCTGAGAGGAGAAAGATTTAAAAAGGACATGGGAGGCAACTTTTTCATGCTAAGAGTGATTCACATGTGGAATAAATTGACAGAGAAAATGATTGTTACAGGTACAGTTACTTACACAGTTTAAAAGACATTTGGGTAAGTACATGAATAGGAAAGGTTCAGAGGGATATGGGCCAAGTACAGACTGGTGGGATTGGTTTAGTTTGGGAACATGGCCAGTGTGGACTGAAGGGTCTGTTTCCGTGCTGTATGACTCTTTGACTCTATCTATTCCGCAGTCTGGCTGGATTAATGTGAATGTTTCAGCCCTGTCTTTTGCACTGATGTACTGGGTTTGTCCATCATTGAGGATGGGAATATTTGTGGAACATAATCCTCCAGTGAGTTGTTTCATTGACCATCAGCATTCACAATCAGAATTGGCAGAACTTTCGAGCTTAGTGCTGATCTGTTGATTGTGGGATTGCTTAGCTTTATCACTTGCTGCCTAAACTGTTTGGCACACAAGTAGTCCTATTTGGTAGCTTCACCAGGTTGACATCTGAGTTTTAGGTATGCCTGTTGCTGCTCCTAGAATGCCCTTCTGCACTCCCTATTGAACCAGGGTTGATCATCTAGCTTGATGGTAATGATTGGGTCAAGGAAATGCAGGGCCATGAGGTTACAGATTGTGTTTGAGTACAATTCTGCTGCTGACCCACAGCATCTCATTGATGCCACTTCTTAAGTTGTTAGATCTGATGCAAAGCTATTCCATTTAGCATGGATGATAGTGCCAAACAGCACAACAAAGGATATCCTCAACGTGAAGGCTGTACAAGGACTGTGCAGTGGTCACTCACACCAATACTGGCTATGGAAAGATGCACTTCTGAGAGGTGGATTGGTGAGAAGAGGTCAAGTATAATTATTCCTCTTATTCATTTCCTCCATCAACGACTGCACTTCATCAGTTACATCCTTTGGGACTCAATCAGCTCGCTCAATCATGGTACTGCTGAACCACTCTTGGTGATGGACATTAAAGTGCTCTATGTGATTACATCTGATGCCCTTGCCAACCTCATTGAATCCTGAAGTGAATCACAGAATTGTTACATTTGCAGATGGTGGTCATTTGACTCACTGTGTCTGCACCAACACTCTGAACATTTTAACTGTGTGCCAATCTTCTACCTTTTCATTACAAACCTGCACATTTTGTATTAAATAGAAACAACCAAACCCTTTTGAATCCCCGCAATGAACCTGCATCATTGCGTTTCCTGTCAGTGGATTCCATAACTTAACTACCTGCTGTGAGAAAAGGTTTTATTTTCTCAACTCACAGATGCTTCATTCACAAAATGTTTTAAACCTGTGTCCTCTAGTTTTTAAGTTTTACTATGGGAACAGTTTCTCCCAATCCAATCTGTAAACACCCTCAAGATTTTGAAAACTTCTGTCAAACCCTTCCCAGACCACTTCTCCAATCTAGTCTGTGAAGGTGGGTGGAATACAGATTTATCAGCCGAGGGAGGATGGTACACCTTAATCAACAGGCATTTGTCTAGCTTGTAATTAACCTGATTGCAAGAGACTTCATGTGATCCAGAGACAATATTGAGGACTCCCAGGGCAACTCCCTCCTGACTATATACCACTGTGTCACTACCTCTACTGGAACAGGGATGGTGATGATCATGTCTGGGATATTATCATAGAATACCTGCAGAGTGGAAGCAGGCCATTCAGCCCATCAGGCCCAAAACTGAGCCTCTGAAGAGAATCCCATCCAGACCCCTTGCATTGCCCATGGCTAATCCACCCAGCCTGCACACCTTTGGACTGTGGGAGGAAACCGGAGCACCCAGAGGAAACCCACGCAGACATGGGGAGAATGTGCAAACTCCACACAGACAGTCGCCTAATGGTGGAATTGAACCTGGGTCCCTGGTGCAGTGAGGCAGCAATGCTAAGCACTGAGCCATCATGCTGCCATCATTATTGCTAATGTATATTTCCATGAGTATGACTATCTCAAGCTGTTCTTAATTTTGGCATAAGTTTTGACGTAATAAGTGAGGACGGGCTGCATGTTACCAGAAATTATCCAAGTGTCAATTTTATGGAGTCTCAGGGAGGGCTTTTCTTCCTGAGGCCTAGCAGGATTTCTTATGCTATTCTCCAAAATGTACCTCATGTCCTATGCACCATACCTGTAGCCATCCTGTCCGAGCTTCTCTTTCACTTTAGTCACAAATACTTCCCACTGTCATCCCTGCCAGGATCAGTGCCATTTTTAAAGCCCAAGCTTGCTCTGTCAAGCTCTGCCAGCTGGGAGATTCCCTTCATTGTTCACAGAGTGGGAGAGGAACCAAAACAGAGGCTTCTCAGGATACATAGGCTGATACTTCATTTCAAAGTCAAGTGCACATTTAACCATGTATTGCCCTTTAAGAATGAGGTTACACAAGTCCCACATCCTTATTACCTTAGATCATTGCTAAGGGAGTGTGCCAATGTCTACTGGAGCCGACAGCTTATTCATGTTGACCATTGTGTGGCACTGCCCCCTATTGAAGCCAGGTTGATGACGACTTTTGATGTCAATCCTGTTTGCAGTAACTCATGACTTCCAATGCACCATCATCTCCCATCTCTTTATATGTTGAGCTTCTCTGCTTTATAATTATTGTTGCTGCTGCATCCAATACCCAGAATTGACTTGCCCAATTTTGCCGCCTCAGCAATAGGCCTTGACACACCCTCCCAGACTTTCATCGTGCTAACCCCAGAACTGTTCGTGGCCTGCCAACTCAACTGATGTGTATGGGCAATCCTCAGTGATGAGTGACCAGAGTCCTGACTGGTCTGTGTGCAGCTCCAGATGGATTTATGGTGTATTCCTAGATTGGTTGCACTGACCATGCAGGATTGACAATGGGCCATCACCCAGATTGTAGCTTTATTGCCCCTGACTATTGAAAACTGCCAATTGACTGAGTGCAAGCTCCGGACTAATAGTGGGCACTGCATTTGACATACTACGCCCTGACTGAAAGCAGCTCCTTTGACCTAACGGAGGACAACTCTCCTGTAGATTTTGAGACATGGCCATTTGGTTGGCACGCATGCAATGTGGTTACCATGGTAGAGGTGTAACACTGACGTAACACAGTGCCATACAGCAACATCTCTATCTCCTTCATGGCTGCTACTCACAGACATGACAAGCTTTTTGGTTCTGTATCTGCTAAAAGGCAAGGCAGATGGCTATGATTCTCCAAGCATATGAAACGTGAGTGAGCACTAAGTAAGCAAGCTCAACCTTCTCCCAACTGTTCATGTCCACATTGACCAAGGGCTAGGAAGCTTCAACTCAACATGTCTGCACGTGCTATTGTCATTTCCAATGTCTCAGTTGATGCCAGGTAATAGATCTAGTTTTATCCATTTTATCAGACTTTGCAATGGTTGAACTAAGCTGCTAGCTAAGACCTTTGCAGCGGGCAGTAAAGAATCAAATATTTTACTGTGGGAGTGGCATCACATGTGGCTCAGACCAGGTAAAGATGAGAGATTATTTCCCAGATGGGGTTTTGTGGCAAACATCATGAGGCTAGCTTTTAATTTCAGATTTCTTAATGAAATTCAGGTTTTATCAGCTGCACCAGGATTTGAATCCATGCTGTACTATTGCTCATCCTGACCCTCTGGATTATGACTCAGTGACAATATTACTAACTCAGCTTCTCCAAGCTTGGCAACATGTGGGACAAATAGTGCCTTAGTAGGGGTTATTAGGAGGTTTGTGTTCTCTCCAACATCTCAGTTTCACCTCTACACAATCCCTACCAAGTCTCAATGTAGCCTTTGCTTTTCAGTTTGAAACTTTGGCTTGTCGCAGAATGAAAAAACTGTGCGGAGACGCAGGAAAACTAGAGGTAGAAGATCAGGCATAATCAATGATCATTATCTAGTCCTGCTTTGTTGATGTCTTGAAGAGAGTCCACATTACAGAAGAGGAAGTGCTGAAGGTCTTAAAATGCATGAAGGTAGATAAATCCCTGGGACATGAACTGTATTTCACACCATTTTGGGACACTAGGGAGCAAATTACAAGTCCCTAGCAGAGATATTTGTATCATTGACAGCCTGAAGATTGAAGGGTGGCTAATGTTGTGTTATTTGTTAAGAAGGGCTGCAGAGAAATTCCTGGGAACTACAGACCAGTAACCCTAATGTCTCTGGTGGGTAAGTCGTTAGAGGAGTTTCTGAGACACAGGACCTACAAGCATTTGGCCAGGTGCATGGGAAATTGCGCCCCACAAATTTGTGTTTTTTGAAGGGCTGACCAAGAGAGTAAATGGGGGCAGTGTGGTAGATATGGTCAACATGGATTTTAGCAAGGCCTTTGACAAAGTACCACATGGTAGGTTGTTGAGCAAGATTAAATCTCATTGGATCCAAAGAAGAGAGAGCCAATTGGATACAACTCAAATGGTAGAAGACAGTAGAAAGGTGTTTTTCAGACTGGATACCTGTGACCAGCAACTTGCCAGAGGGATTGGTGCTGGGTCCATGTTATTTGTCATTTATATAAATGGCATTAATGAGAATTTAGGACGTATGGTTATTAAGTTTGCAGATTACACCAAGAATGGACATTGAAGAAGGTTATCTGGAAATCCGGTGAGAGTTTGGATCAAGTGGCCTAACGGGCTGAGGACTGGCATGTGAAGTTTTAATTTAGATAAATGCAAGGTGTTGCATATTGGTGGATCAAACCAGGGCAGGACTTACACAGTCAATGGGAGAGCCCCACGGAATATTATAGTGGAATCACAGGTAGGCAGGATGATGAAGGCTTTTGGCATGCTTGCTTTCATTGATCAGAGCAATGTGTGTAGGAATCGGAAAATTTTGTTGCAACTGTACAATATGTTGGTGAGGCCATATTTGGAGCACTGTGTGTAGTTCTGGTTGCTCTACGACAGAAAACACATTTTTAAACTAGAAAAGATTTAGTGGGATGCTACCTGGACTGAATGATTTGAGTTATTAGAAGTTGAATAGGCTGAGGCTCTTTTCACTGAACCGTAGGAGACTGGGGGGAGGTGACTTCATATAGGTCTACAAAATTATGAAAGGTAAAGATAAGGTAGATAGCCTACATTTTTTTTCCCCAGTAGGAGGGGTGTCTCGAACTAGGGCTAATAGATTTAAAGTGAGAGGGGAAAGATGCAAAAGGGTTCAGAGGAGCACTTTTTTCACACAGGTGGTGGTAAGCGTTTGGATTGGGCTGCCTGAGGTAGAGGTGAAAGTGAATATAATTTCACCATTTAAGAAACAATTAGACAGGTGCGTGAATGGAATAGTTATGGAGGGATATGGACCAAACACAGGCAAATTAGACGAGTTTAATGGTGAAAACTGGGTGGCATGGGCAAGTTGAGCTGAAGGGCCTGTTTCCAAGCTGTAGATTTCTATTATGCTTTGATTATGCAAGGACTATTTGTCATGATCTGAATGTGAAACTGGAAATCAAACAGAAATTTAGATGCTTGTCTCATCTCTAAACTTTTTTGTCATCATTTGTGACTTTGTGTGAAGAATTGCTGAAAGTCTTTTCAAACAAAGTAACAAAGCTGTGTCAAAATTATTGGAATTGTTAGCTTCTCACATCTGCCATGTCATAAAGCAAATCACTAACCACAAATTTATTCTCCGGTGCCTACAGTATGGTTAGACTCCCAAGCATTCAAAGAAAGTTCCAAATCAGATCTACCTACAGCAAACCAATAGTTGTTTGAGTTCCCAAAGAACAATGTGACATAAGATTAACAACAGTCATACACACTATAGGAATTTTCTATTCCATCATTGTTGAGAACGTGAGAAATAGGAGCAGGAGTAGACTGATCAGCTCCTCAAGCCTGCCACACCATCTGCAAGATCATGACTGATCTGTCCCATGCCTCAACTCCACTTTCACACCAACTCCTCATCGCCCTCAACTCCTTGATATTTCAAAACTCGAACTCCCTTTCTGTATAAACAGTGGGAAGGTGATGACCTATTGGTATTATTGCTGGACTGCTTACCCTAGAGACCAAGGCAATGTTCTGGGGACCTGGGTTTGAATCCTGCCACAGCAAATGGTGGAATTTGAATTGAATTCTTTTAAAAATCATGAATTAAGAGTCTAATAATGACCATGAATGGATTGTCAAATGTCAGGAAAAAATCCATCTGGTTCACTAATGTCCTTTAGGGAAGGAAACTGCTATCTTTACCTGGTCTGGCCAACACGTGATTCCAGACTCACAGGAATGGGGTTGCCTCTTAATCTCCCTTTGGGTAATTAAGGATGGGCAATAAATGCTGACCTAGCCAACTACAGCCATGTCCTGCGCATTAATTTTAAAAATGCTTTCATAGAGTCATTGGAAGTAAAGTGGACAGCAAAGACGGTTACCTCAGATTACAACAGGATATTGACCAGTTGGGCCAATGGGCTGAGAAGTGGCAGATGGAGTTCAATTCAGATAAACGCGAGGTGCTGCATTTTGGGAAAGCAAATCTTAGCAGGACTTATACACTTAATGGTAAGGTCCTAGGGTGTGTTGTTGAACAAAGAGACCTTGGAGTGCAGGTTCATAGCTCCTTGAAAGTGGAGTCGCAGGTAGATAGGATAGTGAAGAAGGCGTTTGGTATGCTTTCCTTTATTGGTCAGAGTATTGAGTACAGGAGTTGGAAGGTCATGTTGCGGCTGTACAGGACATTAGTTAGGGCACTGTTGGAATATTGCGTGCAATTCTGGTCTCCTTCCGATCAGAAAGACGTTGTGAAACTTGAAAGGGTTCAGAAAAGATCTACAAGGATGTTGCCAGGGTTGGAGGATTTGAGCTATAGGGAGAGGCTGAACAGGCTGGGACTGTTTTCCCTGGAGCGTCAGAGGCTGAGGGATGATCTTATAGAGGTTTACAAAATTATGAGGGGCATGGATAGGATAAATAGGCAAAGTCTTTTCCCTGGGGTTGGGGAGTCCAGAACTAGAGGGCATAGGTTTAGGGTGAGAGAGGAAAGATATAAAAGATACATAGAACATAGAAAAACACAGCGCAGTACAGGCCCTTTGGCCCTCAATGTTGCGCCGATCCAAGCCCACCTAACCTACACTAGTCCACTATCCTCCATATGCCTATCCAATGCCCGTTTAAAACCCCATAAAGAGGGAGAATCCACCACTGCTACTGGCAGGGCATTCCATGAACTCACGACTCGCTGAGTAAAGAATCTACCCCTAACATCTGTCCTATACCTACCACCCCTTAATTTAAAGCTATGCCCCCTCGTAATAGCTGACTCCATACTTGGAAAAAGGTTCTCATGGTCAACCCTATCTAAACCCCTAATCATCTTGTACACCTCTATCAAGTCACCCCTAAACCTTCTTTTCTCCAATGAAAACAGCCCCAAATGCCTCAGCCTTTCCTCATCCTCCCATACCAGGCAACATCCTGGTAAACCTCCTCTGCACCCGTTCCAGTGTCTCCACATCCTTCCTATAGTATGGCGACCAAAACTGCACACAATACTCCAGATGCGGCCGCACCAGAGTCTTATACAACTGCAACATGACCTCAGGACTCCGGAACTCAATTCCTCTACCAATAAAAGCCAGTACGCCATATGCCGACTTCACAGCACTATTTACCTGGGTGGCAACTTTCAGAGATCTGTTGCCAAGATGGACATGGACACCAAGATCCCTCTGCTCATCCACACTACCAAGTATCCAACCATTAGCCCAGTTCCCCATCTTCTTGTTACTCTTACCAAAGTGAATCACTTCACACTTAGCTACATTGAACTCCATTTGCTACCCTTCTGCCCAGCTCTGCAGCTTATCTATATCCCACTGTAACCTGACACATCCTTCCTCACTGTCAACAACTCCACCGACTTTCGTATCATCCACAAACTTGCTCACCCAACCTTCTAGCCCCTCCTCCAGTACATTTATAAAAATGACAAACACCAATGGTCCCAAAACAGATCCTTGCGGAACACCGCTAGTAACTGCACTCCAAGATGAACCTTTACCATCAACTCCTACCCTCTGTCTTCTTCCAGCCAGCCAATTCCTCATCCAAACCTCCAACTCACCCTCAATGCCATACCGCCGTATTTTTTGCAGTAGCCTACCATGGGGAACCTTATCAAACACCTTACTAAAATCCATATGCACCACATCTACCGCTTTACCCTCGTCCACCTCCTTAGTCACCTTCTCAAAGAATTCAATAAGGTTTGTGAGGCACGATCTGCCCTTCACAAAACCATGCTGACTATCCTTGATCACATTATTCCTATCCAGATGTTCATAAATCCTATCCCTTACAATTCTCTCTAAGACTTTGCCCACAACAGAAGTGAGACTCACCGGCCTATAGTTACTCGGGTTATCCCTACTCCCCTTCCTGAACAAGGGAATCACATTTGCTATCCTCCAGTCTTCTGGCACTATTCCTGTAGACATCGAGGACATAAAAATCAAGCCAATGGCTCTGCAATCTCCTCCCTTGCTTCCCAGAGAATCCTAGGATAAATGTCATCAGGTCCAGGGGACTTATCTATTTTCACCCTTTCCAGAACTTCCAAAACCTCTTCCCTACATACCTCAAAGCCATCCATTCTAATTAATTGTGACTCCGTATTCACATCGGCAATAATGTCCTGCTCCTGAGTGAATACTGACAAAAAGTATTCATTCGGTGTCTCCCCAATCTCTTCAGCCTCCACACACAACTTCCCACTACTATCCTTGACTGGACCTATTCCTACCCATGTCATTCTTTTATTCCTGACATACCTATAGAAAGCTTTTGGGTTTTCCCTAATCCTACCAACCAAGGACTTTTCATGTCCCCTCCTTGTTGCTCTTAGCTCTCTCTTATAGGGTAGCCAGGAAGGATCTAAACTCTCAATCGCCCCAATTGAACCTTCACACCTCATCTTTACATAGGCCGCCCTCTTCCCTTTAACAAGGGATTCCAATTCCTTATTAAATCACGGCTCCCTCACACGACCCTTTCCTCCCTGCCTGACAGGTACATACTTATCAAGGACACTCAATAGTTGCTCTTTGAACAAGCTCCACATATCAATTACCCCCTTCCCTTGAAGCCTACTTTTCCAATCCACGCATCCTAAGTTGTTCCTCACCACATCATAATTTCCCTGCCCCCAGCTATAACTCTTGCCCGGCAGTGCACACTTATCCCTCTCCATCACTAGAGTAAAAGTCACTGAATTGTGGTCACTGTCCCCAAAGTACTCACCTACCTCCAATTCTAACACCTGGCCTGGTTCGTTACCCAGAACCAAATCCAGTATGGCCTCACTTCTTGTTGGCCTGTCTACATATTGTGTCAGGAAACCCTCCTGCACACATTGCACAAACACTGACCCATCTAACGAACTTGAGCTATAGATTTCCCAGTCAATATCAGGAAAGTTAAAGTCCCCCATAACAACCACCCTATTACTTTCACTCTTCTCCTGAATCATCCTCGCAATCCTTTCTTCTACATCGCTAGGACTATTAGGAGGCCTGTAGAAAACTATCAGCGTAACCTCACCTTTCCTATTTCTAACCTCAGCCGAAACTACCTCAGATGGCGAGTCTTCATCCATCGTCCTTTCCACCGCTGCAATACTATCTTTGACAAGCAATGCCACACCTCCCCCTCTTTTACCCCCACCTCTGACCCTACTAAAACATTTAAACCCTGGAACCTGCAACAGCCAATCCTTTCCCTGTTCTATCCATGTCTCCGTAATAGCCACAACATCGAAATCACAGGTACCAACCCACGCTGCAAGTTCACCTACCTTATTTCGTATACTTCTCGCATTGAAGTATATACACTTCAAGCCACCTTCCTGTTTACAGGCACCCTCCTTTGAGATTGATGCCATGTTCCTAACCTCCCTACACTCCAGGTCCTGCACCCTAAAGCTACAGTCTAGGTTCCCATGCCCCTGCAGAGTTAGTTTAAACCTCCCCAAAGAGCACTAGCAAACCTCCCCCCAAGGATACTGGTGCCCCTCAGGTTCAGATGTAGACCATCCTGTTTATAGAGGTCCCACCTTCCCCAGAAAGAACCCCAGTTATCCAGATACTGGAATCCCTCCCTCCTGCACCATCCCTTTAGCCACGCATTTAACTGCTCTCTCTCCCTATTCCTCGACTCTCTATCACATGGCACAGGTAACAAACCAGAGACAACAACTCTGTTTGTTCTAACTCTGAGCTTCCAACCTAGCTCCCTGAAAGCCTGCCTAACATCCTCATCCCTCTTCCAACCTATGTCATTGGTGCCAATGTGGACCACGACTTCGGGCTGCTCCCCCTCCCCCTTAAGGACCCGGAAAACACGATCAGAGACACCACGTACCCTTGCATCTGGGAGGCAACATACCAAACGTGAGTCTCTCTCGCCCCCACAAAACCGCCTATCTGTGCCCCGAACTATCAAGTCCCCAATAACTATTGCTCTGCTCTTCTCCACCCTTCCCTTCTGAGCAACGGGGACAGGCTCCGTGCCAGAGGCCTGAACCTCGTTGCTTACCCCTGGTAAGTCGTTTCCCCTCCCCCCCCCCCCCAAGTATCCAAAACGGTATACTTGTTCTTGAGGGGAACGGCTGCAGTGAGTCCCTGCACTGGCTGCTTCCTCCCAGTCCCCCTCACTGTCGCCCATCTGTCTGCAATCTTTGGAGTTACTACTTCCCTAAAGCTCTGATCTATGACCCCCTCTGCCTCCCGAATGATCCGAAGTTCATCCAACTCCAGCTCCAGTTCCCTAACATGGTCCTGGAGGAGCTGGAGATGGGTGCACTTCCTGCAAATGTAATCAGCAGGGACGACCATGGCATCCCTCACCTCATACATGTTGCTCGAGGAACATTGCACTGCCTTCACTGCCATCCCTCTAAAAGTAACCTTTTTTTAAAAAAAACTAGGTCTAAACAATAGAACAAGCAAAATGCAGCACTTACCTGCTTACCACAACGGGTCTTATTATTAGGTTAGAGGAGGAGGGCGGGTAGAAGGCATTACCCTTGTAGTGCCTCGGGTTCCTCTCCTGCGCACCTTTATAGGAAAAAACTTACCCAGGTAAGCTTGCACTACACCAGCTTCCGGGTCCGCTCCCCGCTTTTTTTTAATACCTAAGGGGTAACATTTTCACGCAGAGGGTGGTGCATGTATGGAATGAACTGCCAGAGAATGTGGTGGAGGCTGGTACAATTGCAACATTTAAGAGGCATTTGGATGGGTATAGGAGTAGGAAGGGTTTGGAGGGATATGGGCCGGGTGCTGGCAGGTGGGACTAGATTGGGTTGGGATATCTGGTTGGCATGGACGGGTTGGACTGAAGGATCTGTTTCCATGCTGTATATCTTTGTGGTAGAGAATTCCAAAGACTCACTTCCATCTGAAAGAAGAAACTCCTTCACATCTCAGTCTTAAATAAGTATGCCATTATTCTGTAACCTTCACTCAGGGAAAATACTTCGCAACAGTTACCCTGTCAAACCCCGACAGAATCTTATATCCTTAATTAAGTTCATCCCTCATTCTTTGAAACTCGAATGAATGAAAGTCAGATAGAAGGACAGAAATTCAACATACAGAACCTCACTCAACAGAGGATATTTTATGTTAATGTTTGTAGTTTCAAATTATTTCTGCCTATTGCAAAAAAAGGAAATGGAACACTTTCCAGAGAATTCTGGATTGTGTATAGCAGTCAAAACTCCCTCCTTCCATATCCCAGGAACGTTTCTCAAACACAATCTTTGCTGTGACAATATTTTCTTTCCCAAACCCAAAAGATGGTTCTGAATTATACAAATTGAAGTCAATGTTGAATTATTTTGGCAGGTCGCTTCTTACTAGGAGCTCGGGGGTTGGTTCAAATGACACATTCATAGAACATAGAATATAGAACAATACAGCGCAGCACAGGCCCTTGACATTGCGCCGACCTGTGAACTATTCTCAGCTCGTCCCCCTACACTATCCCAAAATCAGCCATGTGCTTATCTAAGGATTGTTTAAATCTTCCTAATGTGGCTGAGTTGACTACATTAGTAGGTAGGGCATTCCACTCCCTTACCACTCTCTGCGTAAAGAACCTGCCTCTGATATCTGTCTTAAATCTATCACCCCTCAATTTGTAGTTATGCCCCTTCGTACACGCTGACGTCATCATCCCAGGAAAAAAGACTTTCACTGTCTACCCTATCTAATTCTCCGATCATCTTGTATGTCTCTATCAAATAGGAGAAAGAGAGAACTGCAGATGCTGGAGATCAGAGCTGAAAATGTGTTGCTGGAAAAGCGCAGCAAGTCAGGCAGCATCCAAGGAGCAGGAGAATCGACATTTCGGGCATGAGCCCTTCTTTGGGAGCCCTCCCGAAGAAGGGCTCATGCACGAAACGTCGATTCTCCTGCTCCTTGGATGCTGCCTGACCTGCTGCGCTTTTCCAGCAACACATTTTCAGCTCTGTCTCTATCAAATCCCCTCTTAGCCTTCTTCTTGCCAATGAGAACAGGTTCAAGTCTCTCAGCCTTTCCTCATAAGACCTCCCCTCTAGATGGGGCAACATCCTGGTAAATCTCCTCTGCACCTTTTCCAATGCTTCCACATCCTTCCCGAAATATGGGGACCAGAACTGTACACAATATTCCAAGCGTGGCTGTACCAGCGTTTTGTATAGAAGCAGCATGATATTGCAGCTACAGAACTCAATCAGTCTACGAATGAAACCTACAGCACTATCCACCTGGGTGGCAACTTTCAGGGATCTATGGACATGAACTCCAAGATCACTCTGAACATACACACTACCAAGAATCTTTCCATTGACTCAGTACTCTGCCTCCTTGTTATTCTTCTCAAAGTGCATCACCTCACATTTAGCTGCACTGAACTCCATTTGCCACCTCTCAGCCCAATTCTGCAGTTTATCCAAGTCCCCCTCCAACCTGTAACATTCTTCCACGCTGTCCACTACTCTACCAACTTTAGTGATGTCTGAAAATTTACTAATCCATCCACCTATGCCTGCGTCTAAGTCACTTATAAATATGACAAACAGCAGTGGTCTCAAAACAGACCCTTGTGGTACACCATTGGTAACCGGACTCCAGACTGAATATTTTCCATCAACCACCACTCGCTGCCTTCTTTCAGAAAGACAATTTCTAATCCAAACTGCTAAGCCACCCTCAATTCCATGCCTCTGCATTTTCTCCAACAGCCTACCATGTGGAGCCTTATCAAAGGCTTTACTGAAGTCCTTGGTGATTCTCGATAGGAGAGAGAGAGACAGGGTAGTTGTCATTGGGAACTTCAACTTTCCAAATATTGACTGGCAACACTATAGTACGAGTACTATAGATGGGTCAGATTTTGTCCAGTGTGTGCAGGAAGGCTTCCTGACACAGTATGGAGACAGGCCAACAAGGGGTGAAGCCGCATTAGATTTAGTACTGGGTAATGAGCCCAGCCAGGTGTTAGACTTGGAAGGAGGTGAGCACTTTGGTGATAGTGATCACAATTCTGTTATGTCTACTTTAGTGATAGAAAGGGATAGGTGCATACCACTAGGCAAGAGTTACAGCTGGGGGAAAGGCAATTACAATGCAATGAGGCAAGATTTAGGAAGCTTAGGATGGAGAAGAAAATTGCAGGGGATAGGCACATTACAAATGTGAAACTTATTCAAGGAAAAGCTACTGTGTGTCCTAGATAAGTATGTACCTGTCAGGCAGGGAGGAATC
This sequence comes from Chiloscyllium punctatum, assembly GCF_047496795.1. NCBI lineage: Eukaryota > Metazoa > Chordata > Chondrichthyes > Orectolobiformes > Hemiscylliidae > Chiloscyllium > Chiloscyllium punctatum. The sequence goes on along the minus strand of NC_092753.1, from coordinate 100,902,896 downwards.
TGTACAGCGAGGGAGCTGTGGTTTACAACAGAAGTAGAATCTCTGGTCAAGAGGAAGAAGAAGGCTTATGTTAGGATGAGATGTGAAGGCTCAGTTAGGGCGCTTGAGGGTTATAAGGTAGCCAGGAAAGACCTAAAGAGAGAGCTCAGAAGAGCCAGGAGGAGACGTGAGAAGTTGTTGGCGGATAGAATCAGGGTAAACCCCAAGGCTTTCTACAGGTATTTAAGGAATAAAAGAATGATGAGAGTAAGATTAGGGCCAATCAAGGATAGCAGTGGGATGTTGTGTGTGGATTCAGAGGAGATAGAGGAAGCACTAAATGAATATTTACTCCAGTAAATAAGTATTCACTCTAGAAAACGACAATGTTATCGAGGAGAAAACTGAGATACAGCCTACTAGACTAGGTGTGATTGAGGTTCACAAGGAGGAGGTATTAGAAATCCTGCAGAGTGTGAAAATAGATAAGTTCCCTTTGCCAGACGGGATTTGTCCTAGGATTGTCAGGGAAGCCAGGAAGGAGATTGCCGAGCCTTTGGCATTGATTTTTAAATCGTCATTGTCTACAGGAATAGTACCAGAAGACTGGAGGATAGCAAATGTGGTTCCCCTGTTCAAGAAGGGGAGTAGAGACAACCCTGGTAATTATAGACCAGTAAGCCTTACTTCAGTTGTTGGTAAAGTGTTGGGAAAGGTTATAAGAGCTAGGATTTATAATCATCTAGGAAACAATAATTTGATTAGGGATAGTCAGCACAGTTTTGTGAAGGGTAGGTCATGCTTCACAAACCTTAGTGAGTTCTTTGAGAAGGTGACCAAACAGGTAGATGAGAGTAAACCAGTTGAAGTGGTGTATATGGATTTCAGCAAGGTTCCCCACAGTAGGCTATTGTACAAAATACGGAGGCATGGGACCAAGGATGATTTAGTGGTTTAGATCTGTAATTGGCTTGCTGAAAGAAGACAGAGGGTGGTGGTTGATGGGAAATGTTCATCCTGGAGTTCAGTTACCAGTGGTGTACCACAAGGGTCGGTGTTGGGTCCACTGCTGTTCATCATTTTTATAAACGACCTGGATGAGGGCGTCGAAGGGTGGGTTAGTAAATTTGCAGATGACACTAAGTTCGATGGAGTTGTGGATAGTGACGAAGGCTGTTATAGGTTCCAGAGAGACATAGATAAGCTGCAGAGCTGGGCTGAGAGGTGGAAAATGGAGTTTAATGTGGACAAGTGTGAGGTGATTCACTGTGGTCGGAGTAACTAGGATGCAAAGTACTGGGCTAATGGTAAGATTCTTGGTAGTATAGATAAGCAGAGAGATCTCGGTGTCCAGGTACACAGATCCTTGAAAGTTGCCACCTAGATTGACAGGGTTGTTAAGAAGGCATACAGTGTTTTAGCTTTTATTAATAGAGGGATCGAGTTCCGCGACCATGAGGTTATGCTACAGCTGCACAAAACTCTGGTGTGGCCGCACTTGGAGTATTGTGTACAGTTCTGGTCACCGCTTTATAAGGAGGGTGTGGAAGCTTTGGAAAGGGTGCAGAGGAGATTTACTAGGATGTTGCCTGGTATGGAGGGAAGGTCTTACGAGGAAAGGCTGAGGGACTTGAGGCTGTTTTTGTTAGAGAGAAAAAGGTTGAGACATGACTTAATAGAGACATATAAGATAATCAGAGGGTTAGATAGGGTGGACAGGAAGAGCCTTTTTCCAAGAATGGTGACTGCGAGCATGAGGGGACATAGCTTTAAATTGAGGTGTAATAGATATAGGACAGATGTCAGAGGTAGTTTCTTTACTCAGAGAGTCATAAGGGTATGGAATGCTTTGCCTGCAATGGTAGTAGATTCGCCAGCTTTAAGTACATTTAAGTCGTCATTGGACAAGCATATGGACATACATGGAATAGTATAGTTTAGATGGGCTTCAGATTGGTATGACAGGTTGGCACAACATCAAAGGCCAAAGGGCCTGTACTGTGCTGTAATGTTCTATGTTCTATGTACACCACATCAACTGCCCTACCTTCATCAACATGCTTGGTAATCTTAAAAATCTCAATGAGGTTTGAGACATGACTTGCCCTTGATGAAACCATGGCTGAAAATGTGTTGCTGGAAAAGCGCAGCAGGTCAGGCAGCATCCAAGGAACAGGAGAATCGACGTTTCGGGATCAGCCTGAAGAAGGGCTCATGCCCGAAACGTCGATTCTCCTGTTCCTTGGATGCTGCTTGACCTGCTGCGCTTTTCCAGCAACACATTTTCAGCTCTGATCTCCAGCATCTGCAGTCCTCACTTTCTCTTTGATGAAACCATGTTGATTATCTGAAATCAAATTGTTGCTCGCAAGATGATTATAAATCTTATCTCTTATAATTCTTTCCAAAACCTTTCCTACAACAGAAGGAAGGCTTACTGGTCTATAATTACCTGGATAATTCAAGGGATATGTAGATAAGCGAGAGAAAATCGATGGAAGCTTATGTTGTTTGGGTCAGATGCAGAACAGTGGGCATTGAGGTCCTATTCAGCATAAACACTGGCATGCTTTTGTTGAGGTGAATGACCTGTTCCTCTACTGTATTTCCATAAGTGGAATAAACACATATTCCAACAGGCTGTGCTGGACAAAAAGGTTACAGTGCGAAAAAAAAAGTGTTTGCAAATCACAGATTATGTTATATTGAAGAAGGTGGCCAAATATTCTGTGATGTCCAGTTCCTCTGCAATCAGAAAAAGAGAACTTTAACTGTGATGATCAATCATATTGTTTTGTCTCTAATGTGCAGCCCAGAAAGGATGCCAACCTTAGAACCTGGGCATTTAATACAGCTGTGTCCCAGGAGGGGTTGCTGAACATTTTCTGCTGCGTAATAAAGAAGGTTGCTAACTGAAACCTCAGCACAATGCATTAATTAATGCCAAATCTAATGATTTCAATATTACACTACTACACAATATCACTCTCAAAACGTCTGCAGAATAACAACGTGCATTTAAGAATATCTTTAAAAAGGTGTTTCAGAAAAGTGATCATTGAACAAAATTTGATTGCAAGTCACATGAAATCACAAACAGGACCATTTGGCCTGTTGAATCTGTACCAGCTCATGAATTGAACAAGTTACTCAAGGCCATCACCAATGTTCTCCCACACGACCACATGTCTTTCCTTTTCAGGTAACAGTCTGATTCCCTTTGAATGTTTCAAATGAACTTGCATCTACCCTGCTGTTAGGCAGCATATTACAGACATTAACTACTCATTACATATAAGAGGTTTTCCTCATGATAGTTTTGCAACCAGTCTGTCCAGATTGTCCAGATACCTCATGATTTTGAAAACATCTATGACATTTCATCTCAGCCTTCACTTCTTCAATCAAAACAGCCCTAACCTCTCCAATCTATCTCATAACTGAAGTGTCTCATTCCTACAGCCATTCTAGTAAACTTCTCCAGTACTCTTTCCAATGCAGTAACATCTTTCCTAAAGTATAGCCCCCACAAACATATACAATACTCCATTTGTGGTCTAAATAGCATAAGATCCAGGTTTAACAACCTCCTTGCTCTCAAATGCTAAGCTCTTTATTATTAAAGCCTTAGGATACAAAATATTTTCTTAACCACTTTTCTAAACGTCCTGAGACCTTCAATGACTTATACCTCTAAACCCATACACTTTGTTCCTGCATCCCCTTTAGAAACATACCCTTCCTTCTAAAATGAATCACTCCACAATTTTCTGCATTGACCATCATCTGCCACCAGTCTATCCATTCTACCAACCTGGAGATAGGAAAAAATGTTTTCTATTTGTAAAAGCATCAAGACCAAGAAGTAAAATTTTAAAAGTGCTTTGTAAAAGAAACAAGTGAGAAGTTGAAATAACTGCATAGAGCGACTGGTATCCCCATTACCAATTACCCTTTATTTACTTGCGCGCACAGTACACTGGCTGTAACCAGCCAGCTTGGAGTGAGTGCCCAAACTGAGGAGATTCTAAATCCCCTGTTTATAAGAATTTAAATACAGCAGTGTTTAACACTGAACTTTAGCACACTGCACTGTAACAGGCACAAATGGCAGTGGTGAGATTCAAACCTACACAACCTTCGAGGCTGGAACATTAATCCAGCGCTTTAGATCATTCGGCCACACCACCAGCTGACCCCCTGTTTATATTTTTTTTGTGATGACCCCCTGTTTATATTGGTTGGCCAGGACTTTCCTGATTGGCCCAGGTTAACAACCCCAATGAAGGATCTCAGTCAGCGGGTTCCACCTGTTCCAATCACTACAGAGGTGAAAAAGAAACTTTTTCACACAATGAGTAGTTAGGGTCTAGAATGTGCTGCTTGGAAATGTAGTGGAGACAGGTTCAATTGGGACATTCAGGAGGGGTGATTATTTAAATAGAAGCATTTCACAGTGTTATGAGCAAAAAGCAGGAGATTGGCATTAAGTTAAGTTGCTCAGAGATTCTGATTTGGAGCTTTTTTATAAGTTGATCTTGTTTAATAATGCCACCAAACTGCAGAATCTTTTGACGGGCTCACAAAACAAATCTTTCTTTCCTGTTGTCGAAATAGGCAGAAAAATATTTACAGGGCACAATAACACATCTGTAGAAGAAAGGGATTGACCTTGAACATTTTGGCTACACTTTATTCACGAGGTAAGTGCTCCCCAGATATAAGAATGCTCTACTCTTACCATTAATAAGCATAAAACCCCATTGAACTGCAAGCCTGAGACTGAAGTGAGCAGTGTATTTTATTTCCACCTTGACAGCTTGTGTGTTCAGAAATACTGAAAGCTGGAGATAGTCCCTGCCTCTGCTAACTAGAAGAATATGGAGAAGGGAACAACAGAAGTGATGAAATTCCTTTTGATAGGATGCAAAGGCCAATTATATAATCCATCAAACTGGAATTCTACTTTAAAAACATCACTAAAAGGGAAATAATTCTGGTCTGCTAACACTGCTAATGTTGACAGCAATATTTCCAGTATACTGCTCAGTTTGCCTGAAGTTGTCTCCAAAAGCCCTATATCAGAACAAAATCTGTCTAATTCCTTTATACATAACACCAAATGATTTTGTTATTTTAGAGAATTAATTCTTTTTGCTGGCCATTAAACTGTGATGTTTCGAAGATGAAATGTCCTCAAAAATAAATCAACCAGCCCACGCTTGTAAAACTGATACAAAATATCTCCAGTTAGATGGAAATTCTGGGTTTAGGCAACACTTATTGAATAATCCTGAGTGTACAAATAACTAGCAATCAATTTAAGATAATCAGCCAACTGCATACCATTTACACTTAGTAAAAGTGAAATAAACAAGGTCTTCAGCCCTGCTAATGAAAATAATAATATGCCTTGCATTTTTTGTTTGAATTACGAAGGAAACCTTTAGTTTTCCTTTGCTTTATCGAATGAGAGTCAACCTGCCAATCAATCAACACACTTCTCATATAAATTATTGCAAGTGTTTGTAATTTGGCATTATTGTGTTTATCCTGATGAGTGCAAGATGAAACATTCTGCAACATGCTTCATATTTCAACAACCTCTGAGGCATACACTGTTTGATTGTGAACATTTCAGGCGATTAAAAGAACAAACAAGAGAACAAAAAGACTGAATTTCAACTGAAGTATGCAGCAACTGAAAGGGCTTCTATGTGGTAATGAAGTGGTAATATTGAGAGACTGGCATTCAGGCAGCCTGACCACCAGCCCCTGCAGGCAGAGAATGACAACATGTCATGCACTGAAAAACATTAGTGGCATATAAACACTGCCTACACTGAACAAAAACAGCAGTCGTCCTTTTCATAGACTGCACAAATCAATTATGGCACTGTGTGCAAGCTTTTCCATCTAATATTCCAATAGGTATCCTGTGTCTTGGAAACAACATCACAATTACACAGTTCAGAACTACTCCAATTTCTCAAAATAATAAGCTCAAAACTATTAATTCAAAATGATATTGTGACTCAACTACAAAAGAAATCTGCTACATTGTTTGACATCTTCTGTCACTTTGGGAAATTATGTACCCTTATGTTATTACAGCAATAGCAAGAATGGGACACTAATGTGATGTTGAAGAAAAACAAAACTAGAAATTACTGGAGAAACCCAGCAGGTCCTGTAGTACCTGTGGAGAGAAAGCAGAATTAATATTTCACTCCAGCGACCCCTCTTTTGAACTGAAGCAGAAGGGTTGCTTTTCTGAGATTGCACTTCCTCCTATGTGGATATCTGCTTGGTCCCCGCTCCAAGCAGGAGCATGACTTTTGGGTGGAGAATCCAATAACAGACAGGGGATCAAACTTCAAGCTATGAAGAAATGACTGTTTAATGCTTCACCAAAGTCAAACATCTGCAAATAATGGCAAACAATTTGCTTGGGTTTCTGGTGAATAGGTCCACAGAATCATTTTTCTCCTTCTCTCTATTGTGCTAAAGGTACTCCATAAATATAAAAGTTATTGTTAACATTGAGCAGAGTGCTAAAAGTACTTTTCATTCCGGGGATCCAAGGTCAGCAAAAGGATTCCTTCCCACGCACACGTTCCAGGACCCTTCATACTGCACCAACAATAGTACAGAATAGTATCGTTGACCATGGGAAATTCAAAGCAACTTCTATCTCGGGTTTTATTTAAGCCATGGCTTTACGGTTCAGATCAGTATCTAATTAGGATCCTCAGGTTGTTAACTGACAGCTTTATTCTGCTCAGAGTTAAATGAGTCTGCATTTGGAGCCCTCATTTTGCACAATCACTAGAATGGAATGTGTTAGAACATGAGGAATTAAGTTCGATCTAAGATTCTCCTCCCACTGAGGGGCGGGGCAGGATATCGGAGGGATGAACTGGTCACACCTCAGCCAGGTTTTTCATTCCACCTGTTTGGAGATGTTGTAGTACACCTCTGTGGCAGCTGGACCTTGAATTCAGATCATTTCTATGATTCTATCTGGCTCAGAGGAAGGAATAATATCACTAGCCTACAGCACTTGAGAGAGCAGTTTAATCTATGGCAGAAAGATCTATTTCTTGCCGGAGTTATCCAATTCCTATGGTACTTTATCTAATTACCCACTCACTAGGTGCTCAGAGAAGGCAGCTGAATACATCTGCTCCGTGCTAACAACAACTTGCATTTACAGAGTACCTTTAACAAAATAAAACATCCTGATATACTTCACATGTCTTCAAACAAGTTTGACATGAGCCATGTAAGGAGATGTTATGACAAATAATGATGTGGTAGGATTTAAGGAGCATCTTAAAAGAGGAAACAGAAGTAGAGAGATTATGAGAAGGAATTCTAAGTCAATGTGAATTAAATTTAACATCATCACCCATCGAGTTTCTTTCTTTTAAGCAATGACCTCCTGGGATCTAAGTTTGTGTGTGCGCTATATTTAACACATTGCTTCGCACATCCATGTAATGTTTCTGAATGCAATATTTGAATGAAAAATCTTGTTAGAATTATCCTGGACTCTCCAGAAATTAAAGAATAATTTTCCCTCCATTGCTGCAAGCAAACAGAATAAAAAAAACAAGAAGTCATCAAAAATGATGTTTTCTCATTTTCTATCAACATGTTATTAGTTTGATTTTTTTTTTAAAAGCCTGACTGGGCCGAAGACTATGCAATTTAATTTTTCAAAATATATCCAACAAGTCTCCGATTCAGTGAGTTAGGTTCCATTTGTGGGTAGAAAGAGCCTGCCCTTTGGGAAATGCCGAGCATCACCCATCTGTTCAGCACTTCAAATGTGCTGGAAATGCAGCGTTGTATTCTGGCTCTGGATTAGTGGTGCTGGAAGAGCACAGCAGTTCAGGCAGTATCGGAGGAGCAGTAAAATCGACGTTTTGGGCAAAAGGGCTGCCTGAACTGCTGTGCTCTTCCAGCACCACTAATCCAGAATCTGGTTTCTAGTATCTACAGTCATTGTTTTTACCTAGTTGTATTCTGGCTGCTCATGGGGAGTGTGGAATCTACCATTAATTCCAATGCTGCTACTAGCCTCTTCAGACCAAATTCAGAAACTGAAACTCAATAAAATCCTCTGATTTTATTTTTTGTAACTTTTATATTGAATTAAGAACGAGCAAAAGCTGTTAACCCACAGGATTTCTGTGTAAAGTGAGCAGTGCAAAAGCTAGGAACTTGGTGAGAATGGGAATTTAGAATGGGGAAGAGGTGGTATCTTTAGCACTTAGTGGTTCCAGTGAGCTTCAGACAATTGGCATTTTAATTATCATTCAGTGTTTAATGCAAGTTAATGCAGAGTAAAAAATAACAAACTAGAACTTAAACAGACATATTATAAATAATCTAGACTAAGATGTAGCAGAGCAGGTTGTGTGGCAAGACAGCAGTGTGTGATAAGTTTAGGACCGTGAGGTTGTCCTCAGCTCACACGCTATAGCTGATGTCTCCATCTCAAATATCTCCAGTTCAGAATCTTTGATCAAGAATGCAAGGTGAAAGGTGAACAATTTCTGGAAAGATGCAGGTTCAGAATGGAGCTGGTGTGACCAATAATCTGCAGCATGAGAACTCAGAGACAGGGAGAAAATAGGCAGCCACAGAAACTGAAACTATTCAGCAATTATGATATACCTCCTCCCTTTAAGAAGGATGTTGGAAGGGCACCAAGAATAATGACCAGAAGAGGAGGCTGAAGTGGAAGCAAGGTAAATGTAATTCTTTGGGAAGGTGACCGAACAGGTAGATGAGGGTAAAGCAGTTGATGTGGTGTATATGGATTTCAGTAAGGCCTTCCCCATGGTAGGCTATTGTAGAAAATATAGAGGAATGGGATGGAGGGTGATTTAGCAGTTTAGATCAGAAATTAGCTAGTTGTAAGAAGACAGAGGGCTGGTGGTTGATGGGAAATGCTCATCCTGGAATTCAGTTCCTATTGGTGTACCACAAGGATCTGTTTTGGGGCCACTGTTGTTGGTAATTTTTATTAATGACCTGAATGAGGGTGTAGATGGATGGGTTAGTAAATTTGTAGATGACACTAAGGTCAGTAGAGTTGTGGACAGTGCAGATGCATGTTGCAGGTTACAGAGGGACATAGATAAGCTGCAGAGCTGGGTTGAGAGGTAGCAAATGGAGTTTACTGTGAAAAGTGTGAGGTGATTCACTTTGGAAGGAGTAACAGGAATATAGAGTACTGGGCTAATGGCAAGTTTCTTGCTAGTGCAGATGAGCAGAGAGATCTCAGTGTCCATATACATAGATGCTTGAAAGTTGCCACCCAGGTTGATAGGGTTGCTAAGGCAGCGTACAGTGTGTTAGCTTTTATTGGTAGAGGGATTGGGTTTTGGAGCCATGAGGTCATGTCGCAGCTCTGGCGATGCCGCACTTGGAAATATGCGTGCAGTTCTGGTTGCTGCATTACTGGAAGGTTGTGGAAGCTTTGGAAAGGGTTCAGAGGAAATTTATTAGAATGTTGCCTGATTTGGAGGGAAGGTCTTATGAGGAAAGGCTGAGGGACTAGAGTCTGTTTTTGTTAGAGAGAAGAAGGTTAAGAGTTGACTTCCAAAAGATATACAAGATGATAACAGGGTTAGATAGGGTGGACAGCGAGAGCCTTTTTCCTCAGACGAGGGGACACAGCTTTAAGTTGAGGGGTGATAAATATAGGACAGATGTCAGAGGGTAATTTATTTACTCAGAGTAGTAGGGGGTGTGGAATGCACTGCCTGCAACAGTAGTAGACTTGCCAACTTTAAAGGGCATTTAAATGGTCATTGGATAAGTATATGAATGATAATGGAATAGTGTAGGTTAGGTAGACTTTAGATTAGTTTCACAGGTCAGTGCAACATTGAAGGCTGAAGGGCCTGTACTGCGCTGTAATGTTCTATATAATCTGTTAGGGAATTCAATAGTTAGTCATATCCTCTGTAAGCAGGATCATAAGCCTTACATGATTTGATCTCTATCTGGGGCCATAGTGAAGGACATCACAAACCAAGTAAAATGATATTTGAGGGGAGAGGGGGGAAAAGATTTGATCATTCTGACACGTGTTGGGAATGACAACATAGAAGAGAAATACTGTTTGTATAATACCAGGGACCAGGAGCTAAATTAAAGAACAGGACCTGAAATCTATCAGCTCTGGAATATTGCTGATATTGTATGAAAATTCAGAGAACCATATGTTTACAGCATGGAAGATGGCCAGTTGACCTATCTGAGCTGGTCTTCAAGCTTCCCTTTCAGATAATGATCCAATTCCCTTTTGAAAGTCTGAAGTGATCCTGCCCCTAACATATTCTAAAACAAATTCTACTCACTTGCTGTGTAAAAATGCTACCTTTAAATATTGCTATTACTTTTGCTGTTGACCTTCAGTTTGAGTCCTCTTCAGTACTATCACTGTAATCTGTCAGGGCCCATGGATGTGGCATGACCCAGGTTGCTCAGCCATTTCCTGATTAATGTGAAGACTGGCACCTACAATGTTAGGGACCTCTGAAGCAGGTTGAGAAAAATCATCTACTCGATTCTTCTGGGTGTAGTATGGCAAATGCTCCAGCTTGATCTCTTGCACTAATCTGCCACTGAACTGTTGAATTGTTTACCAGTATTCATGGTTGGAGGTAGTAGGACTGTAGAGCTTTGATGTGGTTGTGGGATTTTGTTTACTATCTGCATACAATCCCAGTTGCAGTGTTACCAGTTTGACATTTCAGCTTTAGGCATGTCAGGTGCAGATCCTTGCATGTCTTTCTGATCCCTCAGTGAGCTTGCATTGACCCATGGCATGATGGCAGTGCTAGGAGATATGGCAAACAGATCCATGAGGTTACAGCTTATGGCTGGCTACAACTCTGGTTGGTATTCTGAATCAATGCCACCGCACAGAATGGTAATGCACGTTGTTGTAGATGTACCTTCAGTGTTCAAGAAAAAAGTGAAAGGGACAGGATTGAGAGAGGGAGATGTAAAGACATATTTAGTGAATAAAACTATTGCATGATCTGTGTTTCCAAATAACTTTGCTTCCTGATAATTGGGCTTTGTTTCTGACACAAGGTAGTGTACTTAGAAAAACTGGCTGAAACAAAAACCTAAAAAAACAATTAAGACAATAAAAACCACAGAACAATTCACAACATGTCCAACAGACACTTTACAGATCATTGATCCCCTGAGTTTAAGGTATAATATTTAAAAACATCATTACCAGGCTTTTCCAGGACATGAATCAGCCATTCCAAGTAGCCACAGTTCAAACAATTCTTGGTAACAATGTAAATTCAATAATTTCATGATTGCTATTAAAGTTCAAAGTGGAGCCTTACAGTAAGAACAAAATTTATTGACTATGACAAGGCTTATAATGGAGAGGCACAAATCGTTCAATAATACAAAGAATCTGAACTCATGATGTATCCCTGACTAGACGGTTCACTGAATTGTTTGAGTCAACAATAGCATTATGTGAATGCAATATTCTAACAAAAACAGAAACAAACATACAACATTCTAATGTTGCAACTTTCCAAGGGATTTCTGGAGCAGTGTTTACATGATGGTTTGTGTCAGTGGCCTCTGCTAAATCTAACATGTTTTAACTGCCAGTGGAGGAATTGAAGTGTAGTCAGGTTTAGGTCATGAGGGAAAAGTAAGGCAAATAGCCTGGGGACCAATTTATCTGATCAAAAAATATCAATTCAAATCTCTCAAATAATGAGAGATGAAAAGGAACATCTTACACTTATGAACTGTAAAATGCAAAGAATTAAGCATTTCACAATGTATTTTATACATCGTGCTGTGCAGTATACACCTGATTAATAATTTTCACTGAATCCAACTAATTAAAGCAACAACAGTTCATAATTCAAACTGAATATAGTCTGAAAAGTTACTGCACCATAATCAACAATGTGCTTCTCTTCCCAACACTACAGCTAAGTACATGCTCTTTAATTTCTCCAATTTGTTATATTTTGGATCTTCAGCATCCACAGTTTGTTTTATTTTACATATTCTCTAATTTTGCATAGGGATTTTATTGCATGATTATATGAATAATGAAGGATCATTTACTCAGAACATCAACTCAGATTTCTCTCCACAGCTGCTGCTAGACCTGCTGAGGTTTCCAGTTATTTTTTCCTCACATTAATACTGCTAAAACATACACAACATTTTACCATACTGAGAGAAAAAAAGAAACAGGCAACCTCTTAGTTAGCAGGGAGCAAGAATGTTAGGTAACAAATGGACAGCAGTTGTTCTGAAGGATCTTACAATACAAGTTGATCTTGGTGATGCTCGTTGCTGGTACAAACCTCAACTGAAAAAAGCTGGCATGGTGACATGAAGTTGATTAAAGTGGATTAAGCCAAATTACATTGAACAGGAACAAAAACTGGTTCAAAGGCAAAACCAGAGAGCAGGAGCTCAGGACTGTTTCTAAAAGTAAGTTGAAGTGGGTTTGTTCAGTATATATTCCAAACCCATAACCACAATTGAAATAGCTCCACAGAGGCTAGTATCCAGTCACCAGGTGACACTTTACACAGAGTCCTTAGCACTGATCCAGCTCTCAGTGAACAGATATCTGGCACTTAATTATTAAACAATTACAAAAGAGTTACTTTTTCTGTAAAGATTTACAGCTATACACAGCAATTTTACAAGTGAGGGGGAACAGCAAAGCCAGGCCCCAAACCCTATCCCTCAACTAGTTTACAGGGAGATGAGGACAAACCTCAAACCCCCATTTCAAATGTGAAAAGACAATGACATTTGTACATGAGACAATCCTGTTACATTGGAAAGTGCAGACAATACAGACCCAGCAAACCCCCATCCCTCCCACCTTCTGACCACTAAGGCAGCCCACCCCTACACACCTTCCATCTCTCGGTCCACCCCATGCCCCTTCTAGTTCTGTCCACCCTGACACCTTCTGACCTCTGAGACAGCCGGCACCAGTATCTGCCCAGGGTGACAGTGCAGAGGATGGCTACCCATCTTCTGGCTCTCAGACTGCCCCTATGTACCATTGGGCTCTCACCCACCCGATGCACCATCCACTCTGTGGGCTATCCTGACACCTTTTCCTGATGAAGGGCTTTTGCCTGAAACATCGATTTCGAAGCTACTTGGATGCTGCCTGAACTGCTGTGCTCTTCCAGCACCACTAATCCAGAGTCTGGTTTCCAGCATCTGCAGTCATTGTTTTTACCTTCTGGTCACCTTTAGGACAGCCCACCCCCTTCCCCAGGGACACAGCATGCAGGATAGCCCAGAAGCCTTCCAGATCTCAACCTGCCCCTATGCACCTTCTGGGGCTCTGCTGCTCTGACACCTGACCACCTCTAGGACAGCCCATCCCAATCACCCCTTCTTGGGACAACACCACTCAATGGCCTACCCACCATCTGGCTCTTGGGCAACTGGCATCAGGGTGGACTACCCACCCTCTGGCTTTCAGAACAGCCTACCAACCTTCAGGTGACACTTTATACAGAGTCACCCTCTGGCTCTCAGGGTGACAGCTTTCAGGATGACCCATGAGCCTCCCAGCTCACAGTAAGACCTGCCAGACCCAGGGACAAGACAGTGCAGGTAATAGACCCAAACAGTTAATTATGTAAAAAACAGAGTCCTTTCTGGTACACAGTCCAAATAGAGTCTTCAAAATATGGAGCCCATTCCCAGGAATGGAGTCCACTTCAGTTTATGAGGTGCATTTTCCAACATGGAGTCCACCACTTAAAAAAACCAGAGTCCACTCCTGAAGGCAGCAAATGCATACCCCACAGCACACAGGTGTTCAGTCTCCATGGAGTCCTGGCCCAGCCTTGGAAAACCAGGCCCACTCACAGGAATATAGTACATTGTACAGGTGCAGTTAACTCACAGGGGTTTTTGATCCACTCCTGAAGGCAAGATCATCTCCCAAACTCCAGGATACAGCAAGTGCTCACCTCCCAGCACACACAGGTGTTCAATCTTCAGAGGCCCAGTCCCAGGGCTAGGCCTCCCCACAGGAACAGCTCCTCTGGTGAAATGTATGTCTTCCACAAGGGCTCAGTCCAAACACCAAAAAAAGTGATGATTCAAAAAAACAAAGAAAACTAGAGTCCAAGGGCTAAGCCCTGCCACAAAATTAACATTGTCCTTTTCTCAAAAGTAAAAAAAAAGTGTAACACACAGGCTGTAACCAGCCAGTGAAACAACAATCCCCAAATGAGAACTGAGTTACACATTATGTGCATCAGGAGCTTAACAATCAGTCCTCATTAAAGGAATGCCAGTTAACAAACTGGCTAAATAATTCAGCCAGTTCAGGAATCAAGTTTTTTCCCCTCCCCAAAAAAGGAAGCAGAAACCAAGAGTGACATACTGACTATAGCACCAGCCAACACAGAGTCAGTCCCCTAAACTGAAGAGACTCTGAATCTCCTGTTTATATCTGCCAGCCAGGGCTTTCCTAATTGGACCAGATTAACAGCCCCAATCCGAGAGCCCATATTCTATGAGGCCTACCTGGCTGACTTCATTACAACTAACAGCCAGAAGGCCAAAGGCAGCAGATATATGGGAACACCACCACTTGCTCTCCAAGCTACATACCATCCTGATTTAACATAGAACATATAGTCCAGCACAGTACAGACCCTTCGGCCCTCAATGTTGCGCCAATCTTTTGTCCTACTCTGAGATCAAACTAGCCTACATACCCTACATTCCCTACATTTTACTATCATCCATGTGCCTGTCCAAGAATTGCTTAAATGTCCCTAATATATCTGACTCTAATATCACTGCTGGCAGTGCATTCTACACGCCCACTACTCTGTGTAAAGAACCAATCTCTGACCTCCTCTAAACCTTCCTCCAATCACTTTAAAATTATGGCCCCTCACGATAGGCATTTCTGCCATGGGAAAAAATCTCTGGCTATTCACTCCATGTATGCCTCTCAACATCCTGTAAACCTCTATCAAGTCACCTCTCATCCTTCTTCACTCCATGAGAAAAGCTCTAAATCCCTCAACCTTTCTTCAGAAGACATGCGCTCCAGTCCAAGCAGTATCCTGGTAAATCTCCTCTGCACTCTCTCTAAAGCTTCCACATCCTTCCTATAATGAGGCAACCAGAACTGAACACCATATTCCAATGTGCTTTATAGAGCTGCAGCATAACCTCACGGCTTTTAAACTCAATCCCCTTGCTAATGAAAGCCAACACACCATATGCCTTCTTAACAGCTCCATCAACTTGGGTGGCAATTTTGAGGGATCTATGAATGTCGTCCGCAAGATCCCTCTGTTCCTCTACATTGCCAAGAATCCTGCCTTTAACCCTGTATTCTGCATTCAAATTCGACCTTCCAAAGTGAATCACTTCACACTTTTCCAGGCTGAACTCCATTTGCCACTTCTCAGCCCAGCTCTGCATCCTGTCAATGTCCCATTGCAACCTACAATAGCCCTCTACACTATCCACAACTCCACCAACCCATGTGTCATCAGCTAACTTACAAACCACCCTTCCACTTGCTCATCAAAATAACTTATTAAAAAATCACAAAGAGGAAATGTCCCAGAACAGATCCCTACGGAACATCACTGGTCATTGTGCTCCAGGCTGAATACTTTCCATTAACTACCAACTCTGTCTTGTATGGGCCAGCCAATTCTGAATCCAGACTTCCAAATCTTCCTGTGTCCCATGCCTCCTTACTTTCTGAATGAGTTGAAGAGTGTGGTTCTGGAAAAGCCCAGCCAGTCAGGCAGCATCTGAGGAGCAGGAGAATCAACATTTCGAATATAAGCTATTTATCAGGATGGCTTTCTGAATGAGCCTATCATGGGGAACCATATCAAATACTTTGCTAAAATTCAGGTACATCACATTCACTGCTCTACCTTCATCAATGTATTTTGTCACATCCTCAAAGGATTCAAAAAGGTTTGTGAGGCATGACCTACCTCTCACAAAGCCATGCTGACTATCTCTAATCAAACTATGCTTTTCTAAATAATTATGAATCCTGTCTCCGAATCCTCTTCAATATGTTGCCCACCACAGATTAAGACTGACTGGATTATACCCAGGATTATCCCTATTGCCTTTCTTGAACAAGGGAATAACATTTGCCACCCTCCAATCATCTGGTATTACTCCAGTGGACAGTGAGGATACAAAGATCATTGCCAAAGACACAGCAAACTCTTCCCTCACTTCCTGTAGAAACCTCAGCTATATCCCATCTGGATCAGGGGACTTATCTATCCTCATGCTTTTCAAAATTTCCAGCACATCCTCCTTCTTAACATCAACCTGTTTGAATATATCAGCCTGTTTCATGCTGTCCTCACAAACATCAAGGTCACTCTCACTTAGTGAATACTGAAGCAAAGTATTCAGTAAGAGCCGCCCTTACCTTCTCCAACTCCAGGCAAGTTCCCTCCGCTATCCCTGCTCAGCCCTACCCTCATTCTAGTCATCCTCTTGTTTCTCACACAAGTGTAGAATGCCTTAGGGTTTTCCTTAATCATCCCCACCAAGGCTTTTTCATGCTCCCTTCTTGCTCTTCTAAGTCCATTCTTCAGTTCCTTCCTGTCTACCTTGTAACCTTCTAGAGCATGGTCTGGTCCTTGCTTCCTCAAGTAAGCTTCCATCTTCCTCTTGACTAGATGTTCCACATCTCTTGTCGTCCAAGGTTCCTTCATCCTACCATCACTCCCTTGTCTCAGTGAGACAAACCTATTCAGCACTATCAGCAAGTGCTCCCTAAACAACCTCCACATTTTTGTTGTGCATTTCCCTGAGAATACTCGTTCCAAATTTATGCTCCACAGTTCCTGCCAAATAGCATTGTAGTTCCCCCTCCTCCAGTTAAATACTTTCCTATACCATCTGCTACTATACTCACGGAGAGGGATAGAAAAGATCAGGGAGCTGTGATCACTATCATCAAAATGCTCTCTCTCAATGAGAGATCTGACACCTGACCTCATTTGTTGCTAAGCACCAAATCCAATATGGCCTCCCCTCTAGTCAGACAATCTACATATTGAGTCAGGAATCCTCCCTGGACACACCGAACAAAGCCTGCTCCATCCAAACTATTTGAACCAAGTAGGTTCCAATCAATATTAGGGAAGTTGAAGTCACCCATGACAACAACCCTGTTACTTCTGCACTTGTTAAAAATATTCCTCCCAATCTGCACCTCCATGTTTCTGTTGCTATTGGGGGTCTATAGAAAACCCCTAACAAAGTGACTGCTCTTTTCTTTTTTCTGACTTCCACCCATAATGAGTCAGTAGACAAACCCTCCTCGATGACCTATCTGCAATTGTGACACCATCCCTGATTAGCAATGCCACTTCCCTACCTCTTTTACCTCCCCCTCTATTCCTTTTGAAACATCTAAACCCTGGAATATCCAACAACCATTCCTGCCCTTGTGATATCCAAGTCTCTGTAATAGCCACAACATCGTAGCTCCAAGTTTTGATCCATACTCCAAGTTCATCACCCTTATTCCTGACATTTCTTGCGTTAAAATAGACACTTTAATCCATCACACTGACTGCAACCTTACCCTATCAACTGTCTATCTTTCCTCAAAGACTCTCTGCACGCTGTATCTGCCTGTTCACCAGTTACCCCATCCTCTGATCTGTAGCTCCAGTTCCCATCACCCTGCCAAACTAGTTTAAACCGTTGTGAAATATATTCTTGGAAATATATTCTCATTCCTTCAATGTTGCTGGTCAAAAATGTGGAATTTCCTTTATGTCAGCACTGTGAATGTCCCTTACTCCAAGATGTGAAAAGATTCAAGTTAGTGGTTCAGCCTAACCTCTTCAAGTGTTAATTAGAGATGGGCAATAAATATTAGCATTGTTAATGATGCCCATACCATACTGCCTCATATGAAAACTTAATGTAAAGGTGCAGCATAAAGTACACCTTTATTTTTGCAGATGATGCTAAAATAAATGACAGAGTAAATAATATTGAGGACCACAGCATGTTACAAAATGAAATTCATAAAATGGTACCTCTCAAAAATTAAGGCAATATGTTTAAATGTGAGATGCTTCCAAAGTGTGGAACAACAGAAGGATTTGGGAACTCAAGCAGATCGATCTTGAAAATAGCATTCAGTGGACAAGGTCATAAAAATAAAATGCGTGGAAATTGGGCAAAGTATAGAATATTAAACCAAGATTATCACGCATATGTGAAGCATTAGTGAGACCGCAGTTGGATAATTATGTGTAGTTTTATTCTGAGAAAAATGAAACACCACTTGTGTAAAGCACGTCACTGTAATTCCATGGATATAACACAAATGCATTTCTACATCTCAGGCAAAATGAGAGCCCCTTATGTTCCGGGCTGATTCGGTGCTGGTCATACAGGATTATTACGCATTGAGAAAGGATTTGAGAGATTAAACAGGATACATTCTTTGAAAATGGTTAATACATTCCTGATACACTATGAGCTTTTTACAAGATTGGAATAGCATGACAGATGGTATGTTCTTCATTACATTTTGCTGTGTCAACATTGTCTAATATATATGAAGATTTTCCTGAAAAAAATACTTTGCAGCAATTTTTCAAACAAGCGGCCTGTTCAAATGAAGAGTTCAGGCAGGGATCCTCCTCCTTGGGCTGCAAGCAGATATGATGCTGGTTTTCCTCTCATTGTTTCCAAATAGAAACATTCCCTGACAACGCTGCATGAAACCTCACACAATAAACGAAAGCTCAGCAGGGCAGGGAAATGGAGCCTGTTTGTGTTATAGATACAGCTACTGCTTTACCACGTTGAAGTGTGAGGCCAGTCTTTTGCTCCTATTGGTCAAGGACAGGGAGCTGCAGAGGCTGACAGGAATGCACAGAATCAGAAAAGGCAATCCATTATTCAAAACCACAATTATGTTCATTGCTCACATTCCTCACTTGATTTTCTCACCAACCAGTACCTTAATTCCCTTCCAATAGTGCGACACGGCTTGGTCTCATACTCATCAATAAAACTTCACAGAAGAATCAAAGTTTAGTCTTCACACAGGGGCACACAGCAACCTCCCATGTTATTGTGTAGCCTATCACTGCAAAATTGGACAGATTTACAACAAATCTAGCAGCCCATGACTGGACATCTATGAGGTGCTGTGGGCCATCAGCAGCAGAATTAGACCATAAGATACATGAGCAGAATTAGTCCATTCAGCTCATCAAGTCTGCTCCACTGTTTGATTACAGCTGATAAGTTTCTTAAACCCATTTTCCTGACTTTGCCCTTTAACGCTTGACCACCTTACTAATCAAAAACCTATCTATTTCTTAAATACACTTAATGACTTGGTCTCCTCAGCCCTCTGCAGCAATGAATTCCACAAACTAACTACCGTCTGGTTGAAGAAATTTCTCCTCATCCCAGTTCTAAAGGATCGTCCCTTCACTCTCAGGTCCTCGTCTCTCCTACTAGTGAGAACATCTTCTCTATGTCCACTCTATCCAGGCCTCTCAGTATTCTGTAAGTTTCAATCAGATCCCCCTTCATCCTTCTAAACTCCATCAATACAGACCTGGAGTCCTCAACCGCTCCTCATTTGATAAGCCCTTCATCCCAGGATCATTCTTGTAAACCTCCTCCGGACCTTCTCCACGGCCAGCGTGTTCTTTCTTAGGAACGGGGCCCAAAACTGCTCACAATATTCCAAATATGGTCTTAGCAAAGTCTTCCACAGCCTCAGCCGTACATCAGCTCTTGTATTCTAACCCTTTTGAAATGAACACTAACTTTGTATTTGCTTTCCTTTCTGCTAACTGAACCTGTACGCTAAACTTAAGATAATCCTGAACTAGGACTCCCAAGTCCCTTTTTGCTTCAGATTTCTGAAGCTTTTCCCCATTTAGAAGATAGTCTACACCTCTATTCTTCCTACTAAAGTGCAAAACCTCACATTTTCCCACATTGTATTCCATCCGTCACTTCTTTACCTGCTCTCCCAGCTTGCCCAAATCCTTCTGCAGCCTCCCTGGTTCCTCAACTCCATCTGCTCCTCCACCTATCTTTGTGCCATCTCCAAACTAAGCAACAATGCCCTCAGTTCCTTCTTCCAGATTGTTCATGTATAACATGAGTAGCTGTGGTTCCAACTCTGACTCCCTTTGGAACTCCACTAGTCACCGGTCGCCATCCTGAAAAAGACTCTTTTATCCCCACTCTGCCTTCTGCCAGTCAGCCAATCTTCTATCTATGCCAGTCACTTGCCCATAAGACCATGGGATCTTATCTTATTTAGCAGCCTCCTGTGTCAAAGGTCTTCTGGAAATCCAAATTGATCACATCCACTGGATCCTCTTTGTCTAACGTGCTTGCTACTTCCTCAAGGAATTGCAATAGATTTATGAGGCATGACCTCCCCTTGATGAAGCCATGCTGACTCTGCCTATTTTACCATGTACTGAATGGGCTGGGCTGAATGGCCTAACTTCTGCTCCTATGTCTTATGGACTTATACTCTGCCATCTCATCCTTAATAATAGACTCTGAAATCTTTCCAATGACTGAGGTCAGGCTAACCGGCCTATAATTTCCTGACTTCTGCCACCCTACCTTCTTAAACAGGGGTGTTACATTAGCCATTTTCCATTCCTCTTGTGCTCTCCTCTACAGGTGATTCCTGATAGATCACCATCATTCCCTCCACAATCTCCTCAATTATCTCCTTCAGAACCCGGGGTGTAGTCTATCTGGTCCAGGTGATTTTCCCACCTTCAGACCTCTCACTTTCTCCTTCATGATGGCCACTGCACTTGCCTCTCTACCCTGACTCTCTTGAAGTTCTGGTGTGCTGCTGGTGTCTTCCATTGTGGAAACAGATGCAAAGTTTCTCTGCCATTTTTTTGTTACCCATTACTATTTCCACAGCCTTATTTTTCAGAAGTCCAGTGTCCACTCCTGCCTCATGCTTGCCTTTTATATATCAAAAAAAAACTCGTGCAATCTTCTTTAATATTACAAGCTAACTTACCCTCATATTTCGTCTTCTCTCCCCTTTCCTACTTTTTTAGTCATCTGTTGGTTTTTAAATCAATTCTCTGATTCCCACTAGCACATTGTATGCTCTTTCTTTTGCTTTCATGCCATCCCTGATTTCTCTCATCAGCCATGGTTGTCTCATCCTCCCCTCAGTATGCTTCAGCTTCCTTGGGATGATTTTCTGCTATGCCTCCTGAATCACCCCAGAAACCCCTGCCATTGGTGCTCCACCACCTTCTCTACTAGGCTCCCCTTCCAATCAACTTTGGCCAGCTCTTCCCTCATGTCTTTGTAGTTCCCTTTACTCAATTGTAAGAATGTTACGTCTGATTCCAGCTTCTCCCTCTCAAACTGCACAGTGAATTCTATTGTATTATGATCAGTGCCCCTGAGGGGTTCCTTCACCTCCACCTCCTTAACCAAGTCTGTCTCATTACACATCACTCAAATCCAGCATTGCCTGTTCCATAGTCGGCTTTACTACAAGTTGCTTCAAAAAAAACATCTCATAGATGTAGTGATTGTAGTGAGGTCAGCCAGGTAGACCTCACAGATTATGAGTTCCCTGAATGGGGCTTTTAACCTGGTCCAATCAGGGAGCCCTGGCTGACAGATATAAACAATAGTGTCAAACATCCTGTTCACTTGGAGAGTTGGCTCTGAGGGAGCTGGGTCAGTGTCAAAGACTCTCCATGTGTAAATAAAGAGCAAAAGGATACGAGCCTCTATGCAGTTATTTCAGTAGACATTCCATAAATTATTTTTCATGGGATCCACGACCAATCAGATTTTCCCAGTGCCCCAATGATTATTGTAATAAAAAAGGCACATAAGAAAGGCACTATCTCCAGATTTATTTTCTGACCCACATCCTGACTACTGGTGGAAGGCCTGTACACGACTCCAATTAGGATCTTTTTTATTATCAAGGTTTCTCAACTCAATCCACCCTATGTTACTTCTTGTTATTGATTTAATTTAATTTCTTCCAAACAAGGCATCCACTCCCCCCTGCCTAATACCTGTCTTTTAAATAGGATATGCATCCTTGCATCTTTCACTTCCAGACCTGATTCCCTTGCAGCCACCTCTCTATGATCCTCACGTCATACCTGCTAATTTCGATCTGCACTACAAACTAATTTCCCTTGTTTCCTATACTCCGTGTATTTAAGTACAACATCCTCAGCCTTAAGTTGATTGACCTCCTTATCAACTATGCCTAAAGTTAGATTCCTGACCCTTTCCATACCGTCTGTAGAGTTACTTGTTCTAGAAACTTTAATAATCTCTCCTGCGGTGTCTGATCCTTTAATTTTTTTTCATAATTTTCCATGCAACTGAAGACACCCCATCCCTGCATCACTATTTAGTTTAAAGCCCTATCTACAGTCCTAGTTATCTGATTGACCAGGTCTCTGGTCCCAGCCTGATTCAGGTGGAGCCCATGCCATCAGAACTATTCCTTCCTTCCCCAAGACTGATACCAATGTCCAAGGAATTTGAAACCGTTTCTCCCACACCAATCATTCAGTTACACATTTATCTCTTCAATCTTGTTGACCCTGTGCCAATTAACCTGTGGCTCAGGTAATAATCTGGAGATTACCACTTCTTTGGTTCTGCTTTTTAATTTAGGACCCTAGCAGCTCATATTCCCTCAGCAGAACCTCTTTCCTCTTTGTATAAGGGGATCACTGGGGCCTACATGGACCATGACAACTGGATCTTTCCCCTCCTGCTCCCAGTTCTTCTGCAGCCCAGATGTGATATCCTGAACACAGGCACCAGGCAACACAGCCTTCAGGACTCTCGATCCTAGCCTGCGAACAGTGTCTATTTCCCTGACTATATTATTCCCACTGACTATAACTATATTTCTCTTTTCTCACCCTCTTGAATGGCATCCTGTAACATAGTGCTATTGTCAGTTTGCTCATCTTCTCTACAGCCCCCACTCTCATCCACACAGGGGACAAGAAACTCAAACCTGTTTGACAAACTCAAGAGCTGAGGTTTCTTCAGTACTAACTCCTGGATCTCTCTAACTGCATCACTAGCAGTCTCTTCCTTCCATTCCTGACCACTGACTGAATTTGAAGTAGTTAGTCTAAGGGTTGCTATTGCCTCTTGAAACACAACATCTAGGTAACTCTCCCTCTTCCTGATGAATCATACTCCAGCACAATCTATATCCTCATGGCCTTGCATGTCCTCCACTCTACCATTACCATCAGATGAACACTGTTTCAATGGAGAGGACACGCCAGGATGAGCTAAAGATGTACCTAACAATGAGGTGTCGACCTGGTGACTTCTTGAATGCCAAACAAACAAAGTACAAAGTGATAGACAGGGCTAAGCAATCCCACAGCTGAAGCCTCAGATCTGAGCTCAGCATTTTTGGATACAAAAGACTTGGATGTACAGTTTTAGAAAGGCAAATTACAGGGGAATGATGGAAGATCATGGAAGACAAAGGGGTTATAATTGCCCTTTTTTATGAAGGAAAGTGTGTGAGGTTGACTATTCCTGTCAATTTTCCTTTGTTATTCAGCTATTTATAATCAATCATTAGAGATATTCAGACTTCAAATAGACAGTCTACAGCATGGTCATTCCTGATGAAGGGCTTTTGCCCAAACATCGATTTTCCTGCTCCTTGGATGCAGCCTGACCTGCTGTGCTTTTCCAGCACCACTCTAATCTTGACTCTGGTCTCCAGCATCTGCAGTACCCACTTCTGCCTAGTCTATAGCATGGTAAGGCCTCAATCACCCCAACACCACTGTCAATGAGACTAAAGGGACCAACAGCTGGATAAATGAATAACCTATTTCAGATTTCTATCTTGCGCATTGAAGTTCTATGATGTAGTTTGCACCGATGCCTCATAGCGCCAGGGACTCGATTCCAGCCTCGGGTGACTGTTTGAAGTTTGTACATTTTCCCTACGTCTGCGTGGGTTTGCTCTGATTTCCTCCCACATCCAAAGATGTTAGGGTTAGGTGAATTGGCCATTGAAAATTGCCCCATAGTGCTCAGGGATGTGCTATTAGCCATAGGAAAAACGGAGTCACAGGCCTAGCTTAGGAGGGGTGGGTATGGGCTTCTCTTTGGAGGATCAGTATCGACTTGATGGACTGAATGGCCTGTTTCCACACTGTAGGGATTCTATGAAACCACAGGGCATGTACACCAGATCCCGATTCCTGTTTTAGGATAGAACTAAGTGAAACATTGGCCATACATGCATATTACAGCTGGTCTTCTAGCCAAGTGGGAGTTCAAAGATATTTTGTTGTGGAACTTGAAAGAGCAGGAATGATATGTCTTGGAAATTGTGGACTATAGCCCTGGGGTATCCAATTTCTGATGTAGCCCAGGCCTCCAAATGAACCAGAGCTTCTTTCAATTCCCACTGGTTGATTGCCTGAGGGGAAATGTCAACTCCATGTCTGTTAATGAAAGGTGTCCTCTCTTGCAGAGTTTTGAGCTTATCAACAATATTCTCCATTAGTCCACTGCAATCCTGTTATTGTAACGAACTGCTGATCTTTACCAAACTATTTCATTAACCATGATCTGCTTTCCACCATCCAGAGGTGACCTGGCTTGCACATTTTGTCCGATGGCTGCAGGACAGGGTATTTCTTTCTGTAGTTGCAGTCCCTCTGAAACTCTGGGTTATGAACTCGTACTGTGTCACACTCCCCAATCCTGAGTCTAGGCCAATTAGGTAGCCCCTAATTTATATCTAGGATGTCTGGAATCCCCCCTTGCTATTCCAATCTCTGTACATATGTGTAGTAAGATACTCTATAGCATTTTAGTAGCTTCACTTTACACAGAGAAAACTTCCTCATTTATCCAAGCTCAGGTATAGAAGCTTAGCAGTTATGGTTGTGGATTAGCAATTGAGAGGTCCTCATTTCCAATGGTTACCATGACAAGCTGTTCAGACAGATCTGCTCCTTTTCAGCCTCACACCAGGAATCATGAAAACAGCTGGGTCACTCTTGTTCTTCAGGGAATGAAGCACATGATCCAGTTTCACAAGTGATTCCATTTCCACACTTACTGATTGACTCTCAGCAATGAGAGACTGATGGTATTGAAAGATCAAAAGACAAACTGAAAAACAGCAAGAAACCCCTTCCTCACTGCCCTACCCTTCAACAAGGTGCTGCCCCCTCCTATGCTGGACTTAATTCATTTTCCAGCTGAAAGTCTTACTTATAGCATTCCTTTTCCATTTAAAACGTTGTTCACAAAGATATCTCAAAAGTAGCTTAAAATAGGTGTATGAAAAGTGAAAGTCACCAGAATCTCAAGACTGCTCTCTCGGGAGACAGAGAGAAAACTGGTGTGGAGTTAATGGAATTCCATGTTGAATTCAGTAATATAACCCATGATGAAGCAATGCTCCTCTTCTCCCACAGTTTTGAATGCCATGGTACACTACACTCTAGCTTTTGCCTCTTCGTTGTTGCTAACTTATACATTATTGAGCTGCCAGTGCCAAGGACAAATGACAGAGTGCAAATCGCCTTTAATCAGTCCAATTTGCCATCATTTAGCCCATATCCCTCTAAACCCTTCTGATTGATATACTCATGCAGATGCCTTTTAAATGTTGCAATTGTATCAGCCTTCATCACTTCCTCTGGCAGCTCATTCCATACATGCACAATCTTCGATGTGCAAAGGTTGCCCTTTAGGTCCCTTTTATATCTTTCTCCTCTCATC
The DNA here is from genome assembly GCF_047496795.1 of Chiloscyllium punctatum. Lineage (NCBI taxonomy): Eukaryota > Metazoa > Chordata > Chondrichthyes > Orectolobiformes > Hemiscylliidae > Chiloscyllium > Chiloscyllium punctatum. The sequence continues at coordinate 100,877,036 of NC_092753.1, read as the reverse complement.
CTAAACCTATGCCCTCTAGGTCTAGACTCCCCCACCACAGGGAAAAGACCTTGTCTATTTACCCTGTCTATGCCCCTCATGATTTCATAAATCTCTGAAAGGTCACCCCTCAGCCTCTGGTGCACGATGGAAAACAGCCCTAGCCTATTTAGTCTCTCCCAAGAGCTCAAACCTTTCAGTTTCAAATTGTTGGAGAAATGATTGGAAATTAAACCTAATTGGAATCTGTAAATAAATGCTTCATGTATTTACCCTTTAAATGTCCTAGCGGTCAGCAGAGAGCGATCTCACCTTTTCTCAAAGTGGCACTGAGTCCATTCATCCTGGATGTTCTCCTGGCCATTTTCCAAATACATTTGTCATCTAGAAAATGGTGACAGGAATGCAGCTCAGAGTGCGTATCATCAGCATCAAGACCCTGCCCCCCCCGGTCTCCAGCTGCAATCACCCATCCAGCACCATGTTCCCTTTATTTTGCACTACACTAGCTCATTTCAATCAACCTACCACCCCCTCCCCTCCAGCATGAGGAGAGCTACCTCATTGAATTTTATGTTCAACCATCCTTCCTGACCCTGGGTCCAGATATTACATCTCATTGATGCCCACTCTGGTGTTCGGTGCACACCAGGTAGAGGTCATGGAGGTGGCCATTGCTAATACCTATAGCCGAACATGCATTCTTGTGCCTTTTGCATATACCCCCATAACCTTCTGATTCCCCTATTACCATCCTTGTCCCCACCTCAACAAATGCCTTTGTTTGTCTCGCACAGCCCTGTTGGCCCCAGTCCTTTTGGCGGTGAGTCCCCTTCCCCTGTTGCCCCTCACCTTGCATCCTCCTCAACAAGTCAACATATGTAGCCCTAGAACTGTATTCATCCGAGATTTCCAACCAATGTCAATGAGAAGCCCCTTGTTGTGACTGACCAGACCCTGGCCACTGAGTTAGCAGCTCCCCTACCGAAATGGAGTGATTCCTCCGACTGCTGGAATTGGTCCTATAAGACTGGCCACTGCCCACTGCCTGGACATAATCCTTAATTGTGATCAGACCAAGGGGCCAAGTCCTTAGACTGTGTACAGACTGTGTCTATGGTTGACAGTACCAGGTCCCCAGAATGCCTCTTCCCTTGATTGGACTGAAGACTAGTCCTGAGAACATAGACAGGGTGACAAAGTGCAAAGCCAGAGATTTTGCACAAGCATTGTGACAATCTCATTTTGGTGTTGTTATCTTTCCTTTCATTACTTAATTACACGATACATGAATTCAAACATCAAAGGCAATAAATGTGCAGGTTCTCTCTCTCTCTCTCTTTCTCTCTTGCTCTCTCCGGAATGACCTCACTATGTGCTTCCTTTGTCTGTTCTTCTCCCTTTTAAAACTGCTGTTGTTTTGATTGTTTTCCCCAAAAGTTCCAAAACAATGCAACAGCATATGAAACAGTAATTGCTGCTCCTCCAATTCGAGGAATTACAGGAATTGTTTTTCAGACTGGAGGCCTGACATTGGTGGAGTGCCACAAGGATCAGTGCTGGGTCCTCTACTTTCTGTCATTTAGATTAGATTAGATTAATTACAGGGTGGAAACAGACCCTTTGGTCCAACAAGTCCACACCGACCCTCTGAAGAGCAACCCACCCAGACACATTCCCCTACATTTACCCCTGCCCCGAACACTATGGGCAATTTAGCATGGCCAATTCATCTAACCTGCACATCCTTGGACTGAGAGAGGAAACCGGAGCACCCGGAGGAAACCCACGCAGACACGGGGAGAATGTGCAAACTCCACTCAGGCAGTTGCCTGAGGCGGGAATTGAACCCGGGTCTCTGGTGTTGTGAGGCAGCAGTGCCACCGTACCGCCCATACATAATCTACATAAATGATTTGGATGCGAGCATAAGAGGTACAGTTAGTAAGTTTGCAGATGACACCAAAATTGGAGGTATAGTGGACAGCGAAGTGGGTTACCTCAGATTACAACAGGATCTGGACCAGATGGGCCAACGGGCTGAGAAGTGGCAGATGGAGTTTAATTCAGATAAATGCGAGGTGCTGCATTTTGGGAAAGCAAATCTTAGCAGGACTTATACACTTAATGGTAAGGTCCTAGGGAGTGTAGCTGAACAAAGAGACCTTGGAGTGCAGGTTCATAGCTCCTTGAAAGTGGAGTCACAGGGAGATAGGATAGTGAAGAAGACGTTTAGTATGCTTTCCTCTATTGGTCAGAGTATTGAGTACAGGTGTTGGGAGGTCATGTTGTGGCTGTACAGGACATTGGTTAGGCGACTGTTGGAATGCTGCGTGCAAGTCTGGTCTCCTTCCTATCAGAAAGATGTTGTGAAACGTGAAAGGGTTCAGAAAAGATTTACAAGGATGTTGCCAGGGTTGGAGGATTTGAGCTATAGGGAGAGGCTGAACAGGCTGGGGATGTTTTCCCTGGAGCGTTGGAGGCTGAGGGGTGACCTTATAGAGGTTCACAAAATAATGAGGGGCATGGATAGGATAAATAGGCAAGTCTTTTCCCTGGGATCGGGGAGTCCAGAACTAGAGGGCATAGGTTTAAGGTGAGAGGGAAAAGATATAAAAGAGACCTACAGGGCAACGTTTTCACGCAGAGGGTGGTATGGGTATGGAATGAGCTGCCAGAGGAAGTGGTGGAGGCTGGTACAATTGCAACATTTAAGAGTCATTTGGATGGGTATATGAATAGGAAGGGTTTGGAGGGATATGGGCCGGGTGCTGGCAGGTGGGACTAGATTGGGTTGGGACATCTGGTCGGCATGGATGGGTTAAACCAAAAGGTCTGTTTCCATGCTGTACATCTCTATGACTCTATGACTCTATGACATGCTCATTCAGTCACAAACAAGAAAAGAAAGGATTTCAGCATTTCATACACCACACACTGAAACATTTGATCTGCAACTTCAAACTGGAACAGACATTTATCTTCTGTTTCTGCATGCCTGTCAGATGAGCCAGAAGAGTGAGGGGTCCAGAATAAGCCAGCACCACTCAGAAACATTAGCCCTGATTGAACCAGCACATCCACACCCTCACGAAATAATACAGATATGCAGTTTCAGAAGGTAACTGAGAATCACACTGCACACAAGTAAGTGAATAAGGAAGGAGAAGCTGTGGTTCTAGGGCAGTGTGACTACTCTGTCAGCTACAAGGCCTTGGGATTTGAACTTCAAAGAAACTGTTTGTAAGCAAAGCATTCTGAGTACAATGGCCAAAGGAGTAATGTGAGATCATTCAAAAATCATGCAAAGTTTAACAGGAGTCCAGAATCGGCCAAGCTGAGCTGTGTTAGATAACAAAGGTTGTCTTCAGATAGAGAAGCATCTGAGGCTCTTTTGAATTGAACGAGAGAGAGAGGGACAATCATTCCATGGCACGTCTTATGGCGATGCCAACTAATTAACACTCTTTTCTAATGAAATACAAGTTGTTGCTCCCTATTGTCAATTCTCTCTGGGGTAATGCATTGGAAAGGAAGTCCCACTATTTCCAGAGTCATAACAAAAGTTATATAACTTACAAAAACACTCAAAAATTGCTCAATGTACCTGACTTTCAGGCTTACATTGACAGAAAGCATGGACCAAGTTTCTGTACTTAACAAGAAAGATTATTTATTACAAATCAATACATTTTTGCTACACGTAAACTATCATTAACCACTGGCATGTAACTTTCCCAGCTAAACTCTAACTTCTTTCTAAAACTGACCCTACACACACAAACTAAAAAACATAAAAAGCATATCAGAGAGAGGGAGATCAGAAGGCAAGTGAATAGTATCTGTTACGGACGATCCTTTTACCCTGTCAGGATTTGTTGCTATCTTGACCTCTCTTCTCTAGGTAATTCTGAGATTCAAGTCAAGCTATATTATGAAAAGACTACTCTTTTTGTGATTTTAGCCCTGAAAAATGTTCATTCTCCATTTTCTGTGCACAAAGTACAGGGGAAAGTCAAAAGAACGGTGACTCAGTGGTTAGCATGGCTACCTCACAGTGCCAGGGACCCAGGTTCAATTCCAGCCTCAGGCGACTGTCTGCGTGGAGTTTGCATGTTCTTCTCGTGGCTGCGTGGGTTTCCTCCGGGTGCTCTGGTTTCCTCCCACATTCCAAAGATGTGCAGGTCAGGTGAATTGGTCATGCTAAATTGCCAGTAGATTTAGGTGCATTAGTTAGGGAGAACGGGTCTGGGTGGGTTACTCTTCAGAGGGTCAGTGTGGACTATTTGGGCCGAAGGGCCTGTTTCCACACTGTAGGGAGTCTAATGTAAACTGTTTTGCCAGTTCCCTGCTTTCTTTTCGTTTGCTCCCAATCTCCAGGACTTGTCTTTATCACCAAACTCTAACTCCAGTAAGGATGTCTTACAACAAATACATACTTTGAATTGCATTTTGAGGGTTGTGAGGAAAAGTTAACTTTGCATGCAGCCTGATCTCAAGAGGTGCAAGCATCAATGAATTTCTTTTATTCAATGGGACTCACACACAAGGCGATTTCTGGAAGCAATTAGAAGGTCTCAACAATACCAACCCATCCTCTGCTTCTGACTTGCCTGACTCTCCTCAGAGAAGGTCTGGATTATGTACACAATTCACTTCCATACATTTGGACACATTTGGATGATTGTAGATGGAGCTCCATCTGCCTCACCTCTGGGTGCACTATGCCAGATCAACATTCTCTGTGTGTTCTCACCTTCTGTTGCTCTCACCTTTGAGTACACTGACAATATAGTGCCCAGGAGCTTTCCTGAATGAATATCGGAAGTATACATGAGCATAGAGTAAACAACAAGTAGTCAGCGAGAAAATTAAGAGTCAGGATATTAAACTCGCAAAGACTTGCTTGTTAATTTGCTAATTCATTCATGCCTGTTCTGTAACAGTATTCATCAATGAAAGAGGCAAATATTTGTTGGGCTAATGGAAAGATTGGCAGAGTGAGACCAAGCCTTTTCAAAGTGCTGTAAGAGGTTCTGATGGGCTGAAGCGCCTCCTTTGTGTTGAATGGTTCTCAGACTTTAAGGAATCAATCCTTGCAGCTCAGCTAACAGATTCTACATAAACTAGTTTAGTATGCACTTAAACCTGCTTTTACTTCATTACACTGTCAGTGCAAAAGTCAAAACAAATTTGAGACAACTTTTAAAAAGAAAGAAATCTTTAGTTGCAGAAGGTAACCTGTGACATTATTTGAAGATTAACAAATTTACAACATTCAAAGTCAATTAAAATTGATTTCATTATAATGATTAATTTGCTATTTTTCAACCTCCTGCAATGCATGCTTCAGGATTCAATGCATGTTTTACACATAAAAGGAATGGACATCAAATATCGTAGGTTATATTAAAAGATGGCTCCTACACTAAGGTTCTGATGGAGCCATAAACAGTTTTAATGAATACCTATCATTGCTACATTAAATAATTATCTATTGAAGCTGTTCAGCACAGCATTATAGTTATAATGAAACATGTTAAAGGAGCTAGGGACATATCAATCTGTTATGCTAATTTAATAGATGGTGCCTTCAGGCCAGTAGGATTTGACGCTGCTTTTTCTATTAATGCAGTGAAGCTGAAAATGTTGCAGTCAGACTGAAACCTAAAATGACAAGTTCTGCTTGGCACTCTTTGACAATTCACACACTTCATTTTTAAAAAAGATTGTGTCACCATAGTCTTACCAGACTATAGGACTGCTCCCTTATTAGAGAGAGACAACTGGTAGTGGTTTAACCTGAGGGTCACCACGCTTCAGGTGACGGGAGAGGTTGAGAAGGAGTGTTCTTCATGGTAACCTCAGCCAGCGATGGGAATTCAACCCACGCTGTTGGCATCACACTGCTTCACAAACCAACTGTTGGGCCAAATGAGCTTAGTCCCTATTGGAGGAACAGCTCTCCATTTAGTATCGCTGCAGAGGAAGTGCCATTGTCATTGGCAAATCTGGAATCAGAATTCGAAGAATCCCAATGTGCCCACATGTGAGCAGGTTACAGTGAGAAGCCTTTGGCAATGGTGAGAGACTTCAGACCAGTTAGCAGCTATGGTTTAGAACGTAAGAACATAAGAACTAGGAGCGGGAGTAGGCCCTCCTGCTCTGCCATTCAGTAAGATCATGGCTGATCTTTTCATGGCCTCCCCTCACCCACATTTTCACCACATCCCTTAATTCCTTCATTATTCAAAAACATTGCTTTAAAAACATTTACTGAAGTAGCATCAACTACTTTGCTGGGCAAGGAATTCCATAGGTTAACAGCCCTCTGGGTGAAGAAGTTCCTTCTCAGTTCGGTTCTAAATCTGCTTCCTCTAATCTTGAAGCCATGCCCTCTTGTCCTAGCTTCACCTGCCAATGGAAACATCCTATATATTTCTATTTTATCAATTCCCTTCATAATTTTATATGTTTCTATAAGAACCCCCCCATTCTTCTGAATTCCAATGAATGTAATCCCAATCTACTCAGCCTTTCCTCATAAGCCAATCCCCTCACCTCCAGAATCAACCTCTGCACCCCCTCCAGTGCCAGTACATCCTTTCTTAACTAAGGAGACCAAATCTGCACACAGTACTCCAGCTGTGGCCTCAGGTATGGACCTGAAATCCGACTTCGCTGCTCCTCCAGTGCTGCCTGACCTGCTATGGCTCACCAGATCCACACTTTGTTTGTTTTTATTCTGGGGGTCTTGGCATTGTTGCTTTTATTGCACAGTCTACAGGACCGAGGAAAAAGAATAGTGGCCCATTCACTTGCAGCATCAGTTTGCCCTCAAGTACAGCCAGAATCAAAGTCTGCAATTAAGGCCACCTCCCAGCTTGTGTCGCACTATCAGGATATGGCACTGATGGACAGTGATCCTTCTGTGGACATGCACAGGAGCAATTTCTCTGCAATGCCGCTTTGTCAAGAGGAGAGTGTGCCATGGTGGAGCATGCACGCACAGGAGGTCAAGTGCACCAAAACCACATCAGATCAATTTTAACTCAACTGACTGAGCAGACGACTGCTCGATTTCTGATTACTTTCTGATTTAACACAAAGGCTTTGTAGGATGAGTTGATATCTGCTTAAATATGGCAGGAACCACATGAGTTCTTGCAAATTGGGATGTTGCCTTATGCCAAGAGGACTGCAATGCAGTTTTAACCAAGGACTATGCAGGGAAGACACCACAAGTAGGAGAGTAGGATGGAGAGAGCAAGGACTGGAGATGCTAGAAGTCAGAGTTGATAAACTGTGGAGCTGGAAAAGCACAGCAGCTCAGACATTATCAGAGGAGCAGGAGAGTCACTGTTTTGGGTCAGGACCATTCATCAGTCCTGGTGAAGTTTTTGGACCTGAAATTCGACTTTGCTGCTCCTCTGGTGCTGCCTGACCTGCAATGCCTCACCAGATCCACACTTTATTGACTGGAGAGTAGGATGGCAGATCTGTAGATAGAAGATGCCCTTAGGATAAAACTTTCCTTGGTGAAATCAATCGGAGCTGCTGCTCCACACCAAAAGTGTTGCTTCCCCATCCTAGATTCCCCCTTCCCAAATTTTCTACAGATGTCCCAGGAATTTTCTCCCCACTACTTTTCCAAAACCATTATGTGTGAATGACTGCTTGGTCTTTTATAAAAACAAAAAAAGGTGCTTGAAATATTCATAGATCAGGCAGGCATTAATGCAGTAGGTAGGGTAGGTGATGGTCTAGTGGTATTATCACTTGACTATTAATTTAGTAACCGAGTAATATTTTGGGGTCCTGTATTGAAATCCCGCCACATCAGATGATGGAATTTGAATTCAAATATCAATCTGGAAATAAGAGTCCATGAAAATATTGTCGATTGTCAGGATAAAATCATTTGGTTCACTAAAGTCTTTTAGGGAAGGAAACTGCCATCTTTACCTGGTCTAGCCTGGCTTACATGTGACTCCAGACCCACAGTAATGTAGTTGACACTTAACTACCCTCTGGGCAATTAAGGATGAGCAATAGATGTTGGCCGAGCCAATGACACCCTTATCCCATGAATGAATAAAAAATGAAACAGAGTCCATGTTTTGGATTGAGATGATCATTCATCAGAACAGTCTGAGAGTTTAACTCTGCTTTTCTTCACAAATGGTGGCAGACCTGCTGCGTATTCCAACTATTTGCTGTTTTTATTTCAAATCTTCAGGATCTGTCATACTTTGCCTTTGCATGACTCATCGTTACCAGCTACCAAATAAGACCCCCTGCTTAAAAATACCAATATCTCCTAAATCCTTGGTGAAGCTACTCCATCAGAAATTTACTCCAAAACAAACTCTACCTTTATTAAATCACGTAGCATACCAATTAGTATTCATGTTTCTCTATGTGTGCTTAGTACAAGGCATGTCTTCTGGTCAACTAGCTGGAGATCCTTTGCACTGTTTAAGGAATATTGCATGCAATTCTGGTCTCCTTCCTATTGAAAGATGTTGTGAAACATGAAAGGGTTTAGAAAAGATTTACAAGGATGTTGCCAGGGTTGGAGGATTTGAGCTGTAGGGAGAAGCTGAACAGGTTGGAGCTGTTTTCCCAGAGCATCAGAGGCTGAGGGGTGACCTTATAGAGGTTTACAAAATTATGAGGGGTATTGATAGGGTAAATAGACAAAGTCTTTTCCCTGGGGTGGGGTAGTCCAGAACTAGAGAGTATAGGTGAGAGGGGAAAGATATAAAAGAGACCTCAGGGGCAACTTTTTCACATGGAGGATGGTACATGTATGGAATGAGCTGCTAGAGGAAGTGCTCTCATACAATTGCAGCATTTAAAAGGCATCTGGATGGGTATAAATAGTAGAGTTTAGAGGGATATGGGCCAAGTGCTTGCAAATGGGACTAGATTGGGTTAGGATATCTAGTCGGTATGAATGAGTTGCACTGAAGGGTCTGTTTCCATGCTGTACATCTCTATGACCCTATGACTCCAGGGAGCTCTGTCATTTATTGGCAAAGGTATTCTCTACAACACCATGAACTGTCCTGTTGGCTCAATGCCAACTGTGGGATCAAGTTCACAGCCTTGCCGCTGATGCTACTGCCACAGACTTCTGCAGATGTCAGTTATAAACCTCTGACCAACTCTGTGCTCCTTTACCAAACTTCAGTTTCTTTTCCAACACCTGAAAACCATCACTTTGGTTGGTGCTTCTCCATGTTGTCCCTGCTCTAGAACAGAAAACATCTCTGGTCTTTTAATGATAATATTTGAAAATTTCCTTCATTTAGTTGATGAGCACTGGTTTTGACTGAATTCACATTTCATTCATCAATCATTGGCAGTTAATGATGAACAAGATCCCTTTGGATAGCTGCTAAAAATGATACATTCATGACCCAGCAGGGAAGCTACGGGTTTGGTACAATGTGAATGAGCTGCATCATGACTGGATTTTCCATACTTCAAATCATAATAGAACCAAGATCCTTGTTGCCTGCCCTGGCTATTTGTTTTTTGTTCATTCAGGGGATGTGGGTATCACTGGCTGGGCCAGCACTGATTGCCTATTGCTCGTTGCCCTTGAGAAGGTAGTGGTGATCTGCTTTCTTGAACTGCTGTAAACCATGTACCTAGACCCACAATGCTATTTGGGAGGGAATTCTGGATTTGGACTCAGCGACACTGAAGGAACAGTGATATATTTCCAACTCAGGAGAGTGAGAAGATGTAACAGGAACTTGAATGGACATTGAAATATCTCATGCACTATTTTCAAAGAGCAGGGTTTTCCAAGTAATCCTGACAAATACAATTTCCTCAGCAATAATGCCACATATTTGTAAACCAGTCATTGACCTTTCTGATTGGCCAATAGCAGCTATAGCCCTTTGGTGTCATCCTTACCTCTGAGTCAGAACATTGTGGCTTGTTGATCCTCTGTTACTCTCAGTACATGTATTTCCTCAAAGTACTCCAATAAATTGGTTTAACATGATGCCCCTTTCACAAAGCCAAGTTGATTTTGCCTGATTGTCTTGAATTTTTCTAGGTGACTCGTTGTAGCATCTATAATAACCATTTTTGACAGCTGTGGTAAAATATAACTTCCAGCCTGAGCTCTCATGAGTTCAGACGGAACACTGATTTTACATTCCACTCAGTACATCTCTCAGCTGAGCTCACCAGGCAACAAAGTCATGTTGAGCTTATCGCACCTGATCCTGTCAATTTCTAGAATAGCAAGTTAGGTTGAAATTTTCCTTATAAAATGCATGGTAGAAGTTAGGCCATTGTTTGATTTGATTCTCAGTGATCACCATTTCAACCTTCAGTTCCAATGTGTGGTAAAATTTGAACAAAATTAAGCCCTGTACATTCTGCTGATTTTAGTTCTTTCCTGAGAAGTACACTGGTGGGATTCTGTTTGCAACATGTATTTATCTGAAAATCAATGAAATTTCTTTGAACCTCTTTATATTTTACAAGCCCTCTGCAATCCAGACAATTTAATGAGGTCTCTCTCACTCTTTCAATTATGCAGTAACTTTGATCTTTTACAAAGTAGCACATTTATACAGCTCCTGGTGTATTGCTGTGATGACACTTTAGGTAATGAGCACATTCAGAGCACAGTGCACAATTAAACATCTTATTCATCAGCTCACAGTACAAAGTTGCTTTTAATTCAGCACTAATTAAGCTGACACTCTTACTCAGCCAGGCCTCAGGATGGTTTGTGTGCAAATGGAAACATGGTGCAATGTCACTGAATCTGGAGCTAAAGACATGCATTTCTTTTGCACAATTCAAAATCTCAGGATGCTTCTGCAAGTTCTTTTGAAGTCTGCTCACTGTTCCAATGTGTTGGTTTGAATATCCCCTGCTTTCATACTTCGAAACTGAGGGTAACTACATCAGAGAACACATCACTGGCAAGTCATATGTACGAGCTACTTTATAGAAAAGCATTTCTTCAGTCAGTGTAGACACATTGTTCAGGGCCTCCCTACTGAACAATCAGAGAATTGATGCTAAACCTGGGTGACCAAAACAAAGGGGTTGCATGACTTCACAATCTTTTACTGAATTTTAATAAGAAATATATTTTAATTACTATTAAATTCAAGATGGAGTTCAAGATAAAATTCTTTCCTTGGTGGAGAAGGCATAGATTTCACTATCACTTTGGAATAGATGAGGTGATAGAATTTGCATAACTAGTGAGAAACTATTGGTAATAAGATGGACAAAGGAATAGGAGGATGTGCTGCTAGGGTGAGATGAATTCAGTTGGAGGAGGCTCACATGGAATAAAACATAAGCTTTGGGCTGAATGGTCTGAATTCCAGCTGTAAATGCTACATAGCATAAAATTCACAAATAGAAAACTGTTCATTTGTCTAAAACCATTGTCAGTGAATTCAGTGAACTCATTTATTAGATGTACATGATTAAGATGCAAATTTTAGCTGCAGTTAGTATAGTGATAGTGAATTTTATATTATTATTCCATCTCTTACATTTCACCCTCATTACAGCACTCAGTCATCAACGCCCCATTGCACACCACACTCATTATAGCATAGCTCTGGTATATCACATCCTTATTGGTGAGGTTACAAGTTACAACTGTGTTCCTGTCATCACTGCTGCACACCACACTCGCTAGAAGATACTCAGCTGCAACATTGCTCTACATACCCTCTCTTCATTGCAAAATTATCATAATGACCCTCATTTCATGCACCCTCATTTTAATGATAGCAGTTTTAAAATTTACACTGTTACCAATTTGATGGAAGTTTTTAGTGAGTAAAGCGAGGGGCTGAATGAGAGTAGTACAGTCAATGTTGTGTATACTGACTATCAAAAATTGTTTGATAAAGTATCGCACATTATGCTTGTTAGCAAAGCTGAAGCTCTTGGGATAAAAGGGCAGTGCTAGAAAGGATATAAAGTGTCTAATAGATAGGTGACAGTGTTGTGGTGAGTGGCAGGCTGTCAGACTGGAGGAAGGTATATACTGGAATTCCAGTATTTCAGTTTGAGGAAAAACCACAGATGTTTTACAATCACAGTTTGCAATAGGATAAATAAGAAAAACAGAAAGACTGGTTGGAGACAAAGAGGCTGAATCCAAAATCAGCTGAGCATCAGGAAGCAAGAGTTATGGTCAATGGGCAATTTTACAACTTGTTTTCAGCGAGATTCCAAAAATTTGGATTTTGTTTCTTTGCAGTTAGTGCTATGTATCAATTACTTAGATGTTCTTTTCAGAGATATGATTTAGAAATTTGTGATGCTATGGGAATTGGCCACTTGGTTGATAGTAAAGAAGAAAGCTATAGACTGCAGCAAGATATAAATGAACTGGTTTGTTGGTTGGAAAAGTGACAAATGGAATTCAATCTGGAAAGTATTTTGGGGAACAAAAAAAGCTAGGCTTACACATGGTAGGATTCTTGGAAGTGTCAAAGAACAGAGAGGCCTGAGTGCAAATGTCTAAGAACTCCTGAAGGAACACAAGAACAGGAGTAGGCCATTCAGTCGTCAACCCTATTCTGTCATCCAGTCAGATTGTAGCTGCTCTGTAGCCTAGCTCCATATACCTGCCTTTGGCCAATTTTCCTTAATATGTTTGCTGAACAAACATTTATCCATCTCAGATTTAAATATTAACAAGTGATCTAGCATCCACTGATGTTTGTGGAAGAGACTTCCAAACACCTACTACCCTTTGTGTGTAGATTGTGAAGGTGGTAGGATAGATAGATAAGTTGTTCAGGAACGCATTTGGTATATTGTTCTTTATGAGTTTAGGGCTAAAGTGTAAGAGCAGGAAGGTTTTGCTGGAATTGCAGAAAACCAGAGTTAGTCGAGAGCCGTATACTGCGTACAATGTAATCTCTGCATTACATGAAGGATATATTGCACTAGAGGTGATACAGAGGAGATTTTACAGAAATGCAGAATTTTAGCTAAACAAGTAAGATTAGGTAGGCTGCCATTATTTTCTTTGCATCAGAGGAGGCTGAGAAACAATTGAACTGATGTCTAATATTTTAAAGAGTTTAGGTAAAGTGCTTGGGAACGACCTATTTCCATGAGAAGAGAATTCAATAACCATAGATTAAAGGTACTTGGTGGAAGGATAGATGTGTTTAAAATCAAAACCAATTTTTATCAAATCAATAAAAGCGGAATTATTTCCATGGCTAAAGAAGGCATATCAGAAGATATAGATTCAGGGTAATTTGCAAAAGAATGAGCAGCAATGTGAGAGAAAATACATGTTTACTGGTGAGTGGTTGGTTTGGAATATGGTGCCTGATAGAGGAGATACTGATGCAACTGTCTTCAAAACGGAATAGATTAGATACTTGAAGCAGAAAATAATCCAGGGATATGGAGAAAGGAACTGCAGCTAATGAACTGTGCCTTGAAAGAGTAGAAGTAGATACATGATTGAGATGGTTGTCTGAAAGTTTACTGCATTTTACTGAAATTCTAAGGCTACACACCCCTGCCTCTCAATATTCTATAATTTACTTTCTTTCTGTTCTTTGGAATCTTCGCTTTTAAACATACCGAGAACTCGATATTATGACTGTAGAAGAATGTATTTGCAATAAAGTAAGTAGAAACTGTACCCGCAATAAATGTCGACATAAATTCTGTTTATGCACATGCATTGCAGCTTTAATAATGCAACCATTATTCCCTCATCGATAAGATGATGCCATTTCAGATCTGATTAAAATAAAATTAGTGGTAATGTTCTGTACATTAGTTTGTGTTATGAACTGAAACTGATTAGACAGTATTTTGTCTGTTACCAATTTACACAGACAAATCCTGTGGAAATGGTACCTCAGCTCCTGGTCCATCTGCCGAAAGATTTCAGTGCCAGCTGTCAAGCTGGGCAAACCATATATTATACAACATTACAGCCACAAACTGGCATGTACCACAGGTGCTTGATTACTGCTGAGAAGATGACTTGTCTATCAGAACCCTGCAGTGATCGATTGAATTTTCCTTCCTTTACTGAAATGATGGATTACCTCAGCAGGATGTCTGAAAGCAGAAAAAGCTTGAAATGGAAATTAATTTAGCGAACAAATGAAAGAAAAGGAAAAAGCCTTCAAGAAAATACAGACTTGTAATTGGGATTTTCATCTTGCAGGTGAGAATTGGAGTCAAGGATTTTCTCAAAATCTTAATTTTACTTCTGACTCAACAGTGTCAACAGGTGGAAGCATCATCTCCAGGAGGGCCAAAAGGCATGGAAATAGGCCCACTGGAAATGGAGGTGGGCTCATGCTGAGAGGCAAGTTTAAAAGGCTTCTCTCCATTCAAAGAAACATTTGCCTGATTCTTCAAATCACTGCATATCTCCCGAACCCCCAGCCCCTTAACCAAAAGCACCCTCTTTATCCCTGCTCACACCTCACACCCTAGCACCCTTTACAGTATAAACTACTCACCCAACACACCCAACTAGAATCCACTTTATAAATAGAATACACAAGTACCATAATAAAATCTGAAAATGTTTGAAAAGCTCAGAATAAAGAAATATCAATTGAAAACACACTTAAATAACCATTATCCTGTTCAGAATGTCATAAAGCTGTCAGAGCAACTAAGCCCATATTCTCAGAACAGCTCTGTAAAACAGACTTTGCAGTTCAGAATCCATTGGTGCTTTAGAAAGAAGCAGTCATTAAACTCACATTCTCATAACAGCTGTGTAAACAAACCCTGTAGCACAAAACCCTTTCGTGCACTTGAAGACACAGCTTTCAACCATCTACACAGATTGCTGAGCTACACTGCAGCTAATGAAGGAAAGCTCAGAGGTTTGTTAACTGATTCAAACAGATCAACAAATAGGTGAGCTCTTCTGCAAAGAATGAATGAGAGCAATGGAGACAGTTTAAATACTTGGTGCAGATTCTTATAGGGGCCTGAACAATGTGCTCCAAAGTGTGATTGGTGGCAAATTTTGCAAGAAGTCCAGAGTCGGGAGCAACTCATTGCATCTTTGACAGATGTGGATTGCATCTGCTAGACAGTGAGGTGAGTTTCTTGCTAGACCGTTGGTGAGTTGCCCCAAGGGGGATAATAGCTTGTCAAATGCCTTACTAATGGTGCAATTGGCTTTCATGTTCAGCTTCCAACCTGGCCAAATGCAAATGAACTTGACTCTGAGAATTCTTGACACAGATGTCAGAGTGACTTCAGCCGTGGCTGTGAAAAGACTCCATGTTTCTCAGCACCAAATATCCAGGGCACAATTCATGGGCACCAGTTTCACACACACCTAATGTCCATGGACACTGCCATCTGATATGTGCCAATCCCTTATGATCTTTATGGCACATTTCTGATACACTTGCAGAATACGTAGGAAGTTGCGCTTTGAACTGCAGGGTGCACTGGAAGTTAGTTTTGAAAGGCTTATGGAAGGACATTTTGCTCACAGTCCCAGTTCACGGATTAGATCAGGCTGTTCCTGGTCTAGGAGGTTTATTGGTCAGGGGATTGAGTTATGGAACCACGAGGTCATGCTTCAGCTGTACAAGACACTGGTAAAGCCTCACCTGGAGTATTGTGTACAGTTCAGGTCACCGCATTATAGGAAGGATGTGGATGCTTTGGAAAGGGTTCAGAGGAGAGTTACTAGGGTGTTGCCTGGTACAGAGCGAAGGTCTTATGAGGAAAGGCTGAGGGAACTGAGGTTGTTTTCATTGGAGAGAAGAAGGTTGAGAGGTGACTTAATAGAGACATATAAGATAATCAGAGGATTAGATAGGGTGGACAGTGAGAGCCTTTTTCCTCGGATGGTAAAGGCTAACATGAAGGGATATAGCTTTAAATTGAGGGGTAATAGATTTAGAGCAGATATCAGAGGTCGTTACTTTACTCAACAGTAGGGGTGTGGAACAGCCTGCCTGCAACAGTGGTAAACTTGCTGCCATTAAAGGCATTTAAATGGGCATTGGACAGACATATAGATAACAATGAAACATTGTAGGTTAAATGGGCATCAGATTAATTTTGCAGGTCGGTGCAACATCAAGGGTGGAAGGGCCTGTACTGCACTGTAATGTTCTATGTTCTATGTCCTCTCTTGCTCTTTTAGTGATCACTCATGTGGTGCCTACTTGAATACTCGCAGTGTCTGTGGCTTGTCATGCCATGCTGTGCCTCTTTGAGCATTGGCAGAGCCTAAAGGCTGTAAGTATTGCTGCATTGATTGGTCTTTTGAGCGTACAGCCTCTCTATCTTGGGGAATGTATCACTATACTGTACACACCAGGACGTTAACCTAACAGCATGTGTCAGCTGCCCATACATGTATTACCCAAGTGCCATGTCAGAATGTGGGTGGGAACTTGTCCTCAGTTAAGGTTCACTGTCAGTCAGATATCCCAATACCATCAGTCTGCACAGACTGCACACAGAATGTAAGTCATCTGCTTGGCTGGGCATGGCCAGGGGAATGGTCTGACTACTGTCCACTGAGTGGGCGGTTCTGTCGGGCCAGTGCCAGCAGTCAGGGCAAATGCATATCGTCAGTCAGGGAGCTTGGTCAGTTATGTCTGAGGCTGTTTGAAGTTGCTGAGAGATCTAGAGCGAATACAGTGCTGGGATCCATGATTGCTAAGGAGGAACTTTAGGGTTAAAAAGAGGGATTACTGCCAAAAAAAAGGTCAAGGAGTCAACCTGCAGGGTAGGGGGGTCAGAAGCAAGGTAAGTGGAAGAGGACCAGCTGCATGGTAGGATACAAGGGGGTGACTGTCAGTCACATCCACCCTGGGCTCCAGAGGGGTACTGAAGGTAACCAGAGGGTGGGCATCATTAAGAGGTAAGATTGGAGCTCAGGGGCAGGTAGTGCAGTGGAAGTAAAGTTGAATGTGTTGGGTCTCCGAACATAGGGGATGTCTGGAAATGGGCTGTTGAGGCACAGTGAGATAAAAAAAGGACATGGAGATTTAGGGCTGGGTAACTGGAGACCAGGCAGAAACTGGCACGAATGGTGTCTCTTACAAACTGCATCTTGAGCTGTCACTTGGTGTTCTCTAGGTATGAAATGACTGAGATAGTTTCTTGGGTGTGGTAGAGTTAGTGTCAGTTTGATGAGTGAAATTGCATACTCTATATCTGTTGAATGCTCAGACATTGAAGGGACAAATACATGAAGCATGAGTTTGCAAAACCCAGTTGTATTTCATTTGTCATTATCATTTGTGGGCGGCACAGTGGCGCAGTGGTTCGCACTGCTGCCTCACAGCGCCAGAGACCTGGGTTCAATTCCCACCTCAGGTGACTGACTGTGTGGAGTTTGCACATTCTCCCCGTGTCTGCGTGGGTTTCCTCCGGGTGCTCCGGTTTCCTCCCACAGTCCAAAAATGTGCAGTTTAGGTGAATTGGCCATGCTAAATTGCCCGTACTGTTAGGTGTAGGGGTAAATGTAGGAGAATGGGGTCTGGGTGGGTTGTGCTTCGGCAGGTCAGTGTGGACTTGTTGGGCTGAAGGGCCTGTTTCCACACTGTAAGTAATCTAATCTCTTTGCCCCTTTGTAATGCCTGCAGAGTGAACCTGCTGAGGCTTCAGATTTGGTCAAATGTGATTGGTGCCTGCAAATCAAACATTGAAATTGCGATGGAGTTATTGAGTCATGCAACACAGAAACAGACCCTTCAACCTAAATTGTCCATGCTGACCCAATTTCCTGAACTCAACTAATGCCATTTGCCTGTGTTTGGCCTGTATTGCTCAATACTTCTCCTATCCATGTAACTGTCCAAATGTCATTTAAATGTCATAATTGTACTTGCTTTTACCACTTCCTCTGGCAGTTCATTCCATAAATGCACTACCCGCTGTGTGAAAACATTGACCCTTAGGTCCTTTTAAACTTTTCCGCTCTCTCACAAAGCTGGTTTCTTTTTTCTCAAGGCTGTTCCTTTTCTCAAGGAAAGTATGTCCTTGTTTTTTTTCAGAGGGGTAATAAACTGCTCTCGATGCCCATGGTACAGAGGTTAAAGGGTATTGTTAACAGATGTGACTTCAGGCCAAAGTGGTCATGTTTTAATGACCTGTATAATGAAAAGGAACTGGTTAGCTCTCTAGCTGAGCAGTTCAGTTCAGACCAGAACTAGTTGGGAGTTCAACAGTGAGCTGTATGGGACCAAACTGTCTCTCTCTCTGCCCGTCTAACTTCAACCTGTAAGCAACTGTTCCATTCATTTATACTTTCTCAGGGGGTTTGCTTATTGGGACTGTAGTGTATATTCAGAAAATCATAATTAAGTCTAGTTTGGATAGACTGAGTTCTGTCGGGGTTCTTTATTCTGTTCTTTGTGTTTCATTGTGTAATTTTGTGAATACATTTTTGTCTTTTATTAATCTGGTAGTCAACCTTGCTAACTTACTCTGGGTAAGTTTCACTGTACACTTACCAAAACAAATTGCAAAGTTATGGTCTGGGCTGCTTGCTTAAGAATGTTTTGAGTGGCTTGGCCTAGCTCATAACACCTTAAACCTTCTAGTTTTGGACTCCCGTATCCTGGGGAAAAGACCTTGGCGATTCACCTTAACTATGCAATGATGCAGATGTTAGCAGAAATTACATAAACAGAGGTGAATGCTGGCCAAATGTTTCCTGTCACTTTTAGAACTTCCAAGAGTAATGTGGGAGGATGGAATATTGCATCATCCTTTGTCATTTAGAAATGATAATTAACTCCATTGAATGCAACGGATTACAATGGGAATGGGGTCAGAGTACAGCAGACACTCACTCTTTGATGTCATGTGTTGCTCACTCAGCCAGTGCAACACCTTCAACAAGTTGGTGCCCATGGTGCGACCAGGGCTGTAGCAGAGCAGACGATGGGGCTGCTGAGGGTCGCAGCTTGGAGCAGCCTTGGGGGCGAGGGTACAGTCTGAACAGAATATACAGCATCATTCTCCTGTGCTATGTTCTGCACAATTGGAGCAAGCAATGAGGTGATGTGCCGGTTACAGAGGAATTGGGAATGGGAGCAGTTATCTGAGGATGAGGAAGAGGAGGACATTGAGAAGGAGGAAGCTCTCCTTTTGCATGCCAGAGCTAAGCTGCTTTGGGTGCTACAGGTCAGACAGTTCCTGTTTGACGCCTGGCATCAGTCGATGACAGCTGAGTACAGCAGACCATCATGGAATGTAAAATAATCATTGGTCATAATGTCACCATTTGTTTTGCATTGTGGTGGTGAACTATATCATCTATTTGTTTTGTTACTTTATGTTTTTACTGACTTTAAATAAAAGCTGATGTATGGAACCATCCAATTGTTTGCTTGTATATGACATTCCCCTCCTGGACAATGACAAGCTGTGATGGAAATTGGGCACAGAATAGCGATAACTCAGTGTGAGTTTATAGGGTTATAGCTAAGGACAGATAAACTGTGTGGCCAGATGGTTGAATAGCGTGACTTTGTGGCTGCTGGGCCATTACATTACTAGTGAAGGGCAAGGGATGCCAGACTTTTGACAAATATCTACTCGGTGGAAAGTTGTTCTGGGGCTAGAGTCAGGTGAGAGTGATGCCATAGGGGCAAACTAGGTAGTTAATAATACAAGTTTGATAAGATATGGCAAGAGCTCCCACAAAGCCTCACAGAGTGAAACCCTCCAAAAAGATTGACACGGTTTGTACTGAAAAAAAAATTGATTCAGCCCTTAATTCCTGAAGTGTCATTGGCAGAACCATTCAAATATTGTACAATACAGATTTTTCATTGTCAGCAACCATACAGTCATACAGATGTACAGCACGGAACCAGACCTTTCAGTCCAACTCGTCCATGCCAACCAGATATCCTAAACTAACCCAGTTCCATGTACCAACACTTGGCCCATATCCTTCTAAATCCTTCCTATTCATTTACCCATCCAGATGCCTTTTAAATGTTGTAATTGTACCAACATCCACCTCTGCGTCTGGCAACTCATTCCATACATGCACCACCCTCTGCGTGAAAATGTTGCCCCTTATCTTTCCCCTCTCACCCTAAACCTATAGCCTCTAATTCCGGACTCCCCCACACCAGGGAAAAGACTCTGTCTCTTTATCCTATCCATGCCCCTCAAGATTTTAGAAACCTCTCTAAGGTCACCTTTGATGCTCCAGGGAAAACAGCCCCAGCCTATTCAGCCTCTACCTATAGCTCAAATCTTCCAACCCTGGCAACATCCTTGTAAATCTTTTCTGAATCACTTGTTAATATGTAAAAACAGAAAGTGCCACAGATGCTGGACATCAGAAACAAAACAAAAATTGCTGGAAAAGCTCAGCAGGTCTGGCAGTATCCGTGGAAACAAATAGGAATTAACATCTTGAGTCTCGTTACCCTTCCTCAAAACTTGCCAAATGGTATTGTCCACTCCACTGGCTCCTTGTGTGGTAGATGGGCCCAAACCTCCAACCACGTCTTGGGCAGGTGATTTCTGGAGTGGAGCGGGTCCTTGGCCTTGAGATCCATGGCATTCCTTTCTCCAAATCCTTTTTTGTACTTCAACCTCATGATGGGTATTTTCAAAGCATTGTGTCCTTTCAAATTGGCCTTCGCTGAGTGAAGGTGTCTCAGCTGTTGACATCTGTGTTGCATTTCTTGAGGGAAGCCTTCAAGAATCTTTTGATCTCCTTGTGTTCAAGTGTCTTCCTTGAGCTGGGTGAAGATGATTTGCTTTCGTAGTCAGATCTCAAGCATGCTAAGCACGTGGCCAGCCCAGCATTTTATCTGACAGGTGTTCTATTCAAATGGGACTGAAGACGTTTTGCATTTATACTGCAGTAATTTCTCCTGACATCTTGCCAGTTGTCAGAATTAGGAAGCAGGAGAACAGATTATTTACTGGTCATTTACTTTTTGCAATCACAACACTACCATCGCACACATTCCCAACCCACTCCCCTTCCTGCTTCAGTAAATGTAGTGAGAGATGGAAATGGCAATTCTGACTGATTAAATATTGACATGAGGCTTTAACAGGAATTGGCCGTCCCTGTGAATTTCCATGCCAATTATTATTCAAACTATCTTTCATTTCTAAACTCATTCTCTTGTATTTCAATCTTGCTGATTGAAAAATGAAAAGATTTGACTTTCTCCTTAATTTTAAGCAATGTTTGAGTTCTGGACACCTTAACCTTCATAAGAATATACTCAAAGCGGGAGTGGGCCATTTGATCCCTAGAGCCTGTTCCACCATTCAGTCAGATCATGACTGATCTCCTTGGAGCTTTAACTCCACTTTCTTGTTTACCTTCAACTCCTTTGTTGCTCATAAACCTGTTTAACTCAGCCTTGAATGTATCAACAATTCAGGGTCCATAAATTTTCAGGAAAGATAATTCTAACACTAATGACTATTTGAGAGAAGCAATTCCTCCTAATTTCTGTCCTAACAGGCAGACACCTTGTTTTTAATCTCCACCCCCTAGTTCTGGAGTTTTGATGAAGGGAAACATCCTCTGCCATCTATCCTCTCAAGCCCCCTCAAGATCATATGTATTTCATAAGGTCAACTCTGATTCTTCTAATTTTCAGTGGGTAAAGAAGCAACTTGTTAAACCTTTTCTCATAAGAAACATCCTTCATCTCAGCAGTCAGCCCAGTGAAACCTTTCTGAATGTTTTCCATTGCAAGTTTTTCCCTCTTTAAGATTCCTTCTTAAGTGAAGAGATATCTCCTACATCACTCTGTCATGATACATGGACATTATGAAGCTTCCGTTTTCTTATGTTCTAAGTCATCTCAGCATTCTTGCCAGGTTTATTTGATCATTAACAACATTGACATAATGTAAATTAAACATTGGTTAAGAATTCACCTGCTGTGCCTGGATGGGATGGATAGTGAAAAAAATGAGAAACTGAGTCTTACCATTTGCTGAGCTGGCTATTTATTATCTCATTGTTGCCTGTTTTTGTTAAGTTTTGACTCCAGCCTTATGATATTGCAGGGAACAAATGTGTCAACAGCTAAATAAAATCAGAACACAGCTCCACTCAAGTAGCATTCAGGGTCATCATTACAAAGCTGGTTAGAATGCTGACAAAGCACAACTTTTAAAAAAAATTTAACCTTTTTTTGAATCAACTTGTTTAGAGATGGTATTACACACCTCTGGAGCAAGTGGGACTTGGGTAGGGACCCTACCACTGCGCCACAAGACAGCCCAGCACAACCCTAATGACATATGACAACAAACAAATTCACCTGGAACCTGGTAACATTCAAAATACTTGCAAAATAATTTGTTGCATCCAACACAAGTCATTTATTTTACTTATATTTCTAACCATTAACATATTCTGAAAAGAAAAATATTAACCAGAGATTTTTAATTTAATTCAATAAGGCTTTTTAAAAATATTGTCCTATAGGTTTATGTATTGCCAATATCTGTCTCTGCCTGCCTGTTCAGAAGTTGAACATTCTTTTTTGTTCTGAGAGCTCAAAGACTGCTCCTATTCATTTCTTGGTTCTCTGCCACTCTGACTTTTGTGCAGTTTCATTTGAACTCTTTTGACCATAGTTTTGTTGTTTCTCCTACGATACTCACTGGTAAAGGGCTACAATTCTTAACCAAGGAGAGCAACATAGCTGAGCTTGATTATTTCCATATACATGTTCAAAAGAAGTCATTGATAGCAGGAATCCAGTTTCATCTTTACTCCTCTCCTCAAGGAATGGTAGGCATTACTAACTCTTTCCCTGAAAGGCTGTGGGAAGACAAGTGGAGATACTAAGACTGAGACTGACTAATTCATGCAGAGTAAAACTATCAAAAGATGTGGAAGAATGGTGGGTAAATGAATTTGATATACAGATCAGCCAGGACACTATGGAATGGAGCAACATGTTCAAGGGGTTGAATGGTCTTCTCCTGTTCTTAATGCTACAATGTTCAGCACAAACCTGAACATAGGAGAATAATATTGTTATACTTTGTAGTGTTCTAGTGTTGTAGTTTTCTGCAGATTTTCATTGTCTGAAAGGCCTCTCAAAGATGTACACACATATTCAGAATTGAAAGATCCAAGATCTATTTGTTCCAGATCCCACTGGTAACTATCTTCTACTTGTAATTGGAAGATAAAGGATAAAGAATGCTTAATTTCCTCAGTATAATTAGAACTCTATCAAGGGAAGAATGCATTATTTCCTTGGTCAGGTCTTTAGATAGAAGCTATTACTTATAATTGAAAAACCGGTATTGAGGCCTTTTTTTTCTGAGAATCGATCAATTCACAGGCAAAGTCGTTCATTTTAGGCTCGATGTTCATGTATTATTTTTGTACATAAAGTGTTTGAACATTTGAATAGATATGGAGATGTGCTGAATCCTCTTCATCTTGGGTTATCTTCCAATAACCATTCTATTTCCAAACTCATTGATACAGACTATTCATTTCCAACTCAAACACTTCTCCCACTGACATCTTTTCTGCTAGTGTAGTTAATCAAACAATAAGTACTTCTGTTTGTAATTTGGAAAGAGCTTACCGGAGATTTTTCCATTCCCTAGCTGTCTTCTGTTTCAGCTTGTAATGACAAGGAAATAAAAATCCCAAAGCTTTGTTAGTTGGCAGAAACAACTGTAGCTGTTAAACAAGAACCAAAGTTGAAAAATGCTTTGTTTCTAAATTAGAATGTTGGGTCCAGATCAACCAAATTATCCCCCAAGAGTCTTCATTCTTGGATTTAGTTTCATAGTGGAAGCATGGAACAACTCTCTGCTTCAAATGTTCAGTGGCAGGTTTCCATCTCTCAGGATGCTTGTTGCACCATGTAGGTAAGTAAAGGATCTCCTCTGTGGCTCAGGGGCCCCATCTGGCCTGTCACACACTACTGCGAATGCCACAGGGGAAGACAGTGGGCTAAGAAGGTACAGGATCACTGACAAGATTAACCAACATTTCCCAGCTGCTTTCAGTCCTGAGAAAGGATCACTGGACTTGAAACAGTAACTCTGTTTTCTCTCCAGATGTGGAGGGCGTAAGGCAGTTGGAAAACAGGGCTGTGCCTGGCCTCTTGAGCCTAGGGCTCATCCATTCCTATCTGCTTTCTTTTCTTCCCCTTTTACTTCTGCTCATTTACTGCTTTCTGTTTTTTTTGTTCAGTTTTCTTTGATTTGGCATGGCAGTGAGAATGGGCCGTGCGTGGAATGGCAGCAGCGCTGGGGGACACGGATCGTCAGAGTGGCAGCAAGGACATGCTCCCAGCATTCGGGGCTGGTGTGGCAGCAATGCTCCTCTGGCAATCAGAGGTGGCAATGCTTTTTCAAGATGGCAGCACCAGCAAGGTGACATCTCAGAGGAGGGCAGCCAGAATAGTACTCTTGACAAGGTGGCGGTGGCCTGGTGTGGCAGCGGAGTCAGGGACTCCTCGCATTGGCAAGGTGATGGTGGAAGCCTGGTATGACTGGAACGGAGACTCCTGGGATCATTGAGACAACAGTGAAACTAGGGATTCCTAGTTGTGGTGGCAGCAGGCCAGGAGTGGGGACTCCTGGTTATCAGCGAGGCAGTGGTAGTGGTAGTAGAGCTGGGGACCCTGCTGCAGGGTGAATGTGGGTTTTGCATGGGACACGGCATTAGCAGTGGCATTGGCGAAGAGAAGGCGCCTGCAGAGTGGCGAGTCCTATGTTGGTGAATCCAGTACAAGCTGTCCAGTGTCTCTAGCTAAAAACGAGGACTGCAGATGCTGGAAACCCGAGTCTGGATTAGAGTGGTGCTTTTGCCTGAAACGGCGATTTTCCTGCTCCTTGGATGCTTGCCTGACCTGCTGTGCTTTTCCAACACCACTCTAATCCCCCCCGTCCAATGTCTCTGTCCACCTGCACTCAACTCCCCTTGGAGTGAATGCTGACATGCTGTTTGCCTTTCTAATTGCTTGCTGCACCTGCATGCTAAAGGTGTCCATAGGAATATGGGCCACTTTGCTCCTAAATCACTCAAAACCAATTGCAAGTGCAACAAACAATCAGAAGGGAAAATAGAAAGCCAGTCTTTATTACAGGAGGATTTGTGTACAGGAGTCAAGGTGTCTTGTTCCAGTCGTATGGAGCCTTGGTGGAAGTGCACCTGGAGTATTGTGTTTTAGCCTCCTTATTTAAGGAAGGATGTACCTATCATAGAGGAATTACACAAAGGGTCAACAGACTAATGCTTGGAATGATGGGACTGTCCTATGAAGAGAGATTGAGGAACTGGACCTTGTTTTAACAATAATGCTTCTTGGGATGTGAATGGCACTGGCTAGGCCCAAATTCATTCCCTTTCCCCAATCTGTGAGCTATCTTTTTGAACCACTACAATTAATATGTTGTTTAGATATGCACAGAACTGAGAGGAAGGGATTTAGAGCATTTGACCCAGCGACAGTGAAGGGACTGACAGCAAATCAGGATGGTGAGCTTCAAGGGCTTGGAGGGGATATTCCCAACTATCAACTGCCCTTGACCTTCTAAGTGTGGCATCACAGATCCCTTGCAAAACTGTCATCAATTGATTCTGGATTAGTGGTGCTGGAAGAGCACAGCAGTTCAGGCAGCATCCAATTAGCTTCGAAATCGACGTTTCGGGCAAAAGCCCTTCATCAGGAACGTCGATTTCGAAGCGACTTGGATGCTGCCTGAACTGCTGTGCTCTTCCAGCACCACTAATCCAGAATCTGGTTTCCAGCATCTGCAGTCATTGTTTTTACCTTGTAATCAATTGATATCAGGGGACAATTTCTCTGCTGATTAGAGTCATATCTGGCATATAGGAAGATGGTTGTGGTTGTTGAAGATCAGTCATCTCAGCTCCAGGGCATCTCTGCAGGAGTTCCTGAGAGTAGTGACCTCGATCCAACCATCTTCAGCTGCTTTGGCAATGACCTTCCCTCCATCATAAGGTCAGAAGTGGAGATGTTCCTTGCTTGTACATTGTTCAGTACCATTCACAACTCTTCACATACTAAAGCAATCCATGTTCAAATACAGCAGATTTGTGTAATATCCAGGTTTGGGCTGATAAGTGGCAAATAAAATTCATGCCACATGAATGCCAGGCACAAACCATCTTCAATAAGAGACAATATAACCAACATCCACTGACATTCAGTGACGTTACCATTGATCAGAAACTGAACTGGATTCACCACACAAACTCAGTGGCCACAAGAGCAGATTAAAGGCCAGAAATACCTCTGTGAGGAACTCACCTCCTGACTCGCCAAAGCCTGTCCCCACCATCTACACGGCACAAGTCAGGAGTGTGATGGAATACTCCCCACTTGCCTGGATGGGTGCAGCTCCAACAACACACAAGAAGCTTGACACCATCCAGGACAAAGCAGCCTATTTGATTGGTACCACATCCACAAACACCCACTCCCTCCACCACCAATGTCAGGAGCAGCAATGTGTACCATCTACAAGATGCACTGCAGAAATTCACCAAAAACCTTTGTAGCATTAAACCTATAACCACTTCGATCTAGAAGGACAAGGGAAGCAGATACATGGGAACACCACCTCCAGAAGTTCCTCTCCAAGCCACTCACCATCCTGAGTTAGAAATATATCATTGTTCTTTTACTGTCACTGGATCAAAATACTACACATGAATTGCATCAGTTCAAGAAGACAGCTAACCACCACCTTCTCAAGGGGCAACTAGGGATGGGCAATAAATGCTGGCCAGCCATATCACACAAAAGAATTTTAAAAAAACTTTGGAAGGTGCTATTAGAAGAGTTACTGCAGTGCATCCTGACTATCTTTCCAAGAGCTTGGAAGAATTGGAAGTGATCTTGTTGAAACAAAATTTTTACAGGGCCTGACAGGGCAGATACAGGTCAAAATTCAATGGAATGGGAGATGCAGGAAGGACGTTTCTCCTGCCTGAGGGTCTAGAATTAGGGTCTAAGAATAAGAGGTACGTCATTCAGAACTAAGATAAGGAGTTGTTTCTTCACTCAGAGGGTGATGAATCTCTTGCTTCTCTTGCCAAATGCATTATCACACCTATCCACATCAAGTTCCATCCCCTAGTGATCTGCCTATTCTGGTAATAGATCTATGTTCTGTCACATTCAGCTGGTACCATTCCCACTGCTTGCCATTCCAGTGAATTTCATCCCATTCGTAAATTTTGAAATGTCAAGTGGGCTGCCATCAACTCCATTGCCACCCTGGAATATTAGCCAGGTCAGGGTTCAGGGAGTAGGCAGCAGGAAGGCCAGCCACTGGATTTCCAAACATGCCCCTAGCCTTAAACCTGCCAGCTGAGAAGAGTAAAATCCAGCCACACATATCTCTGACATACCAGTTTTTGTTTTGTGCAATTAACTTTGTTGTGCAGTCTCTTCTAAGACTGTCAGTTCGGTAGGTTTTACAGTGATATGCATTGTTTCTGACTGCCTTTACTATAGCTGATGAATAAATGACAAAGATAAGATAAGTATTGTGATAATTTTGTTATCTGTTCCTACTCAATCTATTAATTATTTAAAAGGTTTTAGCCATTACTAGTAGTTTGGACACCTTTTGGAAACATTTAACTTAATCGTCACTATATTATCAGGCATGTAAATACATTGGTGACTGAAGAAGTGTAATCACTTACTAAATATTTGAGAAGCTACTGAGCAAATCGAGAAGATTACAGAGTTAAGTTGATGCCATCACTCAGAGACATTGATTCCAGTCATTGTCTGAAGCATAGATTTAGAAAGATCACAACTTAATTTTTCCTGGGCCCTTAACAAAGAATAGAGAGTATGTTTTCTTGCTGAAATAAAGCAATGTCCTTTAATTACACTTATCTGCTCGATCCTGGAGTTGTACAAGGAGATGGTACTGAAGAGGAAATATTGCTGAGATTCTATTGTAGATATTTTAAGTACAATTTTTGTAACTCATTACATAACTCACCTGAAAGATGAGTAAATGCTTGACTGGAAAGAGAATGCAAGGCAATGAATAGAAATGTATTGTGTAGATTCCCTCGACCATTTGAAGTATACTGGAGGGGTACTCATAAATATACTAATGCATAACCTACGCAAAAGTAAAGCATTGTGATAATTGGATGACTTTGTGGGCAGATTCAGCACAAAATGCTTTCTGCACTGTTGGATATTGTTGAGAGATTTTGAGTTCTTTTCTATTCATTTGAGTACCACTACAAACTGAAATTGGGTATCATCTACCATCACAAACACTGCCATTATGTGACTTTATTTAAATTAATCTGAGGTTAGATAAATACAACTTTTAAAAATCATGCTCTTGACTGTGATGAAACAAATATTCCATACTTTGGCTTAGACATTTTTAAAACAAACATAAATTTAGAAAGAACAAGAACAGACCATTAAACCTTAATATTTTCCTATGATTTTCTCCATATATTCATTAATGGTCATGAGCTATCCTGAAACACACATTCCCAAGCACCAAGGATCCTACACATTCTTATTCAGTGGCCTCTTGCCTGATGAGCGTTGGCATTCTGGATGATTTATTCCTCAGCAGGTTTTCTTACAAATGCCCAACATTGTTCTCCTTTGACATCCACAAAGCTTTTTCCAGCAAAGATTGCAAGTTACTGATTAGAAGAACAAAAGGGACCAATCTATGAACATAATTCAGTCTCTTGCTATTCTGCATGCAAGATGCTTGTCAAAACCTCAGAGAAACAGACAATTGAAATGGTGACTTTACTGCTCTGTAAGTCTTTGTACATGTTTACCAGTGAGTCACAAGCAAGAACCCGTGTAACTTTTATTCACAGCCAACAATACAGTAAACAGTTCTGAGGAGGGGTTACTGGACCCAAAACATTAACTTTAATTTCTCTTCATAGATGCTGCCAGACCTGCTGAGCTTTTCCAGCAACTTCTATTTTTGTTTTTGACTTACAGCACCTGCAGTTCTTTCAGTTTTTATTTCCCAAACAGCAGTGACTTGCAAAATATTTTGTCTCAAGTATTACATGTTATTTTTGGAATATTTTACACAATACTTCAAAGAAACTGCAAGACATATTCCACAAATCTGAAGGCTTTTGTATTTGCTGGGTATGCAGGGTTTCTTTGTACTTTCTTTGAGGTTGTATCAGTGGAGCTAATCAGCTCCATTTTCTCACCCTATTCCCATTTTTATTCAATTCCCTCAGTGTCCAAAAATCTTACTGATTTCAGTTTTGAATATAGTCAATAATAAGGCTCTCTGGGGTAGAAAGTTACTGAGATCATAACCCTTTGAGTGGAAAGCTTTCTCTTGATCTCAGTCCTAAATGGCCAACTATTTATTGTAACCACTAATTCTCGATTCTCTCACCAGGAGAAATAACACTTCAGCATTGCTACATCAAAAGGAAGCTGGAAAGATTTGAAAGATTTGAAGATGTTTAGTATCTATGATGGATATCAGTCAGGTGTAAAGTAACTCAGAGGATCAATTATATCAACTAAAGTTGCAATTTAAGAAAAAAATTCTGAACTAGATTTCTCTGCAATATTGCATGGTAAAATATGGATATTGAGATATTAAAATTCTGAATCCATTCAACACCAAATGATTTTTTAAGATATCACCTCATGTTAATGGAATGTCTGTGTACAGCAGAATACACAAAACTCTGTGTAGAATATTTAATTTCGTTGAGATTTCAACTAACGTACACTTAGAATTATATAAGCCAATTCTGAAAAAGGGGTTAAACACAGGGGACAATCCTTTGTTCAAACTCACACCTCTAGTTCTAAGTTAATGTAGGGTAATTAACGAAAACAAATATCTACTCAATTGGTTTCTTAAACAAGATTATATGGAGATTACAGAACAGACACAGGGCACTTGGCCTGAGTGGACTGTGCCAGTTATTGTGCTCTGCATGAGCTGCTCCTCATCCTTCGTATCCTGTCAGCACATCCTATTTCTTTTTCAAATATCTACCACCAATGACTCACAATTTGACTTCACAGAGTCAACTCTCCATCGAAAATGCACAGGTCAGGAATATGATAGAATACTCACCATTTGTTTGGATGGATACAGCTCCAAAAATGTTTTGGAGGTTGCACACCATCTATGACAAAGTAGCCCATCTGATTGGTACTACATTCACTGCCTTAAAATGCACTCCCTCCAGCATCATTGGACAATAGCAACAGTCTGTACCAACAAAAGTTGCACTGTAGTAATTCATCAGGGCTCGTTCAACAGCACATTCCAATTGTTTACCCTTTACCACCGACAAGGACATTGGCATTTGCAAATTCCCCTCCAAGCCACACACTATTCTCATAATATTCCTTTAGTGTCACTGGATTTAAATCTTGGATGTCCAGTCTGGATGACTTATACACTCTTGGAATAGTCAACCTTTCCAGTATATCATGCCTTTTGACAAAATTAAAAATCACACAAAACCAAGTTGTAGTCCAACAGGTTCATTTGGAATCACTAGCTTTCGGAGCGCTGCTGCTTCATCAGGTGGTTGGTGAAGAAGCAGTGCTTTGAAAGATGGTGATTCCAAATAAACCTGTTGGACTATAACCTGGTGTTGTGTGATTTTTAACCTTGTCCACCCCTGTCCAACACCGGCACCTCCAAACCATGCCTTTTGACATGGACTCCATCTATTTAACTCAATCATTCCTGCTTCTACCAACAGCTTTTCAGTATTGCCTTTCTTAGCAAACACAAACATAGAGTATTTACAGGGCCAGAAGCTATCTGAGGATCAAATGTAACACCAAAGTCATGGACAATTAGATTCAGCCTCATTCTGGATTAGTGGTGCTGGAAGAGCACAGCAGTTCAGGCAGCATCCAAGTAGCTTTGAAATCGACGTTTCGGGCAAAAGCCCTTCATCAGGAATAAAGGCAGTGAGCCTGAAGCGTGGAGAGATAAGCTAGAGGAGGGTGGGGGTGGGGAGAAAGTAGCATAGAGTACAATGGGTGAGTGGGGGAGGGGATGAAGGTGATAGGTCAAGGAGGAGAGGGTGGAGTGGATAGGTGAAAAAGAAGATAGGCAGGTAGGACAAGTCCAGGCAAGTCAAGGGGACAGTTACTGAGCTGGAAGTTTAGAACTAGGGTGAGGAGGGGGAAGGGGAAATGAGGAAACTGTCGACGTCCACATTGATGCCCTGGGGTTGAAATGTTCCGAGGCGGAAGATGAGGCGTTCTTCCTCCAGGCGTCCGGTGGTGAGGGAGCGGCGGTGAAGGAGGCCCAGGGCCTCCATGTCCTCGGCAGAGTGGGAGGGGAAGTTGAAATGTTGGGCCACGGGGTGGTGTGGTTGATTGGTGCGGGTGTCCCGGAGATGTTCCCTAAAGCGCTCTGCTAGGAGGCACCCAGTCTCCCCAATGTAGAAGAGACCGCATCGGGAGCAATGGATACAATAAATGATATTAGTGGATCTTCAAGTAAAACTTTGATGGGCGTGGAAGGCTCCTTTAGGGCCTTGGATAGAGGTGAGGGAGGAGGTGTGGGTGCAGGTTTTACAGTTCCTGCGGTGGCAGGGGAAAGTGCCAGGATTGGAGGGTGGGTTGTTTGGGGGCATGGACCTGACCAGGTAGTCGCGGAGGGAACAGTCTTTGCGGAAGGCGGAAAGGGGTGGGGAGGGAAATATATCCCTGGTAGTGGGGTCTGTTTGGAGGTGGCAGAAATGTCGGCGGATGATTTGGTTTATGCAAAGGTTGGTAGGGTGGAAGGTGAGCACCAGGGGCGTTCTGTCCTTGTTACGGTTGGAGGGGTGGGGTCTGAGGGCGGAGGTGCGGGATGTGGACGAGATGCATTGGACGGCATCTTTAACCACGTGGGAAGGGAAATTGCGGTCTCTAAAGAAGGAGGCCATCTGGTGTGTTCTGTTGTGGAACTGGTCCTCCTGGGAGCAGATCCGGCGGAGGTGGAGGAATTGGAAATACGGGATGGCATTTTTGCAAGAGGTAGGATGGGAAACGGAGTAATCCAGGTAGCTGTGGGAGTCAGTGGGTTTGTAAAAAATGTCAGTGTCAAGTTGGTCGTCATTAATGGAGATGGAGAGGTCCAGGAAGGGGAGGGAGGTGTCAGAGATGGTCCAGGTAAATTTAAGGTCAGGGTGGAATGTGTTGGTGAAGTTGATGAATTGCTCAACCTCCTCGCGGGAGCACGAGGTGGTGCCAATGCAGTCATCAATGTAGCGGAGGAAGAGGTGGGGAGTGGTGCCGGTGTAATTACGGAAGATCAACTGCTCTATGTAGCCAACAAAGAGACAGGCATAGCTGGGGCCCATACATGTGCCCATGGCTACCCCTTTGGTCTGGAGGAAGTGGGAGGATTCAAAGGAGGAATTGTGAAGGGTGAGGACCAGTTCGGCCAAACGAATGAGAGTGTCGGTGGAAGGGTACTGTTGGGGACGTCAGGAGAGGAAATAATGGAGGGCTTGGAGGCCCTGGTCATGGCGGATGGAGGTGTAGAGGGATTGGATATCCATGGTGAAGATGAGGCGTTGGGGGCCAGGGAAACGGAAGTCTTGGAGGAGGTGGAGGGCGTGGGTGGTGTCTCGAATGTATGTGGAGTTCCTGGACTAGGGGGATAGGACAGTGTCGAGGTAGGTAGAGATGAGTTCAGTGGGGCAGGAGCATGCTGAGACAATGGGTCGGCCAGGGTGGTCAGGCTTGTGGATCTTGGGAAGGAGGTAGAACCGGGCAGTGCGGGGTTCCCGGACGATGAGGTTGGAAGCTGTGGGTGGGAGATCTCCTGAGGTGATGAGGTTCTGTATGGTCTGGGAGACGATGATTTGATGATGAGGGGTGGGGTCATGGTCGAGGGGGCAGTAGGAAGAGGTGTCCTCGAGTTGGCGTTTGGCTACAGCGATGTAGAGGTCAGTGCGCCAGACTACCACTGCGCCCCCTTTAACCGCTGGCTTGATGGTGAGGTTGGGATTGGAGCAGAGGGATTGGAGGGCTGCGCATTGTGAGGGTGAGACGTTGGAGTGGGGGAGGGAGGTAGACAGGTTGAGGTGGTTAATGTCCCGGCTGCAGTTGGAAATGAAGAGGTCGAGGGCAGGTAATAGGCCAGCACGGGGTGTCCAGGTGGATGCAGTGTGTTGGAGGTGGGCGAAGGGGTCCTCAGAAGGTGGGCGGGAGTCCTGATTGTGAAAGTAAGCTCGGAGGCGGAGGCGACGGAATAATTGTTCGACATCACGGCGTGTATTAAATTCATTGATGCGTGGACGGAGGGGGATGGTGAGTCTTTTGCTGAGGACTGATCGTTCGTCCTCAGTGAGGGGGAGGTCTGGGGGGACGGTGAAAACTCGGCAGGGCTGGGAGCTGGGATCTGGTGTGGGTGTAGAGCTGGGAGTGGGGGTGGAACCTGTAACTGGAGTGGGTGTGATGGTGGGGGGAATGGGGATGGAGTCATGAGCAGGGGTAGTGTTCCCTTTGTGACTCGGGAGGGTGGGGATAGTGACAGTGGGGTCTGTGGGGGGCATGTCAGCAGAATGCAGGTGAGTGGCGCTGGTGGGGGCGGACGTGGTGGTGACCATGGCAGTAGGGGTGGCGGAAGTCACTGAGCATGTGGCATGAGCGATGATGTGAAGGGCAGAAATGATGTCAGGTGTGATGCATGAGGAATTGTGAGGGCTGGAAGTGGTTGTGGGAGTGGCCATGATGGGGGCGGAAGTGACATAATCAATCAGCGTGGGGGTGGTATCTGTTCAGCCTCAGACTGCCATAGGGAGGTGGTGGGATAATGCTAAAGTCACAGGACTGGTCATCCAGTACCCCAGGCTGATGTTCTGGAGACATGGGCTCTGATCCCATGGGAAATAGTGAAAATTGAATTCAATAACATTCTGGAATTAAAGCTAGCTTAATGTTGACCATGTCACCACTGTTGATCATTGTTAAAAATCCATCTGACTCACTATAACTCTTTCGGGAATGAAATCCGCTGTACTTCCCTACCCTGGCACATGGATGACTCCAGACCCACAGCAATGCCTCGCCAGTGATGTCCACATCCCATGAATGAATTGAATAAAAACGATGGAATTACTGGCTTCACTCTTTACAATATTTCATTGGAACAAGTTTCTGTTCATCCAGGACTGAATGACAATGTGATAGTGAAGGAATTGGGATAAGATGAGAGGTAGAATTGGTATCATCAGTGCATGTGTGTAGCTGCTATATCTTCAAATGATGTCACTGAGAAACAATATGTATATGAGAAATTAGATTAGATTAGATTACTTACAGTGTGGAAACAGGCCCTTCGGCCCAACAAGTCCACACCGCCCCGCCGAAGCGTAACCCACCCATACCCCTACACCTACATCTACCCCTTACCTAACACTATGGGCAATTTAGCATGGCCAATTCACCTGACCTGCACATCTTTGGACTGTGGGAGGAAACCGGAGCACCCGGAGGAAACCCACGCAGACACGGGGAGAACGTGCAAACTCCACACAGTCAGTCACCTGAGGCGGGAATTGAACCCGGGTCTCCGGCGCTGTGAGGCAGCAGTGCTAACCACTGTGCCACCGTGCCACCCACAAATAGAAGGTTGCCAATGATAGTTCCTTAGGGATGTCAGAAGTAATTTTGTAGCAAGAGGAAGTGAAGATATTTATTGATTCTCTGGCTACAATCAGATAGATAAGGGGGGAACCAGGCAAGTGCAGACCCCATCACTTACTCAACAATGAGGAAATGGAGAATGGTGTGGCCAACCGTGTCCAAGGATGAGAATGGAAAGTTTTCCTTTGTCACAGTCACAAAGGCTATCATTTGTTACTTGGCTAAGAACTCTTTTGATACAGGAGCAGAAGCCTGGCAGTCGGATTCAGCATGATGACCTGGGAAAAATGGTCACAGATGTTGGAGAAGAAATTATACAAGGAATTTGGAGAGGAAAGGAAATTTGGAAGTGAGATAGATGTTTTCAAAGATGGAGGAGTCAACATGTTTTTTTTAAGGTAATGACAGCAGAGAGGGACAGTTCTGCTGACTGTTTGAATTTAGAAAATGTACTTTTATATCTCCAAAGTAATTTCACAATTTATAAAGCCAAGAGAGTCTAATAGAACAATTCTGTATCAGCCAATGAAGTCTTCAGTTCTTGTATGCTGTGCTCTGAAGAATATTTGTAAAATTCCTTTAAACTCTATTTTCATTAATGGAAGTCTCCCAAAGATTTACAACAAATTGAGGAATCAATTTTTAACACAGTTAGTCAGAATTGATTTTCAAAAATCATTGGTCTCAGTTAAGGCAGGTTCACTCATTTGGGAGAGCACAAAGAGGGAAAAAGAACAAGGATGGATTAGCCTCACAGTCTATTTCTCTTCAGCTTTCAGCTTTTGGTGAATTTTCATTAAAAGTGTCAATCTTCTGCATTTAATTTACTATCCAAAAATGTTTTGCATTTGGTTATAATGCTTCATTTTACTGTTTCACTTTTGGTAAGTTATAGTCATTTAGAAGAGAGATGCTGTTTTATCTTCCTTGTGTCCATCATTTTTTTTTGTTTTTGTGATAAATTATAGCAGTGAAACTGTAAGATGCAACTCGTAGCTCTAAGGATAATGGCAGGGAGGGATAAAAGTATTGTATTTTGTCTTTTAATGAATTCTGCAGCTAGCCAGATAATCAAAATAGTCTGTTGCATCTCCTGTTTTTTTTTAACCTGAAAGGGAAGGAAGACAGAACGTCTGCGGTAGCTCAGGACAGCCCACAATGTTTTACAGACAAATAAGGAATGGGAACGGATTGTTCTTTAGAGGGAGGTGTTCCTCAAGTGTCTGTGCTAGGATCACAGTTTTATTTTTAAACATATAAATGACTTGGATCTTGGGGTACAGGATAACAGTTCAACATTTGTTGGTGATATCAAATTTGGAGAAGCAAGCAATGACAATGATACCATGTGACAGCAACAAGTTATCAATAGACTGATAGAAAAGAACAAATGGAAAATGAAAATCAATAAAGGTGTATGAGGTGTGAAGTTTGGCAAATGGGTTTGTATTGTCTCTTCCTAACCAATGGTCCATAAAGAGGGACTAGGTCCTCCTGCAAATAGCTTATGAAGGTGGCAGGATCTACAGAGGCACTAATAAACAGAAAGTTTTGCATACAAAAGCAGGGGAATTACGCACAACTTTTATAACACAGGAACAGGAGTAGACCATTCAGCCCAGTCAGCTTACTTCAGTATTCCATTACATCATGAGGATGGCAACTGTGTTTTCTCTCCACAGATGCTGCCAGACCTGCCAAGTTTTTCCATCAATCTCTGTTGCTGTTTTTGTTGGTGCAGGTTTAAAGTTTTGAGCACAAGAGGCAGATGTGGTGAAGAGCTTTGTTAATCAGCATGAGGTAGCAGCGTGGAATTCAATGCTTATGAAGGTGGTAGAAATGGAGATGATGAATGATATCAAAAGTAAACTGGATAGTCCTGAGCTGAAAATGTGTTGCTGGAAAAGTAGCAGCAGGTCAGACAGCATCCAAGGAGCATGAGCCGAAACGTCGATTCTCCTGCTCCTTGGATGCTGCCTCACCTGCTGCGCTTTTCCAGCAACACATTTTCAGCTCTGATCTCCGGCATCTGCAGTCCTCACTTTCTCCTGGATAGTCCTGAGGCAAATAAACCTGTCGGGCTATGGGGTACAATGGGGGGGAAGGAACTAACTCTGTTGCACCACAGAGAGCCAGCACAGACTAGATGGGCCAAATGACTTCCTTCAAATGTTTTTATGACTCAATGCGGTCTACCTGGCTTCCCCTTAAATGCATTTATAGTTTATTTATTAGTCACTTCAACCATTTCATGCGGTAGTAAACTGCCCATTCTCAATCACCTTGGCATGAAAGGTTTCTCCTGCATTCCCCACTGCATTTATTTGTGACTTTGTTGTACGTATTGCCCCTAGTTCTAGATGACACTCTAAAAGGAAATATCATGAACAATATCCATCCATCAAAGCCTGTTAGAATTGTAAAGACCTCAATCAAGTCACTGCTCCACCCGCCCCCCCCCCCACCCCACCCCACCCCACCCCACCACCATCATTATCATCTCTTTCCCTCTGTTCATCATAACCTCTCCGTTCTGGAATTATCTCTGTGAACCTTTCTTTGCACTTTGATCAGAACAGTCACAAGCCTTAAATAATATTAAAATGCAAATTGTATGGTCCTTCATTAGAGCTCTAATGAAGCAATATCTGGACTTGAAACGTTAGCTTGCTCTCCCTCCATGGATGCTACCTGATTCACCGTGATCTCCAGTGTTTGTTGTTTTCAGTACAGATTCCAGCATCTGCAGCAATCTGCTCCTCCAAACTGTATGATGTTTGTTCTCAACATTCCCCAGTGCTCTGGATAGTAACAGCATTATGTTGGACAGTCTGAATACTCGTTCATAGGTGACTGAAAAATATTTAATTTAATGTAGGCAAAGGATTTCTGAGTTATTGCTTGAAGAAAGACCATGTTAATCCAAGATGGAGGACGGGAAAAATTTCTGGCTGAAAGAGCTGCTCCTTTTTTTGAGGTATTTTAGGTGTTGGAAATGATTTCCTCGAATTCCAGGAGCAGCAATTCCTGTTTTATATGCTGCTGCATTGTTTTGGAACTTTGGAAAAAAAATAGTCAAAACAACAGCAGTTTTAAAAGGGAGAAGAGCAGACAAAGGAAGCATATGGTGAGGACAGTGCAGGAGAGAGAGAGAGAGAGAAAACCTGCATAGTTCCCGCCTTTGCTGTTTGAATTTGTGTATCGCTGGACATCGGAGTGCATCTGGGAAAATTAACAAACAGTGAAATTCACAACTAATCTTGGAGGAACTGTTGGGCGAAGTTCACAGCACAGAGACAGATAAGTTAATTGTTGTTTTCAGTCTGTCCAAGAGAAAGGCTGCAGTAGTAGCTACAGTGGATTCTTTCTTGATTATATGTTTTTGGAGATAAGTCTCGAGATTAAACTTAGAATATAAGCCACAGCTATTAATTTAACCTGGGGCAATGTTTGTAGAGGAGTAAGACGGTGTTATTTTCTGGATCTGTAGATTGTGAAGGAGCAAAAATGGCCTTTGCAGTGAAATGTACTTCTTGTCAGATGTGGGATTTTAAAGAGAGTTTAAGGGTTACTGTGGATTATATCTGCCATAAATGCTGTTGGATGCGAATCTTATCACATCGAGTGGATCGGTTGGAGAGACAAATAGAAGCAATGAGGAATTTGCAACAGCAACAGTATGTGATGGATGGCAGTTATAGGAAGGGTGGAAAGTCTCAGATACAGTCACACAGATGGGTTAACTCCAGGAAGGGTAAGAGAGGTAGGCAGCTAGTGCTTGAGTCTTTTGTGGATATATCCATTTCAAACAGGTATGCTGTTTTGGAAAATGTAGGGGGTGATGGATTCTTAGGGGAACGTCGCACAAACATCCAAGTTTCTGGTATTGAGACTGGCTCGAATGCAACGAGGGGTATGTCGGCTTCCAAGAGATTAATTGTGTTAGGGGATTCTGTAGTCAGAGGCACAGACAGACGTTTCTGTGGCCAGCAGAGAAAAAGCAGAATGGTGTATTGCTTCCCTGGTGCCAGGATCAAGGACGTCTCAGAGAGGGTGCAGAATGTTCTCACAGGGGAGAAGGGCCAGAAAGAGGTCATTGTCCACATTGGAACCAATGACGTAGGAAGGGAAAAGGTTGAGATTCTGAAGGGAGATTACAGAGAGTCAGGCAGGAATTTAAAAAGGAGGTCCTCAAGAGTAGTAATATCTGGATTACTCCCAGTGCTATGAGCTAGTGAGGGCAGGAATAGGAGGAGAGAGCAGATGAATGCATGGCTGAGGAGCTGGTATATGGGAGAAGGATTCACATTTTTGGATCATTGGAATCTCTTTTGGGGTAGAAGTGACCTGTACAAGAAGGACGGATTGCACCTAAATTGGAAGGGACTAATATCCTGGCAGGGAAATTTGCTAGAACTGCTTGGGAGGATTTAAACTAGTAAGGTGGGGGGGTGGGACACAGGGAGATAGTGAGGAAAGAGATCAATCTGAGACGGGTACAGCTGAGAACAGAAGTGAGTCAAACAGTCAGGGCAGGCAGGGACAAGGTAGCACTAATAAATTAGACTGCATTTATTTCAATGCAAAGGGCCTAACAGGGAAGGCAGATGAACTCAGGGCATGGTTAGGAACATGGGACTGGGATATCATCGCAATTATGGAAACATGGCTCAGGGATGGGCAGGACTGGCAGCTTAATGTTCCAGGATACAAATGCTACAGGAAGGATAGAAAGGGAGGCAAAAGAGGAGGGGGGGTGGCATTTTTGATAAGGGATAGCATTACAGCTGTGCTGAGGGAGGATATTCCCGGAAATACATCCAGGGAAGTTATTTGGGTGGAACTGAGAATTAAGAAACGGATGATCACCTTATTGGGATTATATTATAGACCCCCTAATGGTCAGAGGGAAATTGAGAAATAAACTTGTAAGGAGATCTCAGCTATCTGTAAGAATAATAGGGTAATTATGGTAGGGGATTTTAACTTTCCAAACATCGACTGGGACTGCCATAGTGTTAAAGGTTTAGATGGAGAGGAGTGTGCACAAGACAATTTTCTGATTCAGTATGTGGATGAACCTTCTAGAGAAGGTGCAAAACTTGACCTACTCTTGGGAAATAAGGCAGGGCAGGTGACTGAGGTGTCAGTGGGGAAGCACTTTGGGGCCAGCGACCATAATTCTATTTGTTTTAAAATAGTGATAGAAAATGATAGACCACATCTAAAAGTTGAAGTTCTAAATTGGAGAAAGGCCAATTTTGACGGTATTAGGCAAGAACTTTCAAAAGCTGATTGGAGGTAGATGTTCGCAGGTAAAGGGACAGTTGGAAAATGGGAAGCCTTCAGAAATGAGATAACAAGAATCCAGAGAAAGTATATTCTTGTCAGGGTGAAAGGAAAGGCTGGTAGGTATAGGGAATGCTGGATGACTAAAGAAATTGAGGGTTTGGTTAAGAAAAAGAAGGAAGCATATGTCAGGTATAGACAGGATAGATCGAGTGAATCCTTAGAAGAGTATAAAGAAAGTAGGAGTATACTTAAGAGGGAAATCAGGAGGGCAAAACGGGGACATGAGATAGCTTTGGCAAATAGAATTAAGGAGAATCCAAAGGGGTTTTACAAATATTTAAGGACAAAAGGGTAACTAGGGAGAGAATAGGACCCCTCAAAGATCAGCAAGACAGCCTTTGTGTGGAGCCACAGAAAATGGGGGAGTTACTAAATGAATATTTTGCATCGTATTTACTGTGGAAAAGGATATGGAAGATATAGACAGTAGGGAAATAGATGGTGACACCTTGCAAAATGTCCATATTACAGAGGAGGGAGTGCTGGATGTCTTGAAACGGTTAAAGGTGGATAAATCCCCAGGACCTGATCAGGTGTACCCGAGAATTCTGTGGGAAGCTAAAGAAGTGATTGCTGGGCCTCTTGCTGAGATATTTGTATCATTGATAGTCACAGGTGAGGTGCCAGAAGACTGGAGGTTGGTAAACATGGTGCCACTGTTTAAGAAGGGCGGTAAAGACAAGCCAGGGAACTATAGACCAGTGAGCCTGACCTCAGTGGTGGGCAAGTTGTTGGAGGGAATCCTGAGGGACAGGGTGTACATGTATTTTGAAAGGCAAGGACTGATTAGGGATAGTCAACATGGCTTTGTGCCTGGGAAATCATGTCTCACAAACTTGATTGAGTTTTTTGATGAAGTAACAAAGAAGATTGATGAGGGCAGAGCAGTAGATGTGATCTATATGGACTTCAGTAAGGCATTCAACAAGGATCCCCATGGGAGACCGATTAGCAAAGTTAGATCACATGG
Organism: Chiloscyllium punctatum; assembly: GCF_047496795.1. NCBI lineage: Eukaryota > Metazoa > Chordata > Chondrichthyes > Orectolobiformes > Hemiscylliidae > Chiloscyllium > Chiloscyllium punctatum. The sequence continues at coordinate 100,836,077 of NC_092753.1, read as the reverse complement.
AATACAGGGAGAACAAGCCATTTGGATACAGAACTGGCTCAAAGGTAGAAGACAGAGGGTGGTGGTGGAGGGTTGTTTTTCAGACTGGAGGCCTGTGACCAGTGGAGTGCCACAAGGATCGGTGCTGGGCTCTCTACTTTTTGTCAGTTACATAATTGATTTGGATGCGAGCATAAGAGGTACAGTTAGTAAGTTTGCAGATGACACCAAAATTGGAGGTGCAGTGGACAGCGAAGAGAGTTACCTCAGATTACAACAGGATCTGGACCAGATGGGCCAATGGGCTGAGAAGTGGCAGATGGCGTTTAATTCAGATAAATGCGAAGTGCTGCATTTTGGGAAAGCAAATCTTTACAGGACTTATATACTTAATGGTAAGGTCCTCGGGAGTGTTGCTGAACAAAGAGACCTTGGAGTGCAGGTTCATAGCTCCTTGAAAGTGGAATCGCAGGTAGATAGGATAGTGAAGAAGGGTTTGGTATGCTTTCCTTTATTGGTCAGAGTTGGGAGGTCATGTTGCGGCTGTACAGGACATTGGTTAGGCCACTGTTGGAATATTGATTGCAATTCTGGTCTCCTTCCTATCGGAAAGATGTTGTGAAACCTGAAAGGGTTCAGAAAAGATTTACAAGGATGTTGCCAGGGTTGGATGATCTGAGCTACAGGGAGAGGCTGAACAGGCTGGGGCTGTTTTCCCTGAAGCTTCGGAGGCTGAGTGGAGACCTTATAGAGGTTTACAAAATTATGAGGGGCATGGATAGGATAAATAGACAAAGTCTTTTCCCTGGGTTCGGGGAGTCCAGAACTAGAGGCCAGAGGTTTAGGGTGAGAGGGGAAAGCTATAAAAGAGACCTAAGGGGTAACCTTTTCATGCAGAGGGTGGTACGGGTATGGAATGAGCTGCCAGAGGAAGTGGTGGAGGCTAGTACAATTGCAACATTTAAGAGGCATTTCGTTGGGTATATGAAGAGGATGGGTTTGGTGGAATATGGGCCGGGTGCTGGTAGGTGGGACTAGATTGGGTTGGGATATCTGGTCGGTATGGACGGGTTGGACCAGAGGGTCTGTTTCCATGCTGTACATCTCTATGACTCTATGTTTGTTACTGTGCAAAATTAGGCAGCAAAAGAAATGGTGCCATGATGAGCAAACACCAATAAGCCAATAAATACCGGGCTGTAATCTGAAACAAAAGCAGGTCAGGCATCACGTCTGGAGAGAACGGGGTAGATAATGTTTTCTGTTTATACACTTTAATTACAAACAATAAAGATAACTTGGAAACTATGTTGTAAATCCTTCCAAGATCAGTTTGTTTTGTGGAAATTAGTGATTTCGTTTTCGAACTCAGCTTTGATTTCCTGGGTCTAGGACTGTTTATGGTCTGGTGCCAACTGAATATGTTCTTATGTGGCTTGGTGTCATTAATGTTAATGATGCTCTGCAAAACATCCTGAGGCATCTTATTACATCAAAGGTCCTGTCGTTACATCTCAGGAGCATGTTGGAAAACCAGCTATGTCATCCTCAAAGTCATCAGAAAGTTAAAGATGTTTTAAAATACACAAAATTCCCCAATATACCCATGTTTTAGACCCAGGTTGATGGAAAACATGGACCAGGATTCTGTACTTAACAAAAGTGACCAGTTAGCTCACTTGGTAGCAAAGAGGCTTCCTGCCTCTATCCCTAATGAAGGGCTTTTGCCCGAAATGTCAATTTTCCTGCTAGAGAAAGTGTTTAAGACAAGTGCAATGGCAACATTTAAAAATCATTTGGATAGGTACATGGATGTAAGAGTTTAGAGGGATGTGGACCAAATGTGGGCAATTGGAACTAGCTGAGTGGGCACCATGGTCAGCATTTACCAGTTTGGGCTGAAGGGCCTGTTTTCATGTTGTATTAATCTGTAACTCAATAACTAAGATAGGGCAATAAATCAATGAGTGAAGAGATGGTGCTAAGGGCAAGAATTCAGATTTTTGGATCATCGGATCATGGGATGAGAAGACCTGAACTGAAAGGGGAGAAATATCCTGGCAGGAAGATTTGCGAGTGTTATTCGAGAGCCTAGTTGGCTAGGGGGTCACGATGAAACAATCATAAGTACTAGTGAGTGTAGAAAGACACGTGAAGGTGGTTCTGAATTATAAAACACAAGTTTATTAGAAAAGGCAGAGAACAATGTAACTGATGAACTAAACTGCATTAGTTTCAATGCAAGGGGTCCACAGGTAAGATAGACAAACTCAGGATATTAATGGGAACATGGAACAAGAACAGACGGTGGTGTTGGAGGGTTGTTTTTCAGACTGAAGGTCTGTAACCAGCAATGTTCCGGAGGGATCAGTGCTGCATCCACTTTTGTTTGTAATTTATTTCAATGATTTAGATGAGAATTTAAGAAGCATGGTTAGCTAGTAAGTTTGCAGATGACACTGAAATTGGTCGTATCATTAACAGTGGAGAAAGTTATCTAATATTACACAGGGATTTTGATCGATAAAGCCAATAGAGTGGCAGAAGGAGTTTAATTTGGGTAAATGTGAAGCATTACATTTTGGTAAACAAACAAGGGCAGGACTTATTCAGTTAAAGGTAGTGTTGACAAACAGAGAGGCAGAGGGGTTCAGGTACATAGTTCTTTGAAAGTTGTATCACAGGTTTACAGGGTGGTTAAGAAGGTTTAGCATGCCTGCCTTCATTGCTCAGACCATTGAGTGGGGAAGTAAAGATGAGGTTCTACAGGATGTTGGTGAGGCCATTTTTGGAATACTGTATACAGTTCTGGTTGCCCTGCTTTAGGAAGGATCTTATTAAATTGGAGAGGGTTCAGAAAAGATTTACTAGGATGGTGCGCAGACTGGAAGGTTTGAGTTATCAAGATCGGATGGAAAGGCTGGAACTTTTTTCACTGAGGCATAGGAGGTTGAGGCATGATCTTATAGAGGTTTATAAAATCATATGGTGCACAGATAAGGCAAATAGCAAAGGTCTTTTCCCTAGAGTGAGTAAGTTCAAAACAATTCATGTTCTTATCTAAATGTCTTGTAAAAGTTGTAACTGTACTTTCATCTACCATTTCCTTTCGAAGTTCTTCCCACAAAAGAACCATCCTCTGAGTGAAGAAAAATGCATCTCGGTTCCCTTTGAAATCTTTCTCCTCTCACCTTAAAAATATGCCCCCATAATTTTGAACACCCCTACCTGAGGAAAAAGACCTTTACCTTATTTATGCTCCTCATGATTTTCTAAACCTCTATCAGGTCACAATTCCATTTTTTTATGACTGAATGGCAAACTGTGCTGAGTCCTTCTTCTCTACAGCTACTGTTAATTTTGCTTATCACACAGATGACATATTTACCTTTCTGTAAGTGCTGAGAGTGCAATCACACTACATTTATTTCCATAAGAGAATGAAGTTCTGTTGAACGGTTGAGCGTTTGCTTCTAAATATTTAATTCAGTCATGGTAATTAATATGAAACATTGAAATGTCTGACAAATTGGTAAGGGAAAACAGGACAAGAGGGAGTCTATGTAACTATTGCCCCTAACATTAAATAAATTACCATGATTGAATCTCCCAGTGTCAACATCCCGGGGGTTTCCATTGACCTGAATTTGAACTGGGCAAGCTTTATTAGTGTATATAGCCACTATATACAGTGGCTACAAAAACAGAGTAGAGCCTTGAAAGACTAAGCAAATAACTCACTCCCTGTCTTCCCAATTTCAGTAAACACCATCTAGAACAAACAAGCCCCATTACCTTCAACATTCATTGCCTCCTGATCAATGTTCCTCAGTGTCGCTGGGTCAAAATCATTTCCTAACAATACTGTGTGGGTATATACACAATGTGGACTCAACGGTTTAAGGAGGAAATTCACCAGCACCTCTTATTATGCAATGAATTTTGCTATTAGCTCCAGCCAAATCGTTTCATTTGCTGGAAGTAGCCACGAATGACACATAAAATTTTGAAGTTGACAAACTATAGAGGCTAACTTACAAAAATCAGTGGGAAATGACCAACTGCACCAAAAAAGCTTTGAGGAAAAATAGTGCTAAACATAGATTTTCTGACACATAAAGATGAGTTTTTAGACTGAAAGCCCAGTGTGACATGGAGTTGTCATAACTCATGTTGAAGATCGACCAAAATCCTATCATTCTTACAGCAGGAGAAAAAGTACAGTTTGCAGTTTTGGTAGCTTTAGAACTTATTAAAGAGAAATGTGAGTGCTGATGGCAGGACATCTATTGTCTTGGGAGATGGAACATGTTTATCTTGACATTTTGCTTGGTGCCTTTTCTCAGCACTTCAGAACTGACTGTAATTCTGTTTTTCAAGCCAAAAATAATTTCACTGGATGGGTTAGAGAAATAAGATACAAAGTAAAGGGACAAAAACACTTTATTAAAACCCTTCAGTTATTTTTGTGGAAATCAAACCCTTTAAACTGGCACCTTTTACAAGACAAAAACCATTTAATTCAAATTGTAGCACATATAACATGCACAATGTGAGACTAGTTCACTGTCATTTTTTTTCTCAACACCAGGTTATAGTCCAAGAAGTTTATTTGGAAGCACTACCTTCCGAGACACTGTCTATATCAGATGATGAAGAGCCTACACCCTGAAAGCTAGTGCTTCCAAATAAACATGTTTGACTATAACCTGGTGTTACATGATTGTTAACTTTGTCCACCCTAGTTCAACACTGACACCTCCAAATCATGATATTTGTCTCTGACCTGTTCACAGAATGGTTCCAGCACAGAGGTCTATGTGGACTATCATATCTGTGCTGGCCCTCTGAAAGAACAATTCGACCAATACCGGCCCCTGCCTTCTCCCGGTACTCTGCATATTGTGTCTTTTCAGATAATGATCAAATTCCTTTTTGAAAGCCTTCATAAAGTTTAGAAACTCAGGCTGCTCATTCCAGATCCTAATCATTCGCTACATGAATTATGTTTTCCTCTTGACTCCAGTGCTTCTTTTGTCAATTATCTTAAACCTTTGACCTTTTGTAGCCAATATTTCCACCAAGAGGAACAGGTTTTCCCTGTCTGATCTGTCCACACCCCTCATGGTTTTGAATGTCTCTATAAAATTTTCTCTCCTCCAGGGAATGCAAGCCTAACTTCTCCTATCGATCCACATAACTGATCCTTCTGTTTGGAAATGTTGCATACATGTTCTAAGTATGGAGGATGAGGCCATTTCCTGGTCACTCAATGATTACAAACTGGCCAAAATGAAGAATGGAATTTTTAGTGTAAGAATCTCAGTGTAATGCTTTAAATGAAGCAAAATTCCACACCACTTCATGCTTCGCAATTCTGAAGGTCAACCACCTGATGAAGGAGCGCCGCTCCAAAAGCTGGTGCTTCCAATTAAACCTGTTGGACTATAACCTGGTGTTGTGTGATTTTTTTAACTCTGAAGGCCAGTGACAGCATGCTCACATAATGTACTAACACTTCTTATCTCAAAAGAATGGCATCAACCTGTCTCAATGCAAATAAGCCTTTCACATGTGATGATTGACATAATCCAGAAAATTATTTTCCGGAAAATAATTTTACTAAAGGGGAGTATTTCAATTTGTTCGGTAACATTTCATTGATGCAGTGATTAAATTAAAATATCTGTCATTGTAATTGTCAGAAAACATCACCTCTTTCACTTCTCAATTTAGGGGGAGACAGTGGTGCTGTGGTAATGTCACAGGTAAATAACCCAAAAAATTTAGTTAAGTATTCTGAAGACATGGGTTCAAATCCTGACACAGCAGATGGCGAAATTTGAGTAAATTAAAAAAAAACTGGAATAAAAGCTAGTCTAATAGTCACCATGTTGATTGTTGCAAGAACCCATCTGGGTCACTAATCTCCTTTAGTGACTGAAATCTGTCATCTTTACCTGGTCTGACTCACATGTAACTCCAGATATTGTGGTTGACACTTACTTGAAATGGCCTTAAGACTCATTCAGTTCAAAGATAAGCAGTGATGAGCAACAAATGCCAGTAATATCTGAATCACATACAAGAATAAAAAGAGCCCTACAATTTAACTGATATCACCTAAGAAGAAAACTCTCAGTGAGGGAAAAATTCAAAATCTGACTTGGTCCTAAAACGTCAAACTATTCTGTGAGGGTGCTTTGTATTTTCAACTTAATATACATTTCTTCTTTAACTGATCTACCATGAAATCAATTTTTTGGAGCCTGTTCCCAGGCTCAAAGTCCACGTTATAAATATTTCCTCTGTATGGCACTGCTGCATAACTTGGTCACAGAGACATAGAGTCATAGAGATGTACAGCATCGAAAAAGACCCTTTGGTCCAACCCGTCCATGCTGACCACATATCCCAACCCAATCTAGTCCCACCTGCCAGCACCCGGCCCATATCCCTCCAAACCCTTCCTATTCATATATACCCATCCAAATGCCTCTTAAATGTTGCAATTGTACCAGCCTCCACCACTTCTTCTGGCAGCTCATTCCATACATGTACCACCCTCTGAGTGAAATAATTGTCCCTTAGGCTTCTTTTATATCTTTCCCCTCTCACCCTAAAGCTATGACATATCGTTCTGGACTCCCCCACCCCAAGGAAAAGACTTTGTCTATTTATCCTATCCATGCCCCTCGATTTTATAAACCACTATAAGGTCACCCCTCAGCCTCCGATACCCCAGGGAAAATAGCCCCAGCCTGTTCAGCCTCAGCTTTGAATATTGATGCTTACCTGCTCGGGCGAGGGTCTTGCATACTGTAAAGTATTTATTAGCTGGCTTGGCATGCTAGCATTGGGATGATGTGGTGAGCAGGATGGAGTTTTAATTTAACTCCCTCCCATATAAGACGACCATGGGAAGGGCTGATAAAATCAGGCTGAATATTTGAATGCATTCATAATGCTGTGTCCCCATTTGTCATCTGTAAACCACCTTAAGCCCACATTTTCATTGAGGATGTGGGAATCAAGAGTCAGGGATTTTCCCAGTATCACACACCCAGCTCTATCCCAGTGAGGCCTACAGGCAGGACTTACATCTTCTGGAGGGTGGAAGCAGCCCATCGGATCTTCACCTATTGGTGCTGGATCAACTAGTCCAAATTCATTGTTCTGTTTGTATTTAACAAACTGTATTGCATCAATTTTTACAGAACCTTGAATGCTTTATTTCTGGAACTGCTAAAACAAAGAAAAACAGAATCTGATCAATTTAAACACTTTTCTTTGAGAATTTTGAGATTAGCTCAGGCATCTAAGGGACAAACTGAAGGAATACTCCAACTTCTGTCATCTTATCCGAATTTATCAGCAACCATTTATGCATACATCCAAAACACTAAAGCTGTCTTATCACTTCCTGATCAGTTTTACACTTTTGCTTATGTTTTAGACTTGCAATATTTCAACTACCTTTATCCTTCAGCTTGGCTGCATTGCTTGTTTTGGTAACCATGGCGACATTAATTTTTTTCCTTTTAGTCTTTCATAGGATATGGACATTGCTGGTCAGGCCAGCATTTGTTGCCCGTCCCTAATTGCCATTTGAACTGAGTGAACATCCAGGCCATTTCAGTGGGCATTGCTGTCCACATTGCTGTCAGATTTCCTTTTGGAAATGCCAAAAGACCATTAATGACCAACTGGGCTTTAAAACAATCAGTGAAAGTTTCATGGCCATTAATACTGAGACAAACTTCATATTCCAGAGTTTTTCACTGAATTTGATGAGATGATGGGATTTGAACCTATGTTCCCAGAGCATTAGCCCGAGGACTCCAGCTTCCGAGTCCACACAATCTCCCCCTCATTGGCCCGTCAACTGGCTGATACATGAAGGAAAAATTATTCTGATATGATTTTACTGGAAAAAGACCTAGCTTTTTTCTCTGGTAGCTTTCAACCTATAGCTGCTAGAAATTCAAATCTTGTAAACGCAGATAATTTCTAATATTCCTGTTGTTAAAGAAAGTAAGGAGCATTCAATAACCGGGCTGTTTTTACAAATGTTCTGAGACATATTAATTGAACAAATCTTATGAACTGAAGAGCCCACAAGCTTAAAGAAGGCATAGAAAAATGATAGCTGGACAGGTAACAATGCAGTCTTTACAACATTGTTAGATTATTCCTGAAATTATACACTAAACACGACAAAGTATTCTGCCACACAGCCCTCTCTATTTTAAATACTGGTCCATTAATTAAATGTCAAAATCCTTTCAGAAAGAATTTATATTTTTGTTTGCATGCCCATCATTATCTGACAGTTCATTTTGTTCTCATGTTTGAACAGTTCTAGGATGCAGTGACAATAACACTTTGAAATTCATTATTTTGTGATGCAAATATTAATGCATCAAAAATAATATACCCTAAGATGCCAGTGGTTCATAAATGGAGAGCAAGTTAATTTTATACTAAAATAAATGACACCATTGGCCTCAGCAAATTACTCTTTTTGGTGAAATGTTTAAATGCCAAGAGGCATGCTGAAAAGATTTTGTAATTCCATTGCAGGATCTCCTTGTGTCTGGGATGGGGAGATTTACACACATTTCAGGTCATTACAGTGAGAAGTAAGAAAGGATCTTAGACAGAATGTTATCATCCAAACTGTAATAGAGTTGTAGAATAGATTGCCAAGCCATTGAGGCAGATGGTATGAGCATGTTTGAGAGACTACTAAGAGTGTTTCTGCAAAGTGAAGGTGAGAAAATGGGTTGAAATTTATCATAAAGTTTCAGGTTTCATCAGGTTAGTCGTCTTGTCACTCTAGAAATTGTTCTCTTTTGTCTTCAATCAATCAGTTTCAATACAATCACAGAGAATGCTGGAGATGTTCAGCAGGCTGGCAAGATCTGTGGAGAGAGAAATGGAGTTAACATTTTTGAATTCCGGTATGACTTATTCAGCAGAGGTCACACTGGTTAGCTGTAGGACTTTGGTTAAGGCAAAAGAATATTTAGCCTCGTACTCGTGTAGGGGCTGAAGGAGTGTAGTGGAATAGAGGGATCTTGGAGTACAGCTTCACAGTTCTCTGAAAGTGGAGTCACAGGTAGACAGGCTTTTGGCACACTGGCCTTCATCAGCCAGGGCATTGAGTACAGAAGTTGGCAAGTTATGTTGCAGTTGTACAGGATTTTGGTGAGGCCGCTTTTGGAGTATTGTGTTCAGTTTTGCTTACCTTGCTATAGGAAGGATGTTATTAAACCAGAAAGAATGCAGAAGAAATTTACAAGGACTCAACAGTCAGAGTTACAGGGAGAGGTTAGATAAGGGAAGACCTTTTTCTTTAGGACATAGGAGACTGAGGGGGAATCTTATAGAAGTGTACAAGATCATGAGAGGCCTGGATAGGATAGACGCACTCAGTCTTTTTCCCAGGGTTGGGGAATCGAGGACTAGAAGGCATCAGTGTAAGGTTACAGGAGAAATCATAAAAGGGAACCTGAGGTGCAACTTTTTACAGAGGGTGGTATGCATATGGAATGAGCTGCCAGCGGAAGTGGTTGAGGCGGGTACATTAACAACATTTAAAAAGCATTTAGACAAATACCGTGGATAGGAAAAGATTAGAAGGCTATGGATAAAGTGCAGGAAATGGGGTTATCGTGGATTGACATTTTGGTCGGCATGGACCAGCGTGGACCAAAGGCCCATCTCCATACTTTAGGACTTTGTGACTCTATGACTCATGTCCAAACCTGAGAATTGGTAATGCAAGAATGAATATTAAAACAATGTGCTCACTGCCTTAACATGGGGTTTATAAAGAGCATGGAAACTATTACAGCTCAGGAAAATTATATTGGATGGTTCATTTGTAAAGAAATTTGTGTGCACAAGTGCAGCTAGCAGTATAAGACTTTATTGTGTTACATTTACTTAACCTGAGTTTAGTTCTGATAGCATTTGCACCTAAGTTAAGAGGTTATGGTTTCAAATCCATCTCTATCCCTTGACTAGCAAGTTAATGAAGTATTGATGGAGTGTTACATTATCCAAGATGCTACCTCAAAGAAGAGAAAGGTAAATTAGTTCAGAGAGGCACAGAGTCATATAGCACAGAAACTGAGTCTTCATCCAACCAGTACATGCCGATCATAATCCCAAACTAAACTAGTCCCACCTGCTTGCGTTTGCCCCATATCCTTCCAAACATTTCTTATTTACGTAATTATCCAACTGTCTTTTAAACATTGTAACTGTACCTGGATCCACCACTCCCTCTGGAAGTTCAATCCACACATGAAGCATTCTGTGTAAAAAAAAATCCCCCATGTCTTTTTTAAACCTTTCTTTTCTCAACTTAAAAATATGCCCCCTCGTCTTAAAACACCCCACCCAAGGGAAAAGACACCTGCCATTAACCTTATCCATATCTCTGATGATTTCATAAACTCTATATGGTCACCTTTCAATCTTCTACACTCCAGTGAAATAAGTCCCAACCTATCAAACCTATTTTTATAAATCAAAACCTCCACTCTCGGCACCATCCTGGTAAATCTTTTCTGAACCTGTCCAGCTTAATAATATCCTTCCTATAACAAGGCAAACAGAACCGGACACAGTACTCCAGAAGAAGCCTCACCAATGTCCTGTACAACCACAGCATAATGTCCCAACTCCTATACTCAAAGGTTCGAACAATGAAGGCAAGCATGCCAAATGCCTTCTTAACTACTCTAATGTACATGTGATATAAACTTCAAAGAATTATGTACCTGCACCCCTAGGTCTCTTTGTTTAAAACCCCACCCAAGGCCCTGCTTTTAATTGCTTTTGTTTGTTTTACCAAAATGCAATTCCTCACACTTATTTGAATTAAACTCCACCCGCCACTCCTCAGTCCATTGAGTCTCGTTTGCTTATCTTTCTTTCTCTCACTCCCAGTTTGCTGAGGGAGGCAAGAGAGGAAATAGCTGGGGCCCTGACAGATATCTTTGTGGCATTCTTAAATACAGGTGAGGTGCCGGAGGACTGGAAGGTTGCTCATGTTGTCCCCATATACAAGAAGGGTAGTAGGGATATTCCGGGTAACTACAGACCAGTGTGCCTGACGTCAGTGGTGGGAAAGTTGCTGGAGAGGGTACTGAGCGATAAAATATATTTATATTTAGAAAAGAATGGGCAACATGGTTTTGTGCAGAGGAGATCGTGCCTTACCAACTTAATAGAGTTCTTCAAGGAAGTGACCAATTTGATAGATGAAGGAAGGGCTGTTGATGTCATATACATGGACTTTAATAAGGCGTTTGATAAGGTTCCCCATGGTAGACTAATGGAGAAAGTGAAGTCACATGATGTGCAGGGTGTTCTAGCTAGGTGGATAAAGAACTGGTTGAGCAACAGGAGAGAGAGAGTAGTAGTTGAAGGGAGTTTCTCGAATGGAGAAAAAGTGACCAGGGGTGTTCCGCAGGGGTCAGTGTTGGGGCTGCTGTTGTTTGTAATATACATAAATGATCTGGAAGAGGGCACTGTTGGTATGATCAGCAAGTTTGCAGATGACACAAAGATTGGTGGAATAGCAGAAAGCATAAGGGACTGTCAAAGAATACAGGAGGTAATAGATAGACTGGAGAGTTGGGCGGAAAAGTGGCAGATGGATTTCAATCCAGACAAATGTGAGGTGATGCATTGAGGCAAGACTAATTCTAGAGCAAATTATACAATGAACAGAAGAGCCTTGGGAAAGGTTTATGGGCAGAGAGATCTGGGAGTGCAGGTCCATTGTACCCTGAAGTTTGCTGCACAGGTCAAGAAGGCATATAGTACGCTTGCCTTCATTGGACGGGGTGTTGAGTATAAGAGCTGGCAAGTCATGTTAAAATTGTACAGGACGTTGGTTCAGCCACATTTGGAATATTCTGTGCAGTTCTGGTAATTCCCAAAAGGATGTGGATGCTTTGGAGAGGGTGCAGAGAAGGTTTACAAGGATGTTGCCTGGTATGGAAAGTGCTAGCTATGAAGAGAGGTTGAGTAGGTTAGGTTTGTTTTCATTAGAAAAAATGAGATTGAGGGGGGACCTGATTGAGGTTTATAAAATCATGAAGGGTATAGACAGGGTGGATAGAGACAAGCTTTTTCCCAGAGTGAAGGATTCAATAACGAGAGGTCACGCTTTCAAGGTGAGAGGTGGAAAGTTTAAGGGGGATACACGCGGCAAGTACTTCACACAGAGGGTGGTGGGTGTCTGGAACGCGTTGCCAGCAGAGGTGGTAGAGGCAGGCACGGTAGATTCATTTAAGATGCGTCTGGACAGATGCATGAGAAGGTGGGGAGGAGAGGGATACAGATGCTTAGGAATTGGGCGACAGGTTTAGACAGTACATTTGGATCAGCTCAGGATTGGAGGGCTGAAGGGCCTGTTCCTGGGCTGTAAATTGTCTTTGTTCTTTGTTCTTCATTGGACACGAATATTGGGCATGGAAAATAGTAGTTTTGCTTCATGCTTACTGCTTTTCAAAAGGTTATGGCTAGCCATCCTCTTAAACTGCAAGAGAATTATAATTATTTTGTGGCAATCAACCACATTGCTGTGGAATCATATGGAGTGCCTTCAGGTAAAGATGGAAAATTTGCTTTGCATAAAACAAAAGGATCCATACAAGATAAGAGGTAATCTGCTATGGATAACTAAAGAATAAAGGAGGGGATTGAATTTAAAGCTAATGCATACAAAGTCTGGATCCCTCTGTTCTATTGCTTTCTGCAGTCTTTCTCCATTTTGAAAACGTACTCATGGGATGTGGATATCGCTGGCGAGGCTAGCATTCATCACCCATCTCTAATTGCCCAGAGGGCCGTTGAGAGTCAACACATTGCTGTGGGTCTGGAGTCACAAGTAGACCAGACCAGCTAAAGATGCAAGATTTCTTCCCTAAATGCCATGAATGAACCAGATGGATTTTTCCTGACAACTGACAACAATTTCATAGTCATCATTGGACTTTAGTTCCAGAACTTTATTGAATTCAAATTCTACCATCTGCCATGGCACAATTTGCGCCCAGATTCCCAGAACATTATGTGGATGAATAGTCTAGTTATAATACTGCTATGCCATCAGTTCAATCTCGACCTTGTTCTGCCAATGATGTGAATACAAATAGCTATGCGACTAATCATTGCAGGATGTTGCTTAGCCCTTAGAGAAGGAAAGTCAGTGAGCAGCTTCCAGGTAAAGAAGACACTCATCCTGCAATCATAACATGTTGCTGGCGGATCAAACTAGCAAAGCAAGGGACATCTGCCCTTTACTCAAAGCAAGTCTCACCTTCTGAGACTGACAGCCAATCAGATTGCGTACTTCAAGCAGTAATAAAATCTTAACAATGGATACAACCAATCCTATGAAGGCGGCCCAATGGATCTCAGGATAGGGGTGATTGAGAATATTGGGCACCGCAGTGTAGCCCAATGTACTAAGAGAGGGCAATGTGAGTGAAAGGTGGCTTTAGGAAACTGAGGTGAAGGAAAGAAGAAGGTTTACAATCTTTGGGAGGGAGGATATACCACTGATGCGTTAAAAGTCTTCCCCCATCCCTGGATGATTGTAGTACTAATTCATTCCCAGTCTTTCAGCTTTTGTAAATAAAACAGGCTGCCTACCTCCCCATGCCAAGCATTCATCCCGGGAACTAGGGTTTATTTATTTAATATGGTAATTTTTACCAATTTTGGCTCCCACAATCACCTTTCCTATTTATACAGGGCATCTTGGGAATGGGTTTGAAGGAAGTAGAAGGGTCAGCCTTGCGTATTCCCCTCTCATTCTGCCAAAAGCACATGGCAGAGTCTGTAAATCAAAACAAAGCTCAGCAAAATGTGATTACGAGAATCCAGAGAAAGCATATTCCTATTAAGGTGAAAGGAAAGGCTGGTAGGTACAGGGAATACTGGATGACTAAAGAAATTGAGGGTTTGGTTATGAAAAAGAGGGAAGCATATGTCAGGTATAGACAGGATCGATCAAGTGAATCCATAGAAGAGTGTAAAGGCATGAGGAGTATACTTAAGAGGGAAATCAGGAGGGTAAAACGGGGACATGGGATAGCTTTGGCAAATAGAATTAAGGAGAATCCAAAGGGTTTTTACAAATACATTAAGGACAAAAGGGCAACTAGGAAGAGAATAGGGCCCCTCAAAGATCAGCAAGGCGGCCTTTGTGTGGAGCCGCAGAAAATGGGGAAGATACTGAATGAGTATTTTGCATCAGTATTTACAGTGGAAAAGGATATGGAAGGTATAGGCTGGAGGGAAATCGATTGTGACACCTTACAAAATATGCATATTACAGATGAGGAAGTGCTGGATGTCTTGAAACGTGTAAAGGTGGTTAAATTCCCAGGACCTGATCAGGTGTACCCTAGAACTCTGTGGAAAGCTGGAGAAGGGATTTCTGGGCCTCTTGCTGAGATATTTTATCATCGATAGTCACAGGTGAGATGCCGGGAGACAGGAGGTTGGTGAACGTGGTGCCACTGTTTAAGAAGGGTGGTAAGAACAAGCCAGGGAACTATAGACCAGTGAGCCTGACCTCGGTGGTGGGCAAGTTGTTGGAGGGAATCCTGAGGGGCAGGATGTACATGTATTTGGAAAGGCAAGGACTGATTAGGGATAGTCAACATGGCTTTGTGTGTGAGAAATCACGTCTCACAAACATGACTGAGTTTTTTGAAGTAGTAACAAAGAGGATTGATGAGGGCAGAGCAGTAGACATGATCTATATGGGCTTCAGTAAGGCATTCAACAAGGTTCCCCATGGGAGACTAGCAAGGTTAAATCTCACAGAATACAGGGAGAACTAGCCATTTGGACACAGAACTGGCTCGAAGGTAGAAGGTGGTGATGGAGGGTTGTTTTTCAGACTGGAGGCCTGTTTGGTGCTGGGTCCTCTACTTTTTGTCATTTACATAAATGATTTGGATGTTAGCATAACAGGTAAAGTTAGTAAGTTTGCAGATGACACCAAAATTGGAGGTGCAGTGGACAGCAAAGAGGGTCAGCTTAGATTACAACAGGGTCTTGACCAGATGGACCAATGAGCTGAGAAGTGGCAGATAGAGTTTAATTCAGTTAAATGTGAGGTGCTGCATTTTGGTAAAGCTAATCTTAGTAGGACTTTTTAAAATAATGGTAAAGTCCTAGGGTGTGTTGCTGAACAAAGAGACCTTGGAGTGCTGGTTCATAGCTCCTTGAAAGTGGAGTCGCAGGTAGATAGGATAGTGAAGAAGGTGTTTGGTATGCTTTCCTTTATTGGTCAGAGTATTGAGTACAGGAGTTGGGAGGTCATGTTGCGGCTGTACAGGACATTGGTTAGGCCACTGTTGGAATACTGCATGCAATTCTGATCTCCTTTCTATCGGAAAGATGTTGTGAAACTTGAAAGGGTTCAGAAAAGATTTACAAGGATGGTGCCAGGGTTGGAGGATTTGAGCTATAGGGAAAGACTGGACAGGCTGGGGCTGTTTTCCCTGGAGTGTCGGAGGCTGAGGGGTGACCTTATAGAGGTTTACAAAATTATGAGGGGCATGGATAGGGTAAATATACAAAGTCTTTTCCCTGAGGTCAGGGAGTCCAGAACTAGAGGGCATAGGTTTAGGGTGAGAGGGGAAAGCTATAAAAGAGACCTAAGGGGCAGCAGGTGGTACATGTATGGAATGAGCTGCCAGAGGAAGTGGTGGAGGCTGGTACAATTGCAACATTTAAGAGGCATTTGGATGGTTATGTGAATAGGAAAGGTTTGGAGGGATATGGGCCAGGAGCTGCCAGGTGGGGCTAGATTGGGTTGGGATATCTGGTTGGCATGGACAGGTTGGACCGAAGGGTCTGTTTTCATGATGGACATTGCTATGACTCTATGAACAGGCCTTTTGATCCTCCAAGCATGTGCCAACATACCTTGCCCTTCAATATTAAAATTGTCTTCCCTTCCAGGATCCGTATCCCTCTATTCCCTTCCTGTTTGTGTATTCATCCAGGTACTTCTTGAATGCTGCTTTGTATCTGCTTCCATCACCTCCTCTGGCAGCAAATCCCAGGCATTCACCACCCTCTGTGAAAAACTTGCTGTGTATATCTCTTTGAAACATGTCCCTTCACAACCTGAATCTGTGTCCCCTAGTGTCCACTCCAACCTGGGAAAAAGCCTCATACTTCCCACTCTATCCATGCTATTCACAATATTATAAACTTCTATCAGATCGCCCCTTCACTTTTGCTTTCCCGTGAAAACAAACCCAGTCGACTCCTTTCTTCACAGCTAAAATGCCCCATACCAGGTAACATCCTGGTAAATCATTTCTGCACCCTCTCCAAAGCATCCACAGCGTTCTGGTAGTGTGGTGATTAGAACTGTGCACAATATTCTAAGTGTGGTCTAAGTAAAGTTCTATAAAACTACAGCATAACCTCTCTATCCATTTATTCAAGGCCTTTTTTATGACCTTATCTACTTGTGTTGCCACCTTCAGTGATCTTCTCAAGGCATCTGCCATTCACTGTAATTTCTACCTGTTCTTGACCTTCCAAAAAGCATCACTTCACATTTAAACATTTACCATTTTTCTGCCCATGTCTTCAACTGATCTATATCCTGCTATATTCTCAAACAATCCTCCTCACTATCTGCAACTCCATTAATATTTACATCACCTGCAAACTTACTAATCAGACCAGCTACACACTCCTCCAAATCATTTATATAGACTATGAATAGCAGAGGTCCCAGCACTGATCCCTGTGGAACACCTCTACTGTCAGTTCTTCTACAACGTGATGGTTGTGTTCTTGTGTAACCCTGTGTTATAGAAAAATCCTGTTTTAGAAACAGCACTTTAAAGTGTTGGTGATGTAATCACATTAAAGCCAATACATATTTTAAAAGTTTGCAATTTAGAAACAGCATCCCCAATTTGTCAATCGCATTACAGCAAATTTATGTTGACAAAATGCGCATGATAACAGAACAACCTGTTGTCACAAAACTCCATTCCAAAAGTCATCCTTCCATTGCTACCCTCTGTCTCCTATCACTAAGCCAGTTCTGTATCAATCTTGCCAACTCACCCCTCATACCATGTGAGTTCACCTTCAGTAGCTGATTGCATTGCCTGTGGAGTGGGTAGGAGATTAGAGTAGAATATCATGTATGTATAGGTTTTGGGAAGATAGTATTGAGAGCCCCATTGAAAACAGTGACCTTAGAACTTTCCTTGTGTCACAAACCTCTCAACCAAAATGGATGATCTGGAGTTTGGACATGTCATCTGGAATTTGTCATCTTTGATGTCTGATACGAAGAGTTCGTTTAGCACTCCTGCCTTCTCTTAATTCTATGGTGTACTCCCCCTGTTTATTTTTCAGTGGAACTGCCTGATCTTCACTAGTCTGTCAACAACTTGTGAAATCTCTCTAAACTTCTGTCTGCAACAAGCTGTTTCTTTCACTTCTCCCATTACTTTGTTGAATTATCCTCATTAATCTTTAGGGTTCACTAGTGATTGGCTTCTTTCCAACTTCTAAATACTTTTGCTCAGGTTTAGTTTTTCTGGATCTCTTATTCAAACTCTATGGATTTGGAATGGACTTTTCTTCGCAGAAATATCCTCTGATTGGTGGTGAAAATGAGCTGAACATCTATTTCACTACATGGAGGTGTCGGTTTTGGATTGGGTTGGGCAAAATTGAAAATTACACAACACCAGGTTATAGTCCAACAGGTTTATTTGGAAATACTAGCTTTCAGAGCGCTGTTCCTTCAGCTATGTGATGGAGGAGCAGTGTTCCAAATGCTTGCATTTCCAAATAAATCTGTTGGACTTTATCCTGGTGTTGTGAGATTTTTTAAACTTTCTCTCTCCCACTGGCATGCCAAAACTATTTTCATTGTATTTGAATACATCAACTTTTATTCATTTCTGGAAAAAATGTTTTCACATGGATTAGCATGCAGCAATTTTGCCTCTGAATTGGTAGATTGGGTTCAATCCAGATGTAAACTCAGTTGACATTTCCAGTGTGGTACTAATGCAGTGATTCTACAATAGCACAGCAAGACCTGGATATTATTCAGTTATGTTGATAAGTGGCAAGTAACATTCACATTAAAGAAATGCCAGGCAATAAATCTAACTGGTTTTCTTCTGTTTCCAAATTCTGAAGAGGTTCACAATTTCTGAATAAGAGTCATACCAGATTCAAAATGTTAACTTTGTTTCTCTCTCCAAACCTTGCTGCCAGACCTGCTGAGTTTCTTCAGCACTTTTTTTATATTTCAGATTTCCAGCATCTGCAATATTTTGCTTTTATTTGGTTGTCTTCAGTTTCCACATGTTTAAAATAATCCTACTTGCGACTTGCAAATCTTTGTGCCTTTAATTCTAATTGCCATGCTATCGGGCTAGGAGACGGCTGTCATGTTAGATACTTCTTGCTTAATCAACCAGTTCAGGGATGTTAATACACACCCCTGGAGAGGTGGGACTTAAAAACAGGCCTCCTGGCTTAGAGGCAGAGGTACTACCACTGCACATGAGCCCTCGCTGCTGAAACTCCCATGCAGTTGTGAATGTTGCCCCCTGGAATACCAACACATAGTAGTGATTCCTAGTCAATTAATACTAGTTCTTTTCACACCACACAGCCATCTATAATACCAATCTATAATACCCTGTAACATTCAGTGGCATTACTATCACTGAAATCTCTATTATTGACATATTACATGTTATCATTCACTGAAAACTAAACTGGACCAGCTGTACAAACATTGTGGCCCAACCATTAAATACTGTGGTTTCACCAGCATTCTGTAACTTCCTTCACCCAAAGGTAAAATAACCTGAATATCTTTTCTATAATGGAATGCCCAATGAATTAAATGTGATTTTACCATTGTGTTGTACACACTTCACATTATTATTTCCTTCTCAGGTATCTTCTGTCTCTATTTATCAAACAATGTGAGATTGATTCTGATCGTCATTTTGGTTAGTAATGGTGATTTCTGGAGAAGTGCAGATTGAAAGCCCTGATATGTTGGGACAGATTCACCATTCTCTGACCATATTGGTCAACAAACTTTTTGAATGTTTTGGATGACAGAATTTTCCCTCACCCTTCCAAAATTAAAAAGAAGCCATAATTATGCCATTAGCTAGCTCAGGTTGTCTTATTGTGACTCTCAGAATCATCTCCAAGTTCCAAGACATTAAATTACTCTTGTGTAGGCAATTACCACTTTTACTTTGAAATTATGAAAACAGAATTTGTTTTTAATTTGCTGGCTTTGCTTTGGTTAGCATTTCCATCTCTGGGTTGGGAGCATCCAATCAGAAATTTAAGTTTACAATGGAAGTTAGCAACTTGTTGCAGTTTTAGAGGTCATGTTTTTCAATGAAATGTTGAATCTATCCTTTCAGATAAATTCATAGAAGCTCTCGCACTGTTTGGAGGACAGTGCAATGTTCTCCTGATTGAGTTGACAATCATTCACAACCAACACCATCATTCATTTCACTTTTGTTGATGGGATTTGAAATAATTTCAAAGTAGTAGTAATGGTAATTGCCTACATAAGAGTAATTTATTGTCTGGGACCTTTGAGATGATTCTGAGAGTCACAATAAGACAATCTTTTTTTAAGAAAGGAACTTCTATGTGCTTTGATATTCCGCATGTTTTGAATATTTGGCATAATATCAAAATATATTTGCTTGCCATGCAAGTGAATTGAGGCGAAAGCATGTTTTTCAGATTTTCTGTCAATAATATTGAAAACCAAACTCTAACTGTGCAATAACTTTCAGCAATTTTAGTTATTATATAATTCTTTTAGCCACAGATTTCCAGGTCATTTATCAATGTCAAAACAGTATTCAGAACAAATTGAGAAATAACGGAAATAATACAAAATGTAAGATATTCACTGACACAAAACATCAATTTATTCATTAATTTCACTTCCTACACAATAATTTTGAAATCTTCATGACTGCAATTTTTCTCTTACAGAGTCTTACAACTTTATATTGTTATTTTTGTTTATTCTTGGTTACTCACACAACCAGAACTTAGTAATCGTTGAAACAGCCATTGCTCTCATTAGGATTTCAGTGAAGCAGTGAAGCATAACTTAGGCCTTTTTTGTCGTCATGAACATTTAAAAATCATTATAAATTCTGTCTTTTCAAATGGCATGAACACAATAGGGGACACAGGGAAAGTTGCAGTCTTGGCAGTGAGATGAGTAATGTCAGGTCAGTGATTCATATTCCACATTATCAAAAAAATTAAAGCATTATGTGGGACGTTTCCAATTGTGTCTGGTTCCAATCACCTATATATGCACTTTGCTGTATTGAGAAATGGCTCAGTGGAACTTGGGGTCTGCTAATAGCCTCAGGAGCGAACACTCAGGATCAAGCACATTTTAACTGCTGGGGGCTCTTTTTTGGAGGAAAGACTGCTCCCCATGAAAATAGCCCCCTTACCTTTGCATAGCGATGCCTCCCACATACCAGGGCTAAGCCCAGCTCCACTTGTCATGGTCTGAGGGCAGCTTCTGTGATGCTTCTCCAGGAAGGGTGTGATCCCACTTGTTGTCATTGCTCCGGCAGCACTGTTGAAATATCAACTCTTCAGCTGAGCTAACCAAACATCCGAGTGCTAGAATCCAGTTAAGTCTTCCTCAAATGGCCAATGAAGTATTGACTCACCTGGCTTTTCTGCCTGATTCTGGGGTCATTAATGCCCAAACAAAAGTTAGGCCTAAAAGTATAATACTGTAATATTTGTGATGTAGTTTAATACCTACTGTAATAAACTGTCTGTTTCTAATTTCATTAGTTGCAGATTTTAAACTCACAAAATACTTCTATATGTTGTTTATGAACTGGTCAGAACACTGAGATGTGGATACATCACCTCAAAAGCTCTCCTGCTTTTTTACAGTGTCTCCCTAAAGTGTAAAACTGTTTATATTTCTCAGGAGCAAAACATTGTAATAGTTTGGTGCCGTTAAGAGTTAATTATGTTGCAACCCAGCACCATCAGAAAGTGTAGAATTCAATAGACTGGCTGATTCAGGAGCAGTGAACAATAGGACAGAGGACAATTGAGTAACAAGGGAAAAACATGTACTATTGATCTTATTGTGAAGAGATTCCAAAAGATTTCATCAGAGTAGATGTAGCCTATAAAAATAACAAAGACAAAATAACAATATAAAAATACTTTCACAAAATATTATTTTTGAAGGACAGTGTCCTTTTGATTCTTCATTGTGACAATGTATGTTACAACACAATTTTTCATCCACTGAATTCCACTGCTGTATCCAAGGAAAATAGGTATCTCTCTGCACATTAACACCTCAACCATGTCTACAACACTGTTTCAATGACTTTACCCACACTATCCTCATTGATAATTAAACATTTATCAACCTTTATTTTAAAACATATTCAGACTGAGCTTCCATAGCCTCTGCGGTAAAAACTTCTAATGATTCGCCACCCTCTTGTCAAAGCATTTCTCTTCATCTCAGTCCTAAATGCCACTGCTCTCATTCTTAAATTGTACCCCTATGTTCCAGCCTCATTAACCAGAGGAAACAACTTACCTGCATTTACCTTGTCTATTCATTTCAGTATGCTGTAAGTTCCAGTAGGATCATATTTCATTCTTCAAACCACGAGAGAATATATGCCTAACATGCCCATCTATTTTCATAAGACAGACTCATCATCTTAGGAACAAACTGGTGAACTTTCATTGACTTCCTTTTTGGCAATACTATCCTTCCTGTGATAAGGAGACCAAAGCTGCACACAGTACTCCTATAACTTGCTGTACCTGTATGTTATCCTTCAGTGATGTATCAACAAGGAAAACTTGGATCGCTTGGAAAACTTTCCAACTGTTTATCATTTAAGAAATATTTTGCACATCTGTTTCTCCTATCAAAGTGGATAGCCCTATGTTTCCACATTATACTCCATCCCATCTTGCCCAGTCTCTAAACTTTTATAAATCCCCCTGAAAACTCCCTACATCTTCCCATTACACAGATTGCTACTTAGGTTTGTATGATCTGTAAATTTGGAAATATTACATTTGGTCACCAGATAATAATCATGATATATTTTGAGTAGCTGTACTGATCCTTTTGGTACCCTACTAGTTTCAGCCTGCAAATGTAAGAATGACTTATCTATGCCTACTGTTTTCTGTTTATTAGCTAATCCTTAACCAAGCCAGCACATTATCATCCATGCCATATGCTTGATTTTGTTAAAGCCTCCCACAGGAGGTTGGTTATCAAAAGCCTCATGAAAATCCAAACATACTACATACACCAATTCCCCGTTATTAATGCTAGTAATAATTATTTCCTTAAAAAGCTCCAACAAGTTTGTAAATTACGATTTTCTATTCAGACATCCATGCTGATTATGCCCAATCAGATCACGTTATGATAGATTCTAGCATTCTGCCTACTACCGTTATAAGGATGACCAGCCTGGACTTCCAGTTTTTCTCATTCCTTTCTTGAACAGTACGGTGACATTTACAAACTTCAAATTTACAGGGCTCATTTCAAAATCTGGAAAGCTTTGGTAGATAGTCACTAAGACATAGACTATCTCTATAGCCACCTCTTTCAACATTCTGTGATACGTATTGTCCGGTCCTGGAGACTTATCAATTTTCAGGCCCATTAATTTGTCAAATCCAACTTTTGTCCTCACACTAATTTCCATTAATTCCACATTCTCCCTAGCTATTTGGAACTCCATTTCTGGGAGATTTCTTTTATTTTCCTCAGTGAAAATAGAAACAAAGTAATCATTTCTCTTTTCCCTGTTCTATATTCTCCTGTGTCTGCATCCAATGGCCAAATATTTCCTTTTTAGATACCCATAGAAGCTTTTTGCAGTCCTTTCCTTATCATAATATGGATATGACAGCATTGGACTGGGGTGGACAAAGTCAGAAGTTACACAACATCAGGCTACAGTCCAACAGTGACACTTCACCTGACAAATGAGCAGTGCCCTGAAAGCTTGCAATTTTGAATAAACCTGTTGGACTGTAACCTGGAGTTATCTGACTCCTGACTTTCCTTATCAATTTGTTGGTCTTAAATTTTTGCATTCTAAAACATTCCCAATCCTCAGACACATTTCTGTTTCTGGCCACTTCATAGCTTTTTCTTTTAGTCTTATAAATCGCAAACTGGTTTGTTAGCTGCAGTTGAGTGACCTTTATTTGAGTTTTACACAATGAAGGAATGTACAGCTGCTGTAAGCCATGTAATAGTTCTTTGAAGACTATGCATTGCCCACGTAGAGTCATGCCTTTTAATGTATTTCCTTAATCCACCTCAACTAATTTGTGCCTTATGCTTTCATAATTCCTCGAATGACAGAACCCAGTCACTAATACAGGCAAGTTAGCAAAAAAAACATTTGCCAAATTCTAAAAATGGTGGTTGATATGAAGGTGATCAACCAGCATTGTGGGTGGTGACCCCATGTAACATGGGCACAGTTAAAAGAAGGAAACAGATAATTCAGTAGCTGGGTAATTTTAGGTACTATTCTGGGTACCGTTCTCTATTATATATACTATGGGGAGACTCAATCTTCACTGGATCCTTTCAATAGACATGTAAATGTCCATTGAATAATTCCAACATATTATCTATAGTCATTTGATCACAGACAAATAACATCAATCTGAAATATTCCTTCTCATTGGAATGGTGTTGTCATGCAACTGGAAAAATCAGCATGCTACAAATGTAATTCAAGCCAAATTATTTTTAATAACCAGCTTGCTGCAAATGTGATCAAAATATGTATAATTTTTGTGAATGAACAGTAATACCTATATTCAGTTTCTGACAACACAAGCCTGGTCTACAACTTGTAATTGCACTGAGGACCTCAGTCTTTCTGAAAACAGGGTGTAGCACGAGACATATACCCATTTGTTCAACAGATACGACGATAGATTTACAATCCCATCAGCTTTGTTTGTGAAGATAGGTGAACAATTTGATAAGTATTGCAGGTAATCTGACATCCTGCTAAGAGTCACAAACAGGGAAATGGAGTATGGGATATCACTTCTGGCTAATTTTCAGATGCATGAATAGCAACATGCTTCCGACTCCCTCTAAAACTGGGAGTCCCAAGAAGTGCACAAAATGGGTCTGCAGACTGCCTGTAGTAATCATGTTCAGTATGGACAGTTGCTGGTTATGCAATCCATATCCTCGACTGTGCAAATTGCTTGATAAGAGCAGCAACGATTGCGCAGTCAGTCTGCCGGCTTATGGTGAAGTGCTTTATAATAGATATCCAGGCAATTCTGAAAAACCGGGTATGTTAAATTACTCGAAGCTAAACACCGAATAGATTCTTGTAGCTCAAGGTCACTTCTGTGATCCAAATGCTTAATAGCTGAGATTGTAAGACACAAAATATACTTAATCACTGTTTTATTAAGTTCCATTTATTTTAAAATACTTCCTAGTGGTTTCTGTTTATGAGATCAGTAAGAGTTAATATCCAATCTAATGCAATCACTAAACAATAATATCCTGGATAAAGGGAGAGGTGATGGCCTGCTGCTCATGTCACTTCACACATATTCCAGCAATCTATGCTGACACTTAACAGTTTCAAATTCGTCCAGAGGAATAGGTGCAATTTCTAATACATTAATAACTCTGCAATTACAGAACAAGTTTCAATGATGGTAATCATAAAATTGTCATTGATTCTTGTAAAAACCGATCTGGTTTACTAATGTCCTTTTGGATGGCATGAGAAATTTGTGGGTGTAAAGCTGGTCCAATTTTGAGGCATTTTCAGTGTTGGATCTGATTTCCTCAAATTCTAGGAGTAGTAATTACTGTTTTATGAGCTGATGCATTGTTTTGGAATTTTGGGGGAAAAAGAAAGATCAAAACAACAGTACTTTAAAAAGTAGTTGATAAAATGTGGAGCTAGAAAAGGACAGCATCAGAAGAGAAGGAGAGTTGATGTTTCATCAGATGCTGCTCTGATAATGCTTGACCTGCTGTGCTTTTTCAGCTTGACATTTTATCAACTCGGACTTTCCAGCATCTGCAGCCCCCTCCTTCTCCTTTTTAAAGTGGAGATAGTGGGACAACGGCAGTGACCACATGGGAAGTGAATCAAACAGAGCAGTAAACCTGCACAGCTGTCTGACCCAGTGCTTCTGCTGTTTGGTTTCAAGTTCCTCTGGACACTGGAGGTCATCTAAGATAAATGAACAAACAGCAAAATTCACAGTTGACCTTGGAGAAACTTGTGTGGGGGAACTCACAGCGTGGAGAGGCTAAGTGGCTCCTTTTTAAGTGCAACGTTACTGGCTTTTCCAAATAGAATAGAATAGGCTTTATTGTCACATGCACTTGAATGAGTGCAGTGAAAAGTTTGTAATGTCACCTCTCGGTGCCATCTTAGGTACAGGGTACCTATGTATCGATACTTTAAGTGTTATTACAGAATTAAAATAGTAAAAAAAGGCTAGCATGAGAACAGAGCTTAAATAGTCCAGAATGACAATAACAAGTGTCTTTAAAGTACTCAAGTTACGGGTCTTTTTTTTCACTGAAATCTGTCCCCACTGTGCTTCAGACATGAGGCTGTGCTGCCTCCACGCACTGGACTCTGTCCCAGACTCACCTCCAGGATTTGTCTTACTGGCCAGCCTGGGATCCCTATTGATACGGCTGCAACCTGTCTCCTGCACCAAGCCGATCTTGGACTCGGTTCTCTATTCCCAGGTAAGGTACTTTAAGAAGTTAAAAGTTAGAAGTGGGGGGGGGGGGGGGGGGGTAAGAAAAACTGCAGTAAAAAAAGAGCTGGGGAGCAGAGGAGCTCTGGCTGGAGTATTTTACTCTGCTGCTATCTTAAACAGAAATCTACAATACTGAGGAGAGTTTTTATTGAGATCTGTCTCATGATTAAATTTCAAAAAAAATATATAGGTACTAAGTTAGCCTGAAGCAGTGCTTTTTAGAGCAGTAAGACTGTGCTATTTTCTGGATCTGTAGACTGTTCAGGTGCAAAAATGACCTTCAGTCAAGTGATTTGTTTTTCCTATAGGATGTGGGAGATTAGGGAAGTCTCCATGTTACTGATGATTATGTCTGCAGTAAGTGTGTTTGATTGCAAATCCTATCAGACTGCATGGATAAGTTGGAGTGGCAGTTGGAGGCAATGAGGAATTTACAGGAGGTGGGGTGTGTGTGACAGATGGCAATTGCAGGGAGAGAGATAAATCAAAGATCTCGTCACGTAGATGGGTGACCTCCAGGAAAGCTAGAAGAGTCATAGTCACAGAGTCATAGAGATGTACAGCATGGAAACAGACTCTTCAGTCCAACCAGTCCATGCCAACCAGATATCCTAACCCAATCTAGTCCCACCTGCCAGCACCTGGCCCATATCACTCCAAACCCTTCCTATTCATATACCCATCCAAATGCTTCTTAAATATTGCAATTGTACCAGCCTCCACCACTTCCTCTGGCAGCTCATTCCATATATGTACTACCCTCTGTGTGAAAAAGTTGCCCCTTAGGTCTCTTTTATATCTTTCTCCTCTCACCCTAAACCTATGCCCTCTAGTTAGAACATAGAACATAGAAAAGTACAGCGTAGAACAGGCCTATTGGCCCACGATGTTGTGCCAAGAATTAATCCTAATGTCAAATATAGTAACTTAACCTACACACCCCTCAACTCACTGCTATCCATGTGCATGTCCAGCTTAAGTGTCCCCAATGACTCTGCTTCCATCATCACAGTTGGCAACGCATTCCATGTATTCCAAACTCTCTGTGTAAAGAACCTACCTCTGATGTCTCCTTTATACCTTCCTCCAAATATCTTCATACTATGACTTCTCGTACCAATCAATCCTGCCCTGGGGAAAAGATTCGCTATTGATTCTATCTATTCCTCTCATTATTTTGTACACCTCGATCCGATCTCTCTCTTCCTCATTCTCTCCAGAGAGAAAAGTCTGAGCTTATTCAACCTTTCTTCATAAGGCAAGCCCTCCAGTCCAGGCAGCATCCTTCTTTGCACCTTCTCCAAAGTCTCCACATTTTTCCTATATTAGGGCGACCAGAACTGGACACAATATTCCAAGTGTGGTCTCACCAGGGACTTGTAGAGCTGCAGCAAAACCTCGTGGCTCTTAAACTTGATCCTCCTGTTAATGAAAGCCAAAACACCATATGCTTTCTTAACAACCCTATTCACTTGGGTGGCAACTTTGAGGGATCTATGTACTTGCACATCCAGATCCCTCTGTTCCTCCACACTGCCAAGAATCCTGTCTTTAATTCTATATTCAGCATTCGAGTTCGACCTTCCAAAATGCAACACTTCACATTTATCCAGGTTGAACTGCATCTGCCATTTCTTAGCCCAGCTCTGCACACTGTTTATGTCGCGCTGCAGCCTGCAGTAGCCCTCTATACTATCGACAACACCTCCAACCATGGTATCATCTGCAAATTTACTAACCCACCCCTCAACTTCCTCATCCAAGTTATTTATAAAAACTACAAAGAGCAGAGGCCTGTGGGGCAGCACGGTGGCAGGGGTGGCACGATGGCACAGTGGTTAGCACTGCTGCCTCACAGTGCCAGAGACCAGGGTTCAATTCCTGCCTCGGGCAACTGTCTGTGTTGAGTTTGCACATTCTCCCCGTGTCTGTGTGGGTTTCCTCCGGGTGCTCTGGTTTCCTCCCACAGTCCAAAAATGTGCAGCTAAATTGCCCGCAGTGTTAGGTGAAGGGGTAAATGTAGGGGAATGGGTCTAGGTGGGTTGCTCTTCGGATGGTCGGTGTGGACTTGTGGGGCCAAAGGGCCTGTTTCCACACTGTAATTCATCTAATCTAATCTTCAACAGAGCCCTGCGGGACCCCACTCAACACTGACCTCCAGGCAGAATACTTCCCATCTACAACCACTCTCTGCCTTCTGTCAGCCAGCCAATTCTGAATCCAGATAGCCAAATCTCCCTGTATCCCATACTTCCTGCTTTTATGAATGAGCCTACCATGTGAAACCCTATCAAATGCCTTGCTGAAGTCCATATACACCACATCCACCACTCGACCGTCGTCAACCTGTCTTGTCACCTCCTCAAAATACTCAATAAGACTTGTGAGGCATGACCTGCCCCTCACAAAGCCAGGCTGATTGCCTTTCATCACGCTATGCTTTGCCAAATAGTCATAAATCCTATCCCTCAGAATTATTTCCAAAACTTTGCTGACCACAGACATAAGACTTAGTTCTGGATTCCCTGACCCCAGGGAAAAGACTTTGTCTATTTGCCATATCTATGCCCCTCATAATTTTGTAAACCTCTATAAGGTCACCCCTCAGCCTCCGACGCAACAGGGAAAACAGCCCCAGCCGCTCCAGCCTCTCCCTGTAGCTCAGATCCTCCAACCCTGACAACATCCTTGTAAATCTTTTCTGAACCCTTTCAAGTTTCACAACATCTTTCTGATAGGAAGGAGACCAGAATTGCACGCAATATTCCAACAGTGTCCTAACCAATGTCCTGTAGAGCCACAACATGACCTCCTAACTTCTGTACTCAATACTCTGAACAATAAAGGGAAGCATTCCAAATGCCTTCTTCACTATCCTATCTACCTGTGACTCCACTGTCAAGGAGCTATGAACCTGCACTCCAAGGTCTCTTTGTTCAGCACCACTCTCTAGGACCTTACCTTTAAGTGTATAAGTCCTTGTAGCACTCCACTGGGAGTGTTGCTGAACAAAGAAGAGGTAATGAAAGTGATTGATGAAGGCAGAGCAGTGGATGTGATCGATATGGACTTCATTAAGGTATTTGACAAGGTTCCTCATGGTAGACTGGTTATCAGGTTAGATCTCATAGAATACAAGGAGAACTAGCCATTTGGATACAGAACTGGCTGAAAGATGGGTTGCTTTTCAGACTGGAGGGCCTGTGACCAGTGGTATGCCACAAGGATTGGTGCTTTTTGTCATTTATATAAATGATTTGGATGTGAACATAGGAGGTATAGTTATTAAGTTTGCAGTGGCACCAAAATTGGAGGTGTAGTGGATAGTGAAGAAAGTTACCTCAGATTACAACGGGATCTTGATCAGATGGGCCAATGGGCTGAAGAGTAGCGGATGGAGTTTAATTTAGATCAATATGAGATGCTGCATTTTGGAAAGACAATTCGGGTTGGTACTTATACACCTAATGGTAAGGTCCTGGGGAGTGTTGCTGAACAAAGAGATCTTGGAGTACAAGTAGATGAGATAGTGAAGGTAGTGTTTGGTATGCTTTCCTTTATTAGTTAGAACACTCAGTATAGGAGTTGGGAGGTCATGCTGTGGCCATTCAGGACATTGGAGTCAAGATTAGAGAGGTGCTGGAAAGTCACAGCAGGTCAGGCAGCATCCAAGGAGCAGGAAAATCGATGTTTCGGGCAGGAGCCCTTCATCAGGAATGAGGCTGGCATTCAGGACATTGGTTAGGCCACTTTTGGAATATTGTTTGCAATTCTGGTCTCCTTCCTATAGGAAGGATGTTGTGAAACTTGAAAGGATTCAGAAAAGCTTTAGGATTTTGCCAGAGTTGGAGGATTTGGGCTATAAGGAGAGGCTGAATAGGATGGGGCTGTTTTCCCAGCAGCATCGGAGGCTGAGGAGTGACCTTATAGACATTTCTCAAAACTCGCTAACCTTATTGAGGTTTCTTAAATCATGAGGGGCATGGATAGAACAAATAGACAAGGTCTGTTCCCTGAGTGGGGGAATCCAAACTGAGAGGGGATAGGTTTAAGGTGTGAGGAGAAAGATTTAAAAGGGACCTAAGGGGCAATGTTTTTAACAGAGATGGTGGTGTGTGATTAGAATGAGCTGCCAGATAAACTTGTACAGGCTGGTGCAATAACAACATTTAAAAGGCATTTGGATTGGTATATGAACAGGAAGGGTTGAGGGATATGGACCAAATGGTGGCAAATGGGACTAGATTAACTTAGGATAACTGGTCGGCATGGACAAGTTGGATCAAAGTGTCTGTTTCAATGCTATATATCTCTATGACTCGATATAACACTTGTATATTTTCAAAAATTGAAATTGAGAGAAATAATAATGCTACCTGGGTTAAGATTAACTGACTCAGCACACACACAAACAGTGGATCAAAAATATAGCAATACACAAAAAATACATTTTAAAATTTTGCCAAGAAGGCACATTCAAAATGCCACAAATGACAAATAATCATTTTCCCTGCAAAGTAAAAGGTTAACTGATTACCATAGAGATTATCTACCCTGTTCTATTATGGTCAGCACTTTATAAAGTCGGGGCAGTTTTTTTAAGCAGTCATATTGGTAAGATTCAGGGCTTTTTTTGGCTGTGAATACTTGCCAACTTTCATTTCAAAGGTTTGGAATTCAGCAAGATCCAAACTGAAGGCTTGAAAAACCAAATCTAATCAGGGAGCTCTGGACTTGCATTCAACTTTGTTTGTAATCTATCCAAATTCTATCCAGTGGGCACCAAGTTCTCATGAACTGACGACTTCTATTGCTTGTGATACAACTGAACATCAGTTGCTCTCCTTCCAAAAAGATCACCCACACCCCAAGATCAAAACCTTTCACTGATTCTTTCACAAATACTGCCAACCTCTAAACCAGTCTTCCTGTGTTACCCTCACTCTTCCAATAGGAAATTAGTCCAATGTTAATCCTTAATATTGAGCTATAACCGCTATGTACATTTACGGTGAGACACAGCGAGTTGTAATACTTAATCAATCAGGGGAAGATGTATGTTGCTGTTTCATGGTTCAATGTAATACGTAAATTTGAGTTGTGAGGGTCAACAACACTAATTAAAATCTTCAATAAAATTTTAATTGCATGTAGGAGACTCACGATGACAAAATAACTAGCGTCGCTCAGATTTGTACACTTTTATGGGTGATCAAAAGTTGACAAGCCTACAGCTATTTATAGGCCTGTCATTTCAACTCTAATTTACTCCATTCACTGCAGTGAAGTCCCTTGGCTCTAGAGATCTGTAAATCTTGAAAATTTAAAAATGTTAAACAGCAGTGTTTTTTATTTCCCTGGGAAATGAAACTAAAACTGAGAAAAAAAATCAAGTGGTATGTACTTGGACAAGAAAAATAATCCAGTAGTGAGAATTATGCTGTGAGCAGAGATCTGGCTAACCAAAGAACAGTGTCTAATTATCAACCAAATCATATGTGAAAAAATAATGGCATGTATACAATGCACATCGTTACTGATGCAGTATGTTCAGAGCTTTGAGTTGTGAAGCTCTTGATTGGCCTCGATCTGCCACTCTGCAACTTGCTTCAAGCAAGCAATATATCATCGAGACGTTAGGCAGTATAGAACTGAAATATTGCTGAAAAAGACATTTTGTTGAAAGATTTTTTTCTTGCTCTCATCAGGACAATTTGAAGAAAAACTAATGTAAGGGGAATCAACATTTATACTGAATGAGA
The DNA here is from genome assembly GCF_047496795.1 of Chiloscyllium punctatum. Taxonomy (NCBI): domain Eukaryota; kingdom Metazoa; phylum Chordata; class Chondrichthyes; order Orectolobiformes; family Hemiscylliidae; genus Chiloscyllium; species Chiloscyllium punctatum. The sequence goes on along the minus strand of NC_092753.1, from coordinate 100,804,425 downwards.
GGAGAGTGTCATAGAGTCATACAGCATGGAAACAGACCCTTCGGTCCAACTAGTCCAAGTCAACTGTGTTCCCAAATTAAACTAATCCCACCTGCCTGTGTTTGGTCCATCTTTCTCCAAACCTTTCCTCTTCATGTACTTATCCAAATATCTTTTAAAAATTGAAACTGTATCTGCAGTTTGGACTATACCAGTCCAAAGATGTGCAGGTCAGGTGAATTGGCCATGGTAAATTGCCCATAATGTTAGATGCATTTGTCAGAGGGAAATGGGTCTGGGTGGGTTCTTTTCGGAGGGTCGGTGTGGACTGGTTGGACCGAAGGGCCTGTTTCCACACCGTAGGGAATTTAATCATTCACCACTTCAACAAGTGGATTTGAATTGGTAGTGGTGTAA